>NC_083579.1:42236970-43436970 GCF_027579695.1 Neoarius graeffei | reverse complement strand
ATGTAGTCTTGATGTCGCATGGCCTCTGTGTGAACATGGGAAAATTTTTATGACGTATATATTGCATGTTACAGTGGCTCTGTGTAGAATCCCTGTAAATTTTAGGTTAGGGTTTAAATTTAGACACTCTAGCCTTGCTTTATGAGACAATGAAATGCCACAAGGCCTCTTTAATTGTGGGTGTTGGATAAGAAACACTACATTACAGCAAGCTAAATAAACAGAGTGATTTCACTGTTTACTTATTCATTTTGGATACATATAAATGTTGTTGGTTTATTTTTAAAACCTTTTTTAAATCAGCACTTCCAATTAACACTCCAGGGATAGTGAAAGAGCACAGCCTGCACATAAGATCTTTTAATAATCAGAACAGCTTGTTTTACTTTTTCTGTCTTAAATTATGAAGCGGTTTGTAAGATGATGTGCAGTCCCCTCTGTAAGTATTGGAATGGCAAGGCCAACTCTTTTGTGTTTGCTATACACTGAAAAGATTTGGGTTTGAGATCAAAAGATGAATATTAGACGATAGATCGGAATTTCATTTCCTGATATTTACATCTAGATGTGGTAAACAACTTAGAACACGGCACCTTTGGTGGTAGACCACCAAGTGGGTAAAAGTACAGGAACAGAAAATCCTAAAGTGAATTAAAGTAAATGACACTTAATATTTAATTGCATATCCCTTGCTTGCAGTAACTTCATCAATCCGGTGTCCCACTGATATCAACAAACTGTTTCATTCTAATTTTGTGATGCTTTTCCAGACTTGCACTGTAGTTTCTTTGAGTTGGTGCTTGTTTTGAGGGGTTTCTCCCTTCAGTCTCCTCTTCAGGAGGTGAAATGCATAATCACTTGGGCATACTTGCCAACTTTTCAAAATTCTCATGGGGGAGAAAAGTGCGTGAACGACCTTTTCAATTGGACCAGGGTATGATGTGCGGTTGAAACGATAAAAACAGTGGATTCCAATTAATTGCAAACTATTTGAAATTTATACAATTAAAGAGTTTTTGAATTGTTGATATTGTTCAATCAGTTACTATAGGTTATGGGATTCATGTATCAGGCATGAGAGAGCTCAGAGTAAAAAATCTGAAATAATACTCTTGTCTTGAATTTTAATATAATAACAATGAAAGGGAAGTCTTAAATCAGATTTTTAGCTGAAAAATCTCATGCCTGAATATTGTATACATACAGAGACCCACAGAAAATAACACAAGTGATGCTATAGAAGAATGTTTATAATTTCACTTGTAAACTTTCACTTAAAACTTTCAAACATAAATTCAAAATAGCACTAAGACACTACCACACACTTCAAATACACTCATCAAACAAATTCTGTCATGCAAAATTTCACTAAACACTTTAGAAGTTGTACAGTTTGTATCATTTTTGGCATAATTTTTTTCCACCATGGCTGATGCTAAAATTTCTGCGACACAACTGCAAAAAGAAATTCTCAAGAATTAAAAACATTTCAATATGATAAATATATTTCATTTATACAGAGGTGCAGATCCTACTGTATATGCAATTTAATTATACTTCTTACTACAAAAAAATACAAAACATAATATAAATCTTAAGTTAATTTCAATGTCTCATAAGTACTTGTTACATACACGTACAAATGATCAACTATTTTTAATTAAAAAATAAGAACATTAAGAATTTACATAAAAGGGTGTGAATGACCTATTGTAGTTTTGAAAAATGTGTAATTTATCTGCTTTTACCCCACCATAAGATTGGGATAATTGAATCACAATTGAATAATTGGGATAAATTAATCGCTTTGTAGTCTTACCTTGCAAAATGCGTTGGTCTGGCTGGTCGAATATTTGCTTATCCGTGGAAATTCATTCTCCCATGCAACCTGGTATTTGCATTCATATTTTTGCCGTTTGGTATTTGGTTTAGTGGCCATGATGAATGACTGCTTGTAAAAAATGTCGGACAGCCTGGGTGAATCCTACATTACAGAAGTGACTGTCGTTCTGTTCATTGATTGGTTAAAAATCAGTTGATGTCAGCAGTGTTTCTCATACGATTCAGATTGGACATAATCGGGAGTATTTTTAATTTGGCGGTAGGGATTTCCCAAAACCGGGAGATTATCCAATTTTTAACAAATACGATCGGGAGGCGGAGGCTAAAATCGGGAGTCTCCCGCCGAAATCAGGAGGGTTGGCAAGTATGCTTGGGGACCTCTGTGTCCAACGTGTTACTATGAGATTCACTTTCCGATGATTCGAACTGATACGGTTCTACGTGTATAGCAGTAGCATGTACACACACTCCAATTTCAGGACTATCACAGTCAGGTGTATTACTATCTGAGGAATCTGAAGAATCTCCAATAAACCTAAACGAAGAGGCCATTGCAACCACTCTCGCCTGCCGAGTCTGGCTTTGGTCTATAGTTGTCAAAGGCCTCGGCCTTAAAACTGGTTCCTGCTGTGACGTCACGCACTCAGGGCTGGCTGGCTCAGCGGGGCAGCTCGAATGCCAGCTTTGCAGTCAATTTTAACTCTCAAAAATATTTTTTTAATTCCCATTTATGCAGCATACAAGACTCAAGGATGGAGATACTATCCACTCAGAAATGTATTTAAAAATAAAGGTTCTGCGTAGATTGACTTAGTCAGTCTAAAACTTCCACTCGCCCCCGATGAAGTCCTTTGTTGTGTTGGCAGCATGTTTTGTGTCATTGTCTTGCTGCATGATGAAGTTCCTCCCAATAAAATTGGATGCATTTCTCTGTAAATTGGCAGATAGAATGGTTCTGTAGACTCCTGAATTAATTCTGCTCCAACCATCATGAGTTACATCATCAGTAAAGATTAGTGAGCCCATTTCAGAAGCAGCCATGCAAGTCCAAGCCATGACACTGCCATCACCATACTTGACCGATGAGCGTGTATGTTTTGGATCATGAGCAGATCCTTTCTTTCTCCACACTTTAGCCAGTCCATCATTTTAGTGGAGGTTAATCTTGATTCCAGAACTTTTGTGACTCATCTCTATATTTCTGAGTGAATTCCAATCTGGCCTTCCTATACTTACTGCTTATGAGTGGTTTGCATCTTGTGGTATGGTCTCTATAACTCTTCTCTATGGATTGTGATGCCTTCACCCCTGTCATGTGGAGGTTGTTAGTGACATAACTGACTGTTGTTTTTGGGTTTTGTTCACAACTATCACAAGGTTTCTGTTATCAACTGTTGTTATTTTCCTTGGATTACCTTTTCGATGTCTGGTTGTTAGTATACCACTGGCTTCTTTCCTTTTCAGTACATGACAAATTGTTATATCTGCGATGCCCAATGCTTGTGCAATAGCTCTGATTGATTTTCCCTCTTTTGTCAGCTTTAAAATACTTCCTTTTCTCCCATAGGCAGCTCTCTGGTCTTCATGTTGGTTTATCCTTTTCAACAACAAACACAGTCTTTACAGGTGAAACTCAGGGCTCAAACCAAGAGCAGACATTCAGATATATTAATTATTTATACAGTCAACCTAACAGTGCACACCTGTGCAACAAGAAACACTGGTCAATTACATATTCCATATTTATGATCACCAAACAAAATGAAAGATGCCATGCTCTAAGTTTTTAACACATCTAGATGTAAATGAGGAAATGGAAGCTGAAATTCTGATCTATTGTCTCATAATTCATCTTTTTATTTCAACCTCAAACGTCTTCAGTGTATAACAAAAACAAAAGAATTGTCCTTGCCATTCCAGTACTTTTGTAGGGGACTATATGTATGCTACTTTGTAAATAAACCTAATCTATATTAACATTTATATTTATACATTTTCAACCAAAGTGACTTGCAAGGAAAACCAATCCTGAGCAGTTAAGGGTGAAGGCACTTGTTCCTCTCGGCAGACACTGGGTTTAACCTCATATGGCTACTAATACAGAAACTTAACTCCTGTTCTGGGCGGCACGGTGGTGTAGTGGTTAGCACTGTTGCCTCACAACAAGAAGGTCCTGGGTTCGAGTCCAGTGGCCGACGAGGGCCTTTCTGTGTGGAGTTTGCATGTTCTCCCCATGTCTGTGTGGGTTTCCCCCACAGTCCAAAGACATGCAGGTTATGTTAATTGGTGGCTCTAAATTGACTGTAGGTGTGAATGGTTGTTGTCTCTGTGCCAGCCCTGTGATAACCTGGTGACTTGTCCAGGGTATACCCTGCCTCTCACCCATTGTCAGCTGGGATAGGCTCCAGCTTGCCTGCGACCCTGTAGAACAGGATAAGCAGCTACAAATAATGGATGGATGGAACTCCTGTTCTGCGACTGCATGTTCTCTAGATTTCTCTGAATATTTCATACCAACTCTGTCCGATAGCAAGTAAACTAAACAGGACAATCACTTGATCCTGACTATCATTTGATTGTAGAAAACACTTTTTTGAAAAATTGTTGTCATGAACATGCTATATAGTTGGGTTCTGCAACATTTTGATTTCTTAAAAATCAAAGAATTATACATATTCTGCATAGAATTATAATTGAGTATTACATTACAAGCATTTTAGCAGACACTCTTACCCAGAGCAACATACAATATACCCAGAGTAGCAGATGGGGATAAGGTGCCTTGCTCAATGTCACTTCAGCCATTCCTGCTGGTCCAGGGATTTGAATCAGCAACCTTTTGGTCCCAAAACTGCTTCTCTAATCATTAGGCCATACAGTAGTGCTTGAAAGTTTGTGAACCCTTTAGAATTTTCTATATTTCTGCATACAGTGGTGCTTGAAAGTTTGTGAACCCTTTAGAATTTTCTATATTTCTGCATAAATTTGACCTAAAACATCATCAGATTTTTACACAAGTCCTAAAAGTAGATAAAGAGAATCCAGTTGAACAAATGAGACAAAAATATTATACTCTGTCATTTATTTATTGAGGAAAATGATCCGATATTACATATCTGTGAGTGGCAAAAGTATGTGAACCTTTTGCTTATCTGGTATGACCCCCTTGTGCAGTAATAACTGCAACCAAACATTTCTGGTAACTGTTGATCAGTCCTGCACACCGGCTTGGAGGAATTTTAGCCCATTCTTCCATACAGAACAGCTTCAACTCTGGGATGTTGGTGGGTTTCCTTACAGGAACTGCTTGCTTCAGGTCCTTCCACAACATTTCGATTGGATTAAGGTCAGGACTTTGACTTGGCCATTCCAAAGCATTAACTTTATTCTTCTTTAACCATTCTTTGGTAGAACAACTTTTGTGCTTTAGGGTCGTTGTCTTGCTGCATGACCCACCTTCTCTTGAGATTTAGTTCATGGACAGGTGTCCTGACATTTTCCTTTAGAATTTGCTGGTATAATTCAGAATTCATTGTTCCTTCAATGATGGCAAGCCGTCCTGGCCCAGATGCAGCAAAACGGCCCAAACCATGATACTACCACCACCATGTTTCACAGATGGGATAAGGTTCTTATGCTGGAATGCAGTGTTTTCCTTTCTCCAAACATAACGCTTCTTATTTAAACCAAAAAGTTCGATTTTGGTCTCATCCGTCCACAAAATATTGTTCCAATAGCCTTCTGGCCTGTCCGCGTGATCTTTAGCAAACTGCAGACGAGTAGCAATGTTCTTTTTGGAGAGCAGTGGCTTTCTCCTTGCAACCCTGCCATGCACACCATTGTTGTTCAGTGTTCCCCTGATGGTGGACTCATGAACATTAACATTAGCCAATGTGAGAGAGGCCTTCAGTTGCTTAGAAGTTCCCTTGGGGTCCTTTGTGACTTCACGGATTATTACACGCCTTGCTCTTGGAGTGATCTTTGTTGGTTGACCACTCCTGGGGAGGGTAACAATGGTCTTGAATTTCCTCCATTTGTACACAGTCTGTTTGACTGTGTATTGGTGGAGTCCAAACTCTTTAGAGATGGTTTTGTAACCTTTTCCAGCCTGATGAGCATCAACAACGCTTTTTCTGAGGTCCTCAGAAATCTCCTTTGTTCATGCCATGATACACTTCCACAAACGTGTTGTGAAGATCAGACTTTGATAGGTCCCTGTTCTTTAAATAAAACAGGGTGCCCACTCACACCTGATTGTCATCCCATTGATTGAAAACACCTAACTCTAATTTCACCTTCAAATTAACTGCTAATCCTAGAGGTTCACATACTTTTGCCACTCATGGATATGGAATATCGGATCATTTTCCTCAATAAATAAATTACCAAGTATACTATTTTTGTCTGATTTGTTTAACTTGATTCTCTTTATCAACTTTTAGGACTTGTGTGAAAATCTGATGATGTTTTAGGTCATATTTATGCAGAAATATGGAAAATTCTAACAGGTTCACAAACTTTCAAGCACCACTGTAGCTTCCTTCCTAGCAGTCAGGCAATTTCTAATATTTTGTAAAAGTTTAGCTCATATAACCTGCCCATGAATGTTAACAAAGTTTTTTCTTCTGTGGAATGTCAGGACAAAAGGGCTGGAGAACTGGGCGAGAGGATCCTGCGGGACATGAAGGAGTCAAGAGAGCAAGAGGAGTGTCTGCATGAAATCCAACAGCAGCTGCGGCTCCTCACACAGAGACAACACCCAGATGTGAGTTCAAAGAGGCAGTGCTTCAATCAAACTAGGGGAAACACACACAGAGTCGTACCAAACACTTGCACTGTAAACATGTGATGAATGTAATGCTGAAGGTATATATTTCATTGAGTGCAACTGAAGACAAAATGCACATGTAGGTTTTTCCTTTTTATATAATCTGAGCCATGTCATCATACACTTAGCCTTAATTTACAGGTCAGTACTGTCTAGACATGTTTCACCACTAAGTGGAAATGCTGGGAAGGTGGGAAGGCCCTAATTAACACCAGATACTATACTACTAAGGGTAATGCATTTTATCTATCCAAATCAAAATGAAAATTTAGCATATCAAGTTTTCAAAGTATGAGGAGGTATCATCAAAATACCCTACCAAAAAAACACTTTCGCTCTGTTGAAGGTTTTCTTTGCTACGTTGTGCTTATCAAACAATTGTGGTTGCACAGATTGAGCTTCATATCTCTTATAAAGATTTGTAAATAAATAATGCACAATGCACGTCTTATGAAACTTGCAAACTTGCATGAAAATTATCACGTTAAGCACATAGCAGACTTAAAATGCTAACTTTAATAGCTATTGCTGTAAATTCCATCCATTCTCTGTCATGATGTGAATTCAGTGTCTTTGCTTTGAAATGAGTTTTTGTTAACTCACAAAACTTAAATTGTCATGTCTCACTGGTTGGAACATTCTGGTTGGTGCATGTCTGTTGGACATTTGTGACTCAAATTCCACAAGTGAGAATGATAATGATTCTGGGTTGGTTTTTTTTAACCTCGAAAAAAAAATCATACATCCCTATACATACCCCATATACAGTGTCTTGCAAAAGTATTCATCCCCTTTGGTGTTTGTCCTGTTTTGTCACATTACCAGCTGGAATTAAAATGTTTTTTGTTTTTTTTTTTGGGGGGGGGAGCAGCATTTGATTTACACAACATGCCTATCACTTTAAAGGTGCAAATTGTTGTTTTATTGTGACACAAACAATAATTAATATGAAAATAAAAGAACAGAAATCTGAAGTGTGCATAAGTATTCACCCCCTTTCATATGAAAACCCTAAATAAGAGCTGGTCCAAACAATTCACTTCATAAGTCATATAATTAGTTGATCCACCTGTGTGCAATCAAAGTATCACATGATCTGTCACATGATGTCTGTATAAATCAACCTGTCCTGGAAGGACCCGGACTCTGCACTGTAAAAAAAAATCCGTTGTTTTTACGGAAAAAATACTGGCAGCTGTGGTTGCCAGAATAATCCTGTTAAAAATACAGTGAAATGTAAACAACATTACAGAATAACTTGTACATTTCACTGGGATTCCATGTACAATTAATGATAACTAAATGTAAATTTTACAGGTATTCAATGTACAATAATCAATACATAACTGTTAATTTTACGGATATTCATTGTACAATAAAAAAGCATCTAGGAATGAATTGCGAGTGTTCTCGATTATTGGTTTTTGTGGCTCCAAAATGATGGTTACAAGCAATGATCTACTAGACAGATATTTTATTTAATTTAGAGTTTTACGAAATGTGCCGGAGAGCCTCTACTGAAATTTTTTTATTTTTTTAACAGGGCAATGATGTAATTTTATCTATCACATTCTGTTTTAGCATTACAGTTTGTGTTTAAACTACAACAATTTGTAAATTCTACAAAAAATATGATCAATTCAACATATTCTTACTGTTAAATTAACAGTGGTATTTGGTTAGGAGTTTTACAGTATATTGATGTAAATTACACACTGCTTCATTGTTTTTGTATTTACAGTTTTTTATGTCATGATTTTACATAAATTCACTGTTAATTCTACGGACATTTTTTACAGTGTGTAACACTACTAAGCAAGCAAAATGAAAACCAAGGAGCCTCCAAACAGGTCAGAGACAAAGTTGTGGAGAAGTATAGATCAGGGTTGGGTTATTAAAAAAAAAATCCCAAATGTTGATTATCCCACAGAGCACCATTAAACCCATTACAGCAAAATGGAAAGAACATGGCACCACTATAAACCTGGCAAGAAAAGGCCACCCACCAAAACTCACAGACCAGGCAAGGAGGGCATTAATCAGAGATGCAACAAAGACACCAAAGAAAACACTGAAGGAGCTTCAAAGATCCACAGCAGAGATGGGAGTATCTATCCATAGGACCACTTTAAGCCATACACTTCACAGAGTGGGGCTTTATGGAAGAGTGGCCATAAAAAAGCTATTGCTTAAAGAAAAAAATAAGAAAACATGTTTGGTGTTTGCCCATCAGTATGTGGCAGACTCCTCAAACACATGGAAGAAGATTCTCTGGTCAAATGAGACTAAAATTGAACTTTTTGGCCATCATGGGAAACGCCATGTGTAGCACATATTCAACACTTCCTATCACCCTGAGAATACCATTCCTACAGTGAAGCATGATGGTGGGAGCATCATGTTGTGGGGATGTTTTTCATCTGCAAGGACAGGAAAGCTGGTCAGGACTGAAGGAAAGATGGATGGCACTAAATACAGGGCAATTCTGGAGAAAAACCTGTTTGAGTCGGCCAGAAGTTTGAGACTGGGACAAAGGTTCGTGTTCCAACAGGACAATGACCCTAAACATACTGCTAAAGCTACACTGGAGTGGTTTAAAGGGAAACATTTACTGTAAATGTTTTGGAATGGCCTAATCAAAGCCCAAACCTCAATCCAATTGAGAATCTGTGGCATAACTTGAAGATTGCTGGACACCAACACAGCCCATCTGACTTGAAGGAGTTGGAGCAGTTTTGCCTTGAGGAATGGGCAAAAATCCCAGTGGCTCGATGTGTTAAGCTAATAGAGACATACCCCAAGAGACTTGCAGCTGTAATTGCAGCAAAAGGTGGCTCTACAAAGTATTGACTTTGGGGGTGAATACCTATGCACACTTCAGATTTCTGTTTTTTTTTCATCTTAATTATTGTTTGTGTCACAATAAAAAGCAAATTTCATCTTTAATGTGGTCGGCGTGCTGTGTAAATCAAATGGTGCTAACCAACCAAAAATCCATTTTAATTCCAGCTTGTAATGTGACAAAACAGGGCAAATACCAAGGGGGATGAATACTTTTGCAAGACACTGTATCCAGCCAAATTTTTCGATGGGTTGTTGTAAATGTGTTCACTTACATGGTTAAGGTGAATGATATCTTAGGTCATATTGATGCAGCTTGTATATTGCTACATTAGCATAATATGAACTTGAATCAGCATGGGATTGTTCTTAGTTTAGGGGTTTATTTGCACAGCCTTTAAAAGTTAATCTGAACAACTTATTGGCAATACAATCCAATAATAACAATAAAAATCTTTTTATAAAAATGTTTCAAATATAATAGCCAAACAGGAGAAGAACATGAGACTCAAAAGCATGGATTAATTTTATAGCATTACTGCTGTTCCACTTATTCATGTTCGCCAAGACAGGGCTTTCTCAAGAGCTGCTCCCAAAAGCCTTCTGTTTTCTGCCTGGTTACACAGGAGCCAGCCAATCCTGGCAATGTCTAGCACTTCAACAGTTTGCTTTGTGCCTCTGCTGTAATGTAGAAAGTAGACACTGTTACTCAGTGTCAGGATTTTCCTTTTTTGACAAGCATTTGTTGTGTACCTTGGTGGTTGTAGGGATGTGAAACCACTTGGTTGTTTGTTTGTTAAGCAAAAGAATAAAAGTATGAAAAAAGTGAAAATATTCTTGTCCAGGAAGGGAGCAGAAAATTGCAGGGCTAAATTGTAAACTTATTGCAGGACTCCAGCAGTCAATTCCAGGAACAGGCACAATATCCTTCTAATGACCCTGTATTATAAGAACTGTCAGACAAAATTTCTCTTACTAAACAAGATTTAAAGCCTACTTTCAGTGTTTTTTTCCTTCTTCACAAGCAGGGACAGATGCAGAAGAATTTGAGTGGGGTGGAGAAGACACAGAGCTAGTATGATGTGGCCTCAGAATAAGCCCTAATGCTCGATTATGGGCAAATGCCAGAGGTTGACCCTTTACCTGTTTGCAGCCTATGCTCATTTTCATCTTTGGGTTAGAACCAACTGGTCATGTTTGTTTTTAAACAATAAAGTATTAGAATTTGTTCAGTATTTGCAATCATCAGTAATTTTCAGGACACCTTTGAATAATAGTTTTGAAAAACCTGCAACATACACAACAGAAAAACATAAATGCTAAACTGCATAATAAATTAAAGGTTTCTTAAAATAATCACTGGAAAGACATTTGTAGATTTTTTTTTTCCCCTGCTGAAAAATCCAGTTGGGTCCACCAAAATACATGCCCAGCAGGTCAAGCGAGTTGATAATTTTTGCCAGCTGGTAAGTACTGATAGAAAGAAAACAGAATTACTGCAAGATAGTTGACTTTTTTTTTTAAGAAAATAACACAACAGTCAGACAATCTAAAGCAGAAACACTGAGCAATTTAGTCAAGTATTTAAGTATTTATTCTGATATATTCTACAACCCCAAATCAGAAAGATCTGGGACAGTATGTTGAAATTAAAACTGAACACAATCATTTGAAAATAATCTGATTAATCTGACTGGAATACATATTTCCATTGTGTGCAGTCCAGTCCAGATGCCTCTGAGCCCAGAAAAGACCACAGCACATCTGGACGCAAATTTCTCCAGATTGCTTGAAATGTAGATGCACCATAGAGGGTGAAATATCCAAATCTTTTGCTATCTTTCTTTGAGGAACATTGTTTTTGAATATTTCAATAGTTCTCTCATGCATTTGTTGAGAAACAGGAGCTCCTCATGGGCCTCTTGGCTGCTTCTCTGACCAGTGCTCTCCTTGCTCGCTCTGTCAGTTTAGGTGGACGGCCATGTCTTGGTAGGTTTGCAGTTGTGCCATACTTTTTCCATTTTTGAATGATGGATTGAACAGTGCTTCTTGAGATGTTCAGAGCTTGGGATTTTTTTTTATAACCTAACCCTGCTTTAAACTTCTCCAGAACTTTATCCCTGACCTGTCTGGTGAGTTCTTTGGTCTTCATGATGCTGTTTGTTCTTCAGTGTTCTCTGACAAACCACTGAGGCCTTCACAGAACAAGTGTATTTATGCTGAGAGTAAATTACAAACAGTAGGACTCTATTAACTCATTAGATGACTTCTGAAGGCAATTGATTGCACTGGATTGTATTTAGAAGTATCAGAGGACAGGGGGCTGAATACTAATGCACACCACATTTTTCAGATTTTTATTTGTTTAAAATTTTAAAGACCATTTATCATTTTCATTTCACTTCACAATTATGTGCTACTCTGTGTTGGTCTATCACATAAAATCTCAATAAAAAACTTTTAAGTTCGTGGTTGTAAGGTGGAAAAATGTGAAAAAGTTCAAGGGGTATGAATACTTTTGCAAGGCACTGTATGGCTAAGTACATGAGGACATCCTGTTATATCTATTGTAACATAGTATGTAAACCTTAAATATAGATCGAATTAGAAGTTTTTCCAATAATGGGAAGCCGGTAAACCCTCTCTTCCATCTCAGCATTGGTTAACCTAAATGGTTAAGCATTCAATTTGTTTACAGGAATTGCACTTTTCTCTATTGCGGCCAGTCTTATTGTGGAAAATGGCTGTAGTTTATTCTAAGGTCAAGCTTGAGAAAACAGCCACAAACATGGACTCTAATTATATATCAGATTTACAGGTTGCAAAGGAATATTAATGCCTTCAGTATTTGTTTGCAGGTATATTATGCAATTTGTCACACTATCTGAACTTCTTAAATATGCATTGCTTACAGTCCACTCAGTCTGTTCACTTGGCTTGAAACAATCTGGGTGTCCCATCCCACCCATACAGGTTTTATGAGCGATGTTGATGATTTGGTTCATTATGATGTACTGTGCAGTTAAAGCTAACTAAACCACTACAGCGCAGTTTAGCATTATCCTATAGTCCTAAAATCACACGCAGAGTGCCAAAAGCCTTGTCCATTCCAGTTAGTTATATATTCACACTTAAGCACACGTTATTCATGATGCATTTGGATTTTTCAGCTGGACTAGATCTGGGAACCTGCTGCTTTTATTTAACAGTGAAATCTGTCAGTCAAATCATGTGATACTAAGGTATACTGTTAGAACTTGCCTTTAAAGTTATCTGAAACTTGATAATCAGTATTTATTGTGAACATTCATCCATGTACAAAACCTGTCTGATTAGACATCTTAAGTAACATGAAGACATCATGAAAGAATGTTACCATGAATAACATATCTGTGATTTATTTGTAGTCAGTATCTTCAAAGCTGTACATCATAGCCATAATGTTTTATGCCACAACACACAACATGGAATGTTCAACTTCAGTTTTGTAAAAAAAAAAAAGCGAGAAATCTGGGGACGTTTTCACATATAAAGGGGTTAATCAAAATAACAGAACCATGTAGCCGTATAGAGCCATGTAAGCGTTTTCTCAACGACCCAATAAAAGTAGGACTACCCTTGACTTCATCCTGCTGTTCTTAAACCCATTCAGTTACTTTGTACAGTATGCATTGGGACATTATCTTCCTGGAATACGGAATCATTATAAGGAAAGCATGCTTACACAATAGGTGCACCTGGGCTTATAAAATTCTCTCATTTTGCTGGCTGTTATGTGATCATGCAAAGCAATCATTGGATGTAACAATTTCCATCAGAAGGCTGCCCATTACATTATGAATCCCCCATGTACAGTTGTCAGCAAGCATTATGGTTCAAAGGCAACCTTTGGCTTCAAATCATAAATCCATTTAGACACAGAAAATGCAGTGCCTCCAGAATGTATCCCCCCCCCCCACCCCCATTCTTTTTCTGCTTATTTTGAAGTGACTCTCTATAGAAATACGTGAATTGAAGTGAATTACGACTAGTATTTATTACCCTTAATTTTCAAGAGCTCACACTAAATTAAACATGGTACTTCTTTGTTCATTTTAAATTAACGTATACCAATTGTATGCTTGCACAATAAATATGTCTAATTATGGGGAAGTCACACATCTAATATGGCAGATCAGATCAGTCCTGCTGTCATGAAGACCACTGAAATGCCTGCGAAGTTTCAAGATGAAGTTTTTTAAGAGGAAAAAAGATGGAGAAAGTTATTAAAACACTGGCAAAACTTTGTGCATTACTAGAAGCACTGTGAAATACATTATGACAAAGCAGAAAAAAAATTACACAACCCAGACACTACCAAAACTGAGTGCAAGAAGGGTGATTATCCTAGAAGTGCCCAAATGGCCAGATATGACACTGAAGGGGTTACAGAGTTCACTTGCTGAAATGGGAGAACCTGTGCAGATCTCAACAATAGAATTAGCTCTTCACAGATCCAGCCCCTATCAGAGCGTGGCCAGAAGGAAGGCACTTCTGAGAAAGGGCATACTGGAAAATCTGAGGATTTTTTTTTTCTTGGAAAAGGATTTTATGGTCTGATGAGAGTAAATCTGAGACGTTTGGTCTAAACGTAAAGCATAATGTTGGATGCAAAATACAGCAGGTCATATATTTCCTGTGATTAAGCACGTTGGTGGAACATTTTTGCTTCTATTGCCACATACTATCTTATTGCTACTAAAGCCAACAAAACCATGCCAGCTTCAGAGCCAGGGATCCTGCCAGATGGAAAAAAGGAAAGAAATCTCATATGTGCAAGGTTTTTTTTTTTTTACTTTAACGTTGAACTTTACAGAATAGATCCATGAAGCTCATGGGCTGTTGCTTGTCAGGTTTCAGCAAAATTCCCCAAAACTCAAAAACTGCACAAAAGCAGTTGAAACTTGGCTGAAATGTTGGGCATAGGAAAAGGTAAAAAAAAAAAAAAAGTGGGTTTTTTGTTTGTTTGTTTGTTTGTTTGTTTGTTTGGGGTTTTTTTTACATGTAGATGTTTTTTGCATGTAGCAAATGACCTTATCCAGGGCAACTTATTGAAGTGCTTTGGAGTGTCTATCAAAAACACATCCTTCATCCTAGTTCCCTAGGATAGGAACTACGAACAATTTCTATGAATCAAATAATGTACTTGTAAGACTTTGAGCGGGTGGGTGGAGCACAGAAGTATGGCAGGCCAGAACTGAGTTTTCAAAACTCTTTATTTTCCGCTTTTCAGCTTCCACAATCTCCCAGTACCACAGACGCACACACACATCAGTCATCTGGTTGGGGAGAGAGCTCCCTTCCTCTGCTCTCTCTCTCCTTATATAGGGCGCGGTCACTGGGGAAGACACACAAACACATGTTAACAGACATCAGGTGCAGTGATTCTGCCACTTACCTTCCCTGACTCCGCCCTCCGGTCACAGACCGACGCCCCCGCTGCCACATACCCCCACCGCCCGACTCAGGCCGGGCAGCCGTCCAGCCTGCAACCGGCTCCCCCCCCCTTGACGGAAGAGGAAGTCTGCCACGACCATCTGTGCCCCCGGCCTGTGGATCACCTTGAAGTTAAAGGGCTGGAGTGCCAGATACCAACGGGTGATCCACGTGTTGGCATCCTTTATGCGGTGGAGACACTGGAGGGGCGCGTGGTCCGAACAGAGGGTGAAAGGGCATCCCAGCAGGTAGTAGCGGAGGGCGAGGACCACCCACTTGATGGCTAGGCACTCTTTCTCTATCGTGCTGTAAGGCCCCTCATGCACCGACAGCTTCCTGCTGATGTACAGCACGGGGCGATCCTCCCCCTCCACCTCCTGGGACAGAACAGCCCCCAGCCCTCTGTCCGACGTGTTCATCTGCAACATAAAGGGGAGAGAAAAGTCAGGGGAGTGTAACAGTGGCCCCCCACACAGTGCAGCCTTCACCTCAGAGAAAGCCCGCTGGCATTGCTCCGTCCACTGGACCGGATCTGGTGCCCCCTTTTTAGTCAGATCAGTCAGCGGGCTGGTGACGTCCGAATAATTAGGTATAAACCTACGATAGTAGCCAGCCAGCCCCAGGAACTGTCTCACCCCCTTTTTGGTCTTGGGCCTCGGGCAGGCCGCAATCGCTGCTGTCTTATTAATTTGGGGACACACCTGTCTATTGCCCAAGTGGAAGCCCAGATACCGTACTTCCACCCGCCCAATCGCACACTTCTTCGGGTTGGCTGTGAGACCCGCTCGCCTCAGTGACCCAAGGACGGCCCTCAGGTGTTGCAGATGCCGCGGCCAGTCATTACTATAGATTATGATGTCGTCTAAGTATGCGGCCACATAGATGGCGTGGGGGCGAAGGACCCTGTCCATAAGCTGCTGGAACATAGCGGGTGCCCCAAACAGCCCAAAAGGAAGTGTGACAAATTGGTGTAAGCCAAATGGTGTGGAAAAGGCCGTTTTTTCTCAGGATAGTGGAGTCAAGGGGATCTGCCAATAACCCTTTGTCAAATCCAGTGTCAAGTAAAAGCGAGCCGTGCCTAGTCGATCCAGCAACTTGTCAATATGAGGCATTGGGTACGCATTGAATTTAGACATCGCGTTGACTTTTCTATAGTCCACACAGAACCGGACCGACCCGTCGGCCTTGGGAACCAAGACCACCAGGCTGCTTCAGTCACTGTGGGACTCCTCGACGATGCCCATTTCGAGCATGGCCTCGAGTTCTTCCCGAACCACCTTTTTCTTGTATTTGGGTAGCCTGTACGGGTGGCTGCGCACTACCACCCCCGGGGACGTCTCAATGTGGTGTTCTGTGAGGCAGGTGCAGTCGGGCAGGGGCGAGAACACGTCCGAAAATTTGGTCTGCAACTGGGCAACCTCCATGAGTTGGGTTGGGGAGAGGTGGTCTCCACAGGGGACCGGAGAGGTAAGCGATGTCAATGTTCCCTTTTGAACCTCCGGCCCCAGCTCCGCCTTCTCTGGAACCACCGACACCAACACCACGGGGACCTCCTTGTTCCAGAGTTTGAGCAGATTGAGGTGGTAAATCTGTAGCACCCCACCCCTGTCCATTTGCCTCACCTCATAGTCAACGTTCCCGACTCGCCATGTGACCTCAAAGGGTCCTTGCCACTTGGCGATCAATTTGAAGCTCGACGTGGGCAAGAGTATGAGTACTTTATCTCCCAGTGTGAACTCCCTAAGGCGCGTACCCCTGTCTTACAGGCGGATTTTCCGTTCTTGGGCCTGCCGCAAATTCTCCTGGGCTAGGTGTGTGAGTGTGTGGAGTGTGGTCAATAACATATTGAATTTCATTTTTGCTTGGTGACGGTCCCTCCTCCCAATTTTCCCACAGTACATCTAGGATGCCACGCGGCTTACGCCCATATAATAATTCGAATGAGGAGAACCCCGTGGAGGCTTGTGGGACCTCTCGCACTGCGAACAACAGGGGTTCGAGCCATTTATCCCAATTGCGTGCATCCTCGCGTACAAACTTTTTAATTATGCTCGAGGGTGCGATTGAACCGTTCGACTAAACCGTCTGTTTGTGGGTGATAAATGCTGGTGCGGATCGGCTTAATTCCCAGTAACCCATACAGTTTGCGCAGTGTGCGTGACATAAACGAAGTAGCTTGATCAGTCAGAATCTCTTTAGGGATTCCAACTCAGGAGATGATGTGGAAGAGTGCTTCCGCAATACTATGTGCTGAAATATTGCGAAGAGGCACTGCTTCCGGGTATCGCGTTGCATAGTCCACCAGAACTAAAATAAAGCGATACCCTCGTGTTGACCGATCTAATGGCCTGACAAGATCCATCCCAATTCTTTCGAACGGGGTCTCGATTAATGGTAGAGGGCACAAAGGCGCTTTTGGAATGGCCGCTGGATTTACTAACTGGCATTCGCGGCATGCCGTACACCACCTATGGACATTGCCGCGAATCCCTGGCCAATAGAACCGGGCCATTATTCGGGCTAATGTCTTATCCAGCCCCAAGTGTCCAACCATGGGATTAAAGTGAGCCACCTGGAATACCAATTCCCGGCGGCTCTTTGGGATCAAAAGTTGTGAGATCGTCTCCATAGTCTGAGTGTCCTGCATCACTTGGTATAATCTATCCCTCATAATGGAGAAATAGGGGAAGGATGGGGTGGCGTTTGGCTGGAGCGTTTGACCATTGATTACTCTCACTTGGTCAAACGCATGCCGCAGAGTCCAAAGACATGCAGGTTAGGCTAATTGGTGGCTCTAAATTGACTGTAGGTGTGAATGCCAAGTTTATTTGTATAGCGCTTTTAACAATAAACATTGTCGCAAAGCAGCTTTACAGAATTTGAACGACTTAAAACATGAGCTAATTTTATCCCTAATCTATCCCCAATGAGCAAGCCTGTGGCGATGGTGGCAAGGAAAAACTCCCTCAGATGACATGAGGAAGAAACCTTGATAGGAGCCAGACTCAAAAGGGAACCCATCCTCATTTGGGCAACAACAGACAGCATGACTATAACATTAACAGTTTTAACATGAAGTCAGTTTCGTTGATGTTGTAACTCTTCAGTGATGGAAACTTGAGTGCAAAACTGTTCATGACAACTGCAGTCCTAAAGTTAGCAAGTCATCTGTAGTCCTCAGCCATAAAATCATTACTGTAAGTGTCCAGAGCGTCCTCCAAGTGTGACTTTCAACTGTTCACATGGGGCCATCCTCCGCAGGAGCAATGCGATGAGACTCCAACCAGACACAGGGCACCAGGATGGATCAGGCAGGTCCGAGGAGCAGAAGAGGTCAGCATCTCGATCCCAGGACCGACATGTAACTCAGAGGGACAGATTTTTTTTTGAGGGGGGAGAGAAAAAACACAGGTTGTTAGGTATACTCAATGTCACCTGAATAAGTAGGAACAGTATACATATTGCAGTGAGTACAAGCAGGGACTCCAGCAACTAACTATAACAGCATAACTAAAAGGGGAGAGCCGGAAGGTAACACAGGCATGAGGGAGCCCCGAGACATAAAGCAGCCAACCACTACACCATCAACAAACTCGAGTCAGCAAGCGAGTGTGAATGGTTGTGTGTCTCTATGTGTCAGCCCTGTGATGACCTGGCAATTTGTCCAGGGTGTACCCCACCTCTCACCCATAGTCAACTGGGATAGGCTCCAGCTTGCCTGCCACCCTGTACAGGATAAGCAGCTACAGATAATGGATGGATGGATGGATGGATGGATGGATGGATGGATGGATGGATGGATGGATGGATGGATGGATGGATGGATGGATGGATGGAAATGCCACTGTATAAACAGAGGACAGGCTGGTCTGTCAGTGTATAGCTGTAACCTGTAAAAAATTCTTTGTGTGACGGAAGATGTAGCATTAACCATGCTTATGAGGGTAAGGAGGTTAGATTTTACACAGCATTGTGGTCCATTCTTCTTGGCAAATTGTCTTCAATTCCCAAAGGTTACAGTTGTCTAACTGATGGCCTCACAATTTCAAAATCCTTCATACATTTTCAATGGGATTCAAGTCAGGAGATTGGCTAGGTCATGCAAGTCCTTGAGTTATTTTGATTGTATGTTTTGGTTCTTGTTCATGTCCATCTTCTCCCCAGATTCAGTTTCTTGATCATTTAGATTAAATATTCCTCTAATATGTCCTTTTACATTGCTCCATTCATGTTTTTTATGATGTACTCCTTTGATGATGTGTAACGTCCCAGTACCATTTGCAGAGAGTCAGCCCAACATCATGGTGCTCCCACCTCTGTACTTTATTGTAGGTATGTGTTCTTGGGATCATAGATACAACCCTTCCTTCTCCAAGCTGAACTTTTTTGCTCCATCTGAGTAGAGTATACAGTCATGACAAAAGTATTACACACTCTCCTTCAATTCTATGTTTTTTTTTTTAATTTATCAGGGTCTAAATTACAATTGAGTGGTCCTCATCAAGTTCTATTTAAAAAAAAAAACTCAAGTGACAGCAAAAAATACAACAGATTTCAATATGTAGTCATTTCTTCCCCAAAAAGTAAACTGACATTCAGAACCCAGGTAGGAAAGAACAAGTACACCTCTCGTACTTCCAGAATTATTAAGGGAGTAATTAGCAGCCAGGTGTTACTAACGAGATGCACAAGATTAGTTGATTATCACGAAGTCTGACTACATCTATAAAAGCAGAACTTTTGGCAATCTGGAGCACTAAGGTGTATCTACATCATGGCCAAAAGAAAGGGCATCAGACATGACCACAGAGACACAATTGTTGCTATTCATTAATCCAGGAAGGGTTATAAGGCCATCTCCAAACAATTTGAAATTCACCATTCTACAGTGAAAAGGATTGTTTACAAGTGGAGAACACGACAAGACAGCATCAAGCAATCTTCCTAGGAGTGGGCGTCCCAGCAAATTCAGTCCAAAGTCAGACCCTTTAAAGCTCAGACATATAAAGTAAAACTGAAGAGTTCACATCAGACAAATCCTGTGGCCTACAGTCCTCTGGAAGCATATTAAATGCCTATTTTCTGACAGCAATGACAGAACAAAGACTGAATAAGTGGCTTTCATGGAATGATGACTAGGAAAAAGCCCCTTCTCTCTCTCTCAAAAAAAAGCAGCACACCTTGGGTTTGCAAAATTGCATCTGAACAAACTATAAAAGGTCTTGAACAATATCCGTCGGACTGCTGAGACCAAAGCGAAGATCTCTTGTCATCATGCACAGCCCCACATTTGGTGAAAACACTTCATACCAGATATTAAATATGGTGGTGGAGGGGTGATGATTTGGGCTTGTTTTGCAGCCTCAGGACGTGGGAAACTTGCAGTCATTGAGACAACAGTGAATTCCACTTCATACCAGAATATTCTTGAGACAAATGTAAGGCCATCTGTCTAGCAGATTAAGCTGGTCCTGAATTGGGTTATGCAACAGGACAGTGATCCCAAGCACACAAGCAAATCAACATCTGAGTGGCTAAAAAAAGGAGAAAAAATCAAGATGTTGAAATGGCCAAATCAAAGTCCAGACCACAACCCTGTTGAGATCCAGTGGTGGGATCTTAACAGAGCTGGGCATAAAGAAATGCAGTCAAACATCAGTGAAATAAAGGAATGTTGTAAAGAAGAGCAGCCCAACATTTCTACAAAATGATGTGACTGACAGAAAATGTTAATTAAACCACTCCAGAAAATGTTAATTTTCAAGTTAACATTGCTAAAAGTGTTTCTACATTTTGTTTACATTTTTGGGAAAAAATTACTACATACATGAAATCTGTTGTATTTTTTTGTTGTCACCTGAGGTTATTTGTTTGCTTATAGAAGTTGGTGAGGACCATACAATTGTTATTTAAGCCTTGATTTAAAAAAAAAAAACTAAACAAAAAACATCGAATTGAAGGAGGTTGTATTTTCTTTTTTTCTCATGACTGTACAGTTCCAAACGATTTGTCTGATTTGTTAAAATAATTTTAGACATGCATCTCTGTGCTGTGCTTTTTTCTTTCCTTTTGTTTGGTTGTTTTTGTTTTATGAAAAGGAAGAAAAAGAAGTCTTTATTTGTCACATGTCCACTCAAGCACAGTGAAATTCCTCCTCTGCATTTAACCCATCTGAAGCAGTGAACACACACATGCACACACAAGTGAGCAATGAGCACCAGTTATGCTATAGTGCCCGGGGAGCAGTTGGGGGTTAGGTGCCTTGTTCAAGGGCACTTCAGCCATAATACAGAAGGAGGAGAAAATACTGTTCATTCACTCAACTCCCCTCACATTTTGCTTGCTGGTCCTTGGGAATCTGACCAGTGATCCTTTGGGCCCAAGACTACTTCTCTAACCTTCAGGCCATGGCTGCCTGAAGGAGTTTTGTGTAAGATGTAAGAATGAAGATGTTTAGATTAGATAAAACTTTATTGATCCCTTTGGGAGGGTTCCCTCAGGGAAATTAAGATTCCAGCAGCATCATTACAGATAAACAGAGAAAAGAAATAGAGGAAAACTTCTAGATAAATTAAAATAAATTAAGTATTTGCATATACAAAAAGATTAAAATATGGGGAAGAGAGGAAGGGGGAGAGGAGGGGGAGGGAAAAAAAGGGGGGCGGCAGGAGAGATATTGCACTTTATATTGCACATTGTCCGGTATTGCTGATTGTTAGGCTAGGCTACTGCTCCTTCCTGTCCTCTGTCCTCCTGTTACCCCTCCTCCCCCCCAGAGAGGAGTTGTACAGTCTGATGGCGTGAGGGACAAAGGAGTTTTTGAGTCTGTTCATCCTGCACTTGGGAAGGAGCATTCTGTCACTGAACAGGCTCCTCTGGTTGCTGATGACGGTGTGCAGAGGGTGACTGGCATCATCCATGATGTTCAATAGTTTGTCCATAGACCTCTTCTCTGCCACCATCACCAGAGAGTCCAGCTTCATGCCGACCACAGAGCCGGCCCGCCTGATCAGTTTGTCCAGCCTGGATGTGTCCTTCTTGGATGTGCTGCCCCCCATCACACCACGGTGTAAAACAGGACACTGGCCACCACAGACTGATAGAACATCCACAGGAGTTTCCTGCAGATGTTAAAGGACCGCAGCCTCCTAAGGAAGTATAGCCTGCTCTGTCCCTTCCTGTATAAGTGTTTGGTGTTGCAAGTCCAGTCCAGCTTGCTGTCCAGCCACAGCCCGAGGTACTTGTAGGAATCCACAGCCTTCACCTCGACTCCCTCGATCAGAACTGGTCGTGACCTTGGTCTGGACCTCCCAAAGTCAATGACCAGCTCCTTGGTCTTTGAGGTGTTGAGCTGCAGATGGTTCCTGTTGCACCACACAGCAAAGTCCCTCACCAGGCTCCTATACTCCTCCTCTCTGTCGTCACTGATACACCCAACGATGGCTGTGTCATCGGTAAACTTCTGAATGTGACACAGCTCCGAGTTGTAGCAGAAGTCCGCGGTGTACAGGGTGAAGAGAAGAGGGGCCAACACCGTGCCCTGGGGTGGTCCGGTGCTGCTAATTACAGTGTCAGACGTGATGTCCTTCAGCCTGACGTACTGTGGCCTGTCAGTGAGGTAGCTGGAGATCCAGGTGACCAGGCAGGGGTCCACTCACATCCTGTTCAGTTTGTCCTGAAGCAATAGGGGCTGGATGGTGTTGAAGGCACTCGAGAAGTCCAAGAAGAGGATCCTCATTGTGCTATTACCCTTATCCAGATGCAAGTGGGCTCGGTGTAGCAGGTAGAGGATGGCATCTTCCACACCAACACCTGCCCGGTACACAAACTGCAGACAGTCCTGGGCATGTTGTACCTGGGGTCTGAGGAGGCTGAGGAAGAGCCACTCCAATGTCTTCATCAGATGTGAAGTGACTGCCACCGGTCAGAAGTCGTTCAGCTCACTGGGCCGATTCTTTTTGGGAACTGGAACGATACATGATGTCTTCCAGAGGGTGGGCACTTTCCCCAGCTGCAGGCTGAGGTTGAAGATGCGTTGGAGTGGTTCACCCAATTCATCAGCGCAGGTCTTCAGTAGTAGGGGACACACCTTGTCCGGGCCTGCTGCTTTCCTGGGATGAAGCTTCCTCAGTTGACCTCTGACCTGGTCTACAGTAATGCATGGAGGAGTCTGTGTTGAGGTGGGGGATGAGGGGGAGGAGGTGGCTACTGTGATGACTGGGGGAAGGTGTGTTGAGGGAAGAAGGAGAGATTGCTGCAGTGAGGGAGA
Organism: Neoarius graeffei; assembly: GCF_027579695.1. NCBI lineage: Eukaryota > Metazoa > Chordata > Actinopteri > Siluriformes > Ariidae > Neoarius > Neoarius graeffei. The sequence continues at coordinate 43,413,715 of NC_083579.1, read as the reverse complement.
GAGTGGGGGGGACATGGGCTGGTTGAACCGATTAAAGAAGTCATTCAACTCATTCGCCCTCTCCACTGTCCCCTCAATGACTCTGGTCTTTGTATTACATTTACATTTATGTGTATATTTTTATTATATTCGGAGATATTAGCATGTATTTGCTATTTTAAATTCAAATTTAAATAAAGTTTATTGTATTGTATTGTATTGTGGCCTGTGATGGTTTTCACACCTTCCCAGACCTCCCTCATGCTGTTCTCCTTCAGCTTCTGCTCCACCTTTCTCCTGTAGCTGTCCTTAGCTTCCCTCACGCAGCGTTTCACCTCCTGCTGTGCTGCTTTCATTGCCTCCCTATCCCTGCTCCTGAAGGCGGCCTTCTTCCTGTTGAGGACAGCTTTGACTTCCTGTGTTACCCATGGCTTGTTATTAGGGTAACACCATACAGTCTTAGTGGGGGAGACCACGTCTGCACAGAAGTTGAGGTAATCCATCAGACAGTGTGTCAGCCCCTCTATGTCCTCACAATGTGGGCTAAGCAGCACATCCTAGTCTGTGATGTCATAGCAGTCCCTGAGGGCATCTTCCATTTCAGGGGACCACCTCCTGATGGAGCTAGTTGTTGCAGGCTGCCTTTGAAGCAGGGGGGTGTACTTCGGCTGTAGAAGAACCAGGTTGTGGTCAGACTTCCCTTTTGGGGGGAGGGGTGTGACTCTGTATGCATCCCTCACATTAGCATACAGCAAGTCAATTGTCCTGTTGTTCCTTGTTGGACAATCCACAGCCTGGTAAAAAGCAGGCAAATGCCGCTTTTCCACTACAAACGCGGCTGAGCCGTGCCGTGCCGAGTCGAGCTGAGTCGAGCTGAGCGGGGCTGTTGGAGTTGCATTTCGACTACAACCGCGCTGAACCGTGCTGGCTGGAAGTGGGTGGACACATTGGGTGGAGTTAGCGAAAGTGGGTGGACGTCAGGTGATGTCGTTAAGCAGCGCAAACAGTGACATCAGTGACAGTGGCGGAACAAGTCAGAGCCGGGCCGGGGGCGGGGCAAATGACCGGGCCCTTTATTAAAGCTTATCATAACATCATTTTAGGCTACAAAATGTCCGCAACTGCGGTGTTTACCAATTTCAACACTACCGGGTGCAACTATGTTATTTAGTACATCAAGTCCTTCAAACGAACATGTAACTCAGAAACAAAAAACATTAGGATACTGTACATGGCTCATAATAAAACATCAATAGCCTATACTGCGCACATTATTTGAAGGGCATACGAATGAGCGCTCAGAGTGGTGACAGGAAGAGTCAGAAATAAAAGGAGGGCGGTGCAAACCTCACTGAATGCACTGTGTTTACCAATTTCAACACTACGGGGTGCAACTGTTATTTTGTACATTAAGTCCTTCAAACGAACATGTAACTCAGAAACAAAAAAACATTAGGTGACATACTGTACATGGCTCATAATAAAACATCAATAGCCTACTGCGCGCATTATTTGAAGGGCATACGACGAGCCTTGCGCTCCGCGAACTCGTCCACGATGCTCTGTATGTCACTGATTCAGTGAGCTTTTCAGCGGTAGTCTCACGACCCGAATAGTAAACAATAAACATGGAGGACATGGAGTCGTTAGTGTTGCTGGTCTTGGTGCTGTGGCTTGTTGTCACCGACAACGCCAACAGATACTGGCAAGAGCGTATAGATGAGGCGAGGCGCATAAGGCTTCAGAAATTCTCGTAATTCGTAATTCTTCTTCTTCCGGGTTTGCGGTGTTTACAGATCCCAGCGCGCTCGCGGGGCGTGTGTGGGCATGTGAGGACACTCCTCCTCACCAATCAGTGCACAGGGGAGTGTCTGCTCACGCCCCCAGCCTCAGTCGGCACGGTTTGGCTCGCTTCAGCCCCACTCCAAAACGGTGCGAGTTTTAGGGGCTAAGCAGGGCTGAAACGAGCTGAGTCGTGCTGGTTTTTGGTAGTCGAAACGCGAGCCGTGTCGGGCTGAAGCGAGCTGAAGTGTACTGAAAAAGGGTAGTGGAAAAGGGCCAAAAGTAGAGTCCAAAGTAGCATGATTAAAGTCCCCAGAAATGATGATAAATGCCTCAGGGTGCTGTGTCTGCAGCCTTGCTGTGACAGAGTGAATCCTCTCACATGCAGTGGCTGCGTCTGCCCTCGGAGGGATGTAAACACAGATGGTGATCACGTGATTGAACTCCCTCGGCAGATAATATGGCTGCAGACCAACGGCTAGCAGCTCCAAGTCCGGGCAACATAAAACTGTATTTACGGAGATATGTCCCGGGTTACACCAGTGGTTGTTAACATAAATGATGAGTCTCCCACCTTTGCTTTTCCCGCATGTGTTAGTGTCTCTGTCGGCTCTCACAGCAGTGAATCCCCACAGGTCCACGTTAGCATCCGGTACAAGGTGTGTTAGCCATGTCTCTGTAAAGATAAATAAGCTGCTCTCCCGGTAAATCCGCTGGTTGTTCAGAGCGGAAAGCTCATCAACTTTATTCAGCAGCGAGTTCACATTCCCCATGATGTTGGTGCAGTCCACTACTCATTGTTCTCTGTTGCTCCTGCTGCTTTCAGGTCATCCTGCAACTCTTTGTGAGTGACTGCTTGCTTCTTTCTCACCTTCCTTATTATTATTATTATTATTATTATTATTATTATTATTATTATTATTTTGAGTGCACGTTCTGAAATCTTGGATGGCGAGTGCTGTTTATTATCCCCCCAGCATATACTGCGGGGAGATATAGCTATCCCTCTGTCCGTCTGTCTGTCTGTCCATCTGTAAACATTTTAGTTTCCAGAGCATAACTCAAAAACTATTAGGAATTTTTTCACGAAACCTGATAGTTATGTTAAGTGACTGGAGGAGTTGTGCCTTTTGACATTTTGGATTTCTGTGATTTTTAATTTTTCCGTATTTCCATGGCAATCAATTCAACTTAGGAAAATTTGGAGTGGGGTTTCATGTGGGGGCCGGGGGGATATGTCATCTTCTGATGACTCTTGTTAATGTTGTCCTTGAGAACTTTAGGAAGCTCTTTTACCTTCACCATGATTACTACTTGTTTCTTGAAATGTATTAGGTAGAACTTGATTTGTTTTTATGTAATCTTTACATGGAAATGTTAGAACAGCAAAGCCGCAATGGTTTTTGTGTGTGGTCTAATTTGACATTTATACTATATGTATAACACCATTGTAAACCATTATTCATTGTTTTGAACATACTCTTGGAAGTAGCTTGAGAATGATATCTATAAAATTTGATTATTTTTTCTTCTTGAGGAAGGATGTGGAGTATAGCCCATCATGCAGCAGCTTTAGATTCCCTGCTAGGCACTGCCACGTTTCCCTCTCCCTCATACTGCTATCAAACATGCAGGTGGTGAGCTCCTTTGAAGTGCCAGCATTCTGTTTCATAACACTTTTCCACAACGTAGAAGGTAAATTCTGTCTTTTTAGGAAGTAAATTGATGCAGGGCACAGCAGATGGCTTTGATTAATGCCTCATATAAAAGCTCATGCTTTCTACAGAATAATCTTGACATATTCTGGTTTCATCCAGAATAGGGGATAAGTGTAAGGCTCTGTGTAAATGCACAAACATGACTTTGAGAATGAAATTGATGTAAATGTTCTTATTAAATATAAATTGTTATATCTATATTTAGTATGGAACCATTATTGTTTATTGAAGGTAGCATCGACATTCCAGTCTGGCTGGGCTGTGACTCAGAATCTGTACGAATGTAGAAGCACGATATGGAAAGTTATTAAAGTTATGACTAAATAAGGCAACTGAACTCAAAAAAAAGAAAAACAAAAACAAATTACCATTAAGTATTAATTGGTTAATTGAGTTGAGAGTAACCATTTGAGCTGTGCCATGACCACTGAACATGTTTCTTCTAATTTTCCTCTAATTCTCATCTAACAAATCTCAGACTCAAAAATTGTAATTCCAATTTTGAATTAGTCACATCCTTAAGTGCATAGCATCTATCAATTTTATAATGACACCAATGTAGTATGTATAAAAGTGATGTTTTTAATGCAGTGTGAAACAGCTGGTAAAATGTGTACGATATCAAATAGACATTCACAGAAACAGCAAACTGTTTTACTGAGTAAATACACCTAACACCAACCAATTTCAGTTTCTAAATTCGAAAACCCTAACCATCCTTCAGCCAATACTACATTATGAAATACTGAACATAAATTTGAACATTTGGAGGGAAAGTAGCTATGTTAAATTATTGTTCTGATGTTACTATGTTCAAATTATTAAATAAAGAAGAAGCCTTTATTTTTCACACATACACTCAAGCACAGACTTAAGCACACAGTGAAATTCCTCTCTCCATTTAACCCATCTGAAGCAGTGAACACACATGCACACACAAGTGACCAATGAGCACGCACACATACCCAGAGCAGTGGGCAGCTATGGTACAGCACCTGGGAAGCAGTTGGGGCTAGGAAAGTAAAGAAGTGTCTTTGAGCAAGACTAGGTGCCTTGCTCAAGGGCACTTCAGGCCATGGCTGCCCCATGTCAACCTAACTGCATGTCTTTGAACTGTGGGGGAAACCGGAGCACCCGGAGGAAATCCATGCAGACACGGGGAGAACATGCAAACTCCACACAGAAAGGGCCCCGTTGGCCACTGGGCTCAAAACCAGAACCTTCTTGCTGTGAGGCAACAGTGCTAACCACTACACCACCATGCCACCGGCACAGAACATTCTGTATCAATTAAATTCAAATCAATTCAGTTCAATTAAATTAAACTTTAATTCAGCTTACCCAAATACACTTATGAATGTCATAACAAATTAGTGAATCATGGGGTAGAAATGTTTTTTGCTTTTATTTAACTTTATTGTGTCAAATTATAAGTCAATAATATAAGCTATGGTCTCATCACCTTTAATTAGAATAGATGGTTTGGGGTTTTTTTTGTTTGTTTTTTAAGGGAAAGTCTTTTCTTTTCTCTATATGATGATTATATTAACCTTTAACTCGTGCCCATATTGGTTGTGCTTTAGTATGCAGCCCAACATGATGTCTGAACAAGTGGGCAAGCAGGAATCACGAGAGACTTCACACCAGTGGCTAGTATTTAACATGCCTATTCAATTCCTGTACAGCTTGCAGAAATGGCCCGAGTTTCTTCAACTGTTTTAAGTTTCAGCATGTTCAAACACATAAATCCCTGATCCAAAGGCATGTTTTCCCCGGGCCAACACAAGATTCCAGCACTAAAAAGTCAGTGTCAAATCCTGACCACTGACCTACTTTGCATTTTTCATAGGGTTTTCATTATGGTGCATTCTATCATTTAGGGTCAATTATTCTAATTTCCCAGTGGTTGATGTTTGATTTTGTGTCAGTATAAAAAAAAATCTTTCCTGAGATCTGCTGTTATGCTGGCTTGTTCTTATTTTAGAATGGAAAGAATACCATTTGGGGTTACATGTCTCTCTTAGATAAAAGTTCCCATTATTGCATGCCTAGAGGATGTCGAAGTCAAGTCTGAAAACATATGTCAAGTTTGTGGAGCCTGTCTTGACATTTTAGACCAAAAAAGATGAATATAAATGAAATAGAAGAATAATCAGAGGAGGAACCACAATGATTCTGATTATTATCAAACAGATAAATTATTCTTGTCATTATCACCCAGGGCAGAATCAGCATGTGATGTGATGTGATGTGATGTGATGTGATGTGATGTGATGTGATGTGATGTGATGTGATGTGATGTGATGTGATGTGATGTGATAGATGACAACTATGGTCTGAGTGAAAATTTGGACTTTGGGTAAATCCTCAGGGGGCTCAGATAAGACCATCCACTTTTGCAGCAAAAAGAGAAAAGCTGCTCTGCATCGTTGTGTATATGTGACTCTTTGTAATGGGATGTGATAGAATGAAGGTACAGCGTATAAACTTGATTACTGTCAAACAAAACGTGTTTTATTAAACATAAACAGAAGCCTGTTTTATCAGTGGGCAAAAATGTGCCATGGGTAGTTTTAGTTTAAGAGTGGAAACATTGCTATGTTTTAGGCTGCAGTTTAAGCTGGCAGTTCTTTAGTCTTTGTGAGCTTTTCTGATTAAATTAAAAAAGCTTCTCTTTCCCATAGTCTCTTACCATTCATTGGAGTCTCATCATGATTCTTGTTAGAAACCCATCAAATATTCCTCTAAATAAACAAAGACACAAACAAATACATTTATACAGGTCCAGTATAAGGAGCTCAGGTGACACTGGTGGCAAGAATGTGGTGTTAATGTGTCATCAGGTCTATTATTATTATTATTATTATTGTTGTTGTTGTTGTAGTTGTAGTAGTAGTAGTAGTAGTAGTATAGCATTAAAGAAACTACCCACTTCCAGCAAATGACTTGTGTGAGATGACAATGTAATTCATGTCTAGATTTTCCCCTAATTCTCAATAATAAAATAATATGAATGTAGTTGTCAGAAGAAGGATTAGTTTTTGCAGTCACTTTAGTTATTAATTTAGCTACAGTTTTGTTTGTGCACCAGGCAACCTTGTATTTCTCTGATCTGTCTTGTTTGTACTTGCAGAGTTTGAGTGAAGAGCAAATGAAGAGCTTGCTGGTGGAATGTGAGATGGCCTTGAGCAGAAGTTCTGATTCAGGTACAGAAGATTTCTCTGTCCCCAAACCCTACTGTCCTGTAGAAGGTCAAATAATGTCTCTGCTGGCCAGCACACCCCGTCTATCCAGTTCTGCTCTCTCAGAGTTGCTTCAGGAATCTTGTGGAAACCCAACCAGTCCTGACCCAGAGCTAAGAGCTCAGCAGCAAGAAGCACAAGTGAAGCTGCAGTCCTGAGGAGAAATTCAAAAGAAGTGTGGTAAATAGTATAAAAAATATAGTCTGTAGGACCCAGAATGTTTTATATAACAATGATTCTGTTGTAATGTGTTTGTTACAATATTTCCCAATAAGTGCAAAATAATGCAAAAGGTATGACAGTAGAGGATGTTTATTTAACATTACTTTTGAGTACATGCCTTACATTAATAAAGTTCAGCTGAAATATGACAGAAAAAAAATACATTTTTTACAGTTTGATTTATGGGAGGTGCAGTGGTCAGCACTGTCACCTCACAGCAAGCAGGTTCTAGGTTCAAACCTGCTGGTTGACCAGGGCCTTTCTGTGTGGAGTTTGCATGTTCTACTCATGCCTGTTTCCTCCAGGTGCTCTGGCTTCCTCCCTCAGTCCAAAGACATGCAGATTAGATCAACTGGCTACTCTAAGGTGGGGTTTACATTAGACCGTATCAGCAGATCATCAGATTAACGTTTTTAAAACGATTAGTGTGCACACAGCAACACCAATACACGATTTGCGTGCACACAGCAACACCAATACACGGATACGCTCGGCTCCGCAGGCATCCTGCGCTCCAAATCACTCCGCCCTGAACAGCGAGTGCCCTCTGGAGGGTGCGCACTCCGGCCCTGTGCAGCTCACAGAGCGCGCGAGTGTAGTGCACAAGCAGTGATTCGGGACTGAGCCGCTGTGTGTGTGATCCCAGCGCATATCACTTACCACTTGCAAGTGGAAGGATGGCAAGCCTAAAGACAATCATAACTACACAATGGGCAGTATTTGCATCAGTATTTGCAGTATTTTCATACTTTTATACTCTTTAATGAAAGGTGATACAAGGCGGAAGTCCGCGCCGTTTTTCAGCAGTCGCGTCACATGACCAACGCCAGCGAATCAGGAAGGTGGATGTCACAGTGACGTTGTCCAATGACGACGCCAGCTAGAGCTCAGCACAGCGTATCCACGTATTCTCAATGTTTACACAGCACCGGAGCTGACACGATCTGGATTGAATACGTGGACCCTGGCGGATTCCCGTTTCTCGGCATTTCCAGGCGTTTTAATGTAAACGGACAGTGCATCCACGAAGAAAACGAGACAGATACGGTCTAATGTAAACTTGGCCTAAATTGCCCATAGGTGTGAATCTGAGTGAGTGTGAATGGCTGTCTGTCTCTCTGTGTAGCCCTGCGATAGGCAAATTACAAGGTATATATTAATTTGCTTATTACAACACATCATGGTTCTCTAATGATAGTAGGGAAGCCATGGCCTAAAGGTTAGAGAAGCAGCATTGGGACCAAAAGGTTACTGGTTCAATTCCCTGGACCAGGAGGAATGGCTGAAGTGCTCTTGACTCTTGAGCAAGGCACCTAACTCCCAGCTGCTCCCCAGGCTGCCCACACTGTTGTACGTTGCTCTGTATAAGAGTGTCTGCTAAATGCTTGTAATGTAATAATCTACACTCACTTGTCATGTTCATTGGAACACCTGTGCTCATCATTCATGCAACTAACCAATCATATAGTGCAGTACATAAAATTATGCACATACAGGTCAAGAGCTTCAGTTTGTGCTCATTTCAAACATCAGAATGTGGGAAAAAATATGATCTCAGTGACTTTGACCATGGGCAGCACAGTGGTGTAGTGGTTAGTGCTGTCGCCTCACAGCAAGAAGGTCCGGGTTCGAGCCCCGTGGCCGGCGAGGGCCTTTCTGTGTGGAGTTTGCATGTTCTCCCCGTGTCCGCGTGGGTTTCCTCCGGGTGCTCCGGTTTCCCCCACAGTTCAAAGACATGCAGGTTAGGTTAACTGGTGACTCTAAATTGACCGTAGGTGTGAGTGTGAATGGTTGTCTGTGTCGGCCTTGTGATGACCTGGAGACTTGTCCAGGGTGTACCCTGCCTTTCGCCCGTAGTCAGCTGGGATAGGCTCCAGCTTGTCTGCGACTCTGTAGAACAGGATAAAGCGGCTAGAGATAATGAGAATGAGACTTTGACCATGGTATGGGTCTTATGCCGCTTTTCCACTACCAACGCGGCTGAGTTGGGCTGAGCCGTGCCGTGCTGAGTTGGGCTGAGTCGAGCTGAGTGGGGCTGTTGGAGTTGCATTTCGACTACAACCGCGCTGAACCGTGCTGGCTGGAAGTGGGTGGACACATTGGGCGGAGTTAGCGAAAGTGGGTGGACGTCACGTGATGTCGTTAGGCGGCGCAAACAGTGACATCAGTGACCTTTTAAGCGGTAGTCTCACAACCCGGATAGTAAACAATAAACATGGAGGACATGGAGTCGTTAGTGTTGCTGGTCTTGGTGCTGTGGCTTGTTGTCACCGACAACGCCAACAGATACTGGCAAGAGTGTATAGATGAGGCGAGGCGCATAAGGCTTCAGAAATTCTCGTAATTCGTAATTCTTCTTCTTCCGGGTTTACAGTGTTTACAGATCCCAGCGTGCTCGCGGGGCGTGTGTGGGCATGTGAGGACACTCCTCCTCACCAATCAGTGCACAGGGGAGTGTCGCCCCTAGCCCCACTCGGCTCGGTTTGGCTCGCTTCAGCCCTGCTCCAAAACCGTGCGAGTTTTGGGTGCTCAGTAGGGCTGAAGCGAGCTGAGTCGTGCTGCTCTGAGGTAGTCGAAACGTGAGCCGTGTCGGGCTGAAGTGAGCTGAAGTGAGCTGAAAAAGGGTAGTGGAAAAGGGCCATTAGTGTCAGGTGGACTGGTTTGAGTATTTCAGAAACTGATGATCTCCTGGGGTTTTCACACACAGTAGTCAGTAGTTTATGCAGAATGGTGTGGAAAAACAAAAAACATCCAGTAAGCACCAGCTCTGTGAGCAGAAACACTTTATTGGTGAGAGAGATCAGATAAAAATAAGCAGACAGTCATCCAGTTTAGGGAGATTCATGGGTTAAATAGATTATAAAAATTGTTGTGCACTGTGGGAATGTTTGATGCAAACAGAGTGTAGCTGTTAAAACAGCAGTAATCACAAAGTTTATGTTTGAATCTGGTTTTAGAACATGTACTTATAAACATACATTGAGGAGATACCAAAATGAGACAAAAAATTTTATTTCCTTAGCTGCATGCAGTGCTAATAATATAATTATTTTTGGTTCCTATATTGACTAATTTAATACATAACTTAAAAACTCAGACAATAGTTTAATCTTGAACTGTTTATTTGTTTGTTCTTTTAAAAATGATATCCGAGTAATGGCGGCATTTCTGTGAGAGAAATTTTAAATATAAAAATATAAGACAATCCTCATAGTACAAGGCAATCCTCAATGAAAGTGGGTGGAGTCAAACAACAACAACAACAACAAACAACAACAGACAATAAAAAAAAAATCCTCACATCACTGTGCAAACTGTTTATACATACAGAACACTTCCAAAAAACATGTCATACTTCCTGATAAATTATTTAAATAGCACATATCTACAAACATGAAACTACATCTTCAAATACATCAAACATCAATAATAACTTATTACTTAAAAATGCATCATTCACCAAGCACAACATTTAAAAAAATCATTTATGCCCTGTTGGGGTATTTTATTCAGCAAAATATTTTGTATTATATACATTTTGAAAAACATACGATTGTATTACACTTGCTAACTAAATAAAAATGTAACTGAATTATATTATAGTATGAGGTATTATTTGTATATCTTTCCTTGCTGTTTAGAATGCAGAGCATAGTATAAGCATGACTAAAAACTACAAAATGGTTTGGATTTTGGATTTTTAAAAAAATCTATTATTATTATTATTATTATTATTATTATTATTATTACTTAAAATAAATTCTACTACAAAGATCCAGTTTGTTCTCAATGTTTTCTGAAATATATCTAGATGTTTGTACACACACACACGCACGCATGCACGCACGCACGCACACGGGGTGACAATAATAATGAACTGAAATGTCTATCTTCCTGTTACATAGTAACAGGCAATACTTTTTTTTAAGTTTTGAAACATTGATGACAAAGGTCCCTTTAACCCTGAGAACATCAGTATGTATTTAATGCCTCTAGAAAAGGGCAAGTGGCTTCTCAGTTAGCACACATCCATCAAGTGGGGTTTTTCTGATAAACATTCATATAGAAAACACTCATTTGCTTGAAGTAAGAGACAGTCCATTTCTGTTGAGAACTAGGACATAGAACTGTGACTTTACTTCATATTATGAGAGGTTTCTTTCTCTCAGGATCATAGTCCACAGCAGATATGTCCATTTAAATTATCAACAATAACTCTTCTTTTTTGGTCCTCACTAACAGGATATCAGTTTAGAAATGGAGAAGTCTTAAAGGTCTTGTTTCCTTGTTCCATACACAGATGACGATTTACCTGCAGGTATATGATCGTCATTTAGCTGGTGTCAATTCAAAGGTCAAATGATCTTGTAACTTTCCTTTTGTTGCCTTGGTCCCACCATAACAGAGTTCCTTAGGCCTTGTCTCACACACATTTATATGTCTTGGTTGATAACAAAAAAAAGGAAAAAAGTGACGACACATTCTTAAAAAGTCATCCTCTTTAGACATCTGAAAGAAAAGGGCAGCCAAAACAAATATTAGTACACCAATCTTTCAAGTACTTGCATCTGAAGTATACTCATATTTTAATGTAATTTCTGGAAAAAATGAATCATGTAAATTACCTCTACATTCATATTTGAGGTCTGAGAAGTAAACCATCTCCTGAGAGAAGACAAAGAGGCCAAGTCTTCCACCAGCATATGTCTCATCATATATATTTCCAGAATCTGCCATAATTTTCTTGCCTTCATACATGACGACTCTGAGGGGAAAAACAAACAAACAAAAAAAAACAGAATGATGAGCGTATGTGAGCTGTGGGTTTTCTCTTTGTCATAAAAGGAAATGTTTTAAGATGGACACTAACCTGATAAGTCCACTACTGGGTCTATGGATCAGGTGCCATCTGTAGGCAGTGAAATCCTTCCAGCCAATTTTCTTGGGGTCATGCCACAAAGTGCGCACCTGAAATTTAAGATGATCCAAATGATATGTAATTATTGCAATCCTCAATAAAAGATCTTGCCTAGCATTTTTCAGGGATGAATGCTATTTACCTGTCCTACTGTATCTCCTGTATGCCACAAAGCATTCCTAAGGTGTTCTCCTGGACCTGTGGTGGAATTGACCACTTTGATGGACAATCCAGAGTAGCCCTGAGCTTTTGTGGGTGTTTGAGACCAGTAGGTCTGTGTGATCTGTTTCCACATCACCACATAGAAGCGGGAGCTGGACTGATAGCCGAATACAAAGCCAGCATAATCATCATCTCTGTCGGTATTGATGAAGAAGGTTCCACTAAAGTCCACTGCATTAAACTCGTCATATCCTGAGAGAAAACAGAAGAAAATGATGGTTAAATTATGCCCTCATTGATGGTTTACTATATTCAGTTGAATATTTCAGGTACTTACCAACAGCAATGCCAGGGTCACAGTTGACTGTCTGAAGAAGCTCTTTACCCTTATGGCGGACCACCCAGTTAGGGTCAATTTGTGAAGTTCCTTTAGGGTCTAGAGGAACCATCTGGAACCTAGTGAAATCTGTTTCACTGATGGCAAAGTTCTCTGGACAAACATCCAGAATATCAGGGATATTGTCTTGGTCAAAGTCATGCTTGCAAGCATCACCACGTCCATTACCTAGGAAAAAAAAAATGCAATATTCATGTCAACAAACAAACAAAAACTAATCCAAAAACCAAGTCATAAATTTTGATGTGATTAGAATTGTATTTACCATCAGAGTCTAACTGATCTGGATTAAAGACCAGTCTACAGTTGTCTCTCTCATCAGGCACACCATCATTGTCATCATCGTGGTCACATGCATCACCCTTGCCATCCTTGTCATGATCAACCTGGTTGGCATTGGAGATGTATGGGCAGTTGTCCAGATTATTCTGGTGACCATCGTCGTCAATGTCCTGATTGCTGTCACATTTGTCACCCACATTATCTGAATCAGAGTCAATCTGTAGGAGGAAAATAATGAATGAAGCTGTTGTGCAGACCATCATTGTGAAGGGCTGTTAATTGGTTTTGTAATGCCTCAGTAATTCAGTGGTTATTTTCATGAAATGTCATTCTGTCTTCAGTCCTACATGGATAGAGGTGCATTCATGGCTCATGATAGAATACCACAATAAAAAATTCTGCCTGTTTGACTTCTATTCTAGATTATATCTTTGTTCAGTTCTATCTACTTAGACATGCTCAAATATGGGTTATACAAGTACAACTCTGGTCTGGCGCATGCAAAGCAGTGCTTTTACGGTTTGAACATTTTGTGTTGACCTACATTCCAATGTGGCACAAAATGTCACTGACAAAATACGTCAGGAATAGAGAGTGAGTTACCTGATCAGGGTTGTGCTCCAAAGGACAGTTGTCACAGTGGTCTCCAACTCCATCTTGGTCAGTGTCTCTCTGGTCAACATTGTACACGTATGGGCAGTTGTCGTTTTCATTCAGAATACCTGAGCAATGAATCGTTTCATTAGCAAGGGTATCTTTGGACTGTTCCCTGTTATGCATTTGTTAAGCTTGTTAAGCTTTACTCTTACCATCACCATCGATATCAATTGCACAAGCATCGCCTTCTCCATTTTTGTCCGTGTCAATCTGGTCTGTATTGCTGTTATATGGGCAGTTATCACAGCGGTCACCAACTTCATCTTGGTCTTGGTCAAATTGTCTTGGATTGAAGACAAATTGGCAGTTGTCCTGTTTCAGACAGAAACATGTTTAACACTGAAACATTCTGTGCATGTCGAAGAGATGTAGTAAAGCAACCATTTAAACATCTGGGGCCCATTTCTCCCCTGTCAACATGAACACTACACCAATGCCGAGAGCTGTATACCACAGACTGCAGGATTCAAAATTCATCTGTGCTGGAATTTAAGATTTGGCTCTGAGGGATGTGCTATTTATTTGTCCAGTTCATTTTTCCCCTAAATAGAACTTTAAATCATACATATAAAACCAAAGGGTTTTAGAGCACTGACATTATGCCTGTTATTGTTATTGCTGGTAGACTAATTCATGCCTCCAAGCCTCTTCTTTCTTTCCTGCTGTACTTTGCATAAACAAGCATTGCATAGGAGTGGAAAAAGTGTCTTCAACTCACCCTCTCATCAGGGATCCCATCATTGTCATCATCATGATCACAAGCATCCCCAGTTCCATCTTTGTCATAGTCCTCTTGCCCAGAGTTGGGAAGGTCAGGGCAGTTGTCCTAAAAGATAGTTTGGATTAAGGGGTTGCAACCTCAAGGCGAAATGGTTTCTAAGCATACAATCAAGAAGACCGTTACCTTCTTGCAGTGGTAGGTGGCATTCTCAACACAGTGTAGATTAGCATTGGGCCAGCCATCCAGGTCAGTGTCCTCTCCACATATATAACCATTACCAGCATAGCCTGGCTTGCATTCGCAGCGAAACATGACGTCAGAGTAAACGCCCAAATAAATACAATTGGCCTTTTTGTTACAGTTATGACTGCCATCTTCACATGGGTTCCTTGGCTCACAGACCTAGAGGAGATATGACATGACTTAGTCTTATTCTCTACACATAAATGAGCAGGATGAGAACTGTCAGTATTTCTTACCCTAATTCAGCACTTATCAAACTAGGGGTTGCACAGAAATCTCTGAACGTTCTGATAAGTATCTTGATTTAGTAAATTTTTAACTATATCAGCTATTAAAAGTGGCATGTGTTTAAAATAGTCAATGTTATTAAAATTGAATTCTTCCCAGGCAGTCACAAATAATATAACAAGTTTGCTTTAATAATCATCAGAGAAGCCCCAGGCCTCTATCTAATGTGAGGAGGGGGGAGACTGCAGTGACACCATCCACAAAGCCCCATTTCAGAACCACTATTCCCAAAGGCTTAAGTAAACTCTGGCAAAATATACAGGTGTTCATAAACTGAATCAGATCTACTGATGGACTCTACACCGTACAGGTCTGAAGAACAACACTGCAGGACATTGTTATCAAAACATCTCTCACCTGTTTGTTGGCCATTGCTTGCTCACTGCTCCTGCCGAACGGCTGATTTCCAGAGTAGCGAGGAGGACATGGTAGGCAGTTATAGCCCGGACTTGTGTTCTCACAACGATGGACTCCATTGAGTGTGAAGCAAGTGTCAGGAACCATTTTGCACTGCACAAAGTTTACACTCAGTAAGCCATGTTATTATAAATGTGACATAATACATACTATATTTTTCTTCACAATGTTCATACTTCATCAATGTCTTCACAATGGATTCCATCTCCAGTAAACCCAACTGGACACCCCCCACACTTCCAGGAGCCATCAGGAAAGCTGGTGCACTTTGCACCAGCAAAGCAAGGGTTGGACAGACAGCCATCTTTAAAAAAAAAAATCATGAAAATCAGTTTTTGGGAATGGGACAATTTTGGGAATAGAAGACAAACTATTAAAAGCGAGTGCCTTGCTTACCAATGGGACAGTCTTGAGAGTTGCACCTGCGGGTATCTTTGGAATCACCTATGCACTCTTTTCCACCATATTTGGGAACAGGATTGTTACAAAGGCGATGTCTGTTCTGATGTCCACCATTACAAGTGACAGAGCAAGAGTCCCAAAGTGACCATGGCCCCCAGCCTCCATTGACTAAGCCACAGATTGGGAGGGAAACAAAATTTCAGTCTTCAAGAGCAATTTATGTGTCCTTAAATACGTAGATAAACTTTACACTGTTGTACAGTGCAAACAATAACTTCAAATACTTGTTTTATATAAAGATATGGCAATTTCTTACTTGGGCAATGGGACATCTTGCATGGTTCTGTCTGTCTGCCTTCTCCTTGACAGTCTTTGCCTCCCATTTGTGGGGTGGGTGAGTTACAGAGGCGGATGCGAGTGATGACACCCGTGCCACAGGTCACTGAACATGAGGACCAGGGAGACCAGTAGCTCCAGCCTCCATCTTGCTTGACTGCAATACAAAATTTGAACCTGGATCAGCCTTGCTTTCTGTTATATCAAAATTTGCATGTTGTGAAAATAAAATGTTTTCATGTAAAAACATTGTGTGGATAATTGGTTGCTCCATAGTGAATAGGTACAGATTAGGCCTAAATGATGCAAGTTCCCCCATGCATTATGACTTACAGCGTTTGTCACATTCCTGCAGGTAGCAGTCTCTGGTCTGCACTGAGGTACCCGTACAGTTGCTGTTGATGCGATCACATGAGCGCCCACGCTGCTGGATGCCACGGCCACAGGTCACTGAGCAGTGCGTCCACTCGGACCAGGGAGACCAGCCATCATCAGTGGTATTCGCTAAAGAGGGAGAAGGGGAAAAAGCATTGGTTAGAACAGATCCCAGTTGTTTTAAATAATATATTAATAAAGAGTTTAGACAAACACATTCATATTATGGAACAATGTACTGACAACATTAAAAAATGCTTAACTTACAAGGTCCACAATATGGGCAGCATTCACCATCAGGCACAATGGCATTAGCACAAGGCATGACAGGGCAGGAGGTTTCCCGGCAAATAGTGGCAGAGTTCTGTGGTATAGAATACTGCATTTAGTCCAGATTATGAAGCTTTACAAAGAATAAACAGAATAACAGATACAATAAATGTATTTGGCACTTGACCTTTGGCCTCCATAGGGCAGCCCCTATCAGTATAGTCTAGGTTGAATACCTGCGCTGAGGTGTGTGGTTAGATAGAGCGGGGAGCACAGTGTGAGCACATTGTGTACACATGATGCATAAGAGCTCTATAATAGGTAAAACAGTGTACCACTTATTTCTGTGTTGTGATTTTTTTTAGCAAATTAAGCAATTATGTAGAGTTTATTACTGTGAGTGAAAAACTTTTTCATTGTTCAACCAACTTCCTGCTTGCAAAACAGCACAATCAAGTCAGATGATCGCCACTCAGTTTTGTAGTGAATCTCTGCAGCCTAATATGGTTGAAATGCTTACCAAGAAAATAAATTATCAATATTCAAGCACTCGCTTCTAATCACAGACAAGATTGACTAATGTGCTGGTGCTTTGTGGGCACCAAAATGACTGCAAAGTTCACACAGCCACAAGCTTCCATTTACACCTCATTCTAACCCTTGTCTTCTGTCTGTCAGAACTGGCCAGCTTACTGAAACTCGTGGAATATATTAGAAAGATGGGGGGAATTAAATGGAAGCATCAAAACAATGCTAGCTTTTAACTATTTGAACTGATAGTCAATAGCGGTCTGTTTGATTGGAACATCTGCTAAAACGTCATTCAGATCCAGCTGCAGGCTTACCTGACAGGTGCAGTGGGTGCAGCTGTCCACTGTCCACTCATCCTTGTCTTTGTAGACAACGCCATTATGAAGGCACACCCCACTGGAGTTCTTAATTCTGGTCTTTATTAGAGCATTTTCTGCAGTCTGGAAATGCACAAATTGAGCATTATGTTTTAGCTGATCTACTGCATTGAGGATGGCAAGTACTGAGTGAAGCATAAGAATGGCAGAAGGAATAACGAGAGATCATTTTTATTTGTATGAGGTTAAGGTATGGCACAGAGAAGGATGTAAACGTGGCTCAAGTAGCTCAGCAGTTGAATAGAGAGATGGAGAGAGAGACAAAGAGACAGCACATGCGAAGAACAGCTGTTTCTAATACTCACCACTTGGTGGAGCTGGTTTGACAGTTGCTTAACAACCACACCAAGTCCCTTGAGCTCCTTAAACATGCCGGCCAAGTCTTCACAAGAGAAGCCACAGATGTCCTGGAGATCTGAATCAGAAAGACATTGGAAAAATGTTTGTTCTGAAACTCTACAGGCCAGCAAAGATTGCAGAGTATGAAGAATGAAAGAATGGGGAAAAGCCTACCTTTGGTCTTGCGTCCAGTGTAATCTGTGCGTAAAGCTGGACTGGAGCCATTCACTGGGTTGTCAAGGGTCACGACGTCAATGATGAAGGAGGCTGTCCAGAGAACAAACACTGATGTTGGCACTGCTTACTCTAGCTTTGAACAAAAGATGATTCATTTCAAAACTATGTGGGGTTTTCGTGATTAGAGTAATTACTTACAGCGCTCACATCCTATGTTGCGAAGGATTGTCTCCAAAGTGGTTCTAAATACAAAGCGTGCATTCTGGAGCACTCCCTGCAGAGAAAATTTACAAATAGTGAGCTTGTGAGAGAGGAAAAAAAAGTGCAGGTTCCTGTGTTACTTGCAATTATTTAATAGTGCTGTCAGAAAGGGAGCCGTTAAAACAGTGCTTTCAGTCAACCTGGGAAGCAGGGCCCTCCAGGCAGTCCACATTTTTTACTTTCACCCAGCTCAAACAATTTGGACAATCAGGAATACCCCCCCCCAAAAAAAAAAGTGGATTGGGATTTCAATAGATTAAATATTGATTTAATCAAGTTCATGACATGCAATAAAAATGTAATATCAGCTCACAATAAACTATCCCACTGAACCAGATATGTTCTCCCATTTCTAATATATAAAGTGCACAATATATTTAATCAGCATAGAATATAATGAAAATACTCTCCATGAGTGGAGTGGTTATATATATATATATATATATATATATATATATATATATATATATATATATATATATATATATATATATATATATATATATATATATATATTCGATGGTTGACAATTTATCTAGATAGGTTTATAGGTGATGTCTGTATGCTTGTAGATAGTTTGTTTCTACAGACAGTGAAAACATTTTAGACTGTGAAACAGACTGGGAAAATGCCAGAGTCTGAACAAATCTGAGGAGTAAAATTCTCTACCCTGAGGAAAATAAATAACCCAAGATAACCAAGCACTGCTGGGTGCCTTATTAGAGGAATATAAGTTCAGAAAGACCTACCATAAATCTGTTTTTCACTGCTCCTTTTCCAATCCTAAGGAAAGAGACTTCAGCCACATCTGGTGTCAGAATCTGGTGGATCGGCACATCTAGTTCTCTTGTGTTTATCTCTTCACAACCGATATAGAGCTGTGCACGGTCCTCCTGCACGAACAGGGTGATGTTCATCCAGCTGCCGGTGGCCAGCTGTGCATCTTCAATTGAGACCTCATGGTGCCCGCTTGCTGTGGCATAAATCAGATCTAAAGTATTGGCAATCCCATTTGAGACAAGCTCAAAAACAGAACCAGAGCCATCTCTCCTCTCTATGGAGAATATGCTGCCCCTGGTCTTCTTAGCTTGCTTGATGTTGGCCACGAATAGGAAGCCTTTTTCCTCTTGGATGGAGTAAATGAGATCCCTGAAGAAGCTCTCAGGCATGAGAGGGATCAGGTTGGGGTTGAGGATTTTGTAGGCAGGGCTGTAAGGGTCAGGTCCCTTTACTAGGCTCACCCCATGGTGTTTTTTATGTACCTTTATGAGTTCAAATAAATCATATGCACTGTTGTCTTCTCGGCTCTCTGAAAGCACAAACAAACATGCTCAGTGATCTGTAATGATCTCAGTGATCTGTAGTGATCTGTAGGCTACTCGTGAGATGCTTGGACAGCTCCGTTACCAGATCGTTACATTTCAGCAAGGAGTTAAGGCTGATATAATATAAAGAAATGGAAGTTTTAGTTCTCACCTGCTATTCCACTGCCTTGTGAACTCCACAGCATCAGCAGTAAACACAACGTGGTCAGCATCATGATCAGACCACAACACAACTGTACTGAGAGCAAACAATAAATATACTTATAGATTCACTATTTAAAACTATTTCTTTTATATTCTTTGACACACTATGAACTATGATCAGTGCTTTTTCATTCATTCATTCATTTATTTATTTAAGTTCCACTCATAGCTATATTGTACTATATTTAACTTTGGATAACTCACCTGAAGAACTGAAGAACAGATATCCCTAAAAAAATAATAAAGTGGATAAAAAAAGTGCTCTGCTTTTTAAATCCTTTTGTTTCTGAGTCTCGAACTCCGTAAGCCTAAAATCCAACAAGATGATTTAAATACAAAGTTACTAAGTATTTCCTTCAAACTTTATCCAGTAGGCTCTGTAGGCTATTCATTCATACTGCAGTTTCCTTACGAAGTTCAGATCTGAGCCTTTACTACAGACTTCAGTACAGAGCAAAGCCTATTTAACCTATTTCTCTACATTCCTAAAATGCCGTCTCAGCCAATCAGAAGCGGTTGGGGGGGAAGCGGGCCGGACTTAGAGATGACGTCACAATGCGGGTAATAACTGAGGAAAATATGCATTCCGTCGCACTTTCCATCAGCGGATAAATATTTTAAAGACGCGCTCAAGCCAAACCCACGTTTCCTGTGAAATTATTCAAAAGGAATAAAATGTCACTGTCAGTTTTATGGTTGTCCTAAACTCTCATAGTCGTGCTTGATTTTGATATTATATTTGATATTTTCAATATTAGGTAGCTTTAATAATTTATAAACACTTAATGTTTAATAACGTGTTTAAAACACACACAAACAATAAATAAATAAAAAAATAAGTTAAGCTGAGTCCCAATTTAAAATCTACATGGCCTAATGGTTAGAGAAGGAGCTTTGGGACCAAAAGGTTGCTGGTTTGATTCCCTGGACCAGCAGGAATAGCTGAAGTGCCCTTGAGCAAGGTACTTGCTGCTCTGGATATGTTGTACATCGCTCTGGATAAGCGTGTCTGCTTAATGTAATAATTGTACTGTATATAATAAAGGTTTCAGAAATATAAGGAGTACACCACATGTCCACTAGAGAGTCTACTTGGCTTCAGCTACTCTAATGGCTTTCTTCTGTAAATAGGCAGAACCTTTATAATCATGAAAAAAACACTTATAAACCTTTACTAATGTATATTATAATCCCTGATCAAATATCTTGCACACTATATAATTCATACTGAACACTACACCTTTAGCTGAAATGTTATACACAGTGGCATGCTTTATTTCTCTCATCTCATCTCATTATCTCTAGCCGCTTTATCCTTCTACAGGGTCGCAGGCAAGCTGGAGCCTATTCCAGCTGACTACGGGTGAAAGGCGGGGTACACCCTGGACAAGTCGCCAGGTCATCACAGGGCCGACACATAGACACAGACAACCATTCACACTCACATTCACACCTACGGTCAATTTAGAGTCACCAGTTAACCTAACCTGCATGTCTTTGGACTGTGGGGGAAACCGGAGCACCCGGAGGAAACCCACGCGGACACGGGGAGAACATGCAAACTCCACACAGAAAGGCCCTCGCCGGCCCCGGGGCTCGAACCCAGGACCTTCTTGCTGTGAGGCGACAGCGCTAACCACTACACCACCGTGCCGCCATGCTTTATTTCTAATGTTATATATAACATATATGGGTTTTTTTTTAATTACATACCATAGATCAGTATTTATACACTCTCAGAAAATAAAGTACATTATTGTATTTTTAACCCTTTGATGCAAAACATGGGTCAAAAGTGACCCGGCTGAGTTTTTATCTTCTATATCTTTGCAATAAATTAATTCCATCATTCAGTATTCAAGGTATTCCTCAATTAACTTGTTTTTGATCATCATCATACGTCCTTATTTTATTTTTCCTTTCTTACTTTTTGAATAAAAACCCTTTTTGTATCACTACCCTTCTAATGCACAACATGGGTCAAAAACGACCTGCATTCATTTTCCAAGTTATTTCATGTATGGCTGAGTGTTTCTATGATATACTTTTGAAATAAATTCATTTTGTCATTTACTTTTCCAAATATGCAGTAAATATCTTGTTTTTGTTTAGCACAAATCATCATTTTTATTTTTCCTTTCTTAAGTTATGAACAAGCACAGCTTTTGTAATTCTACATCAAGTTTACACACACGGGTCAGAAATGACCCGCATGCATTTACTCCAGCGTTTGGTGGGAACTGTGAATTGTGCTTGTGTCAGACATTTCACAGCTCAGCACAGCACCCTTTGCCCATCTAATACATGTAAGTAATGTTTTTCAATTGTTCTAACATTACCTTAGAAAAAAACTGACTATGTTTAGGTTACCTTGAGAGTGAGTAGATTACTTGTCAGAAAGTTACAAGTAATTACTATTAGCTACCTAGTTGTTGACATACTTTAGTTAGCTAATTTTATTGTAGTTGGCTTAGCTAACTACATAGTTAATAAATAAATAACTGGCCCCATTCACTGCTAAAGTAATTACTTGAAACAAATTATTATTATAGTATTAAGACATTTAATTTTAAATCACACTTGGATGACCCATGTGTAGTAATATAAAAAGTATTTTTGTTCATAAAGTAGGAAAGAAAAAATTAAATTAATGATTTGTGGTAATAAAAAACAAGATATTTAAAGAATACTTGGAATATTCAATCATAAAATAAATTGATTTCAAAAGACAGAGCAAAGAAAAACTCAGGCTACATCCACACGACAACGGCAACGAGATGTTATTTAAAAATATATCGCGTCCAAATGGGCAACGATCAGTAAAATATCAGGTCCATATGGCAACGCAACGCTTGCTGAAAACGATGCAATACACATGCCACACCTCTAGGGCCGCTGTAAGACAGTCCCTTCGGAGACACCAGAACAATAGAAGAAGTAAGGACGCATGCGCATAAACTATTATGCGCGAGACTTCATATTAGCCACAAAGTCAGGAAAATCTGTTCGTAAAATTACATTATAATGACCAAATACAATGAAAAGTATTTTTCCAGTCTCACCTGTGAAAGGTAATCCCATGTGATCTCGTTTGGACGGCAAACCTGTTGGTACAGTTAAACGCAGCTAATCTTTATTCTCCGCTTTGACCTATCCAATATGGTGGCGAGGATGACGTATGATTCTACGCGGAAGGCGGCGTCTTTAATGGTCCGGAATAAATTGAATGCTACACGTTGATGGATTAATTTGTTGTTTCTCACCTGTGAAAGGTAATCCCATGTGATCTCGTTTGGACGGTAAACCTGTTGGTACAGTTAAACGCAGCACATGAATCTTTATTCTCCGCTTTGACCTATCCAATATGGCGGCGAGGATGACGTATGATTCTACGCGGAAGGCGGCGTCTTTAATGGTCCGGAATAAATTGAATGCTACACGTTGATGGATTAATTTGCTCTTCTACGCCCTTTTTGAGGAATGTATTGTAGGATTTAAACCCACATCTGAAGAGGTGAGATCGCTCCTTTTTTTCCCTATTTTTGCTGGCGGGATTGACTCTGCCCTTAGGGCAGAGTCTCTCTCACTTTGCACCATTACACAATAAATATTCACAGTGAAAATATTTTGTAAGCGCGTTTCATGAACCAAGTTATAGGATTTGTTGACAACTCGCATCGAGTTCGTTACACTTCTACCCGGCGTGAAGCACTCACAGTCATGTGGTTGTGATGTCATCGTAAACAAATCCGTTCTACTCATCCAGACGACTTCACAACGGCAACGTTGCCAGATCTTTCCACTCTG
This sequence comes from Neoarius graeffei, assembly GCF_027579695.1. Classification (NCBI taxonomy): domain Eukaryota; kingdom Metazoa; phylum Chordata; class Actinopteri; order Siluriformes; family Ariidae; genus Neoarius; species Neoarius graeffei. The sequence continues at coordinate 43,390,283 of NC_083579.1, read as the reverse complement.
GAACCCGTTCTCAAAAAGATTGCGTTTTGGGCACTCAAAACGCCGGTGCCGTGTGGATGCCAGGCCGAAACGATAAGCAATTGTATCGGAGTCACCTGAATCTGTTGCCGTGTGGACAGGGCCTCAGTCAGCATGAAATAACCTGGAAAATGAATGCAGGTCATTTTTGACCCATGTTGTGCATTAGAAGGGGTGTGCATATGTTTTGCATCAAAGGGTTAAAGGTACACCGTCTTGTCACTGAGGCAGCACACTCTTAGGTGGGGTTTACATTAGACCGTATCAGCGGATCATCAGATTAACGTTTTTAAAAACGATTAGCGTGCACACAGCAACGCCAATACACGATTCGCGTGCACACAGCAATGCCAATACACGGATATGCTAATCACATGACTAATTCGGCACGCAAGTTGAAATGTGTCAGTGCGGCTCAGCGCTTCCTCCTCAGCGGCTGCGCTCCAAATCACTCCGCCCTGAACAGCGAGTGCCCTCTGGAGGGTGCGCACTCCGGCCCTGCGCATCTCACAGAGCGCGCGAGTGAAGCGCACAAGCAGTGATTCGGGACTGAGCCGCTGTGCGCAAGTCACTTACCACTTGCAAGTGGAAGGATGGCAAGCCTAAAGACAATCATAACTACACAATGGGCAGTATTTGCATCAGTATTTGCAGTATTTTCATACTTTTATACTCTTTAATGAAAGGTGATACAAGGCGGAAGTCCGCGCCGTTTTTCAGCAGTCGCGTCACATGACCAACGCCAGCGAATCAGGAAGGTGGATGTCACAGTGACGTTGTCCAATGACGACGCCAGCTAGAGCTCAGCACAGCGTATCCGCGTATTCTCAATGTTTACACAGCACCGGACCAGACACGATCTGGACTGAATATGTGGACCCTGGCGGATTCCCGTTTCTCGGCGTTTCCAGGCGTTTTAATGTAAACGGACAGTGCATCCGCGAAGAAAACGAGACAGATACGGTCTAATGTAAACTTGGCCTTAGGTACTTCTTTGTACCCTTTATATACTGCTTGGGACCATATATGTACAACCCCAATTCCAAAAAAGTTGGGACACTGTGTAAAACATAAATAAAAACAGAATGTAAAGATTTGCAATACTGGAAACCCTATATTTAATTGAAAATAGTACAAAGACAACAGATCAAATGTTGAAACTGAGAAATTTTATTGTGTTTTAAAAAAATATGCTCATTTTGAATTTGATGTCAGCAACATGTTTCAGAAAAGTTGGGACAGGGGCAACAAAAGACTGAAAGAGTTGTTATGCTAAAAAAAACAAACAAACCCTAATTTGGTTAATTGGCAACAGGTCAGTAAGATAATTGGGTATAAAAAGAGCACCCCAGGGAGGTGGAGTCTCTCAGAAGTAAAGATGGGGAGGGGTTCACAGCTCTGTGAAAGACTGCATGGGCAAACAGTGCAACAATTTAAGAATAATGTTCCTCAATGTAAAATTGCAAAGAATTTGGGGATCACATCATCTATGGTACATAATATCAGTAAAAGATTCAGAGAATCTGGAGAAATCTCTGTATGCAAGAGACAAGGCTGAAAACTGACATTGGATGCCTGTGATCTTCAGGCCCTCAGGAGACACTGCATTAAAAGCAGACACGCGTCTGTAGTGGAAATCACTGTCTGGGCTCAGGAACACTTCAGAAAACCATTGTCTGTGAAAACCATTCATTACTGCATCCACAAATACAAGTTAAAACCAGATATCAATAACAATATCCAGAAACACCACCACCTTCTCTGGGCCCGAGCTCTTTTACAATGGACTTAGATGAAGTGGAAAATTGTCCCGAGGTCTGAAGAATCAAAAGTAGAAATTCTTTTTAGAAATCCTGGACACCACGTCCTCCAGGCTAAAGAGGAGAGGGACCATCCGGCTTGTTATCAGTGCACAGTTCAAAAGCCAGCATCTGTGATGGTATGAGGGTGCATTAGTGCACATGACATGGGTAGCTTGTACATCTGGGAAGGCATCATTAATGTTGAATGATATAAACACGTTTCAGAGCAATATGCTGCCATCCAGATAAAATCTTTTTCAGGGAAGGCCTTCCTTCTTTCAGCAAGACAATGCCAAACTGCTTTGTGCACATATTAAAACTGCATGGCTCTGTAGTAAGAGTCCAGGGGTTCAATTGACCTGCCTGCAATCCAGACCTGTCTCCCACTTAAAACATTTGGCGCATTATGAATCACAAAATATGACAAAGGAGACCCCAAACTGTTGAGCAATTGAAATTGTATATCAGGCAAGAATGGGACAACATTTCTCTTTCAAAACTACAGCAATTGGCCTCTTCAGTTCCCCAATGTTTACAGAGTGTTGTTAAAAGTAGAGGTGATGCAACACAGCGGTAAACACGCCCCGTCCCAGCTTTTTTGAAACGTGTTGCTGACATCAAATTCAAAATGAGCATATATTTTTCAAAAACAATAAAATTTCTCAGTATCAAAATTTGATATTTTGTCTTTGTACTACTTTCAATGATATATAGGGTTTCCATGTTTTGCAAAGTATCACATTGTTTTTATTTACAGTGTACACAGTGTCCCAACTTTTTTTTGGAATTGGGGTTGTATCTTTTTGGCCTTAAAAAGGTAAACATTACCTTGAGGTCCAATAATAAACCCTAGGGGGTACATTTGTGTAGCTTGTACCTTGGGGGACAGAAATGGACTCCTTCTGTACCCCTGTTTCTAACAGTGTATATGTGTTCCCAGGATTAACCTCAGCCCTAATCAGGAAAAAGTGTACTAATTATGGAGACACCTCATGATAAATGCTGCAGGTTCAATAATATGAACCTAAATATGGATACCTTATGGCCGTAGTATTCATTTAATTCAGTCAAGTTTAATTCAATATATGTGTCATGAGAACATTTAAGTATGTATGTCCTTAAACTTGGGGCGGCACGGTGGTGTAGTGGTTAGCGCTGTCGCCTCACAGCAAGAATGTCTGGGTTCGAGCCCCGTGGCCGGTGAGGGCCTTTCTGTGCGGAGTTTGCATGTTCTCCCCGTGTCCATGTGGGTTTCCTCCGGGTGCTCTGGTTTCCCCCACAGTCCAAAGACATGCAGGTTAGGTTAACTGGTGACTCTAAATTGACCATAGGTGTGAATGTGAGTGTGAATGGTTGTCTGTGCCTATGTGTCAGCCCTGTGATGACCTGCCGACTTGTCCAGGGTGTACCCCGTTAAAGCGGCTAGAGATGAGATGTACTTAAACTCAAGTTTCCCCCCTTTTATTATTATTATGAAAAAGAAAATAATATGTTGTAAGAAATGTAAGATATTTTGAGGATTATATCCCACATCCTGGGATTTACAAACCCCTCTGAATGTACTGGAATGGCAATTTTTTTGTTTTTGTATAAATGTATATACTGAGTTTGAGATCAAAACCCAGTGTATACATTTGGGTTTGGGCTTGAGATCAAAAGATGACTATGTGCTGATAAATCAGAATTTCAGCTTTCATTTCCTGATATTTACATCTAGACGTGTTAAACAGGTAGAACATAACTCTTTTTGTTTAAATCCACACATTTTTCAAGTGATCAAAATATTGGAACATGTAACTGACAGATGTTTCTTGTTGCCCAGATTGTCCTGTTAAAGGGATTGTTTAAACAATGAATGGTTCTGAATGTCTACTTTTGGTTTGAGCCATGGGTTTCCCTTGTGAAGACTGCATCTGTTGTTAAAAATGTTAAACCAACATGAAGACAAGAGAGCTGTCTATGGGGAGATAAGCAAGACATTTTGAAGCTGAGAAAAGAGGGAAAGTCAATCAGAGCCACCAATACAACAATCTGGAATGTTCTCAAACAACCAAACAACAAACAGGCTGGTCAAGGAAAACAACAACAGTTGAAGACAGAAACATTGTGAGAGCTATATCGAAAAACCTAAAACAACAGTCAGTGACATCACCAGCAACCTCCACAGGGCAGGGGTGAAGGTACTGTATCACAATCTACCATTTAAAGAAGACTTATAGAGGCCACACCACAAATGCAAACCATTCATCAGCAGTGAGGTCAGGTTGGAATTCACAAAGAAATACAGAGATGAGCCACAAACATTTTGGATCCAAGGTTTAGCTCTTCCAAAGTGATGGAAAAGCAAAAGTGTGGAGAAAGAAAGGATCTGCTTATGATTCAAAACATATGAGCTCATTGGTCAAGCACGGTGGAGGTAGTGTCATGGCTTGGGTTTTGTATGGCTGCTTCAGGAGCTGGCTTACTAATCTTTATTGATGATATAATTCATGATGGTAGCACCAGAATGAATTCACCAGTTCTCTGCTTGGTATTAAATCCTAACACACTCTTTTGTACAGCTCCTCAGATGAAGGTGTGTGTGTGTGTGTGTGTGTGTGTGTGTGTGTGTGTGTGTGTTGAGTTACTGGGCAATATCGTCACTGTGTCTGGAAAATCACAGTGAAACGTAAATGCAGGTATGTTGAGACGTGCCCATGACTTCAGAGGCATAGTTGAGCATAAACATATTTACCAGATTAGGATAGGAGCAGCTTCCTTGCCCATCCTCCCTGTTTGGACAACAGACAAAATTGGCTGCTCACTCTCCAATAGCTCAGAAATACAGCACCGTGTTCAAAACAGGTCTTTCTGTTCAGAATCACTCAACATGACAGACGTAAAATGAAATCTGTTTCTTTTCAGTCCTTTCACACAACCTGACCTAATTTCTGTTTGTATATTATTGTAGCTAAGTTTGTGGTAAAAAAAAAAATTAAATAAATATAATTAAATATATTTTTAAAAATGTCAGACTATGGCATAGTCATTCACTCCACAAACCCCAGAGAGATGTATAAGCAGTGAATTAGACCAGGTCAATTCAGTTAGTTTCTGAGGTGAAATTATTTTAGAAGCCACCATAAAATTGTGGAGTAAAAATGGCTCTGAACTTATTTGTAGCCATTTTTCTAAAGATAGAATTTAAATCCTGAAACCAAATCACAGTTGTGGAAATTGGAATCTTTGGCATAAATAATACAAGGTGGTATTCACTGTATAAAAACTATTACTGTCTACATACAGTAGGCTCTCAGACCAGGCTTTGTACACTTTCCAACAAATTCAAAAACAAAGTGATCAAGCGAATAAGCAGTCCTCAAACTGATAAGCATGCACATCTGGGCCATATACAGTATATAATGGCAGGACAATATATGTTTCTCATACCTCCAAAATTACTGGACATTTCTCTTTTGGATCGCAATTAACACTGCAGTAAGCCCATGTTTACATTAGACCGTATCAGCGGATCATCAGATTAACATTTTTAAAACGATTAGCGTGCACACAGCAACACCAATACACGATTTGCGTGCACACAGCAACACCAATACACGGATACGCTCGGCTCCGCAGGCATCCTGCGCTCCAAATCACTCCGCCCTGAACAGCGAGTGCCCTCTGGAGGGTGCGCACTCCGGCCTTGCGCAGCTCACAGAGCACGCGAGTGAAGTGCACAAGCTGTGATTCGGGACTGAGCCGCTGTGTGTGTGATCCCAGCGCATATCACTTACCACTTGCAAGTGGAAGGATGGCAAGCCTAAAGACAATCATAACTACACAATGGGCAGTATTTGCATCAGTATTTGCAGTATTTTCATACTTTTATACTCTTTAATGAAAGGTGATACAAGGCGGAAGTCCGCGCCGTTTTTCAGCAGTCGCGTCACATGACCAACGCCAGCGAATCAGGAAGGTGGATGTCACAGTGATGTTGTCCAATGACGACGCCAGCTAGAGCTCAGCACAGCGTATCCGCGTATTCTCAATGTTTACACAGCACCGGAGCTGAAACGATCTGGATTGAATACGTGGACCCTGGCGGATTCCCGTTTCCCGGCGTTTCCAGGTGGTTTAATGTAAACGGACAGTGCATCCGCGAAGAAAACGAGACAGATACGGTCTAATGTAAACTTGGCCTAAAGACTGTTGCCATGTAGCCTGTAGCTAAATGTGGGAATTATGTGGCAGTCAACGCCTGAGCCTAGCATATGTTCATTTGGACGGCATGTTAGGGCAGTGGGTAGCGTTGCAGTCAAAGCGCCAGGGTCCCTGCCTGTGTGGAGTTTTGCATGTTTTCCATGTGTGTTCCTCAGGGTTCTCTGTTTTTCTCCAACCTCTCAAAAACATGCCAGAAGGTGGATTGGCTGTGCTAAATCATACAAATTGTGCTAAATTATTAGCTCAATTTTATTAGGGATGTGTATTCCTGCCTCATTCTTAGTGCCAGATACTGAAGGTGAATGAACTGTTATGAATGAAGAGTTATATGAGCATTAAGCTTGTTTTTAATTTATATGAGCATTAAGCTTGTTTTTAATTAAAAAAAAATCAGTTTATGGTGATTCAATATGACTTCACTGAATGTGATTTTTTAAGAATAATATTAATATACAGTATTAATATACTTCCAACACTTTAACATATAAACTTTGCACTTTTGCAGCTCAGCAGTCTCATTTTCAATTTCACATAACATTTTTTTATGAATGCATTATTTTTTCCTTTCAATAATAGGTAATATTACCTATTATTACCTATTATAAGCCATTATACAGTATTTATTATAAGTTCCCAGGTTTGAAGTACTTTACCCTTACTGTTTTATTTCAACAGTTCTGTTTATCTTTGGTGCATTATGGTGCATATTCCATAATGACTTACAAGTGTCCCTCTTTTGGATGAGCAGTACTGAGTCACACGTATGACTAAGTATAAATAAGTGAATACTGACTCTATTATAGGTAAGATGGGTTCTTAGTGATTTACTAGAACCCTCTTCATTTTCTTGAGCACACCTTATCCATCCATCCATCCATCCATTATCCATAACCACTTATCCTGTGCAGGGTCACGGGCAAGCTGGAGCCTATCCCAGCTGACTATGGGCAAGAGGTGGGGTACAGGTCCAGGGTCCAGGACAAGTCGCCAGGTCATCACAGGGCTGACACATAGGTGGGGTTTACATTAGACCGTATCAGCGGATCATCAGATTAACGTTTTTAAAACAATTCGCATGCACACAGCAATGCCAATACACAATTCGCGTGCACACAGCAACGCCAATACACGGATACGCTCGGCTCCGCAGGCATCCTGCGCTCCAAATCACTCCGCCCTGAACAGCGAGTGCCCTCTGGAGGGTGCGCACTCCGGCCCTGCGCAGCTCACAGAGCGCGCGAGTGAAGTGCACGAGCAGTGATTCGGGACTGAGCCGCTGTGTGTGTGATCTCAGTGCATATCGGGCATGCGCGTCACTTACCACTTGCAAGTGGAAGGATGGCAAGCCTAAAGACAATCATAACTACACAATGGGCAGTATTTGCATCAGTATTTGCAGTATTTTCATACTTTTATACTCTTTAATGAAAGGTGATACAAGGCGGAAGTCCGCGCTGTTTTTCAGCAGTCGTGTCACATGACCAACGCCAGCGAATCAGGAAGGTGGATGTCACAGTGACGTTGTCCAATGACGACGCCAGCTAGAGCTCAGCACAGCGTATCCGCGTAGTCTCAATGTTTACACAGCACCGGACCAGACACGATCTGGATTGAATACGTGGACCCTGGCGGATTCCCGTTTCCTGGCGTTTCCAGGCGTTTTAATGTAAACGGACAGTTTTCCGCGAAGAAAACGAGACAGATACGGTCTAATGTAAACTTGGCCATAGAGACAAACAACCATTCACACTCACGGCCAATTTAGAGCCACCAGTTAACCTAACCTGCATGTCTTTGGACTGTGGGGGAAACCGGAACACCCGGAGGAAACCTGGACAGACACAAGGAGAACATGCAAACTCCACACAAAAAGGCCCCTGTCAGCCACTGAGCTCGAACCCAGAACCTTCTTGCTGTGAGGCGACAGTGCTAACCACTACACCACCGTGCCACCCTCAAGCACACCTTATGCCTTATGGTTGTTACTGGCCTCAACATGATCTGCAGCTCCTTTTTGACAGGAGATAATAGCTTTGTTATCCTGACCTGGGGCTTGGTATCTAGATAAATACGATGAGTCAGTTAGCATGAATAAATTTTTGTGTTGTTTCCTTGGCTTCATATCTTGCCAGGAGCAGTAGTTTTTATGCCTCTGCAAAAGACTGGGTTCTTATGAAATGAATCAGAAATGTTTGCACACGTGTGTCAGCTTGTCAGCAATGACAAAATGACAGGTTTCTGGATTGATTTATGTTGATATACTGATCCCTTCATAGAATTTGATAGTTCTTTTGGCCTTAAATGGTGCTGTTTCTCAGGTCTTGGAAGAATGTTGCTCATAAAATATTAGTTTCTTGTGTAGTCATAGAAAGACCGGAGACATGGAAAAGTGTGAAGCAAGAGCAAAAGCACTGACGAGAAATAAAAAAAAAATTACCTAGAGCAATTTAGTCCACTTAAACCAGTCCACCTACTGCGCTACCGTGTTATGTAAAACTACCACTTAACAATTCATTCCTTACACTTTGGTTCATTTCAGCTGTTATTTATTTGGATAAAAAGGGTGTTCCTAAGGCTGCGTAAGCCCTTTGTAAAAACTGACATAAGTATTTATAAATGTTTATTTCAAATTTTCAGCTGTCATAAACACTCATTTATTTCATTTTATTAACAAATTGACATATTATGAGGTGTGCCACATTTCTATTCACATAAGGTTGTGCTATGACAGTACCAGAGAAGTACCAGATTTTTAACTGATATAAGGTTGTGTTTGCTGAGTGTACCTCTGATATTTGAGTCGCAGCCTCGTGACAATGTGACATAGCTTGCCAAGTGAGATTGATTAGAAACACTGAATAAAGGTGAGCACTTTAAAAAGATTGTCTCCTGAATATGGCAATTGGTGGAAGCATCAACATTAAAATCGGATTTCACAATACCGTTACATAGTGCAGGCTTTAAGAAAAATAATCACAACAACAAAATTATGTATTTTTTTGTTTTTGATTGGCTTTTTTGATGTCAAATTACAAACGTTATATTACTCTGACATTACGTTAAAGGATAAGGCAACTTTTGTACAGTGTGTGTAATAGGAGAAAAACATGTACGTAATCAATTCCATTAATTATTTCCATTATATATCGAACATGAAAAAATATTTTTAATTTTGAAATAATGAATTGACACAGAGGAGCCGAAGTTGGAGGAGTCAGCCATTTTGAGATTGTGGGCAACTATAAACCAATCAGAATCTTTCGTTAATGCGCCTCCCTCTGATCTGTGACGTCACTGGGCCCATGAAAACAGTGTTTACAGACAGATCACTGTGATGACAGTAAGGAGTCCCGGCGGGTGGCTTGTATTCGATTCGTTTATATCCCGACCTTGTCAGCTGTCAGATTTATGTTCATGGACCCGGTAAGCTGGTAAATAATAAATTTTTTTTTCTTTACCAAATTCTAACAGAAAACGAGAGTGCCCGAAAGGGAAAACCTAGCTGAGCCGCTTCGCGCATGCGCAGTAGGCTTGGTAGGACAAATCCAAATAGGAGTCATTCAGGATTCAGCCATGTTTTTGCTCCGTGTTTTTACTCGACCAAAGTTATACAGTATTATGAGCTTTAAGTTGCATAAATAAAACCATTTGGTGAAACTTTGAAGAAGCGATTGTACTGTTTTTTTACCTTATTACCATGAAGCACTGAAGAGTTCTTTTCAGTGGTGGGCTGCATGACGTCATGCAGTAGATCAATATGGCGGAACGCATCTTCGCTGAGCTCAGCGCAAGCCCATATTATTAAAAGTTAAAAGATACTGTTATGCGGTCTGTTCTTTCTCTATAAATTCCATGATCGATTACTTTATATATTTATCTATCTATTTGTGGTGATTTTGTACAAAAGTTGCCTTATCCTTTAATGGCACTTAGCAGACACTCTTATTCAGAGCAACATGCAACATACCCAGAGCAACCCAGGGAGCAGTTGGGGGTTAGGTGCCTTGCTCAAGGGCACTTCAGCTATTCCTGCTGGTCCAGGGAATTGAACCAGCAACCTTTTGATCCTAAAGCTGCTTCTCTAACCTTTAGGTCATGGCTTCCCCATGACCTAACAAACATACACTTGTGTACATGATCTAAGTGTGCAACTAAGCCAGTCCTATTAAATGTCATAAATGTTATCCTTATGTTATCATATTAAGCGTATGTGAACATAATTCAACTTGACGTCTTTTGACAAAAGCAGTCTTATGACAGCTGGAATGAGCCTTTATAATAAATGTGCATGTAGGTTTATGTCAGGTGTCTTGAAGCATTTATGCAAATGTCATGTAGCATTTAAGTAAAGGGTATCTCCTTATTAAGTGTGAGTTTTTGAAATTATGAAACCACAGTGAAAAGACAGATTGTTTGCATTGCAGTACTGTTTACTGGTGGATGTGTGGTGTGTAACAGTTTATTTATTGTCCCAGTAATGCTGTTAAGAATAAAGTTAACAGGATCACACTTCACGTAAGTGTTGGGTTAAGCTGAGTTTGCTTCCACCATCAGCCTCATCTCCACCTGCTCCACCAGCACAATCAACAACTGATTGGCCTCTGAGTGCCAAATATATACCAACTGTATTATATTAATGTTTGAGATGTAGAAAATCCACAACATATAAAAGATTATGTAAGTTGCATAGCAAAAAAAAAAAAGAATTGATGTATTATTTCACAAAAGTTTAAGTTTAATATTAATTTGCAGGGGGGCGGCACGGTGGTGTAGTGGTTAGCGCTGTCGCCTCACAGCAAGAAGGTCCTGGGTTCGAGCCCCGGGGCCGGCGAGGGCCTTTCTGTGTGGAGTTTGCATGTTCTCTCCGTGTCCGCGTGGGTTTCCTCCAGGTGCTCCGGTTTCCCCCACAGTCCAAAGACATGCAGGTTAGGTTAACTGGTGACTCTAAATTGACCGTAGGTGTGAGTGTGAATGGTTGTCTGTGTCTATGTGTCAGCCCTGTGATGACCTGGCGACTTGTCCAGGGTGTACCCCGCCTTTCACCCGTAGTCAGCTGGGATAGGCTCCAGCTTGCCTGCGACCCTGTAGAAGGATAAAGCGGCTAGAGGAGATGAGATGAGATTAATTTGCAGACAAATTCTTACATCATTGTATATCTTCCCCAGTTGACAGATAGTTTGCCATTGGCTACTTGGGATTCATCTTAATCTCATTGTTAGGCCATGATTCTGCATGAGTCTGAATATGCGTTTGGAAAAATGAGAGATTTCTTCAGTTTTGTATTGTGTCAAAATGTAGACCCCTTTATTGGTTACTGATTCTCATCAATACACAGTATATGGTAATCATAGGATCTGAATGTTCTCCGATTTCATGATTAGGATATACTATGATAATGTGTTATGGAAGAGGAATCCATGGGATAACTGGATAATGAGCAAGAAAATGTACTGTAATAATATGACGTGTGTTTGTGTTTCGTAAAATCTCATATGGTATTTCCATTTATGGTCAGCAGTAGGAGAGGAACATACCAACACAGCCAGTAAGACTCTCACACTGTGTTACACCACGCTGGAGCTTATCCAGAAATTACAGCTGTGAGGCCTATGCTACAGATAGACTTCAGTATTACTTAGCAAAAATCCTTGTATGAAATGACAGTATTTTTATCAGTCTGGCTGGAAACAGATGAAAATGTTTAAATATAGTTAGTGGCTCACATAAATAGAGTCTAATAAATACTGGAGCTTTTAAGACTTTTATTCTTCCTGTATAATATAGTCCACTGTAAACTGCTCCAAAAAAATATTTGAGCAGTTTCTAAGGTTTTTCTTTTCGTCTGTTTTTTCTTAAAAAATAAAAGAAAAACCTGTACAAATCTAAAATTGACATACAATCTAGAATAAACTTGAAAATATAATTTTATAGTGTACTGTATGAACATGTTTTTAACAAGTATAATGCAACTAAAATGCAACCACCGCTATAATCCACACACTGACCAATAATTTGCTCTGAATTTGATTTGATAAGACAAGCAATTTGTTAAATCGACTACATCTTTTCTTTGATTGAGTTGATACATTTTCAGCTGGTTTTCTGAGCCTTATGTCTGGTATCATTACACGGTGGTTGACAATGCTGTCAAAAAGCTTTCTTAAGGCTGAGAACTGGGTAAAATGATCAACTAAGGCACTCGAGCAAAGGCTACTGGAGTTATAGTAACTTCTTCATCTCTGTCAGAGTTTATGAACCACCAAATATTACACATCAATAAATTCTAAAACATAATGATGTGCCAGAATGGCGGTTCCAGCTTTTTTTAAAAAAAATCAGAAATCAGTTTGGCTATATAAAACCATCTGTATAAAAACTAGTTTGGCTATATAAAACCATCATCTGTTTTAGTGTCCTGTAGAAAAACCGTTATGAAAGCAACATTCCTCTAGAATGCTGTTTATATTTTAGCTCTCAGGATCATAATTGGTGATATATACTTTACCCATTATTGTGTTTTATTCAAGTTAAGTCACTTCAATTTATTTTTATAGCACTTTTAACAATAGACATTGTCACAAAGCAGCTATGGAAAAAAAATAATTTTAAACATATGAATGAATAAATTTATCCCTTATGAGCAAGCCTGAGGCAACAGTGGCAAGGAAAAAGTCCCTGAGATGACATGAGGAAGAAACATTGAGAGGAACCAGACTCAAAAAGGAACTATCCTCATTTGGGTGATAACAGTTAGCGTGATTATAAATAACTCGCACCTATCAGTGTGTCCAATATGGTCAAAAAGTGCAAATGTGTAACTAGGAAATGTATTATACAAGTAGTTTTGACATGAAGTCTATTTTGTTAAAGTTATCAACTGCTCATTGACGGAGACTTGACTGCAAGACCGTTCCTGACAAATACAGTCCTAAGCCATCATAGAAAAAATTTTAAGTGTCTAGAGGCATCTTCTTTATCATTAGACTGTCCAATTGGGGGTCATCCTCCACAGGAGCAAAGTGATGAGAACCTCAGCCAGAAGTAGGGCATTAGGATGGATCAGGAGCTGTGCATATGGAGCCATCCTCACAGGCATAGTTCGAATTATGGGGGGTACTGGGGGGTACTATACCCCCCAATGAAGACCCAGTACCCCCCCAAAGAGACAAAAATATAAGTTTTTTTTGGGGGGGGTGTCCAATATTTTTTCTGATATTGTGAAAAGGAATATATAATTCAAACCAACTCCCATTCGGCATTCTTATTGTAGGAACATCTCATCTCATTATCTCTAGCCGCTTTATCCTTCTACAGGGTCGCAGGCAAGCTGGAGCCTATCCCAGCTGACTATGGGCGAAAGGCGGGGTACACCCTGGACAAGTCGCCAGGTCATCACAGGGCTGACACATAGACACAGACAACCATTCACACCTACGGTCAATTTAGAGTCACCAGTTAACCTAACCTGCATGTCTTTGGACTGTGGGGGAAACCGGAGCACCCGGAGGAAACCCACGCGGACAGGGGGAGAACATGCAAACTCCACACAGAAAGGCCCTCGCCAGCCCCGGGGCTCGAACCCAGGACCTTCTTGCTGTGAGGCGACAGCGCTAACCACTACACCACCGTGCCGCCCCATTGTAGGAACATTTTAATGTAAATCGATTTCAGACAGACACCCCTATTGTGGACCGTACCATTTTTAGTCACCGCAGCGCTAGAACGCGCTAGAAGCAACAGCTTCTAGTCCACACCGTATTCAGTTGATTCATCAGATACAGTCCATGGGTTTGCAGCAATTTATACAGTCTATGGTTTGCAGCAGAAGACATGCATTGGTAATGTTAGTTGCTAACCAACTTTTAGCCTGTTGAAAATGTGTTATTTTACAACTTTCATTTATTAAAGTGATTTGTTCTTCTTTCAGCTCATGTCACGTCTTTATACGTTGAATTACTTACCCACTAAGGCCAGTAGGCTACAGTGGACGGACGTTAATGTTAGTTACCAACGTTAGTTAGCAAGATAAGCTAAGTCTCTATTTAAATCAAGCTTGCTACAGTGTCGTATAGAAAAGATTCTCATTTCAAAGGAGAAGAACTCCATATGTTTCCATTCTCATTTTATCATGAATAAATTGTGCCCTTCTGAAATTCATTTGGCACATAGGCCCATCCTGTGTGTGTGATTAGGCACAAGAAGTTCTGATGTAGGCCTAGCTAAGCCTATGTAAAATTACAAGCAGAACCTCTGGGGACTGGGGGCAACATAAAAAGAGCCAGGTAGTAGGCTAGCCTAGGCAAAATAGCCTAGTACATATGCTAGTATTTGAATTTGTTTTCTATTGTTTTTACTTACATTCCTTTTGTATTATTTTTAAGATATTCATAGTTTCATCTGAGTACCCTGTTTGATTTTATTCACAGAGACAGTAGGCCAAACATGAGTAAAAGAAAAGGGCCAGACATCAGGCATTTTTTTGGTGCCAAAAGAGTAAGTAGTAAATATTAGCACTAAGACCTACAGACAATTACAGTACAAGTGTAGGTGCAGTTAGGTTTTATACACTGTTCATGTGAATAAAGAAAATGGGTTCCCAGCAGACAGGAGAGGCACAGCAGGACAAAAGAGAGCAAGACATTCAGCAGGACATTCGGCAGGCAGCAGACAAACAACAGTGGCATTGAGCAGGCAGCATGTGGCCAAGAGGTGGGAAATTAGGTTGCATTAAACTAGAAGTCCCAGACAGGGGCCATTTGGCCTTTTTACCTAGAAAACCCACAAGAGGGCCAATTGGCCCCAAGTCCTCCCTGTAGACATTCATTTTGTTATGGAAATGTGGCTGTTAGTTACCTTACAGCTTAGAAATGAAATCTTACAATGCCTGTTGAATGTTGAATCTCTGCATCTTCGTTCCTTGGAGAGGAGCTTCTTTCACCACAAAATTCTTGAGGGAACTGAAGCGATAGTCCATGTGCACTGAGGTATTTATCCATCAAACAATTGTCTGGTTGCAGTCACATGAGTCGTTATGGTCACATGGGACATTCACATGTTCACATTTTAGAATAGAATGTGTTTTTATTCCTCATTCTCACATTCACACAGAAGTAGCCAACATGACTTCACCACTGAAGTGTGAAGTGTGTGAAATGTGACCTCCTCACCCCACAAACTGCCACTAACAGCCTCATTACCATAACAAAATGAGTGATTAGTGTATTGGGGAAAAGCGGTCGGGCCAAATGGCCCCTATGTGGGTCTTCTAGGTAGACAGAAAAATGCTGGGACTTCTGGTGCTAAAGGGATTCTCTGGAGTGAATCAACTCATAGCCCTGTTGTCTGGACAGATCTGAGAAGGATAGAATATGCTACATGTAACTGAATTTGCAAACTGGCATGGCTAATGCCAACTGATGGGGACACAGAAAAACAAAACTGAAACAAAGTCTCCTTGCCCTCATGAGTTAAAGTCTGTTGTTTCGTCATTTGGTCTACATTTTACCAAATTCTGTTGTTCTTCTGATGTTACAGCACTCTGCAACATCAAACAACAGGGCTGGGTTGATTCACTCTAAATATTATCTTAAAGGTCTATTGTGTCATCAAGAGGGAAATCAGTCTTATAGGCAAATATTTGTTTCTGAAGGCTATTGGAGATGGAGGGAAAGAGAGGACAGAGACACCGCACTGCTGGACCAGAGAGCAGCTACAGGGCTGGATAGAACGTAACCCTTGGTTATATATAAAAGATGGATCCATCGGTTGTGGGCCATGCAGAGGTGCAAAGACTTTGCTATTGTCTAATAAATGTCCAGGGATGAATTTTGCCAGTGAATGGGTTAATGGGGTAGTAGGAAATAGCTGCAAAAAAACATTAGCCAAGACAATCTACAAACACAGAAATAGTGCTTCACACCAGAGGGCTATTGAGATAGCTCAACAGAAACAAAAGGAGGTGTTGCCAAACAATGTTTTGGAAATGAATGCAGCTTTAGTGCAAGAAACAACAAGCTCTTTCAGAACTGCATATGCAGTAGTGAAAGAAAGGTTCGCTTTCAGAAAGATGCCACCTCTCATGACTCTGCAAGATCTTAATGGTGCGGTTGTAGGGAATGTGCACAGGTCAGATCATTCTTGTGCCGAAATTGTGAACCATATTGCCACAGAAATGAAAAAAGTGGTAGTGAAGAACATTAAAGAAAAAAACTTACGCATTTCATTGACAATTGATGAGAGCACAGTATTTGGGCTGGCATACCTAATAATATTCATCAGGTGTGACATTACCGGAGATGGGGATGTTGAGAACATTTTCTTAGATCTCACTGAATTAAAAGAGGGTACAGATGCCAGTTTCATTTATGATGCTTTGAGACAGAGTCTAAAGATGGCTGGTTTAGATGATGACTTCCTACAAAAAACCTCATAAGCATTGCAACTGATGGGGCCTCAGTTTTGACAGGGTGCAAGTCTGGTGTCATTACTAGACTTAAATCTGAATTTCCAGAACTAAAGTCTGTACACTGTATGGCTCACAGGTTGGAATTGTCTGTCCATGACTCATTAAAATCTCTGGCTGCCTGCAATCACTTTAAGATATTCATCTCTAAATTGTACAGTTTATTTCATCAATCCCATAAGCTCGCCCGATTGCTACAAGAAGTTGCAGATGACCTTAATGTCCAAATTCTGAAGATAGGGGAGATATTTACCATAAGATGGGTTGCCAGCAGTTACAGTATAACACTGTCAGGGCTGTGTGGAAAGATTACCCTGCTCTGGCTAGACATTTTCAAATTGAGGCTGAAAATGCAGCCAACCCTGATAAAGTCAGGAAGAAGTTCCTGGGACTACTGAAGTACCTTAGCAATGCCAGCTTTGTGCATGATTTAGCCTGCATGAAAGATGCCTTGCGAGAATTGCAGAGTCTGTCACTAAAACTACAAAAACAGGAGACAAACATTATTCAGAGTTGCCACCACATCAAACAGACAACAGAAATTCTAAATGCCATGAAATCACAAGGTGGAAAGTCTGCTGCAAAGGCACAAGAAAGCTTGTCAGCTGGTGTTTTTGAAGGGGTGAACATTGTTGGTGACAGAGCAGGAAAGATCAACAGGCAACAATTTTATCAAGCGGTAGTAGACAATCTGACAGCCCGAATACCAGCTGATGACCTAATTTGCATCCTCCAGCCACTTGAAAAGTCAAGCTGGCCAGAGAAACGGGATGACCTAGGCTACATCCACACGACAATGGCAACGAGATGTTATTTAAAAAAATATCGCGTCCACATGGGCAACGATCAGTAAAATATCAGGTCCATATGGCAACGCAACGCTTGCTGAAAACGATGCAATACACATGCCACACCTCTAGGGGCGCTGTAAGACGGTCCCTTCGGAGACACCAGAACAATAGAAGAAGTAAGGACGCATGCGCATAAACTATTATGCGCGAGACTTCATATTAGCCACAAAGTCAGAAAAATCTGTTCATAAAATTACATTATAATGACCAAATACAATGAAAAGTATTTTTCCAGTCTCACCTGTGAAAGGTAATCTCATGTCAAATCAAATCAAATCAAGTTTATTTGTACAGCGCTTTTAACAATAAACATTGTCGCAAAGCAGCTTTACAGAATTTGAACGACTTAAAACATGAGCTAATTTTATCCCTAATCTATCCCCAATGAGCAAGCCTGTGGCGACGGTGGCAAGGAAAAACTCCCTCAGACGACATGAGGAAGAAACCTCGAGAGGAACCAGACTCAAAAGGGAACCCATCCTCATTTGGGCAACAACAGACAGCCTGACTATAATATTAACAGTTTTAACAGGTATAACTGTCCTCATGGGGCCGTCCTTCACAGGAGTGGGGCGATAAAACTCCGACCAGACACAGGGCACCAGGATGGATCAAGCAGGTCCGAGGTCTCGTTTGGACGGTAAACCTGTTGGTACAGTTAAACGCAGCACATGAATGAGGCATCTTTATTCTCCGCTTTGACCCATCCAATATGGCGGCGAGGATGACGTATGATTCTACGCGGAAGGCGGCGTCTTTAATGGTCCAGAATAAATTGAATGCTACATGTTGATGGATTAATTTGTTGTTCTACGCCCTTTTTGAGGAATGTATTGTAGGACTTAAACCAACATCTGAAGAGGTGAGATCGCTCCTTTTTTTTCCCTATTTTTGCTGGCGGGATTGACTCTGCCCTAAGGGCTATTCTCTCTCTCTCTCTCACTTTGCACCATTACACAAATATTCACAGTGAAAATATTTTGTAAGCGCGTTTCATGAACCAAGTTATAGGATTTGTTGACAACTCGCATCGAGTTCGTTACACTTCTACCCGGCGTGAAGCACTGACAGTCATGTGGTTGTGACATCATCATAAACAAATCCGTTCTACTCATCCAGACGACTTCGCAATGGCAACGTTGCCAGATCTTTCCACTCTGGAACCCGTTCTCAAAAGATTGCGTTTTGGGGCACCCAAAACGCCGGTGCCGTGTGGACACCAGGCCTAAACGATAAACAATTGTATCGGATTCACCTGAATCCGTTGCCGTGTGGACAGGGCCCTAGTCCTGTTTGGAGAGACTGAGGTCCGTGCATTGGCAAAGCTCCTTGGGGAGCCAGGCAGAGAAGCAGTGGAGGAGTTCAGAAATTTCAAATTACGAGGGACACTAGAGGGAGAGACGCTGAAAAAACTTATCATTGCAAGCCAGACTTATTTACCTACCTCTGCTGAATGTGAGAGAGGATTTTCAGCTGTAAATGATACAGATAGAAAAACGCGCAATCAGCTTCGTGCCAAGAGTCTGTCCTCTCTTCTTTTTGTGGACCTTAATGGCCCTCCTTTGGAGGCCTTTAAACCTACTCCATTTGTGATGTCCTAGGTGAAGGCAGGGCATCACCTTTCAAAATCGTGGGTGCCAGGGAGGAAAGGAAAAGAGAGCAAACCCAGACCTCTGTGGTCAATATTTTAAAACAACACTGATTTGCTTTGTGTTGATTAAAATATTGCCATATAATGTAAATACAATGTCTGGAAGTTGTGTGTCTGTGTGTGTGCATGTGTGTATATACTGTACTGTATGTGACTCATTTGTAGTGTTGATACCCAGTTTGTTCTGACAAAGAAGGTTATCAGGTTGTACTGCTGTTTTTTTTTCTGTGATAGTACTGTATGGTTTGTCATGCTTCTTAATGACATTAAAAATTATTGTTCAGAGTTATTGTGTTGAGTTACTGACACCGGCTTCCATAGACGAGACGGGACGGGACCGGGGATTGATATGATAGTGAACCATGATGGTACCCCCCAATTATGGTGGGGTAATTCGCACTCTGCTCACAGGAGCAAAGTGATGAGAGCTTGAGTAATGAGAATGATGAGTGATGAGATTTTATTCAGTCTTTCTTCATAAATTGAGCAATAAATGTGTGTACTTTTGGTTCATTTTCTTATTCTTACTTGAAAAAGACTGCCTTTAGAAGCACTTCAGGGGCACTTAAAACTAGGTTGCCATTGGGTCATTACCTCGCCCATGACAGAGTAAGCAAGGTGAGGTACTGTAATCAATGCGGTTTGTTTGTGTGTCTGTCTGTTAACAATCTAGCGTCTAGAGGGTTGTACTGATTGACTTCAAATTTTCAGGGTAGGTGGGCAATGGCCTGTAGATTACCTGATTAAACTTTGGGGGTAATGGGGTCAAGGTGAAGGGCAAGGTCACCGGAAAGGTCAACCTTTCGGTCAAAATAACATATTTTCCATTATAACTCAAAAACGGTTGCCGATAGATATATGTTTACTATTATGAGTGTATAGGAACTCCCATATGGCCTTTCATTTGGCACCATGATCTTTGACCTTGAGTGACCTTGAAAGGTCAAACTCAAGGTCATGGATTTTCAGAGGGCTGTAACTTGAAAGAGGTTGATGGTAGACATATATTTACCACTATCAACTAATAGGAAGTGCCATATGGGCTTTCATTTGGCACCATGATCTTTGACCTTGAGTGACCCTGAAAGGTCAAACTGAAGGTCATGGGTTTTCAAAGGGCTATACCTTTTTAAAATGGTTCATGATAGCCAGATGTTTACCATTATCAACATATAAGAAGTCCCATATGGGCTTTCAGTTGCCACCATGACCTTTGACCTTGAATGACTTTGAAATGTCAAACTCAATGTCATGGATTTTCATAGGACTATAACCTGACAGCTGATGATTGAGAAATATTACCATTATCAACATATAGGTAAAAAATAAGTGCTGCCAGGCAAGGTTTGTTTTGCCTGGTAACACTTGTTTTAACATATTTAACTAGAACATATAACTGAATATAACTGATTCTACTCTGTGTTTTTTGTGTAATGTTTTATTTCTATTTGTGTCTGTCTTTTACTTTAAAATTAAATGAAGTTCCACGATCAGAATTCAGAATATTTTTTAAAAATTTAATGAACATAGTTTTCTTGTAATTGGTACAATGTAACAAACTTTATTTCCATTTCCTCCAGCCACCATATATAGACGGGTGACAAATTAAAGGAAAACCCGTGCCTCTGTTATACTGTCTGGGGCATTTGCTGGCATGGTTTGAGTCCATTTGTCCCCTTATAGGGAAGCATCACTATAAATCAACACAAAGTTATTCTTACTGATCACCATTATCCTATGACAGAACACAGGATCATGGTGTAAGTGATTTCCTCCAGGATGACAATGCCCCCTTCCACAGTGCATGTGGGTTTATGGAATGGTTTGAAAATATAAAATTGACGTAACTCATATGCTATGGCCTTTGCATTCTTCAGATGTCAACCCAATTAAACACCCACTGTATATGAAATTTTGGACCGATGTGTTAGACAGTGCTCTACATCACCATCATTCAAACACCAACTGGGAATATCTTTTGGAAGAGTTCCAGAGGACTTACTGTATAGAATCTATTCCAAGGTGGCTTACACCTGTGATAGGCTCCAGCTTGCCTGCGACCCTGTACAGGATAAGCAGCTACAGGTAATGGATGGATGGATAAATCTGTATGTAGTATTACAGAATTTGTCACCTTTAGAACTTTATCAAAAAATTTTATAAAATTTGTCAACTTTAGAACAGCATGGTAATTGTGCTTGAATTGTTGGAGTTCTGTGCATTCACAAACACTGGTAAACAAACTGGTTTTAAAAGGGGATTGGGTTCTCTAATCAGCTGTGTTAGCTTCGTTTTTTTGGCTATGACATATTATTTATATTCTAAATTCCACATTTAATAAAAGTAGACGCAAGTAGTCAGTATATGTCTGATAACACTGTCGCTGAGTACTGTAGAAAATCTGACAAGTTTCATTTGGTGTTGGGCTACAGATCAGAAAGTTGTGAATTCAAATCCCAGCACCATCAAGCTGCTACTCTTTCACCCTTGAGCAAAGTCCTTAATGTCCATCTGCTGTAGTTTATTCTGTCTACATTGTATGTTGCTTTGGATAAAATATTCAGCCAAATGAGGTAAATGTAAGAAAACTAGTATTGTATTGATTCATATTTTGTCAAGACTTCAGAGACATACAAAAAAGTCTCCCACTGATCTGGAGTTCATAGGACCACAGTTACATATCATTCACTCTGCCCCTTGTCACCGGGGACAGTGTGTAATGTGTACCAACAATACCATGAGGAACAGGACTCACCTTACCACAGATCTGAAAGGTGCCTGGAGAGAACCACTGCACTCACACCACTGGGAAGAATTTGGAGGAAGTGCATGGTGACACCCAGGAAGCATCAGTCTTCTTGGAGAAGCATGTCTCTAAATAAGGCCCGTGAGGAAGAGAATGGCATGCCAGATTAGGCACTGGTCATACAAGGTCATCATGCACTGACATGTACAGCCCCCTTTAGAAAGTCAGCAATAAGCCTAGTGGGCCACAAAGAAATGCCATGCAATGGGGCACTGCAGAAGGAGTGATCTTAAAGATCCCCATGAAATTTACAAAAAAACTTAGAGTACCCTGACTGGATTAGGATTACTGGGACTCATCTAAATTTGAGGCCATGGTTCTTTCCAGGAAAAGAGTTGATTACTCCTGTCAGGGGAGAGACCATTGCCCCAGTGAAGCTTGGGAGCTGTACCATTCTGTGGTGGTGAAGCAGGGGCTCAGTTTGTGAATGAAGTTCTATGTCCATATCCTCACCGATAATCACAAACTGTGGATAGGTGGTGCAAATGAGTGAGGAGCTTGGCAATCTATGACAGCCTTTTGCTGAGGTGATTATAGACACCTTGCAAGGATCTTGTCCCCTGTTGGGTCCTGCTTGAGCTTTATCAGGCATGAGTTAGAGCCCATTGGATGGACACCCTGGTGTAGACCCAGGATCTGCTGAGAGAATAAATTAATAATTGGCTTGGGAATACCTGTGGATCCCCAAGAAGGTGCTGGAATCTGTGGCCTGGGATAAATAATGTATCATCATAACCCCACCAGGAGAAAAAAATAAATGAAAGGAAAATAAATAAATTAATGACTGAACGTAGTTTAGTCTATACATAGTAAAGACTGAGCACAGTTCTTCATCTCTTGAGACCAACAGTAAAGTGACCATGACCATGCATGCAGTTCGACATGCACACAGGTAAAAGGTTAATGATTGCTTCATGACGGCTGAAATTATTGCAAATGTTGTCTCATACAACCTCATGTGAAATGGCTGGAAAACCTCAACGTGCATGTGTACAGGTATAAGGTGTACACACAGGAATGTCATGTGAACATAGATTTTGGTGACATAGAATGGCATTAATAATAACCTTAAATAAAATGAAGTCAAGAGGCTAACACATGACTTATGCTATATGCTACTATCAAGTGATTTTTTTAGACTGACCCTGTAATAGGCAATTGAGAGTAGAGGAGACTTGGATGAATGAATTTGAGCACACTAACTACGTATGATAGTTTTCAATAAGAGAATAGAAAGATGTATCTCAATCTAAAATCCAGCACCTCAGCACAGACAACTGGCTGAATAAAATGTCAAACAAGTCCCTTACTTGATCAAAATGAACATCTCTGACATAACACTGCCACCTCACTGGTTAATTAACATATTTTAGCCTGTCAATCAAAAAAATATTTTTGTTTAATCACAGCTTTATTGACATCAGGCATTATAATTTTATAAGCAATTGGTGCAGTTATGATGGTTTCTGGGTGTTGATACGAGCACTCCAATAATATTAACAACAAAGCTAGTTACATAGCTAGTTAGACAACAGTGTAAATGAAATTTGCTAATCACACCCTTTCTAATCAGGTGTAGGTGCATTTGGTATAAGTGAGTGATCAAGCTCATTAAATCTGAAGGTTAATAATTAAATCGAATCAGTCTCATTAAATATTAAATCAGTCTCGTTAATTGTTTTCATTGAATCAGTCACGTTATCATTAAATCACTCATGGAATCAGTCTCATTAATCAGTCTCATTAATTAATGCCATTAATTTTGGTGCTTAATAATAAATTACTAAACAGCTAAATTTTGGTATATTCCAAATTATTATGATCACTTACCGTATTACACAACCTATATGCACCTTTGAATTCTTTTGAGATTGTGTGACTTCAAAGATATTGGAACACAAATAAACACACAGTTTCAATAATAAATGAATTTATTATAACAAAGATAAAATGAATAATGGCAGTTGAAATATATGTAAATATATACTTGATGAGCGTGTGTGTGTGTGAGCGTGTGTGTTTGTGTGTGTGTAAAAAAAAAAAGAAAAGAAATTAAACATGTAGTGTGTGTGTGTGTGTGTGTGTGGGAGTTGACCACGTGTTTCTAAGTGAAAACAAGGGAGTTAGCTTTGGTTGCTAAGACAAAAGAATTAGCTTTGTGTTGCTAGCTAAGGAGGGTGTGTCACCACGTGGGGTTTGAGAACAAAGGATTTAGCTCTGGTTGTTAGCTCAGATGTGTTGGCCACATGTGGAGACACAGATTAGCCTTGTGTTGCTAGCTAAGACAAAGGGATGCTAGCTAGCATGTGTTTGTGTGTGAAAGGCCTGGTGACCACGTGGTAAGGCCTATGGCCTAGCAAAAGAAAGGCTAGCGTGGGATGCTAACTGAGTTGTGTTTGACCACGTGGAGACACAGATTAGCCCTGTGTCGCTAGCTAAGACAAAGGAATGCTAGCTAAGGTGTGTTTGTGAGGCCTGTGGAGGAGGGCCACCACATGTTCTCCTTTGAGACAATACAATTAGGCCTGGATGCTAATGGGACAAAAGAATTAGCCGTAGGCTAATTTCACTAGCTTATAACAGTACTGAAATCTTGATGAGGTCAAGATGTGTGTAAATAATGAAATTAAAGTATTAGAAAGAAAGAGAGAGCATGCAAAACCTATTTAACAATTGAGAGATTAAAACAAAATTGAACAATCAATTCAATTCAACACACTGCGTGTTTACAGTGTACACATGTAAACCGTTCCTGAGTTTAAATTCACACTTCTTCATAAAAGCTAATTCCTAAGACTAGGTTTTTGCCCAAATGCCAGTCTTACTCAGTATTTTGCTTCTACGCAAAATTATGAAGAGATATTCCGAGACTTTTGGAGTTTCACCGTTGTGAAGCCTTCCGTGAAGCAGAGGATTTCTTGGTCCGACGCGTGGTCGCTCGTGATGAAAAGAAAGTTTCTGATCAAACAATGTGCACAGAATTAATTAGAAGGATCCGGTTGCTCCTAATTTTAAATTAACTGCTCGGGCTGCAGTTTGTACATACTTGATAATAGAAATAAAAAACGGTTGTAACTCATTTGAGTTAGATCGCGCGATTTTTGGATTTTTACCATGGCCAAAGGTAAACAAAGAAATCGCGCTGAATCGTGGATCTTGCAGAAAGAAAGAAAAAGATGTCTATCTTGGGTTTGCTTGGCGGAGCGAATCTCTTTGTGCCTGCAGACCGCTGGTCCAGACGGAAAGAGAGAGAGAGAAGTCCTCCTTGTGTCCGTGTTGAAATCACGGCGCCAAAAGAGGAGGAGCTAGGAGTTTCCGGGTTTCTTATGCTTTCATGGAGGATGTGACGTTGGTGATCCCGCCCCGGCGTGACGTAGGTCAACGCGGAAGTTGGCTGATGGGAAATGTAGTTTTTAAAGGGACTGCACCTACACAGGGTAAGAACTGTAAACTGTGGACTAAAAAGATGGCAATGTTCATTTTGATAACTCACGTTTAAATGGATTTTTAAAAGACGTTCAATTGTGTTGGCTAAGTAGGTGTTATTAGCATTACCGTTTTCATAGTGTGTGAGGCAAACACAGAATAAATAATACTATTAAAAGTCCTGTCCTCTGTCCTTGCCCAACTCAGAAACAAAATGTTTATAGTGTGAACAGGAGGCAAGAGTAAGTCCTGCCCCAGAGGCCTTTTTTAAGCACTTGTAATAATCCCCATTTCTGATCACGAGGTGCAACAGTAACTCCAGCAATCTAAATGAGGTGCTGATCACTC
Source organism: Neoarius graeffei (assembly GCF_027579695.1). Lineage (NCBI taxonomy): Eukaryota > Metazoa > Chordata > Actinopteri > Siluriformes > Ariidae > Neoarius > Neoarius graeffei. Next base: position 43,364,716 of record NC_083579.1, on the reverse strand, counting down.
TGCTCCACGATTGTGCAATATCTATAAAGGCAATCAAGTCAATAGAACATCAGCTTATAGCTATCATATGGCAATTTTTTTTAATTGTTGGACACTCAAAAGAGGTCATTGGTACTTCAACCAAATTTGAAATATATGGGGTTGTGAATGACGACTGATGGTTGGCTGATATACACTATATGGTCAAAAATACAGTATATGGTTTAACCAAATTAACCTTAAAGAAAAAATTGTTGTACATTATGTAACTTTGCTAAGCCAGGAATGATCACCACTTAGCCTGCTAGCTGAAGCAAACTATTATAATCAGTTAAAACATGTTTTAACCTCATTTCTGTGGTATCAGTATGGAGGAATAGATCTCTTTGAAATCCTTCATCCAAGTTTATCCCCTAATCACTCTCCAAGTGAAACACCTAAAAGAGATAGGCAATGAGTCTCCAGAAATAGTTAAGACAGTGCTTAAACAGAAATGATGGCTTCAGGATAATGTTCTTCTCGGTCTTGAAAATCTATTAAAATTGCTGTCTCTCTGTTTTTCCTGACTACTGCTTGAGCCATGGGGGGGGGGCGTTGAGAGAATGCCGAGACCTCAGAGCAAGTGAAGCTGAACTTACCTTGAATAAATAGCTTGTGCAAATGGAAATAGCTGGAGGCAGAATAAATACACTGAACTGTCATAAGTCCTTAGTGAAAACAAAGTCATCTTACACTCACACACAAAATAGTCTCCTTTTCAGTTTTGGAAGATGATTATTTTTTTGTGGCAAACTCAAGTTTCCAACCATGATGATTTTTTTCAACACTCACTAAGACTGTTCTATCCATGATATACTACAGGCATGTACAGTATATGACATTTAATGTATTTTTTATCATTTTGAAATGGACACATACAGAAATGAAAAATAGTGCAAAATCATTACTGCTGCTTTGACAGAAGAAAAAAATCAAGTACAGTATGTTACACATGTTGACATGGATAGTTTGAGTAAATGTTGTCTTTCTAAGAAACACAGACAGATAGACATGCAGAACTGAAAATATTATTTAATGTTAATATTACATAATGAGCTTGTGCTGGATGGAAAATAATCTCCTCCGTGTTTTTGTTTGTTTGTTTGGGGGTTTTTGAACAGTTTTTAAAAATTACTTTTTGTAGGACAATAACAATATTTGAGGGCTGTCTGTGAAAACAGTACATCAGTTGTTAATAAAGTCATTAAACGCTTTTGGGAAATAACCAAAATCAGGGCTTGCCTAAAAAGGCAACACTACAACAAACTCTATATGTCCAAAAGTTTGTGGACTCCTGACCATTAAATCTATGTGGTTCTTCCCTGAACTATTGCCACAAAGTTGGAAGAAGAGAGTTGTATAGCATGTCTTTGCATGCTGTAGCATTGCAACTCCCCTTCACTAGAACTAAAAGGCTCAAACCTGTTCCAATATGACAATGCACCTGTGCGCAAAGTGAGTTTGATGTGAAGAAGACATGGTTTCCCAAGGTTTGAGTGGAGGAACTTGAATTGCCTGCATAGATCCCTCACTTCAAACCCACTGGGATGAACTGGAATGCTGACTGTGTCCCAGGCCTCCTCACCTGACATCAGTGTTTGACCTCACCAATGTTATTGTGGCTGAATGAGCAAATCCCTACAGCCACATTCCAAAATCTAGTGGAAAGCCTTCCCAGAAGAGTGGAGGTTATTATAACAGCAAAGAGGGGATGTTCAGCAAGCTTATATAGTTGTGATGGTTAGGTGTCCATAAACTTTTGGCTATACAATGTATTTCCTTTAGAGTTATCTGTATTCCTTCAATAGTCACTCCTAATTAAAAGTGACATGCACAATGTCAATTATATTTACACTTACTTCAGTCCTGGGATCTGACCTCAAAACTATGTTAACACTAACTCCTACATCTTAAACACTGCACTACTGCTTACTAAATGGTGTTTATCATTTTAAGTGAGTGTTCAAAAATAGTTGTTATATCTTATAATAATGTTATGATTACAGTGTGATGAACAGCATTTGACAGAAATATGTCTCCAATGTGGTGAATAGGTCCTTGTTCCAGATTCCTCTGATTAATGCAGAAATGAAAGCATCATTTAAAAGACTAATATAAAACATTTGTCTTTTGTAAAATGTCTTTTGATGAAATGAATGAAAACCACGTGTTGCTAAAATAAACATTCAGGTTTAGAAGTATTTGAATGTAGTACTTACAGTATACTATATACTGTACATGGGGACAGTTTTTCATTAAAATAAGAACAACATATACAAAAACATGTACTATGAATTAATGGAAAACCCAAGACTCTGATAATTAGTTGTTGTTGTTTTTTTCTTTTTTAAGGCAACAGAGGAAACAGATAACACAGGAAACATCTGTCAGCTACTCAGGCACTTAACCAGACTCTTTACTGGAAGATGGAAAAACTTGTGGAATGCTTTGTATTTTTGGCACACTTTCATCTTTTCCCTCAAAAAAAAAGCATGTCTTGTCCGAATCTCCTCACTTTCTCCATCTGCGTCTTTCTGCTTTACATCATGTTGAAGACAGATTAGGCATTTCTGTCTGTGCATTTAAGGTAAAGCTACAGTGCAATACATACAGCTTGAATCACAAGAGAGTAGCATTTACTTTACATTACAAAACTGGTTAACTTCCTTGTCTGAAGGATTCCTAAACCTGCAGTGTTATATAATAATCAACACACCAAAGAGACTTTATGAACATGGCAGCATGGTGGTGGAGTGGTTAGCACTGTCGTCTCACAGCAAGAAGTTCCTGGGTTCGAGCCCAGTGGCTGGCGAGAGTTTGCATGTTCTCCCTGTGTCTGCATGGGTTTCCTCCGGGTGCTCCGGTTTCCCCCACAGTCCAAAGACATGCAAGTTAGGCTAATTTAATTCTAAATTGACGGTAGGTGTGAATGCTTGTTTGTCTCTGTGTCAGCCCTATGATGACCTGGCGACTTATCCAGGGTGTACCCCGCCTCTCGCCCATAGTCAGTTGGGATAGGCTCCAGCTTGCCTGCGACCCTGTAGAACAGGATAAGCAGCTACATGGATGGACTTTATGAACATTCACAGGATCTCATCTCATCTCATCTCATTATCTCTAGCCGCTTTATCCTTCTACAGGGTCGCAGGCAAGCTGGAGCCTATCCCAGCTGACTACGGGCAAAAGGCGGGGTACACCCTGGACAAGTCGCCAGGTCATCACAGGGCTGACACATAGACACAGACAACCATTCACACTTACATTCACACCTACGGTCAATTTAGAGTCACCAGTTAACCTAACCTGCATGTCTTTGGACTGTGGGGGAAACCGGAGCACCCGGAGGAAACCCACGCGGACACGGGGAAAACATGCAAACTCCACACAGAAAGGCCCTCGCCGGCCCCGGGGCTCGAACCCAGGACCTTCTTGCTGTGAGGCGACAGCGCTAACCACTACACCACCGTGCCGCCCATTCACAGGATATCAGAATTAATAATATTTATTGGCTGAGTATGGTGACACACACAAAGAATTTGGTTCCTGCAGTTGGTGTCTCTCCAGCAATACAGGAGAGGAAAAAAAGTGAGAATATATGTAAGATATGTATATGTAACATAAGAAAAATTTACTGTATATGTAATGTACAATATGGACAATATAGACATTACACAATATAATAATGCAATCTACAATAACTAGTATAATTATCCATCCATCCATTATCCGTAACCGCTTATCCTGTGCAGGGTCGCGGACAAGCTGGAGCCTATCCCAGCTGACTATGGGCAAGAGGCTTATTATATAACATAAATTGCCAGATCATCGCAGGGCTGACACATAGAGACAAATAACCATTCACACTCACATTCACACATACGGTCAATTTAGAGCAACCAGTTAACCTAACCTGCATGCCTTTGGATTGTGGGGGAAACCGGAGCACCCAGAGGAAACCCACATAGACACGGGGAGAACATGCAAACTCCACACAGAAAGGGCCCCGTCAGCATGCATAAAAGTGTTTCACAAACATTTCAATATGAAATATTTCTTGTCAGTATTAACCCTAAGATATTAATTCCCTAGTTAGCAAAGTCTTGATGCTTTAATATGTGTTGTAAAAAGTACAACCCCGATTCCAAAAAAGGTAGGACAAAGTACAAATTGTAAATAAAAATGGAATGCAATAATTTACAAATCTCAAAAACTGATATTGTATTCACAATAGAACATAGACTACATATCAAATGTCGAAAGTGAGACATTTTGAAATTTCATGCCAAATATTGGCTCATTTGAAATTTCATGACAGCAACACATCTCAAAAAAGTTGGGACAGGGACAATAATGCCGCTTTTCCACTACAAACGCGGCTGAGTCGGGCTGAGCCATGCCGTGCTGAGTCGAGCTGAGTGGGGCTGTTGGAGTTGCATTTCGACTACAACCGCGCTGAACCGTGCTGGCTGGAAGTGGGTGGACACATTGGGTGGAGTTAGTGAAAGTGGGTGGACGTCACGTGATGTCGTTAAGCGGCGCAAACAGTGACATCAGTGACCTTTTAAGCGGTAGTCTCACAACCCGGAGAGTAAACAATAAACATGGAGGACATGGAGTCGTTAGTGTTGCTGGTCTTGGTGCTGTGGCTTGTTGTCACCGACAACGCCAAAAGATACTGGCAAGAGCGTATAGATGAGGCGAGGCGCATAAGGCTTCAGAAATTCTCGTAATTCTTCTTCTTCCGGGTTTACGGTGTTTACAGATCCCAGCGTGTGTGGGCATGTGAGGACACTCCTCCTCACCAATTAGTGCACAGGGGAGTGTTTGCTCACGCCCCCAGCCTCACTCAGCTCGGTTTGGCTCGCTTCAGCCCCACTCCAAAACCGTGCGAATTTTGGGTGCTAAGCAGGGCTGAAGCGAGCTGAGTCGTGCTGTTTTGAGGTAGTCAAAACGCGAGCCGTGTCGGGCTGAAGTGAGCTGAAGCGAGCTGAAGTGAGCTGAAAAAGGGTAGTGGAAAAGGGCCATAAGAGTCTGGAAAAGTTAAAGGTACAAAAAAGGAACAGCTGGAGGACCAAATTGCAACTCATTAGGTCAATTGGCAATAGGTCATTAACATGACTGGGTATAAAAAAGAGCATCTTGGAGTGGCAGCGGCTCTCAGAAGTAAAGATGGGAAGAGGATCACCAATCCCCCTAATTCTGTGCTGACAAATAGTGGAGCAATATCAGAAAGGAGTTCGACAGTGTAAAATCGCAAAGAGTTTGAACATATCATCATCTATAGTGCATAATATCATCAAAAGATTCAGAGAATCTGGAAGAATCTCTGTGTGTAAGGGTCAAGGCCAGAAAACCATACTGGGTGCCCGTGATCTTCGGGCCCTTAGACGGCACTGCATCACATACAGGCATGCTTCTGGATTGGAAATCACAAAATGGGCTCAGGAATATTTCCAGAGAACATTATCTGTGAACACAATTCACCGTGCCATCCGCCGTTGCCAGCTAAAACTCTGTAGTTCAAAGAAGAAGCCGTATCTAAACATGATCCAGAAGTGCAGATGTCTTCTCTGGGCCAAGGCTCATTTAAAATGGACTGTGGCAAAGTGGAAAACTGTTCTGTGGTCAGACGAATCAAAACTTGAAGTTCTTTATGGAAATCAGGGACACCGCGTCATTCGGACTAAAGAGGAGAAGGACGACCCAAGTTGTTATCAGCGCTCAGTTCAGAAGCCTGCATCTCTGATGGTATGGGGTTGCATTAGTGCGTGTGGCATGGGCAGCTTACACATCTGGAAAGACACCATCAATGCTGAAAGGTATATCCAGGTTCTAGAGCAACATGTGCTCCCATCCAGACGACGTCTCTTTCAGGGAAGACCTTGCATTTTCCAACATGACAATGCCAAACCACATACTGCATCAATTACAGCATCATGGCTGTGTAGAAGAAGGGTCCGGGTACTGAACTGGCCAGCCTGCAGTCCAGATCTTTCACCCATAGAAAACATTTGGCGCATCATAAAACGGAAAATACGACAAAAAAGACCTAAGACAGTTGAGCAACTAGAATCCTACATTAGACAAGAATGGGTTAACATTCCTATCCCTAAACTTGAGCAACTTGTCTCCTCAGTCCCCAGACGTTTACAGACTGTTGTAAAGAGAAAAGGGGATGTCTCACAGTGGTAAACATGGCCTTGTCCCAACTTTTTTGAGATGTGTTGTTGTCATGAAATTTAAAATCACCTAATTTTTCTCTTTAAATGATGCATTTTCTCAGTTTAAACATTTGATATGTCATCTATGTTCTATTCTGAATAAAATATGGAATTTTGAAACTTCCACATCATTGCATTCCGTTTTTATTTACAATTTGTACTTTGTCCCAACTTTTTTGGAATTGGGGTTGTACATAATGTAAAACATTTTGTTATGTGTGGGGGAAAAAAACTTAAGCCTATTTTTAGTTTATTGTTACCATCAAACACATTGGTCAGCATTTCCAGAAGAATTGAGTAACATGTTCTTATAATTAATTAAAAGCTGACATTTATAGCATGCAAGGCTTGTTCACTGGTTAGACATCTGCATGTAAATGTTCCTAAGGTGCTTGTTCTTCTGTGAAGTGCATTAATCATCACAAACCATACAATTCCCTGTAGCCCTCAGACGAATATGACTCAATACATTACACTGTGGACCATTGCACATGTTTATAATGGATCAAATACAATTTGAAAAATAGCAGGTATGAAATCATGCATTCATGTGGTCATCTTTCTGGTTAAAGTGATTACTGTAAAAAAGACTGAAAAAGATTCAGATATTTTCTTTCAGAAAGACAAAGGGCAAGACAAAGTTTATATTTTGTTATATTTTATGCAGTACTGTGCACAAGTCTTAGGCCCCCTATTTTTTTTTTTTTAAACAAACTTTGTTATAGATTTCTATTTTATGACTTCTACATTAGGCGGCACGGTGGTGTAGTGGTTAGCGCTGTCGCCTCACAGCAAGAAGGTCTGGGTTTGAGCCCCGTGGCCGGCGAGGGCCTTTCTGTGCAGAGTTTGCATGTTCTCCTTGTGGCCGTGTGGGTTTCCTCTGGGTGCTCCGGTTTCCCCCACAATCCAAAGACATGCAGGTTAGGTTAACTGGTGACTCTAAATTGAGCGTAGGTGTGAATGTGAGTGTGAATGGTTGTCTGTGTCTATGTGTCGGCCCTGCGATGACCTGGCGACTTGTCCAGGGTGTACTCCGCCTTTCGCCCGTAGTCAGCTGGGATAGGCTCCAGCTTGCCTGCGACCCTGTAGAACAGGATAAAGAGGCTAGAGATAATGAGAGATTAGATTATTATTATTATTATTATTATTATTATTATTATGCATTAAATGCATACAGTATAAGGTGTATTTCTTGTATGGCAATCAAGCAACTTTTGTCCCTAAATACAGTATTTCAGAATATAATTGACCTAAAATTGTTTTGGGAATAAAACTAATAGATCCACAACCTGAATAGCTATTATGTAATTATACGTCTTAGTCTATGCATGTTTAATCATATTTCTGCCCTTAGACAACAAAAAATAATAAAATATATTTTAGAACTGAAGATACTCACATGGCCTCACAGTTCCAGTTTACTGTGTGTGTGGAGTGTTGCCTGTTCTCCACATGTTTGTATGCATTCCTCTTGGTCCTCTGGGTCCTTCTCACTGTCTAAAAACATGCTGGTACTTTAAATAGGAGTGAATGAGTGTGTAAACTCCTTCCCAGGATAAAGCAGTTGGGGAAGATGAACAAACGAATGAATGAATGAATGAATGAACGAACATAGGAATGGGAAAATCATCTCATCTCATTATCTCTAGCTGCTTTATCCTGTTCTACAGGGTCGCAGGCAAGCTGGAGCCTATCCCAGCTGACTACGGGCGAAAGGCGGGGTACACCCTGGACAAGTCGCCAGGTCATCACAGGGCTGACACATAGACACAGACAACCATTCACACTCACATTCATACCTACGGTCAATTTAGAGTCACCAGTTAACCTAACCTGCATGTCTTTGGACTGTGGAGGAAACCGGAGCACCCGGAGGAAACCCACGCGGACACGGGGAGAACATGCAAACTCCGCACAGAAAGGCCCTCGCCGGCCACGGGGCTCGAACCCGGACCTTCTTGCTGTGAGGCGACAGCGCTAACCACTACACCACCATGCCGCCCTTGGGAAAATCAAAACAGCTAAATTTTCCAATACAACTGGTGAAAGCAAACATTAAGCTTCAACCTGTATGTTCATTTTTGGAAGATAGCAATCTTATTTGGGGGGTGGCACGGTGGTGTCATGATTAGCACTGTCACCTCATAGCAAGAAGGTTCCATGTTTGAACCTCAAGGCTGACGGGGGCCTTTGTGTGTGGAGTTTGCATGGTGTCTGCATGGGTTTCCTCCAGGTGCTCCGGTTTCCCCCCACAGTCCAAAGACATGCAGGTTAGGCTAATTGGCTACTCTAAATTGTCCACTGATCAAGCTTGAAGAGGGATGGGCTCCGCCAAGTTTAAATGCCCTAAACACACCAATGATGGAGTTTTAAAATGTCATCAGTGGTACCCTTGCAGCTCTTGCCAGCTGTGTGAAGAAGAAGAATCTTATTTGATGAAACCATGTAAACCTTCACAACATTCATGCTATGTGCTTCGAATTCCATCATCACCACTTATCTAGGAGCATGTTACACCTTCTTTGGTATACACCCATAGATTCTACGAAATGTATTGTGCACAAATATACGATGTGGACACACCATACTATATACTGTACCATATCTTCCATATGTAAATTAATGCACTGGACAGCTACAGATGAAAACAGCATTTTCAGTGCATCCCAAAGATGATTGATAATGTTGAGATCCGTGGCCTGTGAATGAAGCAGGGAAATCTTACTTGCAGTCCAGTTGCCCTTTTTCATGGTGCATTATTTTGTTGGAAGTGTCCATTCAAGTAGCCATAAAGGGGCGAACTTTGTCATCAACAACAATTAGATACCATATGCTTTGCCATTTAGACAATCTTCAGTAGGTCTCAGTGACAGAAAAATATTCCCAACCACAAAACAGGATATTTTACAGTCCTGTCCATCAAATATGGGATCCTTTCATGACAATAGCACAATTTTGTGACATTGGGCATACCTAACAACCTGTGTCCCCCCCACCACCACCACTACCACCACTCTGTCTGTCCCTCTGAGTTACATGTCGATCCTGAGATTGAGATGCTGACCTCTTCTGCTCCTCGGACCTGCCTGATCCATCCTGATGCCCCATATGGACAGTTGAAAGTCGCACTTGGAAGATGCTCTGGATATTTACAGTAATGCTTTTATGGCTGAGGACTACAGTTAACTTGCTAACTTTAGGACTGCAGTTGTCATGAACAGTTTTGCACTCAAGTTTCCATCAATGAACAGTTTATAACTTCAACAAAACAGACTTCATGTTAAAACTACAATGAATTTCCTGGTTTCACAGTTATACTTTGTGACTATATACTGTAGGACACAGTTATAGAGTCTCAAGTTATTTATAATCAAGTTGTCTGTTATCACCCAGATGAGGATGGATTCCTTTTTGAGTCTGGTTCCTCTCGAGGTTTCTTCCTCGTGTTGTCTGAGGGAGCTTTTCCTTGCCACCATCGCCACAAGCTTGCTCATTGGGGATAGATTAGGGATAAAATTAGCTCATGTTTAAAGTCTTTAAGCTGCTTTGTTAAAAGCGCTATGAAAATAAACTTGACTTGACAATTTAACTTATAAGAGTTACTTGGGTGCTCAATTACTTTTGATCACCTAAAATTGGGAGGCTACAGTATGTATAAAAACAGTTGTAATTCCTATATCGTTCAGATAATTTGGATATAAATGCCCTGAAATTAAAGCTGTACGGTAGGTCTGCATTTTCATGACTTAATTTCAACTTCAATATATTGTTGTAGACAGCTAAAATAACAATAACTTTGTGAATGTCCATGTATTTATAGACCTGACTATATATTCATTTTGCAATTGAATAAAAAGGAGAAATAGTGGAAGCCAACAGCAAATGGCTAATAGATGAGTGACAGCTTCAGTACTGGCAATGATGTTGGCTGAAGAGTTCCGTATCTTTCCAATGCTACTCATTCATTTAAACTCTCATTGCACTACAGCTTTCACTACACCACAAGTTTCTCGGCTATGGGAAGAGGCCTCCACACTAGTGCTGCGTCAGGCAAAATAGAGCCCTGAGCTCCTTGGCTGTGTTTATTTTGTTCTCCTTTGTGGACAGTTGTAGCTTGTGACTTAAGATTTTCTGGATTTTTCTCCCATTGGGAGATGTAATATAACGCAGCTTTGTGCCTCTGATGTTCAATGCGCAAAATGTCAAGTGCGGCCTCCTGCAGGGATATATGTTTTCCAGGCACCATTGGTGTCATGAGCCAAGATGAACAAAAACAGAAAAAGCAGATGGAGAAATTTGATTACATTACCATAGAATGCTGAATCCTTTGTGTAATTTATTCCGAAAATAGAAAACAAAGAGAATCATGTTAAGCATGAAAATCATGGGCTTTTTTTATGCTGTACGAACTGCTCTGTAACATGATTTATTAGCTTGATAGTATTCTTAGGCCCTGAACTATTTGTACTAACATGAGGATATGTTTTTGATAGAGACTAGGAAGGACTTCTGTAACTCACTTTGATTAAGGATGCCTGTCAAATGTTGCAAATGTAAATGTGTTAAAAGCAAATCCCTTAGTTCTCCTAATGAGTCAGAGGAGGTAGCAGGAAATGGTTTTGTGTTAATCTCACGCAAGGGAAGTGTGTCTGCAAAAATCATTGAGCTTCATTGCTGACTCTTTTAAAAAGTGGTTTCTTAAAAGGTCGAATAGGAAAGATTTGTAATGTGGACCTGTCTTATTTTCTTCCCTTTTAAATAACTTTAAAACTTTATCTTAACACTCGTAATAAACATCGCCAAAGCCTTTTCAATTGTGATTTTCATCTATTGCCACATATAAATGAAGATTATTCATTCATTCATGTTCTATGCCACTTATCCATTGTGGGTTGCAGGGAAGCTGGAGCCAATCCCAGCCAATACCGGGCAAGAAGTGGGGTACATCCTGGATGGGCTGCCAATCCATCGCAGGACCAACACAGAGAGACAAACAGAAACTCACACATATGAGCAATTTAGAGTAGCCAGTTGAACTAACCTGCATGTCTTTGGACTGTGGGAGGAAACCAGAGTACCCAGAGGAAACCCACACAGGCACAAGTAGAGCATGCAAACTCCACACAGAAAGGCCTCAAGTCAGCTGTGGAGCTCGAACCCTGAACTTTCTTTGTGTGAGGTGACAGTGCTAGCCACTACACCACCATGCTGCCCCGTTAAATTAAGACTAATAGATGTAAAATATGCAAATGGAATTGAATAAAGGATACCAAAATAACTGAAAATCCCAAAACTGTTACCAAAAACAATCCTGATATTCTTCTTTTGTTTCTTCAGAGAATTAAGGTTTTATTCAACACATTTTTTTTTAAATTCTGTACCAGTTTTGAAACACCAATCAATAAAGATTAGGATTAGATTACAATTTAGCAAACCCCCTGAAAGAAACATTTAACTAGCAGTGCACATCTTGAACAGTAACATCCTGAAATAGTACACAAGGTGGCCATAATGCAGGCAAAAATCTACATTAACCTTGGGGTGCACTTCTAAATCTTTGAGATACACACTCACCGGCCAATTTAATAGGAACTTGTTCTTGATTCTAAGATTCCTGTTCTTGGCTGGCAGGAGTGGAAACCAATGTGGTCTTCTGCTGTTGCATACTGCGATGCTTTTCTGCTCACCATGGTTGTAAAGAGTTGCTATGAGTTGCTATAACCTTCCTGGCAGCTCGAGCCAATCTGGCCATTTTCCTCTGACCTCTCTTATCAACAAGGCGTTTCCACCCACAGAACTGTCACTCACTCAATTTTTTTCCATACCATTCTGTGTAAACTCTAGAGATTGTTGTGTGTGAAAAACGCAGGGGATCAGCCATTTCTGAAATACTCAAACCAGTCCATCTGGCACCAACACCCATGCCACAGTGAAAGTCACAGAGATCACAATTTTTCCCATTCTGATGTTTGAACGTTAACTGATGCTCTTGATTTGTATCTGCATGATTTTATGTGTTGTACTGCTGCCAAGGGATTGGCTGATTAGATAATTGCATAAAACAGCAAGTGTACTGGTGTTCCTAATAAAGTGGCCAGTGAGTGTAAATCGATATAATGGCTTCCACAATATATGTGCCTTTACAGTTATTTCCTAGCTTTGCTTCTGCACCAATCAAGAACAACAAATGAACCTCTATAGGTCCTGTTTAAATAAATTACACTCTCAAATCCATCTTGTGAAATGGACAAACTACCGGTATAGACAAGCAGATGAAGTATATGAAGCTGGAATCAAGTTATGAAGTCTCGTAAGCATCATCAGGACTGGAATTTTTAAAAAGTATACAAATGTACTTATTTATGATTTTATAATATCCATCACTTTTCATTTTCCAGTGTGCTTGTGTGACATGTACAACCAGCAAACAAACACTTGATTTACATATGTTGAATGTGACATTTGGCTAAAAAATGGACAAAAGTAATAGTGCAAGTCTTTTAACAATTGCAAGAACAGTGTGGACAAATCCAAAATGTAAAAACAAAGCAACAAGGCTCAAAAACCAGAATAGAGAAATATACATTGCAAGGCTCAGTAAGTCAGGTAAAGGTACACTGAGTGTCATCATGGACATGAATGTCATGGCAGCATTGGACTTTCAATGCTTTGAAGTGTTCTTTTCTGGGGAGCATGATTGTATGACATACATCTTTAACAGGAAAAAAAAAAGAATTTGGTGCACAAATTAATTTTTTTTTTCAACATGGTCAAAACTATACATACACATATACATTATTAATTCAGTGGTGCTGAAAGTTGAAAAATGTCTTTTAACTTCCCAAGACCAAGGCCTTTTAACTTCCTGTTAGTGAACATGATTGACTACAGCTGGTAGTTTCTCTGTGCCAACATAAAAAGGGTTTGTAGACAGCAATCATTGGTTTCATCAACACACCATACAATGGGAAAGCCCAAGGAATTCAGTGCAGATCTGAGAAAGAGGATCATGGATTTATACTCAGGAATGTCTCTTGGATCCAATTCTAAACAACTGCAGATTTGAAGATCATCAGTTCAAACTATCATATATATGGTAAGTACAAGTTGTTGGTAGTTGGAGCCACTATGCAAAGCCACTTTGCTGAAAGAAATCCCACCCCATCACCCTTAGCTGAAAGGGTTTAGATGGTCAGGAACAACCCAGGAACCACCAAGACAAAGGCCTCCCATGATCTGGAAGCTGCTGGAACACTGTCTACAGTCAAGCAAGTTTTCCATTACCATGGATTGAGAAGTTGCCATCCAAGAAAGTTGACACCTTTAAGCTCAGTGAAAGTTTACAGGTGACCACATGGACAAAGAAAAAAAAAAACTTCTTCTGATGTTAAGTTTTATGGTCAGATGTGACAAAGATTGAGTTGCTTGATCACAATTACCAGAGTTACAGAGGAACACTGTACCAACTGTTAAGCATGGTGGTGGTAGCATCATGCTTTGGGGCTGTTTTGCTGCCATGTGGCTGGAGTAATGAAAAAGGAGAACTACCTCAGGATTTTTCAGCACAACCTCAAACCATCAGAAACTTGGACACAACTGGGTGTTCCAACAGGACAGTGACCCCAAATAGACATCAAAGCTGGTTGTGGAATGGATAAAGCAGGCTAAAATTAACCTTAAAACAAGTCCTGACCTCAACCCTATTGAAAATATGTGGACAGTGAAGTCGGGTTCGAACCAGGAAACACATATATTTAACTGAACTCTACCACTATTGCCAAGAACAGTAATCAACTATCCAACCAGAATTCTGTGGTTGGATAGTTTGTTGAAGATGAAACATGCTAAATATATGCCAGGTGTGCTGTATATACCAATTCTGCCAAGAACAGTAATCAACTATCCAACCAGAATTCTATGGTTGGATGGCTTGTTGACGATGAAACATGCTAAATATATGCCAGGTATGCTGTATATATGTATGTGGAATTTTTTCCACATTCACTGGATATGAGCAATCACGCACTCTGATTGGCTACTCTACTACTAGGCTATCAGCTCATATACTGTGAGTAGAGAAAAACAAATTGGTGGGGCATGTTACTGGACCAACCGAGGACGAAATAACTCTACTCGAAAACAACCCCCCCCCCCCCCCCAAAAAAAAAAAAAAAAGCAGCAAAATATGGAATAAAAATATTTTATGGTAAGAATGTATCTTTTTGTATTTTTCAATATTATAGCATTTTTCATAAATTGCTACTGTCATTTCGCCGGTTTGTTTACATTCGAAGCGGAAATGATTTTGTCAGACATTTTGTATAAAGCTTTAAATTTATGAAATTTGCAAAAAAAAACAATAAAAATGCTCTGTTTCTCAAAATCATTTCTCAAACTCAGTTTTGTCATGCATGGCTTATAGCCAACTTGGCGCTACGCGCCTCGTTGGCTATCAGTTCATATACGACTCAATTTCATGGAATAACTGTTAAATGTGCTTCAGTTACATTGTGTTTACTGTCATTTCCAGGGGTGCCAATAATAGTGGCATGTTTTAGTTGAAAATAAGTATTTCTTGACGAGGGATTTGTTTTTCTCTGAATACATTTATTTCAATTAAAGGTTGGATTTCTCATTTTTTCAGAATGAAATGAAGCTACTAAACTTTATGGGGGGGGGGCAAATAATCATGGAGGGCACTGTGTTGATTTTTTTCTTTAAAAACAAATTCTTGGGTTTTCTTTGTTTGTTTGATTGATTAAAGATGTACAATCATTCTGCCACAGAAAAAGAACAGCTTAAAGAAATCACTGAAAGCCCAATATTGCCATGCCATTCATGTATATGATGACATTGATGTCCATTTTTGTAAACTATATCCCAAGTCCAATAGCAAAAGCAAACTTAATAATAAATCACTGCAGCTAAAATGTAACACAACCATCAGAGCCAAACATTGGTTTTTAATAATGTGGAACAAATTATCACATTTTACTTATTGGTCTGTGGAGGCCAATTTTGGTCTACTCACTAAACAGACTATTCACTGAATAACATGATTGATTATAAACAAAGAAAACAAAGACAATGTCTTTCTAATCCAGCTCTGGTTTCAGTTGTTCGAGGTCATTCTGCTGTAGTAGTTGTTTTAGTGATTTGCTACTGTGAAAGTACAGTGTTGTGTACCAGTACTGTACAGGTACAGTGACATTCGGGGAGACCTGTAGAAATACAAGTGTTAGTCAAATGAAAAGGAAATGAAAAGTATGACATAAAGACATTAGAATTTAATCATTTTTATTTCTAGAGGAATTCAGACACTCGTTCGTAAGGTGATTGAACACCTGCATTGAAAAACATGGAGATTATGTAGAAAAATTACATTGGCAATAAATTTGTATCACCTATTTGCAATAAAGAACGCAAAATAGAAAAATTAAGGTTTTTATTTGGCTCACTGCCATATAATAAACAAAGCATTTCAATACTTTTTTTATTATTATACGTACGCGCCACTTTTTCCATGGAATAAAAACATATATTCTATTCCTTTCTAGTGGGTTTAATGATGGCATGCAATATTGTTATCATATCACTTATTCTTCATGTATTACACCACTCTCCCCAATGGAGAATGAGCGTGCAATATCGTTATAATATTACACATTGTCAAGACAACACGACATCACACGTCAGAGCTCATGCGAAGATCCAGTGACAACTTTTCTGATGCGCATGTGCAGAATAATTTCTTTGTCGGCCGAGAGAGAGAGAAGATGAGGCTAATCCAGCTGGGATTAAGCACTAAACAAATAAGCTGAAAACTGAAACTAAAGATGCGCTGAACACCCGAAAGGTTACCAAAACTTCATTATATATTCTTCACGCATAATTACAAGAGAAAAACATACCAATGGACATCAAAAAACTGGAAAAGAGATATATCGGAGATGTAAAACTTCTGCCCTAGTGAGTGACTGTGACAGTTTGTAAACAAACATGGCCACGAGGTTTGCTTTGTTAAAAGCAGAAGATTCTGAGCGAATTTTGGCTGCCAAGTCACTCCGTTGTGTGTAGTTGTCGATGTTGATTTTAAAAGTAACTAAGTAAATTACACAGGGATAATAATAATAATAATAATAATAATAATAATCAGCTTGACTGCGCTAGCATTGGCCTGCACTAACGCTACACCAGCTAGAAGGTAACTGGTCTGCCACGCTAACAGCACTGAGTTGCGGGTCAACTCGCGTTGGCCTTTGCTAACGCTACTGCTATGCTGGCTGGAAGCTAAGTGGACTGCCTGCCAAACAGCACTGAGTCATGAGTCAGCTAGTGTCGGCTTTCACTAACGCTACTGCTACACCGGCTGGAAGGTAACTGGACTGCCACACTAACAGCACCAAGTCGCAAGTAAGCTACCGTTGGCCTTCGAGAATGCTGATATGAAGAGTGTGTATGTATAATAATAATATCGGCTGGCTTTATTTCGTGGTCTATCAGATAACTCATCTTCGAGTCATTCAATATCATGCTAGCTGAATGGAATCTGATAGGCCACTCGGGTTGGCACGGTGGTGTAGTGGTTAGTGCTGTCTCCTCACAGCAAGAAGGTCCGGGTTCGAGCCCCGTGGCCGGCGAGGGCCTTTCTGTGTGGAGTTTGCATGTTCTCCCCGTGTCCGCGTGGGTTTCCTCCAGGTGCTCCAGTTTCCCCCACAGTCCAAAGACATGCAGGTTAGGTTAGCTCTAAATTGACCGTAGGTGTGAATGTGAGTGTGAATGGTTATCTGTGTCTATGTGTCAGCCCTGTGATGACCTGGCGACTTGTCCAGGGTGTACCCCGCCTTTCGCCCACAGTCAGCTGGGATAAGCTCCAGCTTGCCTGTGACCCTGTAGAACAGGATAAAGCAGCTAGAGATAATGAGATGAGATGATAGACCACTCAAAGTCAGCCAACATTATTTAAATATTATACATTTACTGAGATTTTAATAAACTTATACTCTATATTAGAGAGTTATTTTCTAATCAGTCAATCACTTCATGTTTGGGGCATGAAAGGTACATAGCATTTTCGTCTAGTGCTCTGGGAAAGTATGTGCCTCAGGTTGGTAAGGGATCATTATGAAGTAGGGCCTATTTTATAAATATAGATAGTTGATCTGTCAGGATTTTGGATCAATAAAAATACCTCAGCCCAAAAATGGCCAAAATACCTTGTCAGTTTTATTCAAAGAACTATTCAGAATGATAATGAAATACTTAAAACATTTTATAGTTTTCTGTGGGCTTTCTCACACTGCCACTGATTCTCTTCTAAACATATGAAAACTAAAGTTAACCATTCGATTTAAGGTTTAACTGTTTTTAAGATACATGAGAACAAACACCATCACTGCACTACAATTCTACACTGCACTTACAATTTATTTGCAATTCATTTTCAACAGTGGAAGATGCAATACACTTGTTTTTATACAGTACAGGTTTAAATTATACAAAGTTACCTGTGAAATGCATTTTATAAATCTTCATGATAAATAGATTTTATCATGACAGGCAGCTAGAGGGATGCAAGTGCAGGTTTGAGAGTAAGAACAGGAGTAAGTGAACAGGAAATTAATATGTTAAGCAAGGGTCAAAACCAGTGAGACCAATGCCGCTTTTCCACTACCAACGCGGCTGAGTTGGGCTGAGCCGTGCCGTGCTGAGTTGGGCTGAGTCGAGCTGAGTGGGGCTGTTGGAGTTGCATTTCGACTACAACCGCGCTGAACCGTGCTGCCTGGAAGTGGGTGGACACATTGGGTGGAGTTAGCGAAAGTGGGTGGACGTCAGGTGATGTCGTTAGGCGGCGCAAACAGTGACATCAGTGAGCTTTTAAGCGGTAGTCTCACAACCCGGAGAGTAAACAATAAACATGGAGGACATGGAGTCGTTAGTGTTGCTGGTCTTGGTGCTGTGGCTTGTTGTCACCGACAACGCCAACAGATACTGGCAAGAGCGTATAGATGAGGCGAGGCGCATAAGGCTTCATAATTCTCGTAATTCGTAATTCTCGTTCTTCCGGGTTTACGGTGTTTACAGATCCCAGCGTGCTCGCGGGGCGTGTGTGGGCATGTGAGGACACTCCTCCTCACCAATCAGTGCACAGGGGAGTGTCTGCTCACGCCCCCAGCCTCACTCAGCTCGGTTTGGCTCGCTTCAGCCCCACTCCAAAACCGTGCGAGTTTTGGGGGCTGAGCAGGGCTGAAGCGAGCTGAGTCGTGCTGTTCTTCGGTAGTCGAAACGCGAGCCATGTCGGGCTGAAGTGAGCTGAAGCGAGCTGAAGTGAGCTGAAAAAGGGTAGTGGAAAAGGGCCACAAGAGGCAATTACAATGGTTTATCATGTTACAAACAAAATAGCCAGAGCAAGACTTTACACCAAGTGTGTGAGTGTGGCTTATGAATAGGTGTGTCCAATCAGAAGTCTGGTGACTACAATCAAGGATAGGTTTCCTGTGACTGGGTGCATCGTCACAAGACTCACAGCTGAAAAAGAGGTTGGCTAGGGTATCACAAATGTTTGTTTGACTGTGTGAGTCCAAATTAAGTTTAATCATATAACTGTTGCATCCACATCCTAAATTTCCTAAGCTACTACAAAGTATGAGTCCAAGTGAAGTGCTGAAAAGGGTCCGAGCAAAGTAGAAAACTCATGAATGTAGTAAATTTGTTTGAGGACCATTCTCATGATCCTTATTCACTTATGATTCTCTTTAATCATTTAGATGTTTGTTAGGTGTTACAATTTCTGAAGAATTTTAGAATGGGGGTAATTGAGTCAAAATCATTTGAGTTTACTTTTATTTTTAATATGTGACCTCCCAAATCTAAAGAGGACATATCTACTTGAGATTCTTGGAATTTATCCAGTGCTCAACGTATGTGAATTCAAAGTACTTCAATAGTGAAACAGGATGTTTCAAAAAATATATATATATAATTTCACAATCTAATAACTTTGCCAATTCTCGTTCAATTGACCTCAAATTTTAAAAGCATGTGTGGAAACAGGTCAAAATTTTATGTTTAATGTTTTTTGTTTTTATCTTTTTAGGTATAAAAATGCCATTCACTGTAAAAGAAAAGGCCTTTTGTGTGTTAGTCAGAGTACACTCGAGCACAAGACTGTGCAGCGTGCATTTATGAGAGAATTCTCTAAAAATGCACCAACTGCAATGCAGATTTGGACATGGCACAAAAAGTTCAAAGAGGAAGGCTGTCTGTGTGTCTGTGTCTCAGGCGGTGCACATATTGAAAATTTGTGAAATCATTCATGGAATCCATATACCTTTGAATTTCTCATTCAAATTTTGAGGAATAAATCTTATATTGCTCAACATTAAGCCTGTTCAGTTTCATTTGCCTAGACTATGTAGTTTCTGGGATATTTACATCTCAAATAATATCTTTTTTTTTTTTAAACACCCCGTATTATTCTTTGCCTACAACTTGCAGCCTACAAAGCCTCATCAGTCATAGTCCTTCCCTTGTTTAGTCTAATGAGGAATCTTGGCAGCTTTCAATTGTCTTGTGCATTGCAGAATTATTGGGTCAGCAGTGAAACTCACCCATATACTTGGCACCATAACACTGTAGTTAACTCACTAAACTAAACTATGACCTGTTTCTCAGGTCCCTTATATTTGAACCCAGACACCTGGAATAAACGAAGGGAACAGAGTACTGTTTTTTTTTTATCATGTGACTAATCTCTACAAAAAGGCCAAGCATGACTTCATCAAAGCCATCTGTGGCAGCGGGGGCGTGGTCAAGCGTCGGTCTGTGACAGGAGGGTGGAGCCGGGGAAGGTGAGTGGCAGAATCGCGACACCTGAGGATAATTAACCTGTTTGTGTGTGTTTTCCCAGTAACCGCTCCCTATTTAAGGAGGCAGAGAGAGAGGAGAAGGAGCTCAACCCGGGACCAGACGAGTGTGTGTGTGTGAATGAATGAGATTATTGAAACTGAAAAGTTATAAAAATAAATCGCCTTGTCTGCCTCCAAACGCTGTCCTGCCGTCCTCTGTGCTCCACCCACACTCGATACGCGCTACAGTGGTGCTGAAACCTGGGAAAAGGTGGAGCACCAACACAGCAGCCCCATGGAATCCTCCCCATTCGCGGACTTGGTCCACGCCCTCGCCACGGCTCAGCAGAGCCAGCACCAGGCACTTGTCACCCTCCGAAAGGAGCAGGAGCGCCGCTTCGAAGCCCTGGTGCTGGCCCAGCAGGAAGATCGAGAGGCATTCCGGCGTCTCCTCGCGTCGGCGGGGTCCACCAGCGCCCCGGCCGTGGGCCCGTCTCCCCTCACCGTGACCAAGATGGGCCCGCAGGACGACCCCGAGGCTTTCATCACATTGTTCGAGCAGGTCGCTGAAGTCTCGGGGTGGCCGATGGAGCAGCGCGCGGCGCACCTCCTCCCCCTCCTGACGGGAGAGGCGCAGCTGGCCGCACTACAGCTCCCTGCCAACCGCAGGCTGGCCTACGCCGACCTTCGCCGGGCTGTCCTCCAGTGCGTGGAGCGCACGCCGGAGCAGCAGCGCCAGCGCTTCCGCGCGCTGCGGATGGAGGAAGTCGGCAGCCCGTTCGTGTTCGGCCAGCAGCTCCAGGACGCCTGCTGGCGGTGGCTGAGGGCCGAAGATCGCTACGCCGAGGGAATCATCGACCAGGTGGCGCTGGAACAGTTCATCGCCCGCTTACCAGCTGGAACCGCGGAGTGGGTCCAGTGCCACCGCCCGGTGTCGCTGGATCAGGCCGTGGGACTGGCGGAGGATCATCTGGCGGCTGTTCCAGCAGCAGGACAGCGGACGACAGCATCTTCTTTCTCCTCTTCTCTCTCTCTCCCCCCCCTCCTCCCGTGTCCCGTCCTCGCCCCATTCCCCCACCGCGGAGGCGGGGGCCGGCTCCACCCCAGCCGGCCCGCCGCACCCGTGGTGCCCTCCCGTTTCTCCCTTCTGTGTCTGTCTCCCCCCCCCCCCCTCAGGTGAGTGAGCCCCAGAACACAGCTGCAGAGGGAAGGCCCGGGCCGGTTTGCTGGCGCTGCGGGGAACCGGGCCACCTGCAGCAACAGTGTGCAGCGATGGAAGTGGGGGCGGTGGTGCGGATCCCCTACGCGCCAGAGGCTGCCCTCGATCGGGCCAGAGCGTATCGCATACCGGTAAGTGTACAAGGGGCTACATATCAGGCGTTGGTGGATTCAGGTTGCAATCAGACCTCGATCCGCCAAAGCCTGGTGCAAGACGAGGCATTGGGGGGAGCACAAGGGGTGAAGGTGTTGTGTGTGCACGGGGATATTCACAGCTACCCGTTGGTGTCGGTCCACGTACATTTCAGAGGGGAGAAATCGATAGTGAAGGCGGCGGTTAATCCTCGCCTTACCCACTCTTTGATCTTGGGGACTGATTGGCCGGGATTTCGGGGTTTAATGGCATGCCTAATAAAGAGTGGGTCCTGCCGGTTAACAGGGATGGGTCCCGGTGTCGCTTTGGCTGGAGCTGCGGTCGCAGAGCCGTCTACGTCATCTCCGCGACAGAGTGAGGAGCCACCGGCCCCTCCTCTTTCTATTGGGGAATCCCTTGTGGATTTCCCACTGGAACAATCGCGAGACGAGACTCTGCGACACGCGTTTGACCAAGTGAGAGTAATCGATGGTCAGACGCTCCAGCCGGGCGCCACCCCGTCCTTCCCCTATTTTTCCATTTTGAAGGATAGGTTATACCGAGTGACGCAGGACACTCAGACGAAAGAGCGAGTCACCCAATTGCTAATTCCAAAGAGCCGCCGGGAATTGGTATTTCAGGTGGCTCACTTTAATCCCATGGCTGGACACCTCGGGCAGGATAAGACACTCGCCCGGATAATGGCCCGATTCTATTGGCCGGGGATTCGCGGCAACGTCCGTAAGTGGTGTACGGCGTGCCGCGAATGCCAGTTAGTAAATCCAGCGGCCATTCCAAAAGCGCCCTTGCGCCCCCTACCATTAATCGAGACCCCGTTCGAAAGAATTGGGATGGATCTCGTCGGGCCATTAGATCGGTCAACACGAGGGTACCACTTTATATTGGTTCTGGTGGACTATGCAACGCGATACCCGGAAGCGGTGCCTCTTCGCAATATCTCAGCACGCAGTATTGCGGAGGCCCTCTTCCACGTCATCTCCCGGGTTGGAATCCCGAAAGAGATTCTGACTGACCAAGGCACCTCGTTTATGTCACGAACACTGAGCGAACTGTATGGGCTACTGGGTATTAAGCCGATCCGCACCAGCGTTTATCACCCACAGACGGACGGTTTAGTTGAACGGTTCAACCGCACCCTCAAGAATATTATCAAAAAATTCGTAAGTGAGGACGCACGTAACTGGGATAAGTGGCTCGAACCCTTGTTGTTTGCAGTGCGAGAGGTCCCCCAAGCCTCCACGGGGTTCTCCCCGTTTGAATTATTATATGGGCATAAGCCGTGCGGCATCTTAGATGTACTGCGGGAAAATTGAGAGGAGGGACCTTCACCGAGCAAAAACGAAATTCAGTACGTTATGGATC
The DNA here is from genome assembly GCF_027579695.1 of Neoarius graeffei. Classification (NCBI taxonomy): domain Eukaryota; kingdom Metazoa; phylum Chordata; class Actinopteri; order Siluriformes; family Ariidae; genus Neoarius; species Neoarius graeffei. Next base: position 43,341,896 of record NC_083579.1, on the reverse strand, counting down.
TGCGCGCAAAACTCCACACGCTCACCCACCTAACTCAGGAGAATTTGCGGCAGGCCCAGGAACGGCAAGCCCGCCTGTACAACAAGGGCACGCGCCTTAGAGAGTTCACTCCGGGAGATAAGGTACTCGTCCTGTTGCCCACGTCGAGCTCCAAATTAATCGCCAAGTGGCAAGGACCCTTTGAGGTCACACGGTGAGTCGGGGATGTCGACTATGAGGTTAGGCGAACGGACAGGGAGGGGGCGCTACAGATCTACCACCTCAATCTGCTGAAACTCTGGAACGAGGAGGTCCCCGTGGCGTTGGTGTCGGTAGTTCCGGAGAAGGCGGAGCTGGGGCCAGAGGTCCAAAAAGGGTCATTGGCATCACGTACCTCTCCGGTCCCCTGTGGAGACCACCTCTCCCCGACCCAACTCACGGAGGTCGCCAAGTTGCAGGCCGAGTTTTCGGATGTGTTCTCGCCCCTGCCCGGTCGCACTAACCTCATAGAACACCACATAGAGACGTCCCCGGGGGTGGTAGTGCGGAGCCGTCCTTATAGATTACCCGAACACAAAAAAAAGGTGGTTCGGGAAGAACTTCAGGCCATGCTCAAAATGGGCATCATCGAGGAGTCCCACAGTGACTGGAGCAGCCCGGTGGTCTTGGTTCCCAAGGCCGACGGCTCGGTCCGGTTCTGTGTGGACTATAGGAAAGTCAACGCGGTGTCTAAATTTGACACGTACCCAATGCCTCGTATTGATGAGCTGCTCGATCGACTAGGCACGGCTCGCTTTTACTCGACACTGGATTTGACGAAGGGATATTGGCAGATCCCCTTGACTCCATTATCCCGGGAAAAACGGCCTTTTCCACACCGTTCGGCTTACACCAGTTCGTCACACTTCCTTTTGGGCTGTTTGGGGCGCCCGCTACGTTTCAGCGGCTCATGGACAGGGTCCTCCGGCCCCACGCCACCTATGCGGCCGCTTACCTAGATTATATCATCATTTATAGTAATGATTGGCAGCGGCACCTACAACACCTGAGGGCCATCCTTAGGTCGCTGAGGCGGGCGGGACTCACTGCCAACCCGAAGAAGTGTGCGATTGGGCGGGTGGAAGTACAGTATCTGGGCTTCCACTTGGGCAACGGGCAGGTGCGTCCCCAAATTAATAAGACAGCAGCGATTGCGGCCTGCCCGAGGCCCAAGACCAAAAAGGGGGTGAGGCAGTTCCTGGGGCTGGCTGGCTACTATCATAGGTTTATACCTAATTATTCGGACGTCACCAGCCCGCTGACTGACCTCACTAAAAACGGGGCGCCAGATCCGGTCCAGTGGACGGAGCAGTGCCAGCGGGCTTTCTCTGAGGTAAAGGCTGCACTGTGTGGGGGGCCACTTTTACACTCCCCTGACTTCTCTCTCCCTTTTGTGTTGCAGACTGATGCGTCGGACAGAGGGCTGGGGGCCGTTTTGTCCGAGCAGGTGGAGGGGGAGGACTGCCCGGTCCTGTACATCAGCCGGAAGCTGTCAGTGCATGAGGGGCGCTACAGCACCATTGAAAAAGAGTGCCTGGCGATTAAGTGGGCGGTCCTCGCCCTCCGTTACTACCTGCTGGGGTGCTCTTTCACTCTCTGTTCGGACCACGTGCCCCTCCAGTGGCTCCACCGCATGAAGGATGCCAATGCGCGGATCACCCGTTGGTATCTGGCACTCCAACCCTTCAACTTCAAGGTGGTCCACAGGCCAGGGGCGCAGATGGTCGTGGCGGACTTCCTCTCCCGTCAAGGGGGGGGGGGAGTCGGCTGCGGGCTGGACAAGCGCCCGGCCTGAGTCGGGCGGTGGGGGTATGTGGCAGCAGGGGCGTGGTCAAGCGCCGGTCTGTGACAGGAGGGTGGAGCCGGGGAAGGTGAGTGGCAGAATCGCGACACCTGAGGATAATTAACCTGTTTGTGTGTGTGTTTTCCCAGTAACCGCTCCCTATTTAAGGAGGCAGAGAGAGAGGAGAAGGAGCGCAACCCGGGACCAGACGAGTGTGTGTGTGTGTGTGTGTGTGTGTGTGTGTGTGTGTGTGTGTGTGTGTGTGTGTGAATGAATGAGATTATTGAAACTGAAAAGTTATAAAAATAAATCGCCTTGTCTGCCTCCAAACGCTGTCCTGCCGTCCTCTGTGCTCCACCCACACTCGATACGCGCTACACCATCAAAGCTGCAAAAATGGATTACAAAAACAAACTAGAATCACAGTAGGGGGGCTCAGACACCTGATCCATTTGGCAAGGACTGAGGGCCATCACTGATGACAAGGGGAGCTCAGGAGGAGTCAACACCAACCCTTTTCTATCAGATGAACTGAACTTGTTGTATGCTTGCTTTAAGAAAGAGAAGTCTGAGTCAACTACCAAAATGGCCAACTATCTAGAGGACTACGTATAGCAACTGCCTGAGTCTGAGGTCTGTAGAATCTTCAGGAGGGTAAAAGCAGGATGTGGTAGCAGGGGCATGGTCAAGCGTCGGTCTGTGACCGGAGGGCAGAGTCAGGGAAGGTAAGTGGCAGAATCACTACACCTGATGTCAATTAACCTGTGTTTGTGTGTCTTCCCAGCGACCATGCCTGATATAAGGAGAGAGAGAGCAGAAGAAGAGAGCTCTCTCCCCAACCAGATGGCTGATGTGTGTGTGCGTGAGTCTGAGTGTCTGGGAGAGTGAAAATGCTGACAAGTGTTAATAAAGAGTTTTTGGAAACTCAGTTCTGGCCTGCCGTACTTCTGTACTCCACCCACCCGCGCAAAGTTCTACAGTGGTGCCGAAACCCGGGATCGGAGCACAGAGGAGAACAGCCCCATGAAGTCCTCCCCCTTCATAGACCTGATCCACGCCCTCACCACGGCCCAACAGAGCCAGCACCAGAAGCTGCTCGCCCTCTGAAAGGAGCAAGAACAACGGTTCAAGGCCCTGGTGCAACAGGAAGGTCGTCAGGCATTCTGGCACCTCCTCGCGTCGGCGGGGTCCACCACCTCCACTGCCATGGGCCCACCCCACCTCACCCTAATGAAGATGGGCCCGCACGACGACCCTGAGGCCTTCCTCACACTATTCGAACAAGCAGCAGAGGCCTCGGGCTGGCCGGTGGAACAACGTGCGGCGCACCTCCTCCCCCTGCTAACGTGTGAGGCGCAGCTGGCCGTGCTACAGCTCCCTGCCGACAGCTGGCTGGTCTACGCGGACCTGCGCCGGGCCGTCCTGCAGCGTGTGGGGCGCACCCCCGAACAACAACCCCAGCACTTTCGCGCTCTACACCTAGAGGAGGTCGGCCGGCCATTTGCATTTGGCCAGCAACTCCGGGACGCCTGCTGGCGGTGGCTGAGGGCTGACAACTGCAACACCGAGGGAATCATCGATCTGGTGGCACTGGAGCAGTTCATTGTCTGGCTTCCCGAAGGAACAGCGGAGTGGGTCCAGTGCCATCACTCGGCGTCGCTGGATCAGGCCATCGAGTTGGCGGAGGATCATTTGGCGGCTGTTCCTGTGGCAGGACAGCAGATCTCCTTTTCTCCTATCTCCTCTCTCTCTCTTCCCCCTCCCCTTCTGTCTCATCCTCGCCACGTTCCCCCACCGCAGAGGCAGGGGCTGGCTCCACCCCAGCCAGCCCTCTGCACCTGTGGTGCCCTCCCATTTCCCGCTTCCATGTCTGTCTCTCCCCCCCCTCAGGTGAGTGAGCCCCAGAGCGCCGGTGCAGAGAGAAAGCCCGGGCCGGTTTGCTGGCGCTGCAGAGAGCTGGGGCACACCCAGCATCAGTGCTCGGTAATGGAGGTGGGTGCAGTGGTCCAGATCCCCGATGCGCCAGGAACTGCCCTCGATCGGGCCAGAGCATATTCCATACTGGTGAGTGTCTAAGGGGATACGTATCAGGCTTTGGTGGACTCGGGCTGTAATCAGACCTCAATCCACCAAAGCCTGGTGCAAGGCGAGGCATTGGGGGGAGCACAATTGGTGAAGGTGTTGTGCGTGCACAGGGATGTTCACAACTACCCTTTAGTGTCGGTCCACATTCTATTTCGAGGGGAGAAATCTAGTGTAAAGGCGGCGGTTAATCCTTGCCTTACCCACTCGATAATTTTGGGGACTGATTGGCCGGGATTTTGGGAATTAATGACTCATTTAGTAAAGAGTGGGTCCTGCTGTAGTTCAGCGGGGGGAGGTCCCGGAGTGGCATTGGCGGAAGCAGCTGTCACAGAGCCGTCTACGTCATCTTCGCATCAGAGTGAGGAGCAGCAGGCTCCTCCTCCCTCTCTCGGGGAATCCCTTGTGGATTTCCCGTTAGAGCAGTCACAAGACAAGACTCTGCGGCATGCATTTGACCAAGTGAGAGTAATCGATGGTCAAACGCTCCAGCCAAACGCCACCCCGTCCTTCCCCTATTTCTCCATTATATGAGATAGATTATACCGAGTGACACAGGACACTCAGACTAAGGAGACGGTCTCACAACTTTTGATCCCAAGGAGCCATCAGGAATTGGTATTCCAGGTGGCTCACTTTAATCCCATGGCTGGACATTTGGGGCAGGATAAGACACTAGCCCGAATAATGGCCCGGTTCTATTGGCCAGGGATTCACGGCGATGTCTGTAGGTGGTGTACGACATGCTGCAAATGCCAGTTAGTAAATCCAGCGGCCATTCCAAAAGCACCTTTGCGCCCTCTCCCATTAATTGAGACCCCGTTTGAAAGAATTAGGATAGATCTCATCGGGCCATTAGATCGGTCAACACGAGGGTATCACTTTATTTTAGTTCTGGTGGACTATGCAACGCGATACCAGGAAGCAGTGCCTCTTTGCAATATCTCAGCACGGAGTATTGTGGAAGCACTCTTCCACGTCATCTCCCAAGTCGGAATCCCCAAAGAGATTCTGACTGATCAAGGCACTTCGTTTATGTCACGCACACTGCGCGAACTGTATGGGTTATTGGGAATTAAGCCAGTCCGCACCAGCGTTTATCACCCACAAATGGACGGTTTAGTCAAACGGCTCAACCGCACCCTCAAGAATTTTAATTAAAAAATTCGTGAGGATGCATGCAATTGGGATAAATGGCTTGAACCCCTGTTATTCGCAGTGCGAGAGGTCCCACAAGCCTCCACGGGGTTCTCCCCGTTCGAATTATCATATGGGCGTAAGCCACGCGGCATCCTAGATGTACTGCGGGAAAATTGGGAGGAGGGACCTTCACCGAGCAAAAACGAAATTCAATACGTTATTGACCTGCATGGAAAACTCCACACACTCACACACCTAACCCAGGAGAATTTGTGGCAGGCTCAAGAATGGCAAATCCACCTGTACGACAGGGGTACGCGCCTTAGGGAGTTCGCACCGAGAGACAAAGCACTCATACTGTTGCCCACGTCGAGCTCCAAATTGATCGGCAAGTGGCAAGGACCCTTTTGGTCACACAGCGAGTTGGGGACATTGACTATGAGGTGAGGCGAACGGACAGGGGTGGGGCGCTACAGATTTACCACCTCAATCTGCTTAAACTCTGGAATGAGGAGGTCCCCATGGCATTGGTGTCGGTGGTTCTGGAGTAGGCGGCGCTGGGGCCGGAGGTTCAAAAGGGAACATTGACATCGCTTACCTCTCCGGTCCCCTGTGGAGACCACCTCTCCCCGACCCAACTCACGGAGGTTGCCCAGTTGCAGACCAAATTTTCGGACGTGTTCCCGCCGCTGCCCGGCCTCACCCGCCTCATAGAACACCACATTGAGATGCCCCTGGGGGTGGTAGTGTGCAGCCTCCCTTACAGGCTACCCAAACACAAGAAAAAGGTGGTTTGGGAAGAACTCGAGGCCATGCTCGAAATGGGCATCGTCGAGGAGTCCCACAGCGACTGGAGCAGCCTGGTGGTCTTGGTTCCCAAGGCCGACGGGTCGGTCCGGTTCTGTGTGGATTATAGAAAAGTCAACGTGGTGTCTAAATTTGACGTGTACCCAATGCCTCGCATTGACGAGTTGCTGGATCGACTAGGCACGGCTCGCTTTTATTCAACACTGGATTTGACAAAGGGTTATTGGCAGATCCCCTTGACTCCATTATCCCAAGAAAAAAGGCCTTTTCCACAATGTTTGGCTTACACCAATTTGTCACACTTCCTTTTGGGCTGTTTGGGGCGCCCGCTACGTTCCAAGCGGCTCATGGACAGGGTCCTCTGCCCCCACGCCACCTGCGCGTCCGCATACTTGGACGACATCATAATCTATAGTAATGACTGGCCGCGGCATCTGCAGCACCTGAGGGCCGTCCTTGGGTCGCTGAGGCAAGCGGGTCTCACGGCCAACCCGAAGAAGTGTGCGATTGGGCGGGTGGAAGTACGGTATCTGGGCTTCCACTTGGGCAATGGGCAGGTGCGTCCCCAAAGTCATTAGACAGCAGTGATTGCGGCCTGCCCGAGGCCCAAGACCAAAAAGGGGGTGAGACAGTTCCTGGGGCTGGCTGGCTACTATCGTAGGTTTATATCTAATTATTCGGACATCACCAGCCCGCTGACGGATCTCACTAAAAAGGGGGCATCAGATCCGGTCCAGTGGACAGAGCAATGCCAGCAGGCTTTCTCTGAGGTGAAGGCTGCACTGTGTGGGGGGGTCACTGTTACACTCCCCTGACTTTTCTTTCCCCTTTATGTTGCAGATGGACGCGTCGGACAGAGGGCTGGGGGCTGTTTTGTCCCAGGAGGTGGGGGGGGAGGATTGCCCCGTGCTGTATATCAGCAGGAAGCTGTCAGTGCATGAGGGGCGCTACAGCACAATCGAGAAGGAGTGCCTAGCCATCAAGTGGGTGGTCCTCGCCCTCCGCTACTACCTGCTGGGACGCCCTTTCACCTTCTGTTCGGACCACGTGCCCCTCCACTGGCTCCACTGCATGAAGGATGCCAACGCGCGGATCACCCGTTGGTATCTGGCACTCCAGCCCTTTAACTTCAAGGTGATCCACAGGCTGGGGGCACAGATGGTCATGGCGGACTTCCTCTCCCGTCAAGGGGGGGGCAGTCGGCTGCAGGCCGGATGGCTGCCCGGCCTGAGTCGGGCGGTGGGGGTATGTGGCAGCAGGGGCGTGGTCAAGCGTCGGTCTGTGACCGAAGGGCGGAGTCAGGGAAGGTAAGTGGCAGAATCACTACACCTGATGTTAATTAACCTGTGTTTGTGTGTCTTCCCAGTGACCACGCCTGATATAAGGAGAGAGAGAGCAGAGGAAGAGAGCTCTCTCCCCAACCAGACAGTTGATGTGTGTGTGTGTGAAGGCCAATTTATGCTGACAACCCAGTCCTCGCAGACGGTGCCGCAGATAGCGTCTGCGTAGCCCCCCCACCTTCGCAGATGCTCTGCGCGCACCTCCCAAAAATTGTGACCACCGCAGAAGCCTCGCAGACAGCGTCGCAGACAAGAGGGCTCTGATTGGTCCACTCTACATCCGCTGCACACGCACTTCCGCTTCCTTACTTTCCCAGTTTGTTTTGTTTTCACGACCGGCATTTTTAAAAACACGAGCGAAGATGAAGCAGCATGAAGAGCGGTTGATTGAGGAAGTACGTACATCTATACGACTCCAGTTCTAGTCATTATAAAAAAAAAGTTCTAGTCATTATAAGTAACCGGAGGATAAACACCCCACTAACCACACCCACCAACTACTCCTAGCGACTTCGCGCCCCCTTGCGTTGTGCCAGTGAATAACATCGTGCACGCCTATACTCCCCGCTCAACAATAAATTACAACTGTCTGCGAAAAGCTATCTGCGAAAGCTTTGTCGCAAGAGCATGCAGAGGCCTTGAGTCTGAGTGTCTGGGAGAGTGAAAACACTGACAAGTGTTAATAAAGAGTTTTTGGAAACTCAGTTCTGGCCTGCCGTACTTCTGTGCTCCACCCACCCGCGCAAAGTTCTATACAGGGAAGGCAGCCTATCCAGATGCAATCCCCCCCATCACGTCTTCAAGACCTGCGCAGACCAGCTGGCACTTGTGTTCACAGACATCTTTAACATATCACCGCAGCAGTCTGTCATCCCAGCATGATTCAAAGAGACAACTATTATGCTGTTACCCAAAAAGATCAAGGTAACAGGCCTCAATGACTATCATCTAGTGGTTTTAACATCCATAGCCATGAAGTGCCTGGAAAAGTTATTCAATGCACACAAAAACAGTATTATCCCTGACTCCTTGGACCCACTACAGTTTGTATAAAAACCATGCAGGTCTGTGGATAACACCATCTCCCTGACACTATACAGTACATTGCCCTGGAACACCTAGACAGGAGGGACACCTACGTCAGACTGTTGGTAGTGAGAGACCTAAGCCTGAGCACCACCATCTGCAATAGGATTATGGATTTCCTGATGGGCAAGCTTCAATTGGTAAAGATTTTTAACAACACTTTATGCACTCTAGTCCTCAACACCAGAGTGTCGTAAGGTTGCTGCCTCAGCCCACTGCCGTACTCTCTGTTCACACATGATTGTACAGCCATACACAGCAACAACCAGATCATCAAGTTTACACTCGACACCACAGTTATTGGCTATTAAGCAATGGCAATGAGATGTGCTAATGTAGCTGACATAGTGGTGCAAGCACAACAACCTTGCACTGAATGTCAGCAAGACTAAGGCCAAGTTTACATTAGACCGTATCTGTCTCGTTTTCTTCGCGGATGCACTGTCCGTTTACATTAAAATGCCTGGAAACGCCGGGAAATGGGAATCCGCCAGGGTCCACGTATCCAATCCAGATCGTGTCTGGTCCGGTGCTGTGTAAACATTGAGAATACGCAGATACGCTGTGCTGAGCTCTAGCTGGCGTCGTCATTGGACAATGTCACTGTGACATCCACCTTCCTGATTCGCTGGCGTTGGTCATGTGACGCGACTGCTGAAAAACGGCGCGGACTTCCGCCTTGTATCACCTTTCATTAAAGAGTATAAAAGTATGAAAATACTGCAAATACTGATGCAAATACTGCCCATTGTGTAGTTATGATTGTCTTTAGGCTTGCCATCCTTCCACTTGCAAGTGGTAAGTGACGCGCATGCCCGATATGCACTAGGATCACACACACAGCGGCTCAGTCCCGAATCACTGCTCGTGCACTTCACTCGCGCGATCTGTGAGCTGCGCAGGGCCGGAGTGCACACCCTCCAGAGGGCACTCGCTGTTCAGGGCGGAGTGATTTGGAGCGCAGGATGCCTGCGGAGCCGAGCGTATCCGTGTATTGGCGTTGCTGTGTACACGCTAATCGTTTTAAAAACGTTAATCTGATGATCCGCTGATACGGTCTAATGTAAACCCCACCTAAGGAACTCATTATGGACTTCAGGAACCATTGACAGACCCATTCCCCCATCAGCCTTTATTGGACTCTGACCCATCTAGGGAGATCGCCAATGACCTAGCATGGATCCTCAACATGGAGGTCATGCTCAAGAAGGCACACAAATGCCTCTACCCCCTATGGTACCTTAGAAAATGTGGCATAAGCACACAGTGGTTTGTGACCTTTTACTACTGAGTCATAGAGAGCTTTCTGATGGTATCACTGTGTGGTGTGGCAATACCACTGCACAGGACAAGAAAGCCATCAAGAGGGGCATGAGCATAGTGGAAAAGAGCATTGGTTGTGCACTTCCATTCATCAAGGAGATTGTTTTGGACCAAGTGTTGGAACAAAGCCAGCTCCATCATACAGGACCACAGTCACCCTGGGGACCAACTGTTCTCTCTCCTGTGGTGAGGTACTGCAAGATTCATACCTGGACAAGAAGGTTCAAGAAGAGTTTTTACCCATAGGCAATGCACTTACTGAACTGTTATTCACTCAATTACTGGATTATAATTGCACTGGGAACTCGGCTACATAGCATGCAGGCGCTCTCACTGTACTGCACTGCTCTGGTCACTCATTTATCATTATACCTTTGCGTTATTGTTGCTTCAATATCACATTTTTTGTCGTTACTATCTGCTACACTATTGTTATCACTGTACCGCATTTGGTCACTTTTGACTACATTTTTGCACTGCCCACCATAGGACTCTTACTTAGTCGCACACTTCTTAGTCACTTTTTATTGTACTTTTACTGTATATTATTGTCAAGTCACAGCAATTTTATTTGCATTGCACTTTTAACAATAGATTAGATTAGATTAGATTAGATTAGATTAGATTAGATAAAACTTTATTGATCCCTTTGGGCAGGTTCCCTCAGGGAAATTAAGTAAACCTTGTTGCGTGTTAAAGTTAAATATATCCATGTTATATAGTAAAACACGGCAGCACGGTGGTGTAGTGGTTAGCGCTGTCGCCTCACAGCAAGAAGGTCCTGGGTTCGAGCCCCGGGGCCAGCGAGGGCCTTTCTGTGTGGAGTTTGCATGTTCTCCCCGTGTCCGCGTGGGTTTCCTCCGGGTGCTCCGGTTTCCCCCACAGTCCAAAGACATGCAGGTTAGGTTAACTGGTGACTCTAAATTGACCGTAGGTGTGAATGTGAGTGCGAATGGTTGTCTGTGTCTATGTGTCAGCCCTGTGATGACCTGGCGACTTGTCCAGGGTGTACCCCGCCTTTCGCCCATAGTCAGCTGGGATAGGCTCCAGCTTGCCTGCGACCCTGTAGAAGGATAAAGCGGCTAGAGATAATGAGATGAGATGAGATAGTAAAACACACTATGTCTTCGTAAGAAGAGCAGAAAAGTGGAAAAAAAGAGGTTTAAAGAGCTAAAAACTACAGAGCTACTGGAGAGGCAGCCGTCTCACACAGTGCCCATACGTTATATATACAGTATATATATAATTTTTTTTCTATAATAGCTTGACAGGAATACAATTCTGGATATAAATTTTGAAATTTATACAGTCCCTATAAAGTTCCATGAGATGACATGAAGAAGAAACCTTGAGAGGAACCAGACTCAAAAGGGAACCCATCCTCATTGGAGTGATAACAGATAGCATGATTATAAATAACTTGCTTTTATAACTGTCCTGTATAGTCAAAATGTTCAATTGTGTAACTAGGAAAGCTATTATAGTTTTTACATGAAGTCTATTTTATTGACGTTATCAATTGTTTACTGATGGAGACTTGAGTGCAAAACTGTTCATGCCAACTGCAGTCCTAAGCCATCATAGCAAAACTGTTTGTATTCATTGTTCAAAGCCATCTTCTAAGTGGCTCTTTAGGCTTCCCATTATGGGCCCATATTGTAGCTATTATGTATATACTTTTATCGTCCTTATTATGTACATACTTGGTGTTCAGGATTCATGTTTAGAAGTGATAATGTGGGAGTGAGTGGTGAGTAAGCATTCCATTGTACTTGTGGCACATGGCAATAAACATTCTTGAAGACTTGATGACTTGAAGAGGAAAAGTTGGTTACATGCTCATATCTGTAGAGGTTCCTGTTCTAGGAACTCAACAGCTTGTCTAAAACCCCCAGAAGCATTGTTTCTCTGACAAGTTATTTAAAATCTCATCTATATTATATTTGTTCATTTTTTACATGTTTGGTTTTAGTCTGGTTTCAGTGAAGGTTGGATAGAAAAAAAGGACTTTATGGAACGTTGCCATACTGAAGAAGCATGAAACCTATATTCCAGCAGAATATATACTATGTGGTCAAAAGTATGTGGACACCTGACCATCACACCCATATCTGCTTGTTAAATGTTCATCCCAAATTTATCTAAAGGAGTTGATGTCAGGGATCTGTGCAGGAGACTCAAGTTCTTCAACACCAGCTTTGGAAAACAATGTCTTTCTGGACCTCACTTTGCACAGGGGCAATTCAGTTTAAATGTCATTTCTACTTATACACTGGAACATGGTTGGGCCTCTTAATTCCAGTGAAGGGAAATCTTAATGCTACAGCATACAAAGACATTTTAGACAATCATGTGCCTCCAATTTTGTGGAAATAGTTTGGGGAAGGCCCACATATGAGTGCCACGGTCATGTGTCCACATACTTTTGGCCATTTAGTGTAACTTTAACAACATTTACCAGCAACTTTATCATTGATCAACAGGTCATTTAGAAGGGATATATACAGTATTACTCAGGATTATTTCTTCAGGTCATTTTATACTAAGTAAATGTCCATAAAAAATTACTAGCATGACAGATTTACAGTCGATAGGACTAAAATTCTAGAGATACACCAGTAATAACAACATTAGCCCACCTCCCTTTATAAATATGCTTGCTGTACACCCCTCCAATGGAGTCACCTCAATAACACAAGCAATCTGTTAGCAGTGTTGGTACAAAAGTGAGTAAATAGATGTCTAATGCTTATTGGTGCATTGGTACTGTAGGCCTGATGTCCTGTGCAGCTCAAATCAGCTAGAATAAAAAGCAAACAAAAGCCCTGAATTCTTATAACTGAAAAAGAAAAAAGAAAAAAAAAACACCACCACATATGCTATGGTAAGTGGTGAGAAGCTAATTAAGGAGGTGACAGGGCCCTTAACTTTTGTATTTAAAAGTTAATTTCTTAAAATAAATATGAGCATTGATTTTAAAACAAGCAAACAAACAAAAAAAATAAAGGTTTGAATGCACAAACAATATGAGGTCCATTACTTGCAACAACAAAAATTAAGAGTTATAAAAGACTTTTTTGGTTAATAATACAACAGAAGACCAGGGTGACATTTCATAACGTTACTTTAATATTTCAAATTGTAGTTTCCACCCATATAAACAGGAGCAATGTTTAGTCAGTACAAAGTATTTGCTTTTGTGACAGGGTTTCCTTTATTTATGATTCAAAGCAAAGTTCTGACTCTTCAATTATTGTCACCTCTACAGCAGTGCTCCCTCTAGTGGTTACAATTAGTATACTTAATGTCTGAGGATTATGCAGAAGCTGGATGGAGGATATAAAAAGGAAATAAATAAGAAAATGACACACTGTGACCACACATATATAGGGGTTGCATTTGTTTCTTGTTATAATTTTACATTTATTGTTTGTCAGATTGCTCTTCTCACAGTACAGTACAGTCGTCCATATGTTTTCTAATCTCCAGTGAGTTTTATAAAATGGCAGTCACACACGGTCATTTGAACAGTTTCCATTGCTCTTGTGCCCAAAAGAGAACAGCATTTAGTGGGAGCTGATCCACTCGATCATGTGAACTTTACTAGCATGCTTCTTTGCAAACACAGAGCTGCAGACAAGTTCATTTCTGCTGAATCACTTAATGTCACTGGAGCCGTGGAATCTTTGCTTGGACTCTGAGAGAAAGTTATGAAGGATACTCTTTGCTCTACCCTATTTGCAGGATATTGTAAAATTGCAACAGATCTAATATGATAGAAATGGTGTATTTGTTATACCTGATATGGTAGAATGTTTATGATTATTCCTCTAGGGCAGTTTGAGATGAAAATCTCATCTCATCTCATCTCATCTCATTATCTCTAGCCGCTTTATCCTTCTACAGGGTCGCAGGCAATCTGGAGCCTATCCCAGCTGACTACGGGCGAAAGGCGGGGTACACCCTGGACAAGTCGCCAGGTCATCACAGGGCTGACACATAGACACAGACAACCATTCACACTCACATTCACACCTACGGCCAATTTAGAGTCACCTGTTAACCTAACCTGCATGTCTTTGGACTGTGGGGGAAACCGGAGCACCCGGAGGAAACCCACGCGGACACGGGGAGAACATGCAAACTCCACACAGAAAGGCCCTCGCCAGCCCCGGGGCTCGAGCCCAGGACCTTCTTGCTGTGAGGCGACAGCGCTAACCACTACACCACCGTGCCGCCCCTGAGATGAAAATATACCTATCAAAACAATATCTGAAAAATATCCTCATTATTCATCTCATCTCATTATCTTTAGCCGCTTTATCCTGTTCTACAGGGTCGCAGGCAAGCTGGAGCCTATCCCAGCTGACTACGGGCGAAAGGCGGGGTACACCCTGGACAAGTCGCCAGGTCATCACAGGGCTGAGACATAGACACAGACAACCATTCACACTCACATTCACACCTACGGTCAATTTAGAGTCACCAGTTAACCTAACCTGCATGTCTTTGGACTGTGGGGGAAACTGGAGCACCCGGAGGAAACCCACGGGGACAAACTCCGCACAGAAAGGCCCTCGCTGGCCACGGGGCTCGAACCTGGGCCTGCTTGCTGTGAGGCAACAGTGCTAACCACTACATACACCACGCAAATGTCTTTTCCACCAGTTGTCAGATGATGCAGGTGGTCAAAAATGTTATATAATAAAGCATTTATAATTACAAACAGGATATTGTAAATAATCATGACAATTTTCAGGAAGAGCTCTAGTGAATCACATACAGTATTCCTATATAATTCATTTCCAGCCCTAATTCATTAGTTAGGGAACATTATTTCTGGCTGAGTTATGAATCTGGAATAAAGGTGATAAATTAGGGCTCAGTCTGAATTCTGTAGGAAATGTGAACCTTGGTGACCACAGCTACACTACTGATTAACAAAACTGTAGCGCTGTCTCATGCCCATTGTTCCCTAGATAGGCTCCAGATCCATCACCAGGACACAATGATTACTTGATCAATGATCAGTTGTCATTGAATGGATATAAACAGGCTTATTCATTGGTATACTCAATATAATGTCCACTTTTACACCGGGATCTGGAATTTAATTGGTATTATAGCATGTAAGTATAACAAGTACTTTAGAAACATAAAAGAAACCCAACCAGATGAAAGTGCAATTAACACATCATAACTTTTCATTTTAATTTTTATTCAGGTATCTTTTTAATAAATTCTAATGAATTTTGGAGCCAATAGCAAACTTTCACAGATGTCCTTGGATGATCCTATGCGTTGTTCATGTCACATGTAATGTTTTGGAAAGAACTTCAGTTCTTCATGCAACTGCTGTTTTTCTGCATGCTGGTCTTTCAGGCAGGTCTTGGCTCAGAATGCCTTTTCCATTCCCTGGCTTCCACATAAAAACAGGAGTTGGATGGAAATTGCATTTGGATTCATTCACTGTTTAGCTATGAAGTTCTCTTTCAGACAGTGCAAACAGTGCAAAATGTTATTTTAGAAAACAGCATTTTAGTCATGAAAAGTGAGCATGCTATGTATTTAAAAAAAAAAACAACTTAAAGTGCTTAAAAAATATATGGTAGGCAAATCTAATTTTACCTGATTGGCTGTACCCGTCTACACACACTCGACATTATGCTCTTTAGATCACTCAAAAGAGGAAATGATAGCAGCTTCAGAATGACAAACAATAGAGGGAACAGCAGGGCTTTTGACCTCCCGTCTGATAAATCATCATGAAACCAAATAGTTATGTTGGCATAGCTTTTTGTTTGTTGAAATAGTATTATGATAACACAGTATTCAAGAGACATACCAAAACAAGGTGTAGAATTTGCTCTAAGTTTATAATTTGTTCACCAGCCACACAGTCAAAGGCAGCTGCTAACATATGATATCCAGCCCTGCGTATAACTTTCCAAAAATCTCTCAGTCCACTCCACTCCTTTTCTAATATCACAAGGTAGCCCTGCATAAAAGTAAAGTAGACAATGTATATTCAATAGATACAACCCCAATTCCAAAAATGTTGGGATGCTGTATAAACTGGAAATAAAAACAGAATGTGATAATTTGCAAATCATGGAAACCGTATATTTCATTGAAAATAGTGCAAAGACAATGTATCTAATGTTGAAATTGAGAAATTTTATTGTTTTTTGAAAAATATATGCTCATTTTGAATTTGATGTCGGCAACACATTTCAAAAAAGTTGGAACGGGGCAATAAAAGACTGAAAAAGTTGTGCATTTCTAAAAAATAAAATAATAATTAGGTTAATTGGCAACAGGTCAGTAAGATGATTGGGTATAAAAAAGAGCATCCCAGAGAGGCAGAGTCTCTCAGAAGTAAAGATGTGGAGGGGTTCACCGCTCTGTGAAAGACTGCGTGGACAAACAATGCAACAATTTTAAGAATAATGTTTCTCAATGTAAAATTGCAAAGAATTTGGGGATCACATCATCTATGGTACATAATATCATTAACCGATTCAGAGAATCTGGAGAAATCTCTGTATGCAAGAGACAAGGCTAAAAACTGACATTGGATGCCTGTGATCTTCAGGCCCTCAGGCGACACTGCATTAAAAGCAGACAAGTATCTGTAGTGGAAATCACTGTATGGGCTCAGGAACACTTCAGAAAATCATCATCTGTGAAAACAGTTCATTACTGCATCCACAAATGCAAGTTAAAACCAGATATAAACAATATTTTTTATTTTATTTATTTGACCTTTATTTTACTAGGGTGAGTCCCATTGAGACATTCAGCCTCTTTTACAAGGGAGCCCTGACATACAGACATATAGACATTGCACAAAGTATGACGAAACATAGAAACGGAACACATAAAAACAGGTTCAACAAAACATATATAACACTGGAGAGATTAAAATACAAAAATAAGTAAGCAAATCAAGACAAGTACCGCACAACACAGAAATAACTGAATGGTTAGTTAGTGAAAGCATTTACAACTGTCAGATCTAAGGTGTTTGAGTAGCTTTTTAAAATGGTTGAGAGGAATAGCAACAGATAACTTAAGATCTTTTTGAAGGAGATTCCAGCACCAGGGAGCTGCAAAGTTAAAAGCTGTCTTACCTAACTCAGTCTGTGTTCATGGTGTGTCTAAGAGTATAATGTTATTTGAACGCAAACTATAAGATGAGTGCATTTGAGACAGTAGATTAGAAAGATATGAAGGCAATTTGCCAATAATACCTTTATAGATAAAAATATGCCAATGGATCCATCTGTGCAGTGACAGAGAGCTAAAACCAGTCAACTCATAGAGAGTGCAATGATGAGTGTGTGGTTTGGTATTCACAATAAAATGTAGTGCACCATGGTAAACTGTATTGAGGACATGAAGGGTGGTAGAGGCAGCATTCATGTATAAGATGTCGCAATAATCCAGTACAGGAAGAAAGGTGGCATTTATCAGTTTCTTTCTAGCTTGAAGAGTAAAACATGCTTTGTTTCTAAAATAGAATCCAAGTTTAATTTTCAGTTTCTGGGCCAGTTTCTCTATGTGAACTTTAAAAGTGATCTTATCATCAATCCACAAACCTAAGTATTTGTATACTGAGACTTTCTCTATACATTGGTCATCTAGGGTGGTTATTATTAGGGGAGTGGAAGCTAATCGTGATTTAGTGAACTGCATAACCTTAGTCTTTTTGGCATTTAAAATCAATCTTAGGTCAGCAAAAGTACTCTGTAATGAATCAAAGGACTGCTGTAACAATTGGTTCGCTTGAAACAGGGTAGGGGCATCACAATATAAAACTGTATCATCTGCATTCAGATGGATCTTAGCATTTCCAACAACAGAGGCAATGGTGTTGATGTGGTGAAAAGGACTGGACCCAATATTGAGCCTTGGGGGACCCCATTCATGACCTCCATGGGCAGAGAACTGACACCGTCAGCAACAACAGTTTGAGTTCTGTTGGATAGATTGTCCTTAAACCAGCCAACAGCCTTTGAGCTCATGCCAATGTTAAGCAGCCTATTTAGCAGGATAGTGTGATTGACTGTGTCAAAGGCCTTGGACAGGTCAATGAACAAGGCAGCACAGCTCATCTTCCTGTCCAGTGCCTTTATAATGTCATTTAAAACCTGTGATGCTGCAGTGATGGTACTATGCTGGGTCCTGAAACCCGACTGTGCTGGGCTAAGGATCTCATGCTGTAACAAATTCCTTAACCTGGGTGTTTACTAGGGACTCCAGAATCTTAGCAAGAACAGACAATTTTGAAATTGGACGGTAATTATCTAAATTAGCAGGGTCCCCCCTTTTAAGAGGGGCAACATGTAGGCTGATTTCCAAACGTCTGGTATGATGTTGGAGGAGAGAGATACATTGAAAATATGTGTGAGAGGTTCTGCGATTATGTCCGCTGCCAATCTTAATAAGGCCATCAAGACCATCAGGACCTACCGATTTGTTGGTGTCAAGTTGTTTGAGGGCCTTGAGTACTGCAGCTGTGGGGATAGCTTCAAAATTAAACCCATCCTGAAAGACAGAAGTATCAGGAAGGGGGGTAGCAGATAAGGGGGTAAGGTCAGCAGTACAAGACTGTTCAAACAGTTTCCCTGATTTTATGAAATGTTTATTGAAAAGATTCACAATACTCTCTTTATTGGAAACCTGTTTGGCATCTACAACTATGTGGTGTGGCAGAGCTGTCTCGCAAAGGCTGGGCTAATAACTTTATGGTTTTCCAAAATTTTGAGGGGTTAATTAAATTATCAGAAACTGACTTAAGAAAAAATCAGATTTACATTTTCTTATTAAGTATGTACCAGTGGCGGCTGGTAGTCTTTCAAACAGGAGGCTGGTCGGTTACGATATTTCCAGATTTTAAAAGAAAAAAGAAAAAACACATAAATTTCGCCCATACTCTTGCCTCTGATCTGGCTGATTGTTGGCAGGGTCACAAACTGTGAAATAACAGGTTCTTTTGGCCCATTAGCCTACTGTCCAATATACATGATGGTGGTGTTGGGGGGGTATATTTTAACATTTTATATTTTAAAATTGTGGCATGTTGTTTAAAAATTGATCATTATTGAAAGCAGCTCTTTGTCAGGAACCTCAGCAGTAACAGCAGAGTGTTCTGGAATAGGCACAAGCACTGACCTTGGGGAGCCAAACATAGAGCTGGGTGCCACACATTTCATTCAATGACACTTTCCCTATATTTTACTTATTTTGACTGAGAAATGTTTTATTGACAATTTTGATAACCCTTCACTTTTAATCCAGGTCTGTAGTGTAAAATGTTCTCGGCTGTGTTTTTGTTTAAAAATGTTTTCCAAATTGTAGCTGTGTTTAATTCATATCCAGAAAAATATATATTCCAATATAATATACTCAGCATAAACATTTTAAATAGATTCTATATTTTTGGTCCATCCATGACATATTACTAAAGTAGCCTATTTACTGTTGTTGATGTGGGTCACTTGCTGTTAGCCAATTCACTTTCTCGTACCAGGAGAGCTGAAAGGAACGAGTATTATTCCCTACCTTTTTCACCAAGTCAATTTGAGGAGTTGGTCTACCCTGCTCTTTAATTTAAATTTTTTCCTCAAAAGGAAGACTGGCAAATGGCTTCGCCAAAATTAAATCAGCAATGCTTGGCATCTGTGCGCAGCTTTCTTGCTAGCTGACTAGCCCCCTCAAGTTCAAGTTCAGTTACTCAAATAAATGAAATTTCTGGAACTAAGATAGCAAACTTGACAACACTATATTTACACTTTATTTACAATGAAAATATATACAAACTAAAAAAGCTGGTAGAAACCGTATGTAATGAATGAAATCGAAATGTAAGCTGATCTCTTACAATACAGCACAGCACTTGCAAATCCGCATGGGACTGAACTGAAATGCACCGCTGCCTGTCTATATTTGAAACGAGCTGTCAATCAAAGAAAATATCCGGCCGCTTTCACCAATCACCAGTCTCCTCGCGGAAAGCTTTGCCATGTCCCTCCCACTGTGAGGCTGGGAGTCCGTGGGCAGGCGTTTTCGCAGTATTTGTCCAATAACCGTCTTGCATTTTGATATTGAAAAGCGCATAGCTCCCAAATGCCATTTAAGTCCACTGAGGCTGGGAGTCCGTGGGACTCCATGGGCGGGCGTTTTCGCAGTATTTGTCCAATAATCATCTTGCATTTTGAGATTGAAAAGTGCATAGCTCCCAAATGCCATTGAAGTGCACTGAGGCTGGGCTGCATCGCGCTGTCACAAGGGGGAAAAACTCACGCACACATTAGGCGAACTGGGGAAAGTTATAACGGAATGATTTCGCACTGTAGTTGGGTTGAGCACATATTTCTATGATTCTGGATCTGAAATAGCAATGTTATAAGGTCGACTATAACATAAGCCTAGCGCAATTCATCCTACACGATGTTCGTCATTTTTAGAGGAGGCTGAGCCTCCCTCGTTGTCTTAGAGCAGGGGTCACTAAACTACGGCCCGCGGGCCAGATCCGGCCCGCCACCCCCCTTTGACCGGCCCCCCAGCCCCTCTGCCCCCCATCACTTGAACCGGCCCTATGAGGCAATCCCCAAAAGTGGTCATGGCCTATTTTTTTAAATTGCTTTTTGGCAAATAATAACATGTCTGCATCTTGTATTTTGTTGATTTTATCAATTAAAATTGATATTTAGTTATAAAATGAACTATTCATATTTTCCGAATTTTCGTCATATGCTCGCGATCAAGCAGTGACAGGCAGCGCATGCGCAGAGAACTGTCAGTGTTCAGGACAGCAAAATGGCTAGTGGTCAGCGAAAAGCTGACAGAGAGTGCAGAGTTTTTAAAGAACAGTGGACCACCGATTATTTTTTCATTCAGTGTAAGGACCATGCAGTTTATCTTGTATGTAAAGAAAGTGTGCCGGTTTTCAAAGAATATAATCTGCGTCGTCACTATGAAACCCGCCACAAAGAGTATGCTAGTTTGTGAGGGCAAACAAGAGAAGACAGGATTCGGAGGATGAAATGCGGACTGGCTGCACAACAGAATGTATTCCTTCACCAAACCCAAATCAACCAGGCTGCTGTCTAAGCTAGCTATAAGGTAGCTCACCTACTAGCTACCCATGGAAAGCCGTTTACTGATGGGGACTTTGTTAAAGTATGCATGCTTGCTGTGGCCGAGGAGGTGTGTCCCGACAAGAAGGATGCGCTCAATGCGGTGAGTCTCTCCGCACCTACTATGACCAGGCGAACCGAAGATTTGGGGGACAATGTGTATGACCAGCTGAATGAGAAAGCGTCAGAATTCGAGTTTTTTGCTTTGGCCATGGATGAGAGCAATGACGTGCAGGACACAGCACAACTGCTGTGATCTATTGATCTATTGCTCATATTATTATAATTTCACTGTTTTTTAAAGTGTATTTATTTTATAGGCCTATTTATTTGACCTTTATTAAGTGCTGCATACAATTCATCTCATTCATCTCATTATCTCTAGCCACTTTATCCTTCTACAGGGTCGCAGGCAAGCTGGAGCCTATCCCAGCTGACTACGGGCGAAAGGCGGGGTACACCCTGGACAAGTCGCCAGGTCATCACAGGGCTGACACATAGACACAGACAACCATTCACACTCACATTCACACCTACGGTCAATTTAGAGTCACCAGTTAACCTAACCTGCATGTCTTTGGACTGTGGGGGAAACCGGAGCACCCAGAGGAAACCCACACGGACACGGGGAGAACATGCAAACTCCACACAGAAAGGCCCTCGCCGGCCCCGGGGCTCGAACCCAGGACCTTCTTGTTGTGAGGCGACAGCGCTAACCACTACACCACCGTGCCGCCGCTGCATACAATTATTATTTATATTATTAATAATATCAACAGGCCTACCTACAATTTATAATTTTCCACTCACCTTTGCCAGTGTCAATCACCTCAAATAGGCAGATGTTTCTTACCTTGACAGCTTTGATATTATTTTTATTAGAAAATAAATAAATGGAATATCAGTGGTATTTCAAATTAAAACAAAGTGTGAAGACTTGATTACTACTTTTGCAAACCACTAGTAAAGATAAACAAATATGTGCCAGGAATCAAGTGTTGATATAGTAGTATGGATATAGTAGTGGGGATGGCCGTGCCAGGCTAGTAATCTCTACTACACAATGAGGCCTGCTGGTGGTCATATTTGTCTGGGTCATACAATTCTATGTGATATAGCTGACCCGACCCTGGCCCCCATCACAGTCAGGAACGACAATGTGGCCCCCAGAGAAAAAAGTTTGGTGACCCCTGTCTTAGAGCAATCGCCCGTGGTATGTACATTTGTTCCTCAGATATCTGAAATTAGTCCAGTCAGACTGTGAGTCTGTGGCTCTTGCTAAAGCCCAAGCAGAATTTCCACTATGAATCAGTGAGGCCAGCTCTGGGGAGAACCAAGGGTTATCCTGCCCCTTTATTCTGTATGAGGTCATGGGAGCATGTTTGTTAGTGACAGATAGGAAAAGCGTGTGGAAATAATTCCATGCAATATTGATGTCAGGAATGAGGCTGATTCCTGAGAAATCACAGTTAATTAGATTATATAAAAAGGCTTGTTCTACAAATCTTTTAAAATTTCTCTTTATTAGTATACAAGGTTTAGTTTTGGGAAGCCTAGTGTCCCTGATGCAAGATATAGTGCAGTGATCACTGATATCATTTGAAAGCACTCCTCATCTCATCTCATCTCATTATCTCTAGCCGCTTTATCCTTCTACAGGGTCGCAGGCGAGCTGGAGCCAATCCCAGCTGACTACGGGCGAAAGGCGGGGTACACCCTGGACAAGTCGCCAGGTCATCACAGGGCTGACACATAGACACAGACAATCATTCACACTCACAGTCAATTTAGAGTCACCAGTTAACCTAACCTGCATGTCTTTGGACTGTGGGGGAAACCGGAGCACCCGGAGGAAACCCACGCGGACACGGGGAGAACATGCAAACTCCACACAGAAAGGCCCTCGCCGGCCATGGGGCTCGAACCCAGGACCTTCTTGCTGTGAGGCGACAGCGCTAACCACTACACCACCATGCCGCCCTGAAAGCACTCCTGTCGCTGAATATTTCTGAAGAGCATTTGTGAGTATTAAATCAATCAAAGTTGACTTAGCAGGAAATTTAACATTAGGACGGGTGGGGGAAGAAACAATCTGAGTAAGATTTAATTCAGTGCAAATACGCTTCAGGGGGTCAGAGCAAGCAGAAAGCCAGTCCCAGTTTAAATCCCCCATCAGCACAAACTCTCTATCCTGTCATTCAGCTAATAAGTCCACCAGTTGGTCTAATGACTCCTTTGAAGCAGAGGGAGACCTATAACAGCCAATGACAGTTAGGAAAGATGTGGATGATAATGTAATGTCTAAAGACAGAAATTCAAAAAGTTTGGGATGTGAAATAGATTTTGTTATGGTGCAATTGAACCTTGATTTGACATATATGGCAACACCACCACCCTTGCTTGGGCGATCACTTCGAAATAAATTGCAACCATTAATCTGAATAGAGAGATCTGATACAGATTTCTTCAACCAGGATTCAGATATAACCAATACATCAGGATCAGAGGTAGACACCCAAACTTTAACCAAATCTAATTTGGGTACTAGACTCCTAACATTTATGTGAAGCAAACCAAGGCCATTTCGTACTTTAAAGTCTGAAGGGGTAGTTAAATTAACAGTTGCGGGTGTGGGCCCTGGGTTTGGCTTGACATTTCCAGACATTAAAAGAAGCAAAATTATTATAAGATGATGTTTCAATCTAACAGCTTTAAAATAATAACAGTTACACCTTAGAAGTTGGCAAGTGAGCATAAAATTATCAGAATTTACTAAAATAATTTTACTAGGTAGACAAAGATGCAATTGACAAGCAGATGAGTTAACAATACAGTAAAATTAAGTGCCCGAGTGGTGCGAATGCACCATGTACAAAAGTTTGGATAAGCAGCCATTATCCTTGACTTTTTGGGATGAGGAGGAAGTGATTAACCAATAAGACAAAGATAGGAGAACAACTCCCAGCAGCCGGTATCCCGAATTAAACATTTCGGAACGCACAGAACAACGAAGTGGCGTAGGCCAAAATCTTCGCCCCAGGGCACCAGGTGAACCACTTCACAGACTGGACTGAGTGCGAAGATTAGTACACCAAAGCAACTCGAGGCTGTATGTTCACAAACCACGTGACCAGCTGAGCTGCGAAGAATTAAACGCAGCCCATTAGCTATGCGGATAAACAGCCAACAGCACAACACAATATCAGTGATGAGAGTTTGCAAAAACCACTTTCCTTTGAAGTCGGGTTTGAGTGCGAAGTGAGAATCATGAGATTGATAAAATTGCTGGATCTCCCGAGCAGCCTTTCCTATAGCCTTGAGGACGGTCCCTTCACATTTGCATCTTGCTTGGGACATGAATCCCAATACTTGGGACGTGAATATGCAGAAACACTGCCACCTTCTCTGGGCCAGAGCTCTTTTACTGACTGAAGAGCTCTTTTAATGGACTGAGGCAAAGTGGAAAATTGTCTCAAGGTCTGACGAATCAAAAGTAGAAATCCTTTTTAGAAATCATGGACACCATGTACATATTAAAAATACATATTAAAACTGCATGGCTCCGTAGTAAAAAAGTCCGGGTGCTAAACTGGCCTGCCTGCAGTCCAGACCTGACTCCCATTTGAAAACTTTGCCGTATTATGAAGCATAAAATACAACAACGGAGACCCCAAACTGTTGAGCAACTGAAATTGTATATCAGGCAAGAATGGGACAACATTTCTCTTTCAAAACTACAGCAACTGGTCTCCTCAGTTCCCAAACATTTACAGAGTGTTGTTAAAAGTAGAGGTGATGCAACACAGTGGTAAACATGCCCCTGTCCCAACTTTTTAAAAATGTGTTGCTTACATCAAATTCAAAATGAGCATATATTCTTCTTGGTGTGGTACAGTACATAGGAGCTTACCCTCAATCATGGCAATATCCTGACTGGCCATGAGAAGAGACAAGGCCCTGAGCCCCAAGAAGGTTGGGGGCTGGTGGCCCTTAATGGGAGTGTACCATGGTGAGGGGTACTGTTTGGGTCTGCTCCATGAGACAGATGGGGTGGTTAAGCACCTGCTAGGGGATTGTGGGTGTAACTCTCCTTGATGTCTGCAAGGCAGTTAGAAACTCTGGAGCAGAACATAGGACCTGTTTTCCATGACCTAGTCCTAGGTACAGAATGAATGGTTCTTCCATTGAGGTATAGTAGCATACAAAAAAGTGCATTCAGTGAGTGCAGGGAACATATCCAAGCCCAACTTCTACTCTATTGTTGTGAGTTAGCAGAATCCAGCTAACTTAGCAGGCTCAATTATGAAAGGATGTTTTATACCAATATACTTTATGTCTTTCCCTGGTGGTCTAGTGGCTAGGATTGGGTGTTCTCACCACTGCGGGCTGGGTTCGATTCCTGGTCAGGGAAATTACTTTTCGCTCTGGCTCATTGCTCACCACGGCAATGAGAACACCAAATCCTAGCCACTAGACCATCAGGGAAAGAAATGCAAATGGACCAAAGGTTAGAAAAGCAGCCTTGGGCCCAAAGGGTTGCTGGCTTGATTCTCAGGACTGGCAGGAAAAATGTGAGAGGAGTTAAGTGAATACACAGTACTTTCCCCTCCCTCTGTGTCTTGGCTGAAGTTCCCTTGAGCTAACACTGGGTGTGTGTGCGCTCATTGCTCACTTGTGTGTTCACTCAGATGGGTTAAATGCAGAGGAGAAATTCTGCTGTGCTTAAGTGTACATGTGACAAAAATAAAGGCTTCTTCTTCTACCATAGGAAAACCACTCAACAACACTAGCAGCTTATAGTCACAGGCCCAGTGTAGACAGAGGGGAGTGTGAAATACTTGGAGGACATAGTGCCAAGGAACACAGCAGGGAGATTGAGAGATGAGACTTGCAACAACACAAACAAGTTCATAGAGGTAATTAGTGTGGTGAGAGATATCTAAGGCCAAGTTTACATTAGACCGTATCAGCGGATCATCAGATTAACGTTTTTAAAATGATTAGTGTGCACACAGCAACGCCAATACACGATTCGCGTGCACATAGCAACGCCAATACACGGATACGCTCGGCTCCGCAGGCATCCTGCGCTCCAAATCACTCTGCCCTGAACAGCGAGTGCCCTCTGGAGGGTGCGCACTTCGGCCCTGCGCAGCTCACAGAGCACACGAGTGAAGTGCACAAGCAATGATTCGGGACTGAGCCGCTGTGTGTGTGATCCCAGTGCATATCACTTACCACTTGCAAGTGGAAGGATGGCAAGCCTAAAGACAATCATAACTACACAATGGGCAGTATTTGCATCAGTATTTGCAGTATTTTCATACTTTTATACTCTTTAGTGAAAAGTGATACAAGGCGGAAGTCCGCGCCGTTTTTCAGCAGTCGCGTCACATGACCAACGCCAGCGAATCAGGAAGGTGGATGTCACAGTGACGTTGTCCAATGACGACGCCAGCTAGAGCTCAGCACAGCGTATCCGCATATCCTGAATGTTTACACAGCACCGGAGCTGACACGATCTGGATTGAATACGTGGACCCTGGCGGATTCCTGTTTCCTGGCGTTTCCAGGCAGTTTAATGTAAACGGACAGTGCATCCGCAAAGAAAACGAGACAGATACGGTCTAATGTAAATGTAGCCTAAGGCAGGTACTGTCAACAAGGAAACTCAAAGTTAGTGGGAAGTTAGTTAGAAGAGATAAGCTACTGCTGGGCCAGCTTTGGAGGGCATTACCTGTAGCTTTGACCACATTCACAAGCTGCTCCATATCATGTACAGGTGGTTGGATGTGTACAAGGTGAGAAGAAGAATGGGAAAGGTGGCTGTATGTTATTTTAATGCAAATACTACATCATATGTTACTTTGTGGTTTTGCTGGAAAGTCTCCATTGTGTGTGATTTTCAGCAGCCCTGAATATCATCCATCCATCATCCATCTGTAACCGCTTATTTTAATTTCCTCTAATAAAACCACTCATAAGTACTTTGTTAAATAACACATGGTGAAATTACTACTTTGATATTTTTAACATGCTATCAGACTCAACCATGTCCTGTTCCATCCATCCGTTATTTGTAACCGCTTATCCTGTGCAGGGTTGTGGGCAAGCTGGAGCCTATCCCAGCTGACTACGGATGAGAGGTAGGGTACACCCTGAACAAGTCACATTGCAGGGCTGACACATAATAGAGACAAACAACTATTCACACCTATGGTCAATTTAGAGCCACCAATTAACCTAATCTGCATGTCTTTGGACTGTGGGGGAAACCAGAGCACCCGGAGGGAAACCCATGCAGACATGGGGAGAACATGCAAACTCCATACAGAAAGGGCCCCATCAGCCACTGGGCTCAAACCCAGAACCTTCTTGCTGTGAGGTGACAGTGCTAACCACTAAACCACTGTGCCACCCCCTGAATATCATATATATATATATATATTAGTATAAATACTATAGATATTGGGCTGACGTAAGAAGCCCCAGTTTATGATGATGAAATGATGGTTTATCCTGCTAGTTTTTACATGCATTTTTTAAATAAGCTTTTGCCTCTATTAGGTCAGGCTACAATCATTGGCATGTCCTATTAATACATGTGAAAGTTGCAGGCATGTCTTGTGACTTACACAAAAAAATTGACCTCAGATCCTTATTTGATGGTATTGCATGTTTGCTACTTACAGAGTTCAAGGCCTTACTGTAGAGCTGAAATTAGATTAACAATTTTCATATCTAACAGTTTGACCCAGGTGCTTTATAGGTCACCAGAAGCACAGATACTAATGACTATAGAAGGAATTTGTTTGGCTCAACTCAATTCTAAGTCTGGCAGTATATCATTGCTATGTGTCCACTGATTATCAAATGTAACAAAGGCATTTCCTGCGTTTTGAAGCCCCCTCAACCCCTTCTAATCCATGCATGGGCTGTTCACAATTTCTGGATTTTTCTTTTTAAAGTTAAATCAAAGTGATGTACAAAACTACTTATTCCATATAAGGTCACTCATCTGGATCACTCAGATTCTTACAGGTGTTAAATTGAATCACTTAGAGGATTTAAAGATGTACCGACTGCCTCAGAATTCCTTCATATTAAATGGATTCGACAATACAAAGCTTCTATACTAAGCATGACATACTGCAAAAGGAAGAAGCAAAGGCATCGGAATAGTGTGGTTTGAGCCAACTGGGTGAGATTTTGGTCAATGCATACATACAGCATGTTAATGAGGGTAATGAACTGGACTTGGATTATTTGTCAGAGCAACTTGTAAAGCAAAGTAGCAAAGTTTTATTTTCTCAATTTCAGCATAACGTGGCACTTCAATTGATGGACATGAACCTGAACTCATAGCCTGTTACCTATTACAGGTTTTTTTTTATATTCAATGTTTCTTCTTAAGGCAGGAATGCAGAGAAATTATTTGTCCTGTTAGCTTGGATACTATATGCTCTGCAACATCACACACAACATATTCATATTTTGTATGATCTCCAAGTCAGGGTGCTTGGATATTCTGTGACGAACTGATTTTACCAGAAATTCATCGTTTTTCCTGTTTCTTTCCTGACTTCCATTCCTCCCAATCACTTCAGATAGACAACTTATCAGGAAGTCTCATAAGTATTACAACAGACAAAATCCGTGTTATCTGATTCAGTGCAAAAACATGCTAAATGTCAGCACTGTATCTGTTTAGACTTTAATGAATAGTGGGAGTGAGAACTGCATTCCTCTGGGACTATGACTCACTGACTCAGCAGCTGGGTCCTTTCAGGCCGCCCATGAGGTGAAGGCTCCCAGTCTCATATGACGGCATATCAACTTCCTCCCCTTCCTTTTTTAGGCATCCTTATAGAGCGGAAGAGAAGTCGTCTCTTTCATACATTTTAACTTGAGTGAACATTAATTAGATGAACATAGTAACAACAACAAAAGCAAAATTGCAACTTAAAAAGCAGTGAAAACAGCAAGAGCAAGATCTACTAGTATTTGTCTTGTATAAACCAGTGTGCAGTTATTTTCATTTTGTACATACACAGTATGGCTTCATGTTTGTTCTCTTCTGGTATTTTCATGTTCATAAATGAGAGCACCAGTGCTAAAGTACATGGAGCGATATAAGGCGGCATGACATTTAAAATCCACTGGCACAGTGCTATTTTCAAACCCCCTTTGGACCAAAAAATGCACCCCCTCACACCTTAAACTCATTTCATGTTCCTCAAACCAGTCCTGAAAATTTTTGCAGTGTGGCAGGATGCATTATCCTGCTGAAAGAGACCATTGCTATTAGGGAACACCATTGCCATGAAGGGGTGTTCTTGGTCTGCAACAATGGTAGATGGTAGGTAGTACATGGCAAAGTAACTTCCACATGAATGCCAGGACCTAAGGTTCCCCAGCAGAACATTGCCCAGAGCATCACACTGCCTCTGCTGGCTTGCTTTCTTCCCATAGTACATCCTGGTGCCATCTCTTCCCCATGCACCTGGCCATCCACATAATATTAAAAAAAAAAGAAAAAAAGACAAAGAAAAAATTGATTCATCAAACCAGGCCACTTTCTTCCATTGCTCCATGGTCTAGTTCTGATGCTCACATGACCATTGTAGGCAATTTTGGCAGTGGACAGGGGGCAGCATGGGCACTTTGATCAGTCTGCGGCTATGCAGCCCCATACACAGCAAGCTGTAATGCACTGTGTTCTGACACTTTTCTATCTTTGCCAGCATTAACTTTTTCAGCAATTTGTACTATAATAGCGCTTCTGTGTAATTGGACCAGATGGGTTCACCTTCATTCCCCATGTATATCAATGAGCCTTGGGTGCCCATGACCCTGTCACCAGTTCACTGGTTGTCCTTCATTGGACCACTTTTGGTAAGTACTAACCACTACATACCAGGAACACCCCACAAAATCTTTTAGAGCTCCTCTGACTCAATCATCTAGCCATCACAATTTGGCCCTTGTCAAAGTCACTCGCTCGGATCCTTACGTTTGCCCATTTTTCCAATGCATCAGCTTTGAGAGCTGACTACTCACTTGTTGCCTAATATATACCACCCCTTGACAGGTGTCACTGTAATGAGATAATCAATATTATTGACTTCACCTGTCAATGGTTTTAATATTATGGCTGATCAGTGTATGTAACTGTTATTCTATGAACAGTACATACCCACCTGGGTCAGTGTTTGAACACCTTGATAGGTGTTCTAGGAAGAGTGTGCACATATGCCAAGACCTTATCACAAAATCACATGCTGACAGAATGACGTTTAAAAAAAAAAAAAACACTCTCCAATCGCTATCTGTCTCTATAACCTTCTTGCTGAGTTCTCATCCAGTTTGCACTAGTTCAGAGTCATAGGGAACCTTGGAGGTTATCCAGTGTTCATAGACTGCTATAGACCACAAACTGCCAGGGGGTATATTATTGTCTGGATAACTGATACCAAAATGTCAGAAGGAACCAAGTCACCCTAGGACTGACTTGAAGGGTGATGTGAGATGCCACCAGGAGGGTGGTGTTAATCTTACAGAATCTGTAAAAGGGATACCCCACAAAGAGAAGAAGACCTCTGATTGCTTGGATGTGACATAAGGTAAACTGTGTTTGGGCTTAGAGCCTGTACCCAGGATCAGTTAGGTTCCATGCTATGACAGGACTTGGATTGAATACAGAGATAGGGATGGTATACATCCAACTGATTGATTTTGATTTTGTACTGAATCTGGGTCTGCACAATCAAGTAAGAGGTAATGATGCAATGGGTGTAATGAACATAAAGCCTGACTTTACAAAAAAGTAATTAAACTTAGCTTATTCCAGTCACGTTAAAGAATTTGATCTGGATTCAAAATGGCTGGGTGGGGGTAGGGGGTGTTTGTATAAAGTACTTTCAGTTGCTATGATCTTAACCTCAAGTGTACAAGAAACCTTTGGTATTTAAACAGCACTGGATTTCTGAGAAATAACAATTCCTGACAAAATAAAAACCATCCCTAGATCAACCAGTGTCTTGTTATGGGATGTCTGAGTATCAGGAAGCAAATTTGACCTTTGGATGACTTACTAACCATTTGGGATGAATTATATATCCTTTTCCTGCACCTTTTTATTTCGTGCAGGAGCAGATAGGTTTAATGAAGGTACTTACATAACGCTTTTCACTGTCACTGTCTCGGTCAACAGTGCTAGATTCTGGTGAGAGTGGGAAAGATGCAAACCTTCTTGAGCTTCAATTCAATGCAATGGCAATTTATTTGTACAGCAATTTTAAATAAATATAGACATTGTCACAAAGCAGGTTTACATAAATTGTGACACTGCATAGTGAGATTGTAAATCCTTACTCTTCCACAATTGTAACTATTTAATCAAACAGTACTGTGTTAAAATGATGTACATTATAAATGTCATAGTCTTTATGATTACAGTGCAGCTCTTGTATTCACAGGCCTTTAAAGGTTCTGATTGCAAAGTTGAATTCTGGGCAAAATGTTCCATTTCTGGTGGCATGGTGGTGTAGTGGTTCGCACTGTCGCCTCACAGCAAGAAGGTTCTGAGTTCGAGCCCAGTGGCTGACAGGGGCCTTTCTGTGTGGAGTTTGCATGTTCTCCCCATGTCTGCATGGGTTTCCTCCGGGTGCTCCGGTTTCCCCCACAGTCCAAAGACATGCAGGTTAGACTAATTGGTGGCTCTAAATTGACCGTAGGTGTGAATGTGAGTGTGAATGGTTGTTTGTCTCTGTGTCAGCCCTGTGATGACCTGACGACTTGTCCAGGGTGTACCCCGCCTCTTGCCCATAGTTAGCTGGGATAGGCTCCAGCTTGCCTGCAACCGTGCACAGGATAAGCGGTTACAGATACAGATGAAGGTACTTACATAATGCTTTTCACTGTCACTGTCTCGGTCAACAGTGCTAGATTCTGGTGAGAGTGGGAAAGATGCAAACCTTCTTGAGCTTCAATTCAATGCAATGCCAATTTATTTGTACAGCAATTTTAAATAAATATAGACATTGTCGGTGGATGTTCTATTGCTGTTGGAGTTTCAAGATGTTTTGCTGCTGCACACACCGTGTATCCTATGTGTAAATGTTTTACTAAGATAAAATGCGTTCCGCATTTTATGATTCTGGAGCTTGCCAAAGCAAGTGAGCAAAAATAGCACGTGACCACTGTGGGGTGTGTTTGACCTACTTTTAACCAAAACAAGTCGGCATGGGCAAACATGGCGGACTCTGCTCTCCCACCAGCTAAAAACCAGCAGAAAAGAAAAGGAAAGCCTGCCTAGTGGGTGCAACTGCAAGACAGAGCAAGGTTAGATGACATCTTTTTTCTGGACAGATAACTAAATCATTATAGCTAGCGCTTAGCTATCTTAGCC
Organism: Neoarius graeffei; assembly: GCF_027579695.1. NCBI lineage: Eukaryota > Metazoa > Chordata > Actinopteri > Siluriformes > Ariidae > Neoarius > Neoarius graeffei. The sequence goes on along the minus strand of NC_083579.1, from coordinate 43,309,763 downwards.
TTAGAACACATGGGCTTGACTCCACAGTAGTGAGTACAGAGTTATACACCTTATGTATATCAGAAAAAAGATATACAGGTAGTCGTCGACTTACGACCTATGCGACTTACAACCGATCGACTTTATGACCGTCTGGTTATGACTGGCAAGTGTTTCCCAGCTGAGCTAGCTGAGCGTACGACAGTTTCCGCCCCAGCTCCCGGCAGTGCCTCTTGCCGCATACAACAGCTTCCGCCCCAGCTCCAGGCACATGCGCAGTCTCTCTCGTGCTCCCTCGCGCACTCCGTCATACAGTTTCCGCCCCAGCTCCTGGTTTATGAAACGAGCAAATGCTCCCGCCAGCCTGAGCACTGCAACAGCTGATGATGACATAGACGACCCACAGCCAAGCACCAGTGATGCCAGCGGTCACTAAATTTTGTATTTTGCTATGTTTTACATTTGTATTTTGGTATGTTTCAAACTAAAATGTTTTCTATTTTTCACACCTGTATTTTGTATTTTTTGTTTTGCACATATTAAACGAATTGTACTGTACGCAGTGTAGTATGCAGTGTTTGACTTAAACCAAATAATGAGCCAAGGTAATGAAATAACAAAATGTTGATAAAATAAGACTTTAAGATGATTACAATATCATTACACATCACAATATACTTACGTTCATTTAACATAGGCTGATTTACGACCAGATCGGTTTACGACTGGTCAGTCGTAACCAAACGCAGTTGTAAGTCGACGACTACCTGTATTCGTCTTTTGTTTCACAGATCTATTTGTGAATGTCAACCACAAATTACATCCCTGTGACTCAAACCTCTCCGAGGTCGATGCAGAGTCACAATGCTTTCCACGCATCACCATCTTAATGTGACGTAGTTCCATAGTTATGCTAATTAGTTAAAGCTCCTTGGGTTCAGCTGTTTCCATTGGGCCGTACTGTTTACCTCAAGTGGGAGGAAAATGACCCCAAAATGGAGGAAAACGACCCTCAGCAGATCAAAATGATCACATTTCGTCCGTATGATATTGTTCTTGCGAGACATAGGAAAATGCCATGCAGAATACATTTTTTTTTGAAAATTTCAGATGACTTTGCAGTCAGCACCTTTAACTGTAAAAACCTATTCAAGTCAATGTCATGAAGATGTGAAATATATGCATAGGATTCAGCATACTCATACTCATACAGAAGTTCAAACTGTAGACTGCTTTTGTTGGTAATTCTGAGCTCAGCTGCCAGATTGACATGAGGTTTATTGCATGAATAAAAGTCATTATCCTATTGGTTGTGAGGTGTTAGGTTTATATAAGTATTATTCTTGACCAAGAAGGCAGTAATATATTTGTGACAAAATTAAGGATTAATTTCTGTCAGTTAAAATGACCTTATGTCTCGGCTGGACATTGTTTGGGAACATTTTGTTTATGTTTGATATGAAATGTGTATTATTGATCAGATATGTGTCTAAACGGCGCCTGGAGGTCTACATATGATGTCAGACACACCAACACACACTCACAGCTGCATATCCAATGATTGAATGTAGTTTTATAATTACAGAATATAACTTAGGATTGTTAAGACTTTATGATTCTAATGTTAAAGATTTTATGAGTTTAATCCTGAATCCTGTCCTCCGGTGAAGTAGCATTTCTTTGCTTTGCCAGACATATTCTTATTTTTCTTATTTTTCTTATTTTTCGTATGACTGTTTTGTTTAAGTTTGTTCTTATTTTGTTTATAACATATAACATATATTTATAACATATCTTTGTTAAAATTTTTGTTATTTTGCTTATGATTGTCTTACTACATATTGCTGAAATCAAGATGTAATTTGCTGACTTAGCACAAGACACACATTCATGTGTTGAGTTATGATTTTAATATTTTTAGCTTTTCATCTTTTAGCTTTTAGATCCTTTAAAACTATTGCTGTTTAAATTGGTATTAATGTCTGATGTATTTTTCTTTGACTAGACTTCGTAGACTAGATATATTATCTGTGTTTAAGTACATAGTGCCCTGACCTGAAGGGGGGTACGTAAGCAATGACCTTTAAGATGTCTGAACAATGAAGTAATTAAGACCTGCTCATACTGTACACACACACACACACACACACACAATAGACACAGATATCAAAATGATGTCACTCACTCACACCCCCCCATATGCACATACACACATAGATATCAAACAGTGATGTCATTTCATCAGATAATATCCACATATAATAACCCTCTGTATTCCTGTCCAATTGGGGAACTTGCGAATAAAGATGTGAACTACATTGGGGTTCCCTTTGCGAGTGACCTCCAGAGCTCTGGGTGGCACGAGGGCGGTGGTCTCGAGACGTTGACCTTCTAACTGGGTTGAACCTAACATGAGGTTTTCACTGCCTCACAACAATGCTGAAAACATCAATGCCTCAATGCATTTTTATATAAAAACATTTTATATAAAGTAAGCGTGTAATGCAGTGACAATATCTGAATCTGTTTAATGCTCCAAGTACTCACATTTGTACCTGTATTCAGACTTAAACCAAAAGTTTGTGTGGGCTAAACAGGAGTTTCTTTCTTTCTTTCTTTCTTTCTTTCTTTCTTTCTTTCTTTCTTTCTTTCTTTCTTTCAAATAAAGATGTGTTTGGGAATTTTCTTCAAAGTTTTCTAATTTAGTTGGTTCTCTTTCACAAAATACAAACACACCACAACACTGAATAGGTAGTTATCAAGGGTGAAGGAACGATTCTATTGGACAGCTTGAGGAAAATGTGTTGCTTTATTGTGCCTGCTAATTTCCTTACTAAGCACATTACTTATAGAGCTAATTGGACTAACTTTATGATTTTATACATATATTTTATCTCTATATACATTTATATATAGACAATATACTGTACCTTTTACATAAAAGACTGCACAAATTGCCAAGGAAATTATTTCAGCAGCATTCTAGTTGCTGCCAAATGCAAGTACATACCAACTGAAACATTTGATATACTCTGTTCTACCCTTTTTGCCTTTCCTGAAAATGACCAGTTGTGAGTTCAAGCCTTATTTCTACCTCATATCATTAGGACTGTTATGAACAGGTCAGGCAAACAAGGATACAGGTGAGGTCTCAGCACTTTCCTAAAAGTTTGGGGAAATAAATCCAAACAGTAAACACAGTTCAAGGTCAGTAAACAGACAAAGAGTAGATCAATCAACAACAAGGTAAAGCACAGGCAGAGCAATAATCAGGTACTGGTCAAAAAACAAGAGTCTATCAAAAAAAAAAAACAGATACAGTAGACAGTCAGAATAAACAAGGCTTGGCAAGTCAGACAAAGAGAACTGAGTGTTGCTTCGCAATGTGAGAGTGTGTGCAGAGTCCTTATACAGTCTCTGAGTGTGTGTGCAATCAGTATGACAGTGAGTTGGATTGTGTGAGAGCAGATAAGGAGCACTGGGTACTGGAGTCTGAGTTTGCCACAATTGTAGTCTGTATTCATTGCTGGGAAATGGAGTCTGTGGTAAGCTCCAGCGCAGATGTAACAAGGACTCCTTCTATCACTTATTGTATTCTTCTTCTTCGCCCGTCCAGTGTGTTCTGGGTTGGGTCCCTTTCCTACGGTTTCTTGGCTAAGTAAGTACAGCCAGCTAGCCACTTTTCTGCTGCACTGCTTTTGGTCATGGACAATTTAAAGTGGCCAATTAGCTTTTTCTTTTTTTTTCCTTTCTTCTTTTCCCATATCTTATTCTTTTTTTTATATTTGTATATGTAAATACTTAATTTAATTTATCTAGAAGTTTTCTCTATTTTCTATTCTCTGTTTATCCTGTAATGATGCTGCTATTTTAATTTCCCTGAGGGAACCCGCCCAAAGGGATCAATAAAATTCTATCTAATCTAATTAGCCTAACTGCATGTCTTTGGACTGTGGGGGAAACCAGAGCACCCAGAGGAAACCCATGCAGACAGAGGGAGAACATGCAAACTCCACACAGAAAGGCCCCTCGTTGGCCGTGAGGTTCGAACCATGAACCTTCTTGCTGTGAGGTGACAATGCTAACCACTGCACCACCATGCCACTCACTTATTGTATTCCATCCATCCATTATCTGTAACCGCTTATCCTATACAGGGTCGCAGGCAACCTGGAGCCTATTCCAGCTGACTATGGGTGAGAGGTGGGGCACACCATGGACAAGTCACCAGGTCATCGCAGGGCTGACACAGACACAAACAACCATTCACACTCACATTCACACCTACAGTCAATTTAGAGTCACCAATTAGCCTAACCTGCATGTCTTTGGACTGTGGGGGAAACTGGAGCACCCAGAGGAAACCCACGTAGACACGGAGAGAACATGCAAACTCCACACAGAAAGGCCCTCGTCGGCCGCTGGGCTCGAATCCAGGACCTTCTTGTTGTGAAGTGACAGTGCTAACCACTACACCACCGTGCTGCCTAAACTGGATATTTGAATGAGTTGAATGACTTCTTCAATCGGTTCAACCAGCCCACGTCCCCCCCACCCTCTTCCTCACTGCAGCCATCTCTCCTTCTTCCCTCAACACACCTCCCCTCAGTCATCACAGCAGCCCCCTCCTCCCCCTCATCCCCCACCTCAACACAGACTCCTCCATGCATCACTGCAGACCAGGTCAGAGGTCAACTGAGGAAGCTTCACCCCAGGAAAGCAGCAGGCCCGGACAAGGTGTGTCCCCTACTACTGAAGACCTGCGCTGCTGAACTGGGTGAACCACTCCAACGCATCTTCAACCTCAGCCTGCAGCTGGGGAGAGTGCCCACCCTCTGGAAGACATCATGTATCGTTCCAGTTCCCAAAAAGAATCGGCCCAGCGAGCTGAACAACTTCCGACCGGTGGCACTCACTTCACATCTGATGAAGACGTTGGAGCGGCTCTTCCTCAGCCTCCTCAGACCCCAGGTACAACATGCCCAGGACTGTCTGCAGTTTGTGTACCGGGCAGGTGTTGATGTGGAAGACGCCATCCTCTACCTGCTACACCGAGCCCACTCACATCTGGATAAGGGAAATGGCACAGTAAGGATCCTCTTCTTGGACTTCTTGAGTGCCTTCAACACCATCCAGCCCCGATTGCTTCAGGACAAACTGAACAGGATGTGAGTGGACCCCTGCCTGGTCACCTGGATCTCCAGCTACCTCACTGACAGGCCACAGTATGTCAGGCTGAAGGACATCACGTCTGACACTGTGATTAGCAGCACCAGAGGACCCCAGGGCACGGTGCTGGCCCCTCTTCTCTTCACCCTATACACCGCGGACTTCTGCTACAACTCAGAGCTGTGTCACATTCAGAAGTTTGCCGTTGGGTGTATCAGTGACGACAGAGAGGAGGAGTATAGGAGCCTGGTGAGGGACTTTGCTGTGTGGTGCAACAGGAACCATCTGCAGCTCAACGCCTCGAAGACCAAGGAGCTGGTCATTGACTTTGGGAGGTCCAGACCAAGGTCACGACCAGTTCTGATCGAGGGAGTCGAGGTGGAGGCTGTGGATTTCTACAAGTACCTTGGGCTGTGGCTGGACAGCAAGCTGGACTGGACTTGCAACACCAAACACTTATACAATAAGGGACAGAGCAGGCTATACTTCCTTAGGAGGCTGCGGTCCTTTAACATCTGCAGGAAACTCCTGTGGATGTTCTATCAGTCTGTAGTCACCAGTGTCCTGTTTTACACCATGGTGTGCTGGGGGGGGCAGCACATCCAAGAAGGACACATCCAGGCTGGACAAACTGATCAGGCGGGCCGGCTCTGTGGTCGGCGTGAAGCTGGACTCTCTGGTGACGGTGGCAGAGAAGAGGTCTATGGACAAACTATTGAATATCATGGACGATGCCAGTCACCCTCTACACACCGCCATCAGCAACCAGAGGAGCCTGTTCAGTGACAGAATGCTCCTTCCCAAGTGCAGGACGAACAGACTTAAAAACTCCTTTGTCCCTCATGCCATCAAACTGTACAACTCCTCTCTGGGGGGGAGGAGGGGTAACAGGAGGACAGAGGATGGGAAAGAGCAGTAACAATAAGCAATACCGGACAATGTGCAATATCTCTCCTGCCGCCGCCCCCCCCTTCTTTTTCCCCCCTCCCTCCCTCTTTTCCCCATATCTTATTCTTTTTATATTCATCTCATCTCATCTCATTATCTCTAGCCGCTTTATCCTTCTACAGGGTCGCAGGCAAGCTGGAGCCTATCCCAGCTGACTACGGGCGAAAGGCAGGGTACACCCTGGACAAATCGCCAGGTCATCACAGGGCTGACACATAGACACAGACAACCATTCACATTCACACCTACAGTCAATTTAGAGTCACCAGTTAACCTAACCTGCATGTCTTTGGACTGTGGGGGAAACCGGAGCACCCAGAGGAAACCCACGCGGACACGGGGAGAACATGCAAACTCCGCACAGAAAGGCCCTCGCCGGCCACGGGGCTCGAACCCGGACCTTCTTGCTGTGAGGCGACAGCGCTAACCACTACACCACCGTGCCGCCCTCTTTTTATATTTGTATACCGTATGTAAATACTTAATTTATTTTAATTTATCTAGAAGTTTTCCTCTATTTCTTTTCTGTGTTTATCTGTAATGATGCTGCTGGAATCTTAATTTCCCTGAGGGAACCCTCCCAAAGGGATCAATAAAGTTTTATCTAATCTAATCTAATCTAATCTAATCTAATCTAATCTAATCTAATCTAATCTAATCTAATCTAATTATTTGCAAAATATGAGGTACTGGAACACTAAGGGAAAGATCATCCAACAAATGGACAGTAAGATCTATAAAAGGCAATCATAGAATTAGGGCTAAATAATATTAATATATTGATTGTGGTGATACAATGATGCATTGCAGCCATAACATTTCAGCAGTGCTGTAGGATTTTGACAATATACAGTATACTCAACCGTTTACTCAGAAAGCCCTGCGATGACCTGGCGACTTGTCCAGGGTGTACCCCGCCTTTTGCCCGTAGTCAGCTGGGATAGGCTCCAGCTTGCCTGCGACCCTGTAGAACAGGATAAAGCGGCTAGAGATAATGAGATGAGATGAGTTTACTCAGAACTCTGGATTTTACAAAAGTGCATCATAATCTTTTTTTATATAACAGTTAGTTCTGGTCCACTAATTTAACGGGATGTGCAGCATTTCAAGCGTACTTATAGTTAATATAACTGCCTGGAGACACTTCATGGTTTATCACTCGACTTGTCCTTGTTTGACACATAAAATTCTTCCAAACACCTTTTTATCATCACCTGCTAGCATCTTCTGTGCATTCTAGATAAACTGTCTGCGATTTCATTTTCCCTTCATATGCCATTGCCTATGTTTTCCATAAAAGATTAGATTTCATTCTGACTATTTGCTTCAAAGCATTATTTTGCTTAGTGTCACTGTTACTGACAACAGAGAGGGAGTAAGCCATTCCTCCCACCCAGAAAGCACAGCCAATTTTGCTCCCTTGGCCCCTCACAATCTCTAGACGACTGAGAATATGGTGAGATTTGCTTTTTCTAACCAATGCTTTCCTCTCAAGTTTCCTTTATTGTACTTGGCTTTCTCTTAGGACTCTCCAGCTAAATTCCCATTCTTTTTGATAGCCAGTGCATACAAATGTCTGATGTGTTCTATTAGTATACTACTATACAATTACGGTACATATTCAATACAGAGTGACTGCAGTCCAAGTTGAGATTCCACAAGTTTGATGCCTTCACATATAGCCTTGTGCAGGAAACACCCAGCCACCACATAATGCTTTCAATCACCTAGAAGATCCAGCCTTTTAATGTGGCTCATTGAAAAATGTGCAGCCAGGGAAGTCTTAAATTACAACCAGAAGGGACTTCTGGATTTTCATATTTTAAAATATTGGAGCCATATTTTCTCTTCCCCACATTTCTTCTCTGTGACAGTCACCAAGAGTATCTTTTGCACGCCAGGAGCTGTTGCTCTTGGCTCCATTTTTTTTGTTCACTCCCTTTGGCCATAATGAGAACAAAGCTGCATATTGAGGTCAGTGCTACCCCTGACAACTGCCTAAACAAATTGTTGGAGATACTTTGGGTTTTTTTTCCCCCTATCCCACTCTTTATGAAGAACAGGTTTCTATGAATTGAGAATTGTAAACCATGTTTAGGCTCATATTTGGTGCAAATGATGTCCATTAGGGCGGCACGGTGGTGTAGTGGTTAGCGCTGTCGCCTCACAGCAAGAAGGTCCGGGTTCAAGCCCCATGGACGGCGAGGGCCTTTCTGTGTGGAGTTTGCATGTTCTCCCCGTGTCCGCGTGGGTTTCCTCCGGGTGCTCCGGTTTCCCCCACAGTCCAAAGACATGCAGGTTAGGTTAACTGGTGACTCTAAATTGACCGTAGGTGTGAGTGTGAATGGTTGTCTGTGTCTATGTGTCAGCCCTGTGATGACCTGGCGACTTGTCCAGGGTGTACCCCGCCTTTCGCCCGTAGTCAGCTGGGATAGGCTCCAGCTTGCCTGCGACCCTGTAGAACAGGATAAAGCAGCTAGAGATAATGAGATGAGATGTCCATTAGGCTACATAATACTTACATATTCGGTAGCTTTCTCCCTTTAGAGTAAGTCATAGAAAAAAATTACATATATAGAGATTTTTTTTTTTGTCTAAGATATGCTAGCACCTAACACAGAGTAATTAATCCATGTAAGTCTCACTGTTCTAGCACAGCCTGAGACTTGATCAAATTTGTCTTCACACGTTTAGATATGCTTGAAGATATTTTATTCACAAAACAGGGAAGTTAAGGCATAAGTGGAGAGCATAAACAGTGAAAGTAAATAGTGTCATGTAAATAGTGTAGCTATAGTATTTAAAAAAAAGTAAAGTTTTTTATTGTGGTCATTTGATAAATGCTTAATGTGGAGACACTAGAATAAAACTACTCTTCTTCTTTCAGCTGCTCCTGTTAGGGGTCGCCACAGCAGATCCGTTCTGCATATTTGATTTGGCATAGGTTTTTACACTAAATGCCCTTCCTGACGCAATACTCCTCAATCTATCTGGGCTTCTGGGCTTAGGAATGGCACTAAGTAGGCATTAGCTTGTGCAACCCCAGTGGCTGGATATTTTACCTAATCTGCATGGCTTTGGACTGTGGGGGAAACCGGAGCACCCGGAGGAAACCCGCACAGACACGGGAAGAACATGCAAACGAAAGGTCCCTGTCAGACATGAGGTTTGAACTTAGAACCTTCTTGCTGTGAGACAATAGTGTTAACCACTACACCAGCACTAGAATAAAACTCAATGTTTGGTAAATTTTCAGTTGTTTTTAGTCGCTTCTGATTTATCTCAAATAATTAATCTCACCAAAATAGGAATGTTGATGTCAGACCTGGGTTTTTAATTTCCTCTAATAAAACCATTCTCATAAGTACTTTGTTAAATAACGTGGTGAAATTACTACCTTGATTTTTTTAACATGCTATCAGACTCAACCATGTCCTGTTCCATCGATCCATTACCGCTTATCCTGTGTAGGGTCACGGGCAAACTGGAGCCTATCCCCAGCTGGCTATGGGTGAGAGGTGGGGTACACCCTGGACACATTGCCAGGTCATTACAGGGCTAACACACAGAGGCAAACAAATCATTCACACTCACACCTGCAGTCAATTTAGAGCCACCGATTAGCCTAACCTGCATGTCTTTGGACTGTGGGGCTTGAACACAGAACCTTCTTGCTGTGAGGCAACAGTGCTAACCATTACACCACCATGTCGCCATGTCCTATTCCTCTAGGATGTAAACATGAAAATATTTTTGTCAGCCATCACTTTTTTGACCCAAAAGATAGACAGTTGTTGACCTGCATAAGTCGGGTAATTGATCTAAAGTATATAGAAGCTGTCAAAAATACCATTAAGCAGATATACAGTAAATACCATTATCAGAGCCATAATAAAAATCTGGAACAATTAAATATTTGTCAGGATTTGGACACATAAGCAAAATTCAACTTTTTAGGCATGCACACCAGCAAGTTTGGGCTACATACAAGAAAATTCCATACAATAGCTGCTAAATTACACACTGTATGCATTTTATTATGCCTCTAGGTGTTTGATTCTGCTCGTGGTCCAGGGGTTCTGTGTTATATATATATACACACACATATACTGTATATTTTGTTCTGAACCACTAATACTGAATGTCTCTAAATAGTTGGCCTATCGGCCTAGTTTATGAATTTGCTAGCTTGCTATTTGTTATTGGATTTTGGATGTTTAAAGGGGTTAATCCCAGAATCTCACTCATGACATGTTTTAATGATTGTTGGCAATTTTCCTAAAGGATGGCAATAATTCTAGAGCTGACTGCAGGTCTAAATGGAATATTATAGTATTCCAAGGAATCAAAATATGCATTATGCACGTATTATATACGTCTAGTAAAATACATTTATTGATTCCCAAGAATATAAATATGTGCCCAATAATTATTCATCAGTTTCTGGTTCACCATGACTTAATCTGCCCTTCACAGGTAGGCTACTGAGAGAGTAAAATAAAAAAAATAAAATAATAATAATAATAATAATAATTTAAAAAAAAGATTGTCATTTGCATACCAGATCAAATGGCCAACCAGAAGCACTGGTGCTCCAAAGAAGAGATTCAAGGATGTCCTCAAAAGAACCTTCAGAGATTGTAAGATTGGTAACTGGGCTACAGTCCCACTAAATAGATTGGCGTGAAGGAAATCAGTTTGTGATGGTGTGAGGACCTTTGAAAGCAATAGGCAGAAGGTTGAGGAAGAAAGACATGTCAGATGAAAGGCTGCTGAGGCTCTCAGACTGGGACAGTCTCCTTGGGTAAACACCTGAATAAACTTCATTTGAACTGCCATGCTCACGTCGAGTGGCAGTGATGATGATGAGTGATGACCAAATGGCCAAATGTACACTATATGGCCAAAGGTTTGTGGACACCTTACCAGTCACACCCATACGTGCTTTTTGAGCATCCTATTCCACATTTAGTCCCCCTTTGCTGTTATAATAAGGCTTCTGGAAGATGTTCCACTTGATAGTGGAATGTGGCTGCAGGGATTTTTGCCCAGTTAGCCACAAGAACATTAGGGAAGTCAGGCACTGCTGTCAGACAAGGAGGCCTGGGGTGCATTCAGGGGTCCAATTCATCCCAAAAGGTTTTCAATGGGGTTAAGGTCAGGCTCTGTGCAGGCCACTCAAGTTCTTCCACTCCAACCTTGGGAAACCATCTCTTCATGTAGCTTACTTTGTGCACAGGGACATTGTCATACTGGAATATTTGGGCCCCCTTAGTTCCAGTGAAGAAACACTAATGCTACAGCATACAAAGTCATCTTATACAACCCCGATTCCAAAAAAGTTGGGACAAAGTACAAATTGTAAATAAAAATGGAATGCAATAATTTACAAATCTCAAAAACTGATATTGTATTCACAATAGAACATAGACAACATATCAATTGTTGAAAGTGAGACATTTTGAAATTTCATGCCAAATATTGGCTCATTTGAAATGTCATGACAGCAACACATCTCAAAAAAGTTGGGACAGGGGCAATAAGAGGCTGGAAAAGTTAAAGGTACAAAAAAGGAACAGCTGGAGGACCAAATTGCAACTCATTAGGTCAATTGGCAATAGGTCATTAACATGACTGGGTATAAAAAGAGCATCTTGGAGTGGCAGCGGCTCTCAGAAGTAAAGATGGGAAGAGGATCACCAATCCCCCTAATTCTGCGCCGACAAATAGTGGAGCAATATCAGAAAGGAGTTCGACAGTGTAAAATTGCAAAGAGTTTGAACATATCATCATCTACAGTGCATAATATCATCAAAAGATTCAGAGAATCTGGAAGAATCTCTGTGCGTAAGGGTCAAGGCCGGAAAACCATACTGGGTGCCTGTGATCTTCGGGCCCTTAGACGGCACTGCATCACATACAGGCATGCTTCTGGATTGGAAATTACAAAATGGGCTCAGGAATATTTCCAGAGAACATTATCTGTGAACACAATTCACCGTGCCATCCGCCGTTGCCAGCTAAAACTCTATAATTCAAAGAAAAAGCCGTATCTAAACATGATCCAGAAGTACAGACATCTTCTCTGGGCCAAGGCTCATTTAAAATGGACTGTGGCAAAGTGGAAAACTGTTCTGTGGTTAGACGAATCAAAATTTGAAGTTCTTTATGGAAATCAGGGATGCCGTGTCATTCAGACTAAAGAGGAGAAGGACGACCCAAGTTGTTATCAGTGCTCAGTTCAGAAGCCTGCATCTCTGATGGTATGGGGTTGCATTAGTGCGTGTGGCATGGGCAGCTTACACATCTGGAAAGACACCATCAATGCTGAAAGGTATATCCAGGTTCTAGAACAACATATGCTCCCATCCAGACGGCGTCTCTTTCAGGGAGGACCTTGCATTTTCCAACATGACAATGCCAAACCACATACTGCATCAATTACAGCATCACTGCTGCGTAGAAGAAGGGTCCGGGTACTGAACTGGCCAGCCTGCAGTCCAGATCTTTCACCCACAGAAAACATTTGGCGCATTATAAAACGGAAGATATGACAAAAAAGACCTAAGACAGTTGAGCAACTAGAATCCTACATTAGACAAGAACGGGTTAACATTCCTATCCCTAAACTTGAGCAACTTGTCTCCTCAGTCCCCAGACGTTTACAGACTGTTGTAAAGAGAAAAGGGGATGTCTCACAGTGGTAAACATGGCCTTGTCCCAACTTTGAGATGTGTTGTTGTCATGAAATTTAAAATCACCTAATTTTTCTCTTTAAATGATACATTTTCTCAGTTTAAACATTTGATATGTCATCTATGTTCTATTCTGAATAAAATATGGAATTTTGAAACTTCCACATCATTGCATTCCGTTTTTATTTACAATTTGTACTTTGTCCCAACTTTTTTGGAATTGGGGTTGTGTAATTGTGTGCTTCTAATTTTATGGCAATGGTTTCGGGAAGGCCCACTTATGAATCTGATGGTCAGGTGTCCACAAACTTTTGGTCATATACTGTAGTATAAAAGCCAAATTAAATATACATCATAATGTTAGCTGTGTCCCAGGGCTCCTCGCCGACCTCATTGATGATCTTGTGCCTGAATGAGTAAAGCCTCAGAGCCATTCTCATGGAGTGGAAAGCCTTCCTAATAGAGTGGAGGTTATTATAATGGTAAAGATGGACTAAATCTGGAATGGGATATTCAACAAGCACATACTGTATGGGTGACAGTCATATGTTCACAAAACTTTGGCCATATAGTTTAATGGTAAAGTTCCGTCATCTTTAAGTGTTTGTGTATCATTTCCTGATTTCGGTAGATATTTTTAAAATAGGGAGAGCTAAAATTAATAGTACACATTCTCAGTATTGTACTCATCAATTCAAAGGGAAGCAAGTAACCGATTCCAACTAAAGTCCTGCGACAAGTCAAAGATAAGCCAGAAATCCTGAACACAAAATGTTCTGCTCTTTTATCAAAATACAGCACACAAAATTAGAATCACATTGTGTTTTCCCTCATGTTCATTTTTTTAATCTTTATCCAAAGAGCCTGAGTATGTGAAAATGTCATCTTTTTGCCCCAAATACCCATGTGTTTTTTCTCTTTTTTGAGCTTTTTTTAAACAAAGTCTTCTTCTGCATTCAAAAGAAGGTTTTGAAACATAAAAAGAAATGAAATATGCAAACAATTAACAATAATAATAAAAAGATTCCTAACACAGTAGTGGATGTTGCTTCCTACTGAGCCAAGACCTTTTGTTGCAGCTGTTGTCCATTACACAGCAGATACTTTATTAAAAATAATAATAAAGTGAATCATAAAATGTACATAGTGCAGAATGGCAACAACATAATTTATTCAGTAACACCAGCTAAAGCTGCTTCTTTAGTAGCCTTGATAACCCTTGTACAGAGGAAAGATCCAGGGTATATTGGGAAAAGAATGCTGGAGATGGAATTGCCAGGTAGAAGGAAAAGAGGAAGACCAAAGATGAGATTTATAGATATGGTGAAGGACATGAGGATGGCTGGTGCTACAGAAAAAGATATGGAGAACAGGAGGAGATGGAGGGACATTATCTGCTGTGGCAACCCCTAAGGAGAACAACCAAAAGAAGAAGAAGATGCCTTGCTGACCCTTGAATGAGCTATGTCACTTTGACCTCAGCCACACCTCTTGGTTGCGGAAACACAGCAAGAGATTATAGTGAGTTTTAATAAAAATGTACATACATAGAGATTTTTTGTCTAACATATGCTAGCACCTATCCTAACACAGAATAATTAATCCATGGAAGTCTCACTGTTCAACCACAGGTTGAGACTTGATCAAATCGGTCTACACGTTTCGATATGCTTGAAGAGATTTTATACAGGTGGCACGGTGGTGTAGTGGTTAGCACTGTTTCCTCACAACAAGAAGGTTCTGGGTTTGAGCCCAGTGGCCGATGAGGGCCTTTCTGTATGGAGTTTGCATGTTCTCCCCGTGTCTGCATGGGTTTCCTCCGGGTGCTCCGGTTTCCCCCACAGTCCAAAGACATGTAGGTTAGGTTAATTGGTGACTCTAAATTGACCATAGGTGTGAATGTGAGTGTGAATGGTTGTTTGTCTCTGGCCAAGTTTACATTAGACCGTATCTGTCTCGTTTTCTTCGCGGATGCACTGTCCGTTTACATTAAAACGCCTGGAAACGCCGGGAAACGGGAATCCGCCAGGGTCCACGTATTCAATCCAGATTGTGTCTGGTCCGGTGCTGTGTAAACATTGAGAATATGCGGATATGCTGTGCTGAGCTCTAGCTGGCGTCGTCATTGGACAACGTCACTGTAACATCCACCTTCCTGATTCGCTGGCGTTGGTCATGTGACACGACTGCTGAAAAACAGCGCGGACTTCCGCCTTGTATCACCTTTCATTAAAGAGTATAAAAGTATGAAAATACTGCAAATACTGATGCAAATACTGCCCATTGTGTAGTTATGATTGTCTTTAGGCTTGCCATCCTTCCACTTGCAAGTGGTAAGTGACGCGCATGCCCGACATGCACTGAGATCACACACACAGCGGCTCAGTCCCGAATCACTGCTCGTGCACTCCACTCGCGTGCTCTGTGAGCTGCGCAGGGCCGGAGTGAGCACCATCCAGAGGGCACTCGCTGTTCAGGGCGGAGTGATTTGGAGCGCAGGATGCCTGCGGAGCCGAGCGTATCCGTGTATTGGCGTTGCTGTGTGCACGCGAATCGTGTATTGGCGTTGCTGTGTGCACACTAATCGTTTTAAAAACGTTAATCTGATGATCCGCTGATACGGTCTAATGTAAACCCCACCTCTGTGTCAGCCCTGTGATGACCTGCAGACTTGTCCAGGGTGTACCCCGTCTCTCGCCCATAGTCAGCTGGGATAGGCTCCAGATTGCCTGTGACCCTGCATTGGATAAGCAGTTACAGATAGTGGATGGATGGATGGATGGATGGATATTTTATACACAAGACGGGGAAAATAAGGCATTGCTGAGTGCATAAGTGGAGAGCATAAACAGTGAAAGTAGCTGTATATATAGTGTAGCTATAGTAAAAGTGGAGTTTGTGATTGTGGTTATTTGATAAATGTTTAAATTAGAGACACTAGAATAAAACCCAATGTTTGGTAAATTTTCAGTTTTTAGCTGCTTCTGATTCATCTAGAGTAATTAATCTCAAAAATAGGATTTTTTTTCCTCTAATAAAACCAGTCTCATAAGTACTTTCTTAAACAACATGGTGAAATTATTACCATGCTCAAAGAAAGACATTCTTGATTTTTTTTTTTAAACTTGCTATCAGACTCAACCATGTCCTGTTCCTCTGGGGTGTAAACATGAAAATAATTTTGTCAGCCATCACTTTTTTTTTTACCCAAAAGACAGACAGTTCTCGACCTGCACAAGTCAGGTAATTGATATAAATTATATAGAAGCTGTTAAAAATACCATTAAGCATAATCAGAGCCATAATAAAAATCTGAAACAATTAAATATTTGTCAGAATTTGGACAAAGTTCAATTTTTTGGTCATGCACACCAGTAAGTTTGGGCTACATACAAGAGAATGCCATAAAATAGCTGGTCAATTACACAGTATATGCTTTTGATTATGCAAAAGTGAATCATAAAATGTATATCGTGCAGAAGGGCAACAACACAATTTACTCAGTAACACCAGCCAAAGCCGCTTCTGTACGAGTGAAAGTCTACTCAAGCCTGACGGTTTGACCTTTCTTTGGAAAAAAGGAGTATTATGCCTTGATGTCCAGACACCTGAGTGAGACATATCACCGTGACATCAGCCACACCTCTTTGTTGCAGAAAAATAGCAGGAGATTATAGTGAGTTTTAATTGCAAGACATAATTTTTTTGTCAACAATGTCACATTGTGCTGTTGGGTGTCGAAATCAGAAAAGTGTTCATAAACACCATTGATTTACCACATGCTATCAAATTGGACACCTTTCCATGTCTACAGAAGACAGTTGTGCTTGCGGCAATCGTGAAAAATAAATGGTCCAAGTTTCTCCAGGCTTTGCAATCCCCATTTCATACCAGCTACATAGCTAACTATCATATCATTACATTACAGACATTCTTATCCAGAGCAACATACAACATACCCAGAGCAGCCTGGGGAGCAGTAGGGGGTTAGGTGTCTTTCTCAAGGGCACTTCAGCCATTCCTGCTGGTCCAGGGAATCAAACCGGTGACCTTTAAGGTGCTTCTCTAACCATTAGGCTTCCTCAACTAATATCAACTAAGAACTTAATAGGTTTAGTTTGTTCGTTAGCTAACATGCCTAATTGATATTGCTTTAGCAAGCCTACATAGCTCACCTAAAACTACACCAAGAAACTTATCTAACGTTAGATATATAGGTTGTGTTCTTACTGAAAAGTTGCCTATAATGGACATGACTAGGTAGCTAACTATGTTCCAACTTTGTTTTGGCATAATAATCATAAAACATTACATCTTAAATGTGCCCATAATTAACTAGGTTAATATAAATTATTAACTAGGTTAAATATATAATTAACTAGGTTAAATATATATTTGTATACCTTCAATATATATTTGTATACCTTCAATTTCTGTTTTATAAATACTCAGAGTTTCTATGAGCTTTGTATCAACACTAGATTAGATTAGATTAGATTAGATTAGATTAGATTAGATTAGATTAGATTAGATTAGATTAGATTAGATAAAACTTTATTGACCAAAATTATGTGGATACCAGTGGTCGAAAGGGTTGAGGTCAGGGCTCTGTGTAGGCCACTGTTTTTCTCAGCATAAAACACATCAAAACAATGTGCTTTTGGACCTCACTTTGTGCCACAATGTTGGAAGCATATAATTGTCTAAAATGTCTTTGTATGCCGTAGCATTAACATTACCATTCACTGGAACTAAGGGGCAAAAATCCTGAAAAATAGCCACCAGACCATTATCCCAAACTTTACTGCTGGCACTTATGCATTCTAGTAATTAGGACTCTTTTGGCATCCACCAAACCTTGATTCATCCATAAGACTGCCAGATAGTGAAGTGTGATTAATCACTCCAGAGAATGTTTCCAAAGCTCCAGAGTCCAGGAGTGGCATGCTTTTCACTCCTCCAGCAGACACTTGACATTGCATGTAATGGTGTTTGGCTTGTGTGCAGCTGCTTGTCCATGGAAATCCATTTCATTAAGATCCCAAAGTACGGTTCTTATTCTGATGTTGCTTCAAGAGGCAGTTTGAAACTCTGTAGTAAGTGACGCAACAGAGGATAGGCAATCTTGACACCCTTCACTCAATGGCCCTGCTGTGTGAGTTTGCATAAGTCACAGAGATCACATTTTCCCCCATTCTGATGTTTGATGTGAACATTAACTGAAGTTTTTGACCTGTATATGCATGATTTTATGCATTGTACTTCTGCCCCGTGATTGGCTGATTGGATAATGCATGAACGAGTAGGTCTAGAGATGTTCAAATTAAAGTAAATGGTGAGTGTATGTCACACTTTTAAGGTTTTCATTTGTCTCACCCTCATACATTACAAACTGTATAGCCATTACATAACTTGGTGGCTACTGTGTAGGTGGAGGCAGGGTCAAGTGCCAGACTGTGAATGGAGATCAAGGATGCAGGAGATGAGTGACTAAAATGTTACACATGCAATTAATGAAGGCTTATTTGTGTGTTCTGTATTGTAGTGAGTGGGCAAAGACATAAAAGAGAGACCCAAGTGCCACGCGGGAGAATGAAAAAGCCAAGAAACAGCACAGAGCTGTGTGCGCCCATGTGTGTTATGAGTGTGTCTCACTGTGAGACTTGCAAATAAAAAGTGAAGCCATGCTGAAAAGTGAAACTAGAATAAACATCAGTTGTGTAAACCCACCTGTCTACGCATCTTCAGCCTCCTGAACCCTCTGAAGCGTCACATTGGTGCCGAAACCCAGGATACTAAAGCAGAAGTGGTGTCATGGAGTTCTCACCCCATCTGTGCTCATCAATGTCCTCACTAGCATCCATCAGACACAACATCAACATGCACACAGAGCAGATGCAGTACTTCCAGGCACTGTTCCAGGCTCAGTGAGAGAATCAGCAGGTGCTCTGGGGCCTGATCAAGGTGTTGATTACCCTAGCAGCAACATCTACGGTAGCCATGGGGTCACCCCACGTCACCTTGACCAAGATGGGACCACAAGATGGGTACCTACTATGCTTTGGTGGATTCAGAATGCAAGCAGACTTCAATTCATCAATACCTGTTTCAAGGCAAGGCTTTGGGTATAGCACATCAGGTAAAGGTGAGGTGTATGCATGGGGATGTGCACAAGTATCCCCTGGTGTCTATCACAGCTCAATTTTGGGGGGGAAGCATAGTGTAAAGGTGGCAGTTAGTCCCTGCCTCACGCATCCGTTGATTTTGGAAACAAACTGGCTAAGATGTAAAGCCTTAGTGAGGCGCACATTTGTGGATGGGTCCTGCTGCAAGAAGGAAGCCAGAATCGTGCTGGGTGGGGAGGCGGTCCTGGGGCCATCAATGTTAGCTCTGCATCAACTCCACTGATTCCTATCTTGGATTTCTCTCTGGAGCAGACATCTGATGAGACTGAGACACACCTTTGACCAAGTGAGAGTAATTGACGGTCAAATAATCCAGGTTAATGTTGCACACTCCTACCTGTACTTTGTAATTATTAACAACAGATCATACTGAGTGCCACAGAATGTTCACATCAGAGAAGAGACAACCCAGTTGCTGGTCCTGGAGAGCCATAGGGAACCTTTGTTCCGTGTGGCTCATCTTAATCCCATGGCTGGACAATTCCATGGCAAGAAAAAAAAACAAAATCGACTCACGACCAGCTTCTGCCTGCCGGGAATTCACAGGGATATTCACCCGTGATGTGTGGCATGCCATGAATGTCAGCTGGTGAATCTGCCAGCCACCCCAAAAACTCTGTTGTGCCCACTATTATTAATTGAGGTCCCCTTCAAAAGAATTGGAATGAACTTCATTGGGCCATTAGATCGAACTGCACAGGGACATTGCTTTGTGTTAGTGCTTGTGGAATATGCAAAGCAATACCTGGAAGCTGTGACTTTGGACATCTCTGCATGCAGTGTTGCAGAGGCATTGTTTCGTGTTATCTCCTGATTTGGGCTCCTGAAAGAGATCCTGATCAATCAAGGCACCACATTCATACCACACACCCTGTTTGTGAACTGTACGAGGTCCTAGGGATTAAATCAATTAGTACCAGCATGTACCATCCGCAAACAGATGGGCTGGGCGAATAATGTAGTTAGACACTTCAAAACATATTTTGTAAATTTGTGCATGATGGCACTAGAAATTGTGATAGATGGTTTGTACCCCTATTATTCATAGCGTGAGAGGTTCCACAAGCCTCCACGGGGTTTTCCCCATTTGAATTATTGTATGGGCGCAAGCCATGGGGTGTCCTGGATGCCATTTGTGAAAATTGGGAGGAGGGACCTTCTAGCAAAAATGAAATTCAATACATTCTAGACTCGAGAGAAAAATTCCACACACTGGTTCAGCTAACACAGGAGCATTTGCTACAGGCACAAGAAAAGCAATTTCAGTTGTATAATGGGGTGCTCCACTGCAGGAATTTTCACTGGGTTATAAAGTGCTTGTTTTACTTTCCAAGTTGAGTTCTAAATTGTTCACCTATGAGGGAACAAGGGTTGGGGCATGGCAGATATACCACCTAAACTTGCTTAAACCTTGGAGGGAGGTGGTCCCTGTGGTGTTGGTGAAGGTAGTCCCTGAGAGTGAGAAGCTGGGACTGGTGGTAAGTCTAAAAGCAGAAGCTCAATCCACCCTGGTCCCCTGTGGAGACCAACTCTCAGTGTCCCAACACACAGAGGTGGCCACGTTTCAGGTGGAATTTTCCAATGTGTTCTCGCCTCTACCCAGTCACACTAATCTCATAGAACACCACACTGAAATACCCCCAGGGCTGGTGGTATGCAGCCGCCCCTATCGCTTCCCTGAGCACAAGAAAAATTTAGTTCGGGATGAACTTCAAGCTATGCATGACAACGGAGTAATCGAGAAGTCACAGTGACTAAAGCAAATGCATTCTAAGGATAGATATACGGTAATTTGACTAAACACACAAACTTTCAAAAAATTTCAAAAGCAGAGCTGATGACACCATTCGGTCAATCAACTAGCAAGGCTGTAGAGAGGACACTAAAGTAAGATAATTGCTCTGCTCAGCAGCATTTTTCAGGACTTTTTCAGGAAAAAAATGGACTGTCAAAAGTTATGTATGAAGAGAAATTTCACTGCATATGATCTCACTTTTTATACAAATGCCTTTGGCCATCAAAATACTCACTGCAGCAGTTTGTTAGACATTATTTATTTTTACAAGTTGTGTCAATTATTAATTAACTTCATTTTCCTTGGTAATGTTTCAGAATTTTGTAATTTTTGGTTGGACTTCTGAATTTGTGCCCGGACGTTTGTGATTTCATATCCAGGACTCTTGAGAAAGACTCTAATTAAAGAAATGCATAAAAATGACCTGGGATTAGATTGTACTTATGTTCGAAGTGTCTCTGGATAAAGGCTTCTGCCAAATTAATAAATGTAAATAATCTGAATAGTTAAGTTTTTAGTCCTTTACTGGATTTTTAGAGGTACCTCAATGACTATTTAATACATATATAAATCAATAAAACAACCAATAATTGGATAATTTATAACTGTGTAATTACATTGTTGCAAAATTATATTTTTGCAGATCAAGCAACAATAATGTAAACCTTATCTTTTTCTTTTAAAAATTACTTTAAAAATCAGTGTTGATAAATTACCCAAAGGTTGTTTTCAGCTAAATATACCCAAAATAAGCAACGAAGATCCCATATTCTATAATTTGCAAGCATACGGTAATGAAGAAAACACATGTGGTAGGAGACATTTTTGAAACAGATTCCTTGCTGGCATTAACAGAGGAACAGGATTATTCAAGTATATTAGACTGTTAAACAGTTCAGGAAACAAAAATGGTCACAGTAAAATCAAGAACGCACTGAGACGTTCTAACAATCTGAGTGCCTGGACACCAGAAGCATACAGTTTTACCCATTGCATTCCATCACTTCCTGTGTTGAGTGATGATTCAATCCAGCAGCTTTAGTGCTCTGTACATAGTGTATCCTAAGCTTGGGTGCTGGGTCTATGCTGGGAATGTGCACCTTCATGATAACCACATTGGATTCTCATCAACCGTACTGGATTTTCACAATTCGCTATCTTGACAAAATCACGTCTTCTGATGTAGCCCTTTCTAATGGAAATTTAAGAGGAAGCAATAGCAGATAACAGGAAGGCCTACACCTGAGCTCTGTGTAGACAGCCATTTCCTCAATCCCCTCACTGCTTTACAGGGGAAACGGTTTCACTCAATCATTGGTTCCATTATACATTGCATGTTAGGATTTAGTACTTTGGAATGTCACCCCTGCTGGTTTAGGTATGTATTCCATCTAGAGTGCCACTGCCATGTGAAGGGGAAAAAACAAAAACAAAAAAAAACACATCAGGTAGATGGAATTTAAAAAAAAATGTTCCTGCATTTTGTGTAAATGGTAGGTCACTGCATTAGTGTGCAATGTTAGTAGTGAACTGTTTGACAATTTGAAAAGATGAGCTCAAGTTAACTCATCTTCCCTTTTGGTTCGAGTAATTTAGCACAGGGATTCTCAACATCTGAAACCCCTGAAACTCCATTGCCCTGCATTTTAAACCTTTCCCTGCTTCTAATCCTACATGTGGAGAATATAATTATAATTCTCTAATGAATCTGGTTTGTTGGTAATAGGATGGACTTGAAACTGCAGGGCTGTGGAGGTAAAAATAAAAAATAAAAATAAAACCCAGATGATTACGTGTCAGAGTTGAATGCACTTGTTCTCCATCCAGCCAGGACTTCTTTAAATAAACATTGTGTCAAAACACTGCCCTCTAGTGCAATGGAATCTAATCATCACTAATCTCTTTCAATATTTTGAAAGTTTTCAATGTCTACAACAACAGATATCAGTGGCAGTAGATATATAGTGTTCAGGATTGTTCTTTAAAACAGAAACAGGCTTTTGGAGTGCAACTGGATGCAACAAAGTGTAATTCATGTAATTGTTTTAAAATCTTGAAGACTATGAAATGACTATTACAAAATTTTCATTTAATTTGTATGTGTAAATGATATAAATAACATTTAACATCTCTATATACATAGTGTAGTGTAGGTTCATATTAGAGTCTCATTATAGGAGCTCTCATAGGCTATGACTGGATTTTCATGAATATCGGTATTATTGTACAAATGCCCCTGTGAACAATTTACAAATCAATCCATTTGTATCCAGCTTGACAAAAGAAAAACCCATGGTGTTCATTACATTTCATTTACACCGATTAACCAGGATATTAAAACCACCTGCCTGATATTGTGCCGGTCCCCCTTGTGCTGCAAAATAAAAGCTCTGACCCATTGAGGTGTGGACTCTACAAGAACTCTGAAGATGTACTCTGATAACTGGCACCAAGACATTAGCAGCAGGTCCAGAGGTGGACAGAGGCCAGCACGGGTACTCTGACTGGTCTGTGGCTACGTAGTCCCATACACAGCAAGCTGCGATGCACTTTGTGTTCTGACACCGTTCTATCATAGCCAACGTTAACATTTTCAGTAATTTGTGCTACAGTAGCTTTTCTGAGGGATCAGACTAAACAGGCTAGCCTTTGTTCCCTATGTGCATCAGTCAGCCTTCGACTTCCATGACCCTGTCACCAGTTCACAATTGTCCTTCCTTGGACAACTTTTGGTAGGTACTAACCACTGCATACAAGGAACATCCCACAAGACCTGCTCCTTGGAGATTCTCTGGCACAGTCACCTAGCCCAGTGATTCTCACCTGATGCAACGAAGGGGAAGTATGCCATGGAGTTTTGAGGAACCCAATGTGTTTTTATGCAGGCTCATGAAATAGTATTTTTAAGTGCACCAATGACACTGCTTCTTAATTAAATATGTTTGCAGGTAGTCACTTATTTACAACTTTTACAATTTGTTTTTTAGTTCCTTTAGTCCCATTTTCAGTTTGATTTCAAACAAAAATGTAGGTCCAGGGACGATGATTATTCTTGTAGTGCTCTAATTATTGTCAGTTGCACATTGCGAGTGTCTGTGTGTGTGTACTTGTACATTATGAAAACACTGTTTTATATTGTGGTATTAATGGAATAATGTTTTATTTAATTTATTTTAGTATGTTACTGTTCATAATGCCACACTATGTTGGACAAGTTCTTGCTCCGATGCACTTCAATGCATTTAAAAAAAAAAAACAATACGATTGCCTGTCTGATTTAGTCATCTGTTCTATCATTTTTTGGGCATTCTGCTGTAGAGCAATATGGGTCAAATCCTGCTAATGACCACCTATTATAATGTGCGTGACATTCTTCATAATAAACAACCAACTTTAAATTGGTGTGCCTTTATTTTTTATTTTTTTATTTGACCGTTGATGTGCCTTAGCCCCAAAAAGGTTGAAAACCTCTGATCTAGCCATCACAATTTGGCCCTTGTCAAAGTTGCTCAGATCTTTATGCTTGCCCATTTTCCCTGCTTCCAACACCTCAACTTCAAGAACTGACTGTTCTCTTGCTGTCTAATGCAACCACCCAGCCCTTGACATATGCCACTGTAGCAAGATAATTAATGTTATTCACTTCACTTGTCATTGGTTTTAATGTTAATGGGCTGATCAGTGTATATGTTCATTATTTCCCTGCCTTTTTACCTTTAAAAATCCTTTCCAGTTATTTCTCTTTGTACTAGACTTTGAGGCTATCTAAGCGTTAGTATGAAATATCTTACAAGAGTATGACCAGTTTATTAAAAGGAATAAATTGTTTAACTTAATAGAATCCTACTTCAGATGTTGACAAATATTTATATTTCCTGCCTTTTACTCAAGTTAAGCATACTCAGTTTACATAATAACAGTTCCCCCATTCAAATACAACAGGCCATTCAATAGGGAAAATGTTCTTATAGTTTTGGGTTGGGCGGCACGGTGGTGTAGTGGTTAGCGCTGTCGCCTCACAGAAAGAAGGTCCTGGGTTCGAGCCCCGGGGCCGGCGAGGGCCTTTCTGTGTGGAGTTTGCATGTTCTCCCCGTGTCCGCGTGGGTTTCCTCCGGGTGCTCCGGTTTCCCCCACAGTCCAAAGACATGCAGGTTAGGTTAACTGGTGACTCTAAATTGACCGTAGGTGTGAATGTGAGTGTGAATGGTTGTCTGTGTCTATGTGTCAGCCCTGTGATGACCTGGCGACTTGTCCAGGGTGTACCCCGCCTTTCGCCCGTAGTCAGCTGGGATAGGCTCCAGCTTGCCTGCGACCCTGTAGAAGGATAAAGCGGCTAGAGATAATGAGATGAGTTTTGGGTTGGTTTTTTTTCATATTTATGGAAATTTAAAAACACCAACATTGTTGCTTTGTTCCCAGCAGTAAATGGTAAAATTGATCACATTTTCAAATGCTGTGCACTGAGCCCTTAGCATTCCTTTCCCAGTCTGCATTCCAAGAAATTTTGCAGGATAATGGGATTATTACTAAACCCAGGTCTTCAACAAGAATATCTCAGATGTCTTTGCCATACTAGAAATGCTCTTTGTATTGCCCTGGTGGAATGTTCCAGAATAGTGGTACTGCAATTGAAAAGCACACATGCTGGCTTCAGCAGGGATGAAACTACCACAAACCATCAGGCCTCCACCAAGCTGGTTTACAGATACTGTGAAACACACTTTAGCTTTCATCACATGATGGGGAGAAATATTACCCAATGCCAGTGGCTGAGACAACTCCAGAGAGTCAAAATAACAGTTTGAGGATCAACCACAGTGCGTCTGACTGTCGAACCACAACATACACTCTGCGTTTGTTTTGACTGCTGAACATGTTGGCCTGCTGCTGCACCAATGGTTATTTATTATACTGTGCTCAAGGACTATGTTGTTCATCCACAGTCTTTAGCAAGCTTCAGTTCATCTTTTACAGATAAACAGCATGCACATTAAGAAAAACAAGAAATTTATATAGTCACCTCAGTATCAGTTTTGCTCCAAGTGAAGTGACCCAGATAAAAACAAAGGTGTGTGCTTGCAAAATAAAACATTTCCAACTCTGGTGGGTCTCTCAGCTAAAATAGCAAATCAGATAAGTCCTGCTATCGTGGAGATCAAGGAATTGCCTGTAAAGCTTTGAGATGAAATTTTTAGGAGCAAAATAAACATGAACAAGGTTATTAAAACACAAGCAAAGCTTTGAATCTTCTTTGGAGCACTGTGAAATCTGTTATAACAAAGTACAAAAAAAAAAAAAAGGTACAACCCAGACACTACCAAGATCACACTGTCTTTCCAAACCACAGTGGTGCTTGAAAGTTTGTGAACCCTTTAGACTTTTCTATATTTCTGCATAAATATGACCTAAAACATCATCAGATTTTCACACAAGTCCTAAAAGTAGATAAAGAGAACCCAGTTAAACAAATAAGAAAAAACTATTATACTTGGTCTTTATTTATTGAGGAAAATGATCTGATATTACATATCTGTGAGTGGCAAAAGTATGTGAACCTTTGCTTTCAGTATCTGGTGTGACCCCCTTGTGCAGCAATAACTGCAGCTAAACGTTTCCAGTAACTGTTGATCAGTCCTGCACACCGGCTTGGAGGAATTTTAGCCCATTCCTCCGTACAGAACAGCTTCAACTCTGGGATGTTGGTGGGTTTCCTCACATGAACTGCTCGCTTCAGGTCCTTCCACAACATTTTGATTGGATTAAGGTCAGGACTTTGACTTGGCCATTCCAAAACATTAACTTTATTCTTCTTTAACCATTCTTTGGTAGAACGACTTGTGTGGTTAGGGTCCGTTGTCTTGCTGCGTGACCCATCTTCTCTTGAGATTCAGCTCATGGACAAATGTCCTGACATTTTCCTTTAGAATTCGCTGGTATAATTCAAAATTCATTGTTCCATCAATGATGGCAAGCCGTCCTGGCCCAGATGCAGCAAAACAGGCCCAAACCATGATACGACCACCACCACCATGTTTCACAGATGGGATAAGGTTCTTATGCTGGAATGTAGTGTTTTCCTTTCTCCAAACATTACACTTCTCATTTAAACAAAAAAGTTCTATTTTGGTCTCATCTGTCCACAAAACATTTTTCCAATAGCCTTCTGGCTTGTCCACATGATCTTTAGCAAACTGCAAACGAGCAGCAATGTTCTTTTTGGAGAGCAGTGGCTTTCTCCTTGCAACCCTGCCATGCACACCATTGTTGTTCAGTGTTCTCCTGATGGTGGACTCATGAACATTAGCCAATATGAGAGATGCCTTCAATTGGTTAGACGTTACCCTGGGGTCCTTTGTGACCTCGCCGACTATTACACACCTTGCTCTTGGAGTGATCTTCGTTGGTCGACCACTCCTGGGGAGGGTAACAATGGTCTTGAATTTCCTCCATTTGTACACAATCTGTCCGATTGTGGATTGGTGGAGTCCAAACTCTTTAGAGATGGTTTTGTAACCTTTTCCTGCCTGATGAGCATCAACAACGCTTTTTCTGAGGTCCTCAGAAATCTCCTTTGTTCGTGCCATGATGCACTTCCACAAACGTGTTGTGAAGATCAGACTTTGATAGGTCCCTGTTCTTTAAATAAAACAGGGTGCCCACTCACACCTGATTGTCATCCCATTGATTGAAAACACCTGACTCTAATTTCACCTTCAAATTAACTGCTAATCCTAGAGGTTCACATACTTTTGCCACTCACAGATATGTAATATTGGATCATTTTCCACAATAAAAAAATGACCAAATATAATATTTTTCTCATTTGTTTAACTGGGTTCTCTTTATCTACTTTTAGGACTTGTGTGAAAATCTGATGTTGTTTTAGGTCATATTTATGCAGAAATATAGAAAATTCTAAAGGGTTCACAAACTTTCAAGCACCATTGTAAGTGCCTAAGTAAGAATGGCAACTGTTGTAGAAGTGCCCACAACACAGAAGGGGTTACAGAGCTCACTAGCTGAGCTGTGTTCCGCAGTCAGACACGAGTAGTATGGTGGCTGCCAGCAGCACTCTTGTATTCCTTCGACCCGGCCATGTTGAGCTGCGACCTTTGTAATTCAGCTATTTAATTGCGAGAAAGGATGATTAGTCACAAAATAAACAATCATCAGCTCTTCACAGATCCTATGAGTGAGAGGCCTGGGAAAGTGCTCAGAAGAAAGCCACTTCTGACTAAGGCAATTTTAGTAAAGCTGAGAACTTTTGGAAAATATTTTGTAGCCTGATGAGACTAAAGTTGAACTATTTGGTCTAAAGCCAAGCATAGTTTTTGATGCAAACAAAATATAGCCCAACACCCAGGTAACACCATGGCTGTGATCAGGCATGTTAATGGTAACATCTAGGGTCTTTTGGGTTTCTCTTCAACAGGAGGAACTGGAAAGATTGTTGCCATCACAGGCAACAGGTACGTACAGTCTTTGGCAAATTGCTGGGAAGAACCAACAAATATATATGTTCAACCAACAAAAATATATTGTTCCGACAGGACAATGAGCCAAAACTACAAGGGAATTGCTTTAAAAAAAAAAAAAAAAAAAAAGAGGGTTTCTGTTTTGGAATGGCCAAGTCAAAGCCCAGACCTCGGTGGCATGACCCAAAAAAAAAAAAGGGAAAAAAAAGTCGCTGTGCATTCTCCATCTAATTTGGCAGAGTTGAAGAAAATGCCCAAATGAAAATGTATAAAGCGCATACAGGCACATCAGAGAACTCAAATCTGCAATAGCTGAAAAAAAAAAAAGACAATTGACAAAAGAGGCTGAATACTTCAATATCAATTAAGCAGTTTGTATATTTGCAGTTTGCAGATACTATAGCTGTATAGACTTCAGAGGTCATCCTGTGTTTATCAGCATTGAAATTAAGTATCCTGGTTGCTCTGTTTTGAGCCCGTTTTGAGAACATAAGTGTAAGTAGTTGAATAAGCATAAGTCTCAAGCATAAGTGGTTGAATGTTTGTAGGATTTATATAGAATTATGGTTGTAACCAGCAGATGAATTGATTAGTTTTATCCAAATATAGTCAAGGTCACAGCAAGTTCAAATGTCTAAAATAGCTTTTCATCAATAGCTTCATTCCTGTTTGTTAAACAGAAACATCACTTATATGTCCATTTTCTGGCTATCTGGGATTTTTGTCATCAGCCGGTACATCCATCCATCCATCCATCCATCCATCCAAGATATTCATTTACCTGATATCTCAAGAACAAGTGGTTGAATGCTTGGAGGACTGATATGGAATTTTCATGATAAACAGTGGAATTGATCCAAACAGGGTCAAGATCACAGCAAAGGCAAATTAGTACCAAGAAGGATTAGACTTCTTGGTGGTGTGGACATTACCATATGATGATATTGGTGCTGAGTTCTACTTGTTTGTTCACTTTTTTAAAATAAAAGTAACCAGTGTGCTATGCAGTTTTGCTTCCCCCTCTGAACCGCAGTCATAGTTTTGATAGTGCACGGTGGTTGATAGTGACACAGTATTTCAAGTTGAACCAAATAGAAATCACAAAATCACAGCCTTTTTAATATAAACGGTCCCCTCTGAAAGTATTGGAACAGCAAGGGCATGCATGGATGTATTCATTGATTGATGTACACTGACTACATTTGGGTTTGCGATCAAAAGATGAATATGAAATGACTGATCAGAATTTTAGCTTTAATTTCCTGATATTTAGTAGATGTGTTAAACAGCTTAGAACATGGCACCTTTGGTGGCAGACCATCCAATTCCTAGGTAAGCAAAAGTATAGAAACAGATATTTGCTTTAATTTGCTTTAAGACTAACACTTAATATTTGGATGCATATCCCTTGCTTGGTATAAGTGCATAAAGCTGGCAACCTACTGACATCATCAAACTGTTCTCCGTTTGTGATGCTTGTACAGGCTTGTACCACAGCTTCTTTCAGTTGTCCTTTGTTTCGGGGGGGTTCTCCCTTCAGTCTCCTCTTTTGGAGGTTTGATGATCGACTTGGCCAGTCTAAAACCTTCTACTATTTTTCCCTGTGATGAAGTTCTTTGTTGCATTGGGTCATTGTCTTGCTGCATAATGAAGTTCCTCCCAATCAGACTGGATGCATTTCTCTGTAAATTGGCAGACAGAATGTTTCTGAAGACACTGACACTACCAACCATGACACTACCTCCACTGTGTTTGACCTATGAGCTCATATGTTTTGGATCATGAGCAGATCCTTTCTTTCTCCACATGTTGGCCTTTCCATCACTTTAGTAGAGGTTAATCTTGGTTCCAGAACTTTTGTGGCTCATCTCTGTACGTCTTTGCAAATTCAAATCTGGTCTTCTGATTCTTACTGCTGACGAGTGGTTTGCATCTTGTGGTATGGCCTTTATATTTCTGCTCTCGAAGTCTTTTTCAAATAGCGGGTTGTGATACCATCACGCCCTGCCCTGTGGAAGCTGTTGGTGATGTCATGGACTGTTGTTTTTTGGTTTTTCTTCACAGCTCTCACAAGGCCTTCATCAACTGCTGTTGCTTTTCTTGGCCAACCTGTTCAATATCTGGTTGTTAGTACACCAGTAGTTTATTTCTTTTTCAGGACATTCCAGATTGTTGTCCTGGCTATGTGCAATTCTTGTGCAATGGATCAGCTCGATTTTCCTTCTTTTAATCTCAGTATAAAAGTGTCATCTTCGTACATGGCCACTATCGATACCAAGATCAGTGTCTGGCACTTATTTAAAATTAGTCCGTATAGTCCGGCAGACCATCAGTTTATTCAGCAAGTTAAACACTTACCACAAATGTACCTGAGTAACATAACATTTATTAAGTTGGCTGCCAATCAATCAAAGGCAAAAATACATGAAAAAATATTTAACAACATTTATTATTATTATTATTATTATTATTATTATTATTATATGGAATTTACATTTGGGGTCTTTCAGGCAATGAACAACTTTGCTTTAAGGAAGTATTAAAAAAAGGTGACCATCAAAGTCTTGAAAAACAGTAGATTTATTGAGGTTCAATAGCAAATCAAAAAGGAGCAGCATTTAGGGTTCCAGAGACATAATATTACCCAAAATCAGAGTGCACTTAGAACATAGTTTCCATTTGGATATCAACAAATGATTATTCAATGTTTCAACAATGTGCTTAGGATTCATTTTTATGTAACTGTGATTAAAAAAAAGCCAAAATGAGGCAAGAGAAGAATCTCTGGGCACTGTTCATTCAAAGGAAAATCTATATCAGATTTAGTCTCTTGCACAAATGATTGATGCAGTTAATTTCAAACCACATTCCTGTGTGGTAAATTTATCTAATATTGCTCACCATAAATCTGGCAAAACAGTTTCAGTTGAAAGAGCCATCTCCTTTTCAACTTCACATGCACTCACGCACCGTGTCCAATTTTCATTAAGTAGCCATTTATTTATTTTCCAAAAGCTGAAACCCAGCACATGTGGTATTAAAATTTCATTTGCTGAGTAAAAGGTTGATTGTGCGCAGTTGATGGAGTCTTCAGAGCCAGGCCTTGGTCCCATGAACTTCCTTTATCAGTGTGAAGCTGTCTATAATTTTTCCAGACTGTGGATAAAATAATTAATTCAGTGACACAGTTCCTGATGGAGTCATTAGTTTGACAATTTTCTATAAGTCAATACTTAAGACGACAGTATATTTAAAT
This sequence comes from Neoarius graeffei, assembly GCF_027579695.1. NCBI lineage: Eukaryota > Metazoa > Chordata > Actinopteri > Siluriformes > Ariidae > Neoarius > Neoarius graeffei. Next base: position 43,278,261 of record NC_083579.1, on the reverse strand, counting down.
TAAGAATGAACAACAAAAGTATGTGATACAAAGTATATACTGTTAGAATATATAACATTTTAAATCAGTCTAAGTTCAATTACTTAATGACATTTAATATGATAAAGTTCTGTATTCCTGTATATAATCTGAACCATGGGTGACAATTTGCATGTAGGGTGTCTACATTCAAGCACTATTTGAACGGTGAATGAAAAAACAGCGAGCCCCATTGCCATACTAGTGCAAGGTTGTGCATATAAAAGTCAAATCACTGCTCATGGCATAATTACGGTCCATAAATATTCATGGTCCGTTATTCTGGTGGTACTTCTTGAATCACTATTTCACTGTCATGCTAAGGTTGGAAATATTTCTCTAGTTAGAATTGTATATTCATTTAAAAAAAAAAACCTCCCAACATCCAACTAGTCCATCTGTTAATTTTGCAGCGATTGTCACTGACAAACTTAGCTTCTTTGATCACATTATATCAACCACCAGAATATGGAGTACTGCTCAGATTCTCATATGCTCAAACCATTTATTTAATGCAACTCTTTATTTGTTGATCACATTTTATAGGCTATATATCCTCTATGAAGCATTTAAAATTTGACTGCTCACTAAGTTTATACCTTATCAAAATGTTTTCATACGACTCCCTGTTGTTTTAAGAATTAAACCAAATTCTTCTAGGATTTCCCAACCTCAGTGATTTGCACATGTAATGTTGGGACTCCAGGACATTTTCCAGGGCCACAATACTGACGCATGCCATGCAGATAGTGAAATACCACATGAAAGAAAGTACACATGAAATTTTATTTATGAGATTTGAATAATATCCAACATTTAAAAAAAACAAAACAAAACACTAACCTACTGTAGTAATGACAGTCGTAGTTAATATTAAATGTTATGAAATAATAAAACACCATTCACTTTATTAGAGGCACTGGTCCACCTGCACGTTCATGCAGTTATCTAATTTAGCCAATCATGTGGCAACAGCACGATGCACACAATCATGCAAACAGAGGTCAAGAGCTTCATGATGTAATCAATGCCATGAGCAAAAACCTTATGAAGTGCTTATGCAAAATATTATGAATGTGGCAATTTAAAAAGCTTGCAAAACATGGATATAATTACTTAGTTGAATTGCTGCATTTTGTTCAAATATATGCACTATATATTTTACATACTGCAAAATCAGAAGACATTTTACTGACAAATGGAAGTCACTGTAATCCACTTATGACAACATTCAGCTGGGAGAGCACAGGCACGTGGGTAAGATGGCCATACGTAGGTATACATCATCTGTAAACACCCGGCTCAAAGGACTGGTAAGATGGCAGCAGAGTACCTCCGAATTGTGTCCTTACCACTCGTTCGCACACTCGCAGAATATACTACAGTAACAGTCAGGTAGTAGGTACTTAATCACCAATAATACATACTGAGTATTCAGATCCAGTCTAACCCTGTGTCCAAAATCACTCCCTACTCACAATATAGTGGACTATATAGTGAGGTCGCCATTTTGTAGTGCTGTCCGAATGTATAGCGAGCATTATTACACCCTATATAGTGCACTCAAAGTATCCCACAGTGTATCACGAAAAGTAGTACACAACCTATGGTCACTAACCAAGCAATATATACACCACCATGCATTGTGGTCGCGCTGAAAGAAATCAAATCAAAAGCCTCAAATTTGTTTTAATAAAAGGCAGCAGTAAAGAAGAAAGTATTTAGCCTTGATTTAAAAGAACTGAAAGAAGCAGCAGACACAAACTACTTTGTATTTATTAATGTGGGAAATGCACTCAGTATAATATGTATTTATCACAAAAATACAAGCATGTATTTATTATTTTGAAAACCCACCAGCCGGCTGATCTGGCACGTTTTAATTGTGCGACAGTAACGACGTAAATACCAGTGCGATGGACAAGTGTTCGAAAGTGTTTTTTAAATTTTATCAATGAGCTCACTATATAGTCCTCTATATAGAATTCCCTAGATAGTGAGTAGGGAATAGTGAATGAGTGAGTGATTTCGGACACAGAGTAAGATTTCTGCATAGCAAGCGTCATCATATTCTTTGGAGTTTTACAACAGCTAGCATTACGTTACTGCCACCTTCTGGAACTAGTCCGTTACTGTCTCAAAGCGGAAAATAAAATGAAAATGAAGCTGATTTTACCTGTCATTCTATTTAATTTTAGTTCATGTTGCACTGTTCAGTGTAGTTTTTATTTTAACAGTCATTTTTATTTTTTCATGGCTAGTTTTAGTCTTAGTTTTCATTAACTATATTAACCCTGGGGCGGCACGGTGGTGTAGTGGTTAGCGCTGTCGCCTCACAGCAAGAAGGTCCTGGGTTCGAGCCCCGGGGCCGGCGAGGGCCTTTCTGTGCGGAGTTTGCATGTTCTCCCCGTGTCCGCGTGGGTTTCCTCCGGGTGCTCCGGTTTTCCCCACAGTCCAAAGACATGCAGGTTAGGTTAACTGGTGACTCTAAAATTGACCGTAGGTGTGAATGTGAGTGTGAATGGTTGTCTGTGTCTATGTGTCAGCCCTGTGATGACCTGGCAACTTGTCCAGGGTGTACCCCGCCTTTCGCCCATAGTCAGCTGGGATAGGCTCCAGCTTGCCTGCGACCCTGTAGAAGGATAAAGCGGCTACAGATAATGAGATGAGATATTAACCCTGCTGGGCAAGTATAGTGGGGCAAAAAAGTATTTAGTCAGTCACCAATTGTGCAAGTTCTCCCACTTAAAAAGATGAGAGAGGCCTGTAATTTTCATCATAGGTATACCTCAACTATGAGAGACAAAATGAGGAAAAAAAAACCCCACAAAATCACATTGTCTGATTTTTAAAAAATTTATATGCAAATTATGGTGGAAAATAAGTATTTGGTCAATAACAAAAGTTCATCTCAATACTTTGTTATATACCCTTTGTTAGCAATGACAGAGGTCAAACGTTTTCTGTAAGTCTTCACAAGGATTTCACACACTGTTGCTGGTATTTTGGCCCATTCCTCCATGCAGATCTCCTCTAGAGCAGTGATGTTTTGGGGCTGTCGCTGGGCAACACGGACTTTCAACTCCCTCCAAAGATTTTCTATGGGGTTGAGATCTGGAGACTGGCTAGGCCACTCCAGGACCTTGAAATGCTTCTTACGAAGCCACTCCTTTGTTGCCCGGGTGATGTGTTTGGGATCATTGTCATGCTGAAAGACCCAGCCACGTTTCATCTTCAATGCCCTTGCTGATGGAAGGAGGTTTTCACTCAAAATCTCATGATACATGGCCCCACTCATTCTTTCCTTTACACGGATCAGTCGTCCTGGTCCCTTTGCAGAAAAACAGCCCCAAAGCATGATGTTTCCACCCCCATGCTTCACAGTAGGTATGGTGTTCTTTGGATGCAACTCAGCATTCTTTCTTCTCCAAACACGACAAGTTGAGTTTTTACCAAAAAGTTCTATTTTGGTTTCATCTGACCATATGACATTCTCCCAATCCTCTTCTGGATCATCCAAATGCTCTCTAGCAAACTTCAGACGGGCCTGGACATGTACTGGCTTAAGCAGGGGGACACGTCTGGCACTGCAGGATTTGAGTCCCTGGTGGTGTAGTGTGTTACTGATGGTAGCCTTTGTTACTTTGGTCCCAGCTCTCTGCAGGTCATTCACTAGGTCCCCCCGTGTGGTTCTGGGATTTTTGCGCACCGTTCTTGTGATCATTTTGACCCCACGGGGTGAGATTTTGCGTGAAGCCCCAGATCGAGGGAGATTATCAGTGGTGTTGTATGTCTTCCATTTTCTAATAATTGCTCCCACAGTTGATTTCTTCACACCAAGCTGCTTACCTATTGCAGATTCAGTGTTCCCAGCCTGGTGCAGGTCTACAATTTTGTTTCTGGTGTCCTTTGACAGCTCTTTGGTCTTGGCCATAGTGGAGTTTGGAGTGTGACTGTTTGAGGTTGTGGACAGGTGTCTTTTATACTGATAACGAGTTCAAACAGGTGCCATTAATACAGGTAACGAGTGGAGGACAGAGGAGCCTCTTAAAGAAGTTGTTACAGGTCTGTGAGAGCCAGAAATCTTGCTTGTTTGTGACCAAATACTTATTTTACCGAGGAATTTACCAGTTAATTCATTAAAAATCCTACAGTGTGATTTCCTGGATTCTTTCCCCCATTCTGTCTCTCAAGTTGAAGTGTACCTATGATGAAAATTACAGGCCTCTCTCATCTTTTTAAGTAGGAGAACTTGCACAATTGGTGGCTGACTAAATACTTTTTTGCCCCACTGTAAACAACCCAAACCGATGCCTTAGCATCGGAAACAAGCTAATGTTAGCCTGACCGCGACACCACAGTAACATGAGATATACGCTAAGGAGTGTTACTGTAACCACTACCATCTTAGCTTTGTGGCCAATTTTTTTTATCATCGAATCCAACATAAATCAAGTAGGAGTTAATTACCAGTCAAACAGAAATGTGGCTAACTCCGCATCGGTTTTGAATCCTTTCAGGTGTTTATGAGTGAGAGCATGTGCAGGGTAGGGGTAGCTTATGCACAAGCAATGATCATCACTCCATCAGACACTCCTCTTGGCTCTGGTTGGTTGTTTTGATTTGGGCACGGTGGATTCTTACAAATGACATTAGAAGTATGAGTTGGAGCCAGAGGAGCCCGAGTTTTCACTGATTATTGGTCTCATGTACTATTGTCAATACGTAGTGACAGTTTTAGCAAATACTGTATGACAAAATAGTGCTATACAGGTTACATACTGCTGCTTTAAAGAGGTTAATTGAAACACACTAGTGATTTTTTTTTTTGCCTGGAACTTGTGTGAAAATTACCTTTATTTTTATGTTTACACACATATATATATATATATATATATATATATATATATATATATATATATATATATATATAATAAGACAGTTTTGAATTATGATAAAATGGCAGTGAGTTAGTTTTAGGCACTGGGGACACTGCTGAGTGCTGTTTCATACTGTGAATACAGACTGGGGAGTGTTTTTACCTGGTCATCAGAGACCTGCTCCAGGTAGATGTGTGTTGAGTTGATGAGGTGCATACGTGTGTAGCCATAATCAGTGCTTCTGAAGGCACTCCAGTCTCGAGGCTTGGGGATAAACCCATCATGTTTTTCTCGACACCCCTAAGAAAGTCAAAACATTGGCCTTATTATCCTTGGTATAGTTTCCTGAGAATAAATTTCCTGTATTTGACATTCTTTTCATTTAATTTTCTTTTTCAGAAACTTTCAAATATGTGGACTGTAATTTTATTGCTTGACTTGTTATTTATTTGGATAAATCATATGATCAAGATAAACTTAGAGCCTACACTGAGCAGTACAGGCACCGATTTTTTTTGTTGTTGTTGTTGTTCTTAAATGATTAAATTAATCAGGAGAAATTTATTTCAGGGTTTAAAGATATAAGCAAATTAAATTAAATACTAACTTAAACTCCAATTTGAGTCAACAAGACACTTTCACTAGCCCAAGTCATCATAATGCAGATTTATTAAACTTAAAATGAATCAACTCATTAAAAAACACCTCAATACAGAATTCATGTTGCCTGAAAGAAAAATCTATGCATCCTATAATGTAGTTACAGATATTTAATGCAGAATATTGTGTAAAAATTCTCAAGTTTTAAATGTTTAGGTTAAAAACAAAATTACACAGTTATAAAAATTCAGGCTATAAATAATGAGGCTGTGTAAATTCAGGGAAACATCTGTGGAACAAAAAAGCCTGGATCTAAACAAGTCTGATTTAATCAAACCTAATCTAATCCAGACCAATCACAACACACATAAAAGGTTTCACATCACAGAAGTGTGCATCTGTTTGTCCAGCAGTTGCCTTAGCAACAGTGTTTTGCCAAAGCCACTCGTATTTTGTTTCTGTGTAATTAATATTTATGATCTCGCCCAGGAGCTTTCTACAATTTGAACAGTTTTGCCTTTATTTCATCATAGGAAAACCTTATAGTCTGACTTTATTTTTCTCCCCCCCGCCCTTTACACTGTATAAAGGTTTTATAAATAGTGGAACAATACAAATGGTCCAAAATTACATGGAGGAAAAAAAACCCCTGCAAGCCTACTAATTATAATAATCAATCTGCTGAACTCTATGTCTCCAAGGACTATACTCAAACATCAACAGCACACAGCTAGCAAGCACAGCATGCTCCGGTTTTCATTATTCAAATGCAAGAAGAGGAAAAGGTCCATTCCATCTTGTTTGTTGATGTGTCTAAGTAAATTGTATTTTGTTTACTTTTTCCACACTATTAAATTCAGCCATGAACCTGCCCAACACCACAGGATGCTAGTTACATATGTAACTGTGATTCTATGAACTGTCAGGGGTAGTGTGCACATACAAACATGTCGAGATCTTCCACCAAAGCTCCATACTGAGGCATGATGTAGAATTTATAACAAGTAGCACTGTCCTACAGAAATCATAGTCTAGAACCTTCTCACTGAACTGGATCTAGTTCTGAATGTCATGGCGGTCATCAGATTACCAGACTGTTGGGACACACCTTCTAATTCAATATGTCTGTGAAGGTTCTCAGGTCATCCAGGTCATCGTAAACCGCAGGTGCTAAAGAAGGCAACTGGACTTGCTTCAAATTCTTGAAGACGTTTCACCCCTCATCCGAAAGGCTTCTTCTTGCTTTTGGTCCACTAGAGGATAAATACCTGGAACTCCCCACTAGTCACAGAACTGAAGAAGCCTTTCGGATGAGAAGTGAAACATCTTCAAGGATTTCAAGCAAGTCCAGTTGCCTTCTTTAGCACCTACAGCTTCTAATCCAAAGGGTTTTCTCCATTTTTATCAATTAAAAGTCACTTCATGTTTTAAAGTAATGATGGATGTCATTTCTCTTTACAGAGTTGAGCGAGTCTTGATATAATATGGATTACTACAGTTGTGGAATAGGGCTATTTACTGCCTTTACATTATTTACTATTTGATCTCAAACACATTAAGAAGGCGAGAAATTGTACTAATTAACTTTTGACGAGGCACACCTGTTAATTGAAAAGCATTCCAGGTGACGACCTCATGAAGCTGGTTAAGAGAATGCCAATAGTGCATAAAATGTCATCAAGGTAAACACTGGCTACGCTGAAGAATCTAAAATATCAAATATTTTCCAACAATTTTGTTTACCACATAATTCCATATAAAGTTCCATATATGATTTCATAGTTTTGATGTGGGTGGCACGGTGGTGTAGTGGTTAGCGCTGTCGCCTCACAGCAAGAAGGTCTGGGTTCGAGCCCCGTGGCCGGCGAGGGCCTTTCTGTGTGGAGTTTGCATGTTCTCCCCGTGTCTGCGTGAGCTTCCTCCAGGTGCTTTGGTTTCCCCCACAGTCCAAAGACATGCAGGTTAGGCTAACTGGTGACTCTAAATTGACCGTAGGTGTGAATGTGAGTGGGAACTGTTGTTTGTCTCTGTGTTAGCCCTGCGATAACCTGGTGACTTGTCCAGGGTGTACCCCGCCTCTCACCCACAGTCAGTTGGGATAGGCTCCAGCTTGCCTGCGACCCTGTAGAACAGGATAAGCAGCTACAGATAATGGATGGATGGATGGATGGATGGATAGTTTTGATGTCTTCAGCAGTGTTCCAGCTAGTTTAACATGACACCACGCCCTGCCCTCCAGAACATGTGCCCTGTCCTCATTTATATCTACCCCAGTCATAATTTTCCAGAACTCTCCAAGCACCCAGCACATACGTTCCGCCACAGAAAGAAAGTGTGCCCTAACAAGTGTTGCCAACTTGCTATGAAAGTAATGCATGTTGACCAATCACAACACACTATTAGCGCAGGGTCATAGTCATGCTCTGTCAACCATTTTGTCTTATTACAATAACGAGTCAGTGAAGCAAGGTACATTTGAAAAGCAGTGATGCCTACAAAGGCATAAAAGAAAAAAAAGATTTGATAAAAGCAGCAAGGGGCTCACAGAACCTAGCTCTCGGTTTGCCAGAACGTAAGCAGATCTGGAAGTTGAGAACTAAACAAATTCAATCAAAAGGCCCGACAGATTGAAACGCTAGATATAGATCTAAAGAAAAATCTCATCACTAACGTTAACATTAACATTAATGTGTTAGACTACATCTAATCCAACATTAATATCCCGGACTAATATTAATGATCGATTATCACTATTAGTACTGATATTATTATTAGTATTAACTAACATTAGACTGTTATGTTAATGGGTGATAGATATAAGTGCTGAAAGAGTTTATTGAAAAGCACGCTGCCAAACAGTTCCAAAACGTCCTTGTGGCGCATGCTGCTCACTCAGAGCAAAAGTGCATGTGGACAAGAGTGACAGTTCAAGGCATGCCATGCGCAGACACGTGCGGATGTGACATTATGAAACATTATTATTAAACTCGTTAACTAAGAACTTTCAGATCTGCTTATTTATTTTACAAAAGTAATCTACCCTGCATAGTTGCTAGTATGGCTAATTTTGCATGATAGATTCTTTGTCGATAGTGATGTGCACAAAATTGCCCTAGATGCATGAAAAATTGTCTGCATGGACACCCTGCCTTCTTCTGAAGCTAACTGGAACACTGCCTCAGTATTGTTCTACAATGTAGAAAATAGTCAAAATACAAAAAAAAAAAAACCCACTTTGAATGAGTAGGTGTCCCCAAACGTTAGACTGGTACTATAGCTAGCATCTTAATTCCACCTTCCTAATCACCAGGAAATTTTTATGGATAAAACTCCAAAACAATATTTGAATGTTTCATCAAAAACTGAATGGCCTTGGTCAACAGATGCATGCTTGGCACAAATGAACCATATCACTGGCATTATTTTTTTTAACTGAACTGAAATAGCAAATTAAAAGCATGATAAAATAGGATACAGTCCATGATACAGTTTTGTGGCTTCAATTAACCTGTGCACAATTAAATGTGGGATATAATGATAAACTAATAAAATGCAAAACAATAGGCTGTACTAGATCAAGTGTTATTTTATAAGCTGCTGAATAAGGAAGGTGGAAGCCATATTGTTAAATTAAACCAAATATGGAATGATGACTGTGATCATTACAATTTGGATTATAAGTGCAGCAATATATTTACAATATAATATATTAAACTGTCAGATTATTGTTAGATGGCATTACATTAGTGTCATTTAACAGACACGCTTATCCAGAGCTACGGACAGTATACCCAGAGCAGCCTGGGGAGCAGTTGGGGGTTAGGTGCCTTGCTCAAGGGCACTTCAGCTATTCCTGCTGGTCCAGGGAATCAAACCAGTGACCTTTTGGTCCCAAAGCTGCTTCTCTAACCATTAGGCCATAGCTTCCCAGGAGATGACTTATTTGAATGCCATTTTCTCATTCATATGTTATCATTTTACCTTGTTTTTTTTTTTTTAACTGTAGCTTGTTTTTATATTGCAATCGGACAGCCAGTTCTTCAGTCTGCATTTTCAAGCTCAGGCTTACAGCAAAGCTCTTTAAGGGGCTCTTAAGGTGTTTAAGGGGGGTGGTTTAGATGTTACAGAAAAACTGTCTTCTACTCAAGAAAATTTGGGCTTTGAGCAGGAGGGGAGTCCACTTTAGTGCTGTGACAAGCAAATATGTTGATAAAACTTGCATTTTAAGCACTAATGAAAATTTTTTAAACATATTTTGTTTAATTATTTTCACAATTTTGAATGACCCTTACAAGTGTAAGAGACTAATAAACATAGATTTTGCTTACAATAATCAATGTTTAATTGAGAAACATACTTACAGCTGAGCCAGTAATGATGTGCACAGGTGCTTTAGGATTCACGTATGGCTCATCAACACTCCCATTAAACACCTGTAACAATCCAATAATAGACTATAAAATCACAAAATAATAAATTATCCATCCATCCATCCATCCATCCATTTTCTGCCACTTACCCAGGTCTGGGTCGCGGGAGTAGCAGCCTAAGCAGAGCAGCCCAGACTTCCCTCTTCCCGGCCACCTCCACCAGCTCTTCCGAGGGAATACCGAGGTGTTCTCAGGCCAGCCGAGAGATGTAATCTCTCCAGCGTGTCCTGGGTCTGCCCTGGGGTCTCCTCCTGGTGGGGTATGCCCAGAGAACCTCCCCTGGGAGGCATCCAGGGGGCATCCTAACAAGGTGCCCGAACCACCTCAACTGACTCCTTTCAATGTGGAGGAGCAGCGGTTCTACTCGGAGTCTCTCCCAAATGACCAAGTTTCTCACCCTGTCTCCAAGCGAGAGCCCAGCCACCCTGCAGAGAAAACTCATTTCGACCACTTGTATCCGCGATCTCGTTCTTTCTTTCACAACCCAGAGCTCGTGGCCATAGGTGAGGGTGGGAACGTAGATGGACCAGTAAATCGAGAGCTTTACCTTTTGGCTCAGCTCTCTCTTTACCACAACAGACCGGTTTAGTGTCCACATCACTGCTGATGCTGCCCCGATCCGCCTGTCCAACTCCTGCTCCCCCCTACCCTCACTCGTGAGCAAGACCCCAAGATACTTAAACTCCTCCACTTGAGGTAGCAACTCCTCCCTGACCCGAAGTAGGCACTCCACCCGTTTCCAGCTGAGCGCCATAGCCACGGACTTCGAGGTGCTGATCCTCATCCTAGCCACTTCATACTCTGCTGCAAACCGTCCCAGCGCATGCTGTAGGTCACAGATTGATGAAGCTAACAGGACATCATCCACAAAAAGCAGGGACACAGTACTGATGCCACCAAACCAGACACCCTCCACCCCTTGGCTGCGCCTAGAAATTCTGTCCATAAAAGTTACAAACAGAACCAGTGACAAAGGGCAGCCCCTGGTGGAGTCCCACATGCACCGGGAACGAGTCTGACTTACTGCCAGCAATGCGAACCAAACTCCTGCTCGGTTCAACTATCGACCAGACTCTACTCGCCAGCACCCCAGCATAGGCTTTCCCAGGGAGGCTGAGAAGTGTGAGCCCCCTATAGTTGGAACACACTCTCCAGTCCCCCTTTTAAAAAAAAAAGGGGGGACCACTACCCTAGTCTGCCAATCCAGAAGCACTGTCCCTGACCTCCACGCAATGTTGAAGCGGCGTGTCAGCCAAGGCAGCCCAACAACATCCAACACCTTCAGGAACTCAGGACGAATCTCATCCACCCCGGAGCCTGGCCAACAAGGAGCTTTTAAACCACCTTGGCAACCTCAGCCCCTGTGATGGGTGAGTCCTTCCAAGCACCCTCAGACTCTGTCTTCCTCGGACAACATGAAGGTGGGATTGAGGAGATCCTCAAAGTATTCCTTCCACCACCGGACAACGTCCCCAGTTGAGGTCAACAGCATTCCATCCCCACTGTAAACAGTTGGGACAGAGCACTGCTTTCCCTTCCTGAGCCGCCGGACAGTTTGCCAGGATCTCTTCAAGGCTGAACAAAAGTTTTTTTCCATGGCCTCACTGAACTCCTCCCACACCAGAGTTTTTGCTTCAGCGACCTCCAGAGCTGCATTCCGCTTTGCCCGTCGGTATCTGTCAGCTGCCTCTGGAGACCCACCGGCCAACTAAGCCTGACAGGACTCCTTCAGCTTGACAGCTCCCCTCATCGCAGGTGTCCACCACCGGGTTCAGGGATTACCGCCACGACAGGCACCAACAACCTTGCAGCCACAGCTCCGCACAGCTGCCTCAGCAATGGAGGTATGGAACATGGTCCCCATCCTCCCCTGGTATGCAGTTGAAGTTCTGCCGGAGGTGGCAGTTGAAGATCATTGCAGACATTCCCAACATACCCTCACTACACGTTTGGGCCTACCAGGTCTGTCCAGCCTCCTCCCCCACCATGTGATCCAGCTCACCACCAGGTAGTGATCAGTTGACAGCCCTGCTCCTCTCTTCCCCCGAGTGTCCAAGACATACAGTCACAGATCAGATGAAACTACTACAAAGTCAATCATTGATCTACGGCCTAGGGTGTCCTTGTGCCACATGCACTTACGGACACCCTTATGCTCAAACATGGTGTTTGTTATGGCCAAACCATGCATGCACAGAAGTCCAACAACAGAACATCACTCGGGTTCAGATCGGGCAGGCCGTTCCTCCCAATCACACCCCTTCAGGTCTCACAGTCATTGCCCATGTGAGCACTGAACTCCCCCAGTAAAACAATGGAGTCCCTTCATAGTGCACTGTCTAGTATCCCTCTCAAGGACTCCAAGAAGGCCGGGTACTCTGATCTACCATTTGGTACATAAGCGCAAATGACAGTCAGAGACCGTTCCCCGACCCAAAGGCGCTGGGAAACGATCCTCTCATTTACTGGGGAGAATGCCAATGTTAGTGCACTAAACTGGGGGGCTACCAATAGCCCCACCCCTGTCCGGCACCGCTCACCCTTGGCAACTCCAGCATGGAGAGTCCAACCCTTGTCCAGGAAATTGGTTCAAGAGCCCAAGCTATGTGCTGAAGTGAGCCCAACTATATCTAGTCGGTACCTCTCAACCTCACGCACCAGCTCAGGCTCCTTCCCCACCAGAGAGGTGACATTCCATGTCCCAAAAGCCAGTTTTGTCAGTCAGGGATCAGTATGCCAGGGCCTCTGTCTTTGGCTGCCACCCGATCCACAATGCACTGGACCACCAGGCACTCGCCAACAAGCCCCTCCCCCAGACCTGGCTCCAGGGGTGGGGCCCTGGTATCCCTGATCCAGGCGAAGGCACTTGGATCCTTGTTTTTTCTCTCATAAGGGTCTTCAGAATAATAAATTATATATTATTTTATTACATTTCTATTTTTTTTTGCATATCCATTTTATTGATATTTATGACATCAGTTTTTAGAGTCTGGAGTTTACCTTGTAATTATACACAGGCCATAGTCTTTCATAAGTATGTTCATGTGCCCACAGCTCCAGATCCACTCCTGTACCAACACATCCACACAATAACAGTGTTACTACATCATTGCCAAATAATTCACATTGAGTAATAAACAACAACAACCACTTGACAAATGCCAACTCAACAAAATCCAAGTCAATCATGGCGATGAGGAGTCACTTCAGTAAGGCATTTCTGCTTGGAAAGAGTAACGTGCTTTCAAGTGTAAATAACCTCTTCGATGAAATCCAGAGAAGTCCACTCAGACCAGAGCTCAGAAAATGCTTACTATAGCCAAACCTAAGGGGACGCTATGTTTTGTTTTGTTTTTTTATTCAATGTTCTATGGGTTTAAGTGTAACATTCCACCCATTTGAAAGACACCCAGTCTACTTTAAGCACTGAACAGTTTTGTCTGGTTGGCTAGATATTTTCCATAATTATATTTATTCAGTGACTTGGAGTTTTATAGTGCTTCTGGAGAAGGGGTGCGCAGCCTGCTGTAACAAACATTATCTGGAGTTACTGAGGTATACCATGCTGATAGAATAAGTCCTCAAGGCCAGGGGCTGGCGGCATTGTGTCACTGCGTCCATGGCGTACCTGAGAGAAGGGGGGGGGGGGGGGGGGGGCAAGAAAGAAAGAGAGAGAGAATGAATGTGAATGAATGAAAATAAGTGCAAATGTTCTTTATGGACTTTCTTTATAAAATCAAGAAAGGCCTCTTGAAATGCAGAATGTATGGAACATCCAGAATAGAGACTGTGGGTTACGTATTGGCATGCCTTTAAAACAATCAAAAACTTTATGTACAAGGTTTGCAGGTGTATGCAAACTTGAAACCTAACAAAAAAAACAACCTCACAAAAGCTGACTTCCTAACAGGGTCTAAAGAGGACTGTCTTTCACATGACCAAAATAACATCATATGTTTGACACATTTGGTGCAGTTTCTACCAAAGTTACAAAATACAGGACTGTGTCAATGCAAATAGATTGATTTTGGACTTGCAATACAATTTACTATGCCCGAGTCTCAGGAAAGTCACTTTGGGAATGGTGGCCACAAATTAATTCACCTAGATTTCCGACTTGATAGCTACTGCAATAGTTGGAATCTATGGATAATTTCCAAGGCTATTGTCAATTGTCTCAAACCTAGACAAGTCTGGAGCAAAATCAGCTAATTTTATCTGTATAAACACTGTTCTTTCTCTTATAGTTTTTAAGCTTTAAGTGAAATACTATGAATCTCTGAATGCTACCCTGTATGACTGGAATACAGTACAGGGGAGAATAAGCCTGTCACTCTTGCATCATGCTGAAAAAGATATTTTTTTTTTAAAAAAGGCACAGAAAAATATTTGGAAAGTTTTCTGGTTTAACCCAGCACCACAATGGTAAATCGATGAATCCCTGGATCCATTCAGCTATCAGATTCAAGAAAGATTCATACATAGCTTTCAAACTTGGTGCAGTCATCTTTATCATCATTGGAGCAGTACATGGGTCTGTGTGCCATGGTGATTATCCAGGGTCTTACAGCTCTGTTCTGTGGTTTGTTTGCTTCCTAGTTAAAGGAGAAGAAATGGCAGAAATTTTAAACTGATGCAATTTATTTATTATTAGCATATCCTTTATTCAGTGGTTGGCTTCTGGTTAGTTAAATGAATCAAGAAGTCATTTTTAAAAATAAAAATCAGTTCTCTGGATGAACTAAACTTAGCTGAGATTGAGCAGATCTTGGGTATATACCTCAAGATCTTTCTGCAGCCACTCATATTGTTTGAAGAGGAGATCTAGGCCATATTTGAGGTAGAAGTAGACCTCAGTAGAGAACGAGATGATGTGTGCTGACCCAATGTTCCAGCTGCACATAGAGGGGGACATAAAAAAGGTTTGACTACATTTAAAATACAGAAGCAAGCATAAGAGACATACTTCCAAAGAAAAGCTAGAAATCTATGTGCTTGTGAAATTAAAGCTAACCCTCAGGAAGAAGCAAAACTATAATACTTAGGCTACCTAAAATGTCACAGTGACTACGTTTACATGCACATCCAAATCGAGCTGCTGTCAGTAATCGAGCTGAAGGTCCCAGCAGGGTGCCAGAGAAATCCAATCCTACATGCACACAATGAAATCGGGCTATTGTGTGAGGTGCATTGTGCACCCGAGCCACAGGTGGCGCTACACGCCCCATCGTGTTGGTACACTTCCGGTTGTCGTCATGAAGAAGAGCTATTCAAGAGTGTAAACAAAGTTATCAGTTCCGTGTTCTCCATTGCGCGTTTTTCTCCCGTCCATGAATTTTAATATATTCAACTCCTTAAGCTGAATGAGCATGAACTCTGTCTCCTCATTGCTCCAGAAGTGCACGTTTCTGCTTGCCTGTGGCAGTGGGGGCGTGGTCAAACGCCGGTCTGTGACAGGAGGGCGGAGCCAGGGAAGGTGAGTGGCAGAATCACTTCACCTGACGGTAATTAACCTGTGTTTGTGTGTCTTCCCAGTAACCGCGCCCTATTTAAGGAGGCAGAGGGAGAGCAGAGGGGAGAGCTCATCCCGGGACTAGAACACAGCGCGCGCGCGCTTCTCTCAAGAATAAAAGTAGGCTGTTAAACTGAAAAGTCTGACAATAAAAAGCCTATTAGTACCAGAAGCTTTGTCCTGCCGTCCTCTGTGCTCCACCCACACTTCAGAGAGCTCTACATCGCCATTTTCTCTTCTTCGTTTGTTCCTCCTGACCTCTTCTGCTGCTCGCTACTACTGTTGTTATGCCGACCGAGGCTGTTGTGTTTCCCGCTTGTGGTCTTGTCACTCATCACTTCCGGAAGTAGCTCGACAACTAGCTCGATAGGGTATACATGCACAAAGTAGCTCGGCAGAAATCGCATAAACTAGGTCGTGTAGCTCGATTCCGAGAAATCAAGTTCGGTTCAATTTCAGCCGAATTAAGGTGTATACATGGCATTTTGAACTTCGATTTCAGTCGAGCAACGGCAGAAATTCGATTCTCTCTATGTGCATGTAAACGTAGTGACTGTCACAATCTATTATGCACTGGAGCATATTATGTGCTTAGTATGCATAAAACAAAACAAAAAACAAACATAATAATAATAATAATAATAATAATAATAATAATAATTGGGCGGCACGGTGGTGTAGTGGTTAGCGCTGTCGCCTCACAGCAAGAAGGTCCTGGGTTCGAGCCCCGGGGCCGGCGAGGGCCTTTCTGTGTGGAGTTTGCATGTTCTCCCCGTGTCCGCGTGGGTTTCCTCCGGGTGCTCCGGTTTCCCCCACAGTCCAAAGACATGCAGGTTAGGTTAACTAGTGACTCTAAATTGACCGTAGGTGTGAATGTGAGTGTGAATGGTTGTCTGTGTCTATGTGTCAGCCCTGTGATGACCTGGCGACTTGTCCAGGGTGTACCCTGCCTTTCGCCCATAGTCAGCTGGGATAGGCTCCAGCTTGCCTGCGACCCTGTAGAAGGATAAAGCGGCTAGAGATAATGAGATGAGATGAGATAATAATAATGTTAGTTTATGGTAAAGGCCACAAACTATTTTTCCCCAGTGCTTGCATTTCATTTTTTTTAAATTCATATTATACTGTATGCACTGAGAGGGTTGCTGGATTTTTTTTTTTTAAAACAGTCCCTGGCAGAAAAAAAAACCTCCTATAAACAAGAAAATTTACAACAAAAAGTATGTGGACACTGGACCATCAAACCCATATGTGGGCTTTCTCCAAACTTTTGGCACAAAGTTTGAAGCACATACTGTAATTGTCAAGACCGTCTTTGTACGCTGTAGAATTACAACTTCCCCTCACTGGCACTAAGGGGCTCAAACCTGTTCGAGCATGACAATGCCCCTGTGCACAAAGCAAGAACTTTGCAAACATGGTCAGATTGGAGTAGAAGGTCTTCTGCACAGAGAAGCTTGAGCCCAGACCTCAACCCCACTGATCATCTCCGGGATGAACTGCAACGGAGACTGCATGCCAGACCTTCTCACTCTACATCAGTACTTGACTAATACTCTTGTGGTTGAATGAGCACAAATCCTCAGAAGCATGCTCCAAAGCCTTCCCAAAAGAGCAGAAGTTGTTATGGCTGCAAAGGGGGACGACAACTCCAAATTAAGTCCCATGGTTTTGGAATGGAAAGTTCATTAAACACATGCTGGTATGATGGTCAGGTGTTCACATACTTTTGGCCATATGGTGTAACTGTAGGCATTCTATCAGCAAAACTTTCTTTTGCTCTACAGCCCACTTCCCAGATACAGACAATAAAGATATGGTCCACATTTAAACCCTTTGGTGACTGACCCCTTGAAAATGGTTCCTCCAGGAACGATGACGTTTCAGTTGTCAAGACAACGGAAAAACTAAAATACAAGAGCATTTTGTTTTGTGCACAAGAGCATTGTGACGTATCTTTCTGTTTTTGTATTTTAGTTTTTCCGTTGTCTTGACAACTGAAAAGTCATCGTTCCTGGAGGAATCATTTTCAAGGGGTCAGTCACCAAAGGGTTAAACAATAAATAAATAAACAAACACCACAAACACCCTTATGGTTAAAAGTAAGTCCTACTTGGCTGATTTCTTGCAAAATATCAGCAAAAAGCAGCTCCTAAATCTAAAACAAGCTACGTAATCTGAATATTCTTGTCACACTAAAAATAAATGATAAACAAGTGTTGCTGCTGGCAACTTAAGTCACCATCAAGTTAATGCTTTTGAAACATCTTATGAGAGTGCACTTAAAAGACGGTGTTGCAATAACTGTGGAGATTACTCAACTACTAAGCAAAGCAATACGACTGTCCAGCCAGGCTTTGATAACTCTCTGCTACTTGGCCACAAGAAAATGGTGTTACACAGTGCAAATAAACTGAATATCTCAAGCTGTGTAATATAATCAAACTAAGTCTTACTTGACAATTCCTTAGAGTTGCTCACCAAATACTTTAGCTAGGGTTACTCTAAAGGTTGCATAATTTACAAGAATTATGCATTTGGACTTTTTTCACTTATACAGCCAACGACACAATTTTATTTATTTTTTTTAATATTGTTCTGGCACCTTTATGGCAACTGTGCCATTATCAGCCCAAGCCTCTCAGCAACTTCATTAACAGGGTTTATGAAGAAATTCAGAAACCTTCAGGTACACTGAGG
This sequence comes from Neoarius graeffei, assembly GCF_027579695.1. Classification (NCBI taxonomy): domain Eukaryota; kingdom Metazoa; phylum Chordata; class Actinopteri; order Siluriformes; family Ariidae; genus Neoarius; species Neoarius graeffei. The sequence continues at coordinate 43,260,121 of NC_083579.1, read as the reverse complement.
AGAACCCCTACTGGTAAGGTCAGTTGTTTGGTATTTGGTTAGAACAAAACAAAACAAAACAAAACAAACAAACAAACAATTCTTATGCAACTCCCAAAGGAGAACATCTGCTCTTGATGCAAACAGATATCTGATGAATGGACAGAATGAGATGGTTATTAAAAACTCATACCTGTACCACAGACTCTCAGTTTCCCCAGGCATACTGAAACGGCTCTTGTAGTGTGAGAAATTACTGGAAAAAAATGAATAAAATTAATTACTTACAAATTATCCCAATGTCTACTTTTTCAGTCAGTTAGAATTATCCACTTGATCTTAAAAAACGGGGGCAACACATTTTAGTTGGGCATAATGCTGAAACAGAACAACTTTCTAGGAACGTTGTAGCTAGCAGAAGTACTAAATTTTCCATCTTCAAAAAAAGTGTCATTTTTCCTTTAAGAGACATGGATGAGACAGACCAACTCCTCACAAGTACTGAAATGACTTGAACTTAGAAAAGCATAATGAGCTTAGAAAACACAAAACAGGGGAGCCCCTAACTGAATTCAGACATTCATGGTACAAGGAGAAAAGTGCAGGGTCATGGTAGTTGAGAAGAGGTAGCTGGATGAGACGATACCATTTATATCAAGTTTGTAGACATGTTGCCAGAGCTGATGATGTTTCAGCTAAGAATTTATAATTTAATTAACATTGTGGTCATGCAATGCAGCGAAAAAAAAAAAAAGCTAAGCAAATCATTGCATAAAGTCCTGCAGCTCTCTGAAACAAAAGTGCTCTGAGAGCACAATATCCCCCACTGGCAACTATGCCATAACTCTAGTAAAATACAACTGAATTGAACGAAACTGCAATATGCATATTACCGACATATAACAAATAATCCTGCCAAGCTTTGTGAAATTCTGCCAAAAATTGTAAGAGGAGTTGATTTCAGAAGGTGAGCACCATTCCTGGGACGGACGGACGGAAATTGCCACGACATAATCCCCTTTCGGGCCCTTTAGCCAGCGGGGGATAAAAATGAAGCAGTTCTTCTTGCAGACACAAGATTTGAGATCTTCTATCGGATAACATGCTGGCAAGATTTAAAAAGCAGTGTGTAATAATCCCTAGGAGAGAGGCAAACCTGTAATCTTTCACCTTAAAGAACAGAATATGACATGTATACAACATACATACACACACACTATATATATATATATATATATATATATATATATATATATATATATATAGTTCGAATTACGGGGGGTACTGGGGGGTACTATACCCCCCAATGAAGACCCAGTACCCCCCAAAGAGACAAAAATATAAGTTTTGGGGGGGGTCCGATATTTTTTCTGATATTGTGAAAAGGAATATATAATTCAAACCAACTCCCATTCGGCATTCTTATTGTAGGAACATTTTAATGTAAATCGATTTCAGACAGACACCCCTATTGTGGACCGTACCATTTTTGGTCACCGCAGCGCTAGAACATGCTAGAGCAGGGGTTTTCAAAGTGTGAGAGAGTCAGCCCCCCCACAGAGAGCAAATAAACAACAGTGCCCCCCCCCTTACAATTTTTGTTGTTGCTATACTTAATGTTCCATTCGTATTTAAAAAAAAATGGGTGTTGTACATATTTGTATTTTTTTCTTTTACACATTTTAAACATCTGTGCTTTTTGAAAACATCATTTTTTACACATTTAAAACATATGAGCTTTATTAAAACATCTTTTTTTTTTTTTTTTTACACATTTTAAACATCTATGCTTTTTTTAAACATCTTGTTTTACACATTTTAAACATCTCATAGCATCGTTAGCTAGCACCTCTTGGCAGACAACACACTGTGGCAGTGGAGCATCTTCAGATCCAGTCCATGAAAATCCAAACTTTAAATAATCGTGGTCATACGTCCTTCTTTTTTTGCTTGGCCCAGACTCTGTCTCCTCACTCACTGTAGCTTTAGCTGCCAAAAATCAATCCATTTTGTCTCTGGCAAAGGCTAGCTGAAGTTCGCTAAATGTCCGCAATTGTAACTTATTCTGGTTTATTTCTCCTCACGTTGCGCCCCCCCTGAAGAACTCTGGCGCCCCCTAGGGGAGACGCGTCCCACACTTTGAAAAGCCCTGCGCTAGAAGCAATAGTTTCTAGTCCACACCGTATTCAGTTGATTCATCAGATACAGTCCATGGGTTTGCAGCAATTTATACAGTCTGTGGTTTGCAGCAGAAGACATGCATTGGTAATGTTAGTTGCTAACCAACTTTTAGCCTGTTGAAAATGTGTTATTTTACAACTTTCATTTATTAAAGTGATTTGTTCTTTCAGCTCATGTCACGTCTTTATACGTTGAATTACTTACCCACTAAGGCCAGTAGGCTACAGTGGACGGACGTTAATGTTAGTTACCAACGTTAGTTAGCAAGATAAGCTAAGTCTCTATTTAAATCAAGCTTGTTACAGTGTGGTATAGAAACGATTCTCATTTCAAAGGAGAAGTACTCCATATGTTTCCATTCTCATTTTATCATGAATAAATTGTGCCCTTCTGAAATTCATTTGGCACATAGGCCCATCCTGTGTGTGTGATTAGGCACAAGAAGTTCTGATGTAGGCTTAGCTAAGCCTATGTAAAATTACAATCAGAACCTCTGGGGACTGGGGGCAACATAAAAAGAGCCAGGTAGTAGGCTAGCCTAGGCAAAATAGCCTAGTACATGGATGTTTTCTATTGTTTTTACTTACATTCCTTTTGTATTATTTTTAAGATAGTCATAGTTTCATCTGAGTACCCTGTTTGAGTTTATTCACAGAGACAGTAGGCCAAACATGAGTAAAAGAAAAGGGTCAGACATCAGGCATTTTTTTGGTGCTAAAAAAGTAGTAAATATTAGCACTAAGATCTACAGACAATTACAGTACAAGTGTAGGTGCAGTTAGGTTTTATACACTGTTCATGTGAATAAAGAAAATGGGTTCCCAGCAGACAGGAGAGGCACAGCAGGACGAAAGAGAGCAAGACATTCAGCAGGACTGTTCTGCATGTGTGTATATACTGTATGTGACTCATTCGTAGTGTTGATACCCAGTTTGTTCTGACAAAGAAGGTTATCAGGTTGTACTGCTGTTTTTCTTCTGTGGTAGTACTGTATGGTTTGTCATGCTTCTTAATGACATTAAAAATTATTGTTCAGAGTTATTGCGTTGAGTTACTGACACCGACTTCCATAGACGAGACGGGACAAGACCGGGGGGGCGATTGATATGATAGTGGACCATGATGGTACCCCCCAATTATGGTGGGGTAATTCGCACTCTGTATATATATAGCATGTGGAAACACGTTTGATTTCAAGAGCACAAATTACATTTAATTAGAGAGATGTCCAGGGGGTGAACTGAATGACAGAAATGTTATGTGATTAGTTTACTGTGCACAAGAATCTAACGAGTAAATGTGTACAGAACTGAAAGGACAGACAACTTTATAGCCCCCTCTTGTGGCACCTTGTAGCTGTGTAATCATCAACACCACCAGTGTACAAAAAAATTACGACAGCAGTAATGCAGGTTTTGTGTACTAATGCCAAAATCACATTAGTTCTACTGTTTGTCACATCCCAACAAAAAGAAAGTTAGAACTGCTAGAAAACTGATGAGATTAAATTTTTTTTTAATCATTAACGATATAAAATTAGGCATACATTTTTACATTTCTGCTGACTACGGACGATAATTAACCAAACCTGATCATCAATTAACAAAGATAATTCATTCATGTTTCCTGTAGTTAAACAAAAGCTGGCAATGCCTATTCTCAAGCCCAATTATCCTTAAACCCATCTTCACAGTTTTTCAAAAAAAAAAAAAACACAAGTCTAAACCTTCCATTTGGTCACTCTTAAAAATCAGACTCAAAGTTTTTCCTTCTGGATTACGACCAAATACAAGTATAATGTCTTTCCCTGACAGTGTTTATCAGGTGTTTTTAGTCAATAACTCTCCAAGCAATCTCAAAGCTTTCCCAGTCGTCCTGTGCTGGAAGAGTAGTGGGAGCAAAAAACAACTGCGGTACGGACATCTATTACAAATAAAACAAAAAACAAAACAAAACAAATAACCACCAATTTTGCAATCTTTCCATTTTTGGTAGTGAGGGATGAAATACTGCTTACTCCAGTCTATTTATGTTGTGAGTGGCTCATTGGTTAAGTCAAAGTGAACTTAAGTCAAATACAAAGCAAAATACTTCACAAATATGTTCTGGACCCCTTTCTCTCCCACCATGCTTCTCTTCCCAGACAGTAGCAGTGGTCCATGAGAAGGTTGAGTGTTTAATGCTAAAACTATTCATAAGTTTATGGAAAATGCATTTGAGCTGTGCCAAAAGTCTTTTTAACATCAGCCTGTTTAGCATTTGTGTGGACAGGAATGTGGGGAACAGGGAGTACAGGGAAATCAGAGCAGATCTGAAACTCCAGACTGGCTGTGCATCCAAAGAATGAGCCCTTCAGCGGTCATATCGTCACATCCACACAAAGTCATCAGAGTTTAGAGTAGAAAAAAATGCATATTTTGATAAACTATGACATGAAAGTGTGCAGTATAAATACATTACCGAGTAACAGGGTACATCAAATGGTTTCAACGAAATGTGCTACAGAGTTGTAAAGTCATAATTAATAAGAATACTGAGTAACATGAGATGATCTGTGTGTATACACACACACACACATTAACGATATCTTAATCTATAATGAAGGAAATAATCATAATACTCACTAGGCCCATTCGTGATTACCAGGACAGGTCATATACGGCACATAAGCAGCAATGGACTCAATCTGTCTCATAAACTCATCCCCAATCCTGCCATTGTCCTGAAACACGAAGACACAATTAGAAACATGCACCGAAGTGCAACATGAAACAGACTGAGATTTAACATAATACGTTCTTGGCACTACAATAAAAAGTAAACATCCACATTGCTTTGACTTTAGCAAAAGTATTAAACTGTGTTGACAGATGTCATACAAGTCATACGTTTGGTTAATGTTCTTTTTACTAATGGAACAGTGAAGGCCAAGCTGTTGACAAGTTTAACTGGGAAACCTCAGTAATGACAGAAAGTAAGCGCAGCCGAGAGAGGAGGCTATAAAAATAAGGACTACCATTAGACTAAATCAATTTTCCAGACAACGCACTCACAGCCCTATCATTACATCAAAAGAGGACAAAAAGGCCTTCATGAAATCTGAACCAGCTGTTTTGACAAATATTATAATGAGGGTAATTGTGGGATAAAATGGTACAAACTCTAATAGCTTGCTGAACTTTCAAGCTTTTTGACAGCTCCAGTTCTGTTTTTCTAGGACTCTAGAAATAGTGGAATGAATTTCTTCACAGAACTGAGATGTCCAAAATCTCACAATAATCTGATCCAATGTTATTCCCTTTGAGGAAAAAAAAATGGAGACATCATTACACAGTCAGGTGTTTTCCATATTAGCATGTTTGGAAAGAATTGTTTTACCATCCAAAAAAAAAACAGTCAGATTGGAGTATGCTTATGAAAACTAGTTCATGAAAGACTACCTGAACATATAGTTTTTATGGTGGACTACAGACTTCAGTCTCTATCTGATCAACACACCATAAGGTTAGTGGTACAGAAAACATGATGCTGGCTTAGTAAATTCCACACAGTGGGTTCCAGTGGTGCATTTTTATCACTGATGATATGTTTCGGAAACAAGCAATAATGTATATTTTTCATAGATTTTTTTTAAACAGTTACCACACTTAAAGGGCATAACTCGGTTACTGCTGACTGTCTGCCAAACAAAGTAATTGAGAAACACATTATTATTGACCAATTCATTAAAATTGCTTCATTAAAATTCATTTAAAGTGCTTGGTGCAACTTTACCTCATGCATATCATAAGCAAAGTCTCCTGCAAATTAAGCACAGAACAACATTTCAGAATTGTAATTAATAAATCATATTAATGAAGTCTCATGAACATTTACTAGGCCCACTAGTACTCGAGAAAACTTACTGTTTGTAGAGTGTGTTGATTTGATATTAATGTAGGATTTTAAACCCATCATGTTAATGGGCTAAGGGTGTTTAGCTTTTAATTCAGCAGACGGCACTATTTAGCACTGGTCAAATATGCTCTATAAGTTTTGAGAACATTGAATGTCAGGAGTCAGTGTGAAATAATGATTGCACACACAGACTGCCCACTTTATTAGGAACACCTGCACATTCATGCAGTTATCTAATCTGCCAACATGTTGCAGCAGCACAATGATTTACTTATAATTACGACCACAATATACAAATAAATCGACTTGACCAGGTGTCCCACCCCACCCCACCAATCTTCAGCTGTCCAGTTTGGGTGAACCTGTGCTAATGATAGCCTCAGATACTTGTTCTTGGCTGAAAGGAGAGGAACCCAGTGCCCATCTGCCTCAAGGTTTGACATGCATCCTGAGATGCTTTTCTGCTCACCATAATTGTACAGACTGGTTATCTGAGTTTCTGTAGCCTTTGTCAGCTTGAACCAGTCTGTTCCTTTCGATTACGTTCATTATGTCTTATATTGAATATTGTTAGCTTTTTCTTTTTTATCAGACATCTAATTTTTTAGGTTTGTTTACCTTCTGACATGTTTCGACGTACGACTGTCGTCTTCCTCAGAGTGTCACCGGATGTTATTGGTGACGCATCTTTTATCAGCTGATGTTTCCGAAGGCGTGGCCTTCCTGTCTGGATTGACAGGTCGGTCACGCCTTCTACGGTCAGTTCGTCCCCTGCAAGATGGCACTCCAGGTATGGGAGAGCATGTATGCTCCCTCATCCCGGTTGATGGTCCTCGGACTTCGCTTACGGATCTCTATGGCCTCCCTGATCCAGCGCTGATGTTTATTATCTTCTGTGCGGATGACTCTGGCATTCCCCCAGTCCATAATATGATTTTCCCTTTTGCAATGATCTGTTATGGCTGACTTATAATTTTCCTGTTGTGCCTTTTCTTTTATTGTTCGGGTTTGTCTTGTAGCTGTCTCCTTTTCGCACTCTTTCTTATGTTCATTTTTTCTTGTGTTGAAACTTGAACCAGTCTGGCCATTCTCCACTGACCTCTCTCATCAACAACGCATTTCTGTCTGCAGAACTGCTGCTCACTGGATGTTTTTTTTTTCCTTTAAATGTTTAGAGACTGCTGTTTATTTAAAAAAAAAATCCCAGAAGATTAGCCATTATAGAAATAGTAAATCCAGCCCACCTGGCACCAATACTCATACCATGGTCAAAACCACGGAGCCCAGTGATTTTCCTTATTTTGATGGTTAATGTAAATATTTCCCTGAAGTTGCTGGCCTGTATCTGCATGATTTTATGCATCGCACTGCTGCCACGATTGGCCGTTTGGATAATTTCATGAATGAGTAGGTGGGTAGGTATTCCTAATAGAGTTCTGCTGACTGCATATTGAGTCTGTTGACCCTTTTTTCCTTCCTTTCTCTCTCTCTCCCCCCACCCCCATAGAAAAGACAGCTGGCCAACTTCCTGAATCAGCCTGGAGGTCACAAATGGTTAACATGAACACCTTTGCACAAATTTGTCCAAAGTACAATATGATATCTGATAACTTGATAAGTTAGTCTGTGTGTGTTCTTAAAGGTAGACTGCCTTTCAGATTTTTCACGTTTAGGTCATAAAAAGAATGACCTAAACATGAAAACCCCTTTTTTTTTTCTTTTTTAGGTGGACCGAAAGCTACTGAATTCGAATCAGACTTCCAATTTTATTAGTTTTTTTCCTTAAAGAACCATTAAAAGAAAACCCATTTTTAAAATACAGTTATGAAGATAGATTATGATACAAACTAATGATTCGTGTGAATAATTGAAAATGCGGAGCTCACACAACTAAGAGATCCATCTCAGAAAGTCAGTTTCCATGCAGAATGGACGATTTCATGGAGGCCACCATTGAAAATATTTTAACCAATCAGAAAAATCCCCCAGATCGTTTCTGGCAACACTCTGACGTAATTTGGGCGCAAGACACGGAAGCTACGCAAAGCGAGTAAGACTTGAAGCTGCCTCTGGCTAGAGATTATTTCATTAATAGTTTGGGGGGGGGGGGGAGAGAAATTCCATTTCTCATCTCATCTCATTATCTGTAGCCGCTTTATCCTGTTCTACAGGGTCGCAGGCAAGCTGGAGCCTATCCCAGCTGACTACGGGCGAAAGGCGGGGTACACCCTGGACAAGTCGTCAGGTCATCACAGGACTGACACATAGACACAGACAACCATTCACACTCACATTCACACCTACGGTTAATTTAGAGTCACCAGTTAACCTAACCTGCATGTCTTTGGACTGTGGGGGAAACCGGAGCACCCGGAGGAAACCCACGCGGACACGGGAAGAACATGCAAACTCCGCACAGAAAGGCACTCGCCGGCCACGGGGCTCGAACCCGGACCTTCTTGCTGTGAGGCGACAGCGCTAACCACTGTATCACCGTGCTGCCCAGAAATTCCATTTCTCTAACAAAAAAGTGGAGGGGGAAAGATAATACTGAGGTCACTGATAAACAGTGAGGGAAGACTGAACAGCTGATTTACTCCTACGTGACTGAATGGGGGAGGTATCTTTTCATATTTATATCCCTGGTACAAGTAGTGCTGTCGTGACAGCTTCATTCTGCGAACTTTAACCTTGCTAGACTACCTACAAATAGATCTGCATACAATCTGACTTACCTAAATCTGTCCAAGAGGCAAGTGCGCAAGTTTTTACACGTTCCTGGCAGCATAAGCACTCGTTAGCACGCTTAGCATGCTCTCGACTCATTCATGAAAAACTTCATCAAGACATCACCAGGCTAGCCTACCGTAATTACCATGGTAGACAGTCCAAGCCCCGCGGCAACACAGAAAGAGGGTAAACAAACACTGCTTTACGCAGCTTGTGTGCGCAGAACATTTTGAAGAGAACTGTTTCATTCAAACAACTCGGATGCACCGGCATTAGGAGTACTGTACAAGCCAGCGCTGAATCCAGATGCGGTTCCCACAATCTTCGGCCAAAAAGCAGACAAGACAAACGAGACAACACGGTCAGTAATCCGCAAAAGAGAAGTTCAAAGGGTAAGAAAACAATTTTTTATGGCTTCCCTAACTTTTTATTAAGTGTGATATGTTATTTTGAGTTCCTTTGGCCATAAACATAACTGCTGATGCAGCTAAGCAGCTTGATGTTTGTTGGGTGTCTTGCTTTGATTTAGTGTTGTCAAAAAAGCCTCGGTAATGACTAACTAAAACAACTCTGTAAATGTTGTTCACTTGTGTGTAACTAATTGATATGGTAATGCTCGTTTTTCATGATCATCATCGTTATTCGTGTCATTGTCTGAAATACTCGAGGAAATCAGTGAAGAAATGTAGCTGGCACTGTGGTCCATTTTGTCGAATACGGCCATGTATTGTAAATGACGTCACACTTTACGGAAACCATTCGGAGTTCTTTTCGGTATACAGGAATTTATTTGTGGAATAGCTGACCTCGATCAGTGCAATCTAGTCAAACGCGTGATAATTTTAAAAAACAGGTGAAACAGTTTTTATGGAGTAAATTCCAAACCCAGTTTTATGGTGTGTATATAACTAACTTATCATTTTGGTGCTATTTCTGTAATCTAGTTGTACTCTGATAATTAGTTAGTATATACATTTTTTGTTTATGACTTTTTCATCATTGTATAAACAATTTTGTCAATTTATTATTGTCTCTTATATTTTATTGTTTCCTGCTGTCATCAAGAGGACCACATTGGAAATAAGTGTTTTTTATACTTTGTGTTGTCCTCGGTACTATTTATACTGTATCTTTTACATGTATGAATTTTACCAAATAAATCCATACCATACCAGCAGCTCGTGTGTTTCTGGCAATATTTCCGCCTTTTTTCGTAAAAGTGCATCTTCCTGTAATGTTCACATGACTCCTGTATAGTAAAGCAGTGTTTGTTTACCCTCTTTCTGTGTTGTCACGGGGGTTGGACTGTCTACTACGGTAATTACGGTAGGCTAGCCTGGTGACGTCTCGATGAGGAAGCTTTTCATGAATGAGTCGAGAGCATGCTAACGAGTAGTATAACACACAATTTCAGCCTTGTTTTACAGGTAGAGTTCAGGTTTGTCCATAAATCAGGGTTGCAGCTCATTAATACGCTATTTCAGATGTATAGTAGAGGGGGAAAAAAAAATCGTCACCTTAGTAAACCTTTCGCTTTGCCCCTTCAATACTGAAGTATACGCTCAACCTTGCGCCCAAATGACGTCATGCACTGCCCTTCCAACAGGCAACATGGCAGCCTCCTAGTGGCATTAAAGTAGCGATACAAAAAACGCTCACAACTTTCTTATAAATGGTCAAACATGCTTGAAACTTTTCTTACAGGCTCTCAATATTACAAGCTACCAACCCATGCATGTATTTACTTTACATTTTCTATTCTTTTAATGAATTTAGAGCCACGTGGCCCCAAGTTCTCTGCCATTTTTTTCTTGCTTCACCATGGCCTCATTCAAGATACTACGTCATGCATGGCATGGGCTTTCCCCATTCCTGCAAGTCATTGTGGGATACAAATTAGAAACAGGAGAGAACCATGGCGGACATGAGTGTGCGAATGAAATGTGAAAGACCGACTACAGTAACGGAAAGCGAGAAGAAAAAGACGTTTTGTTGCAAAGGAAAGGAAGCGCAGGACCAAACGAATAAATATCAGCAGTCAGCGAGCACCTCGGTGTGATCAACTGTTCGTTTAGTGACAGAATGATACAAGTCAGTGCATGGTTTAAGGTAAACCTGTAGATGGCAGTAATGCAACACTGTGGATGCCAGCTGCCGTAAAACCCGAAAGATGAAGACAATGACTCAGATAAACCTTCGCATGCGCACACGGGCTTCCTTTGTCTGCTTGCCTGTGCAAAGCGAGTGATTTCATGCACATTATTTGCTCAGGAATCCCCTCAAATTAAATAACTTCCCAGCCACAGAAGGGCCGGGTTTTGTTTAAGATATTACAAAAATAAACATGTATCACAATGACCAAATTTCAGAGGGAACTAATGCCGCTTTTCCACTACCAACGCGGCTGAGTTGGGCTGAGCCGAGCCGTGCTGAGTTGGGCTGAGTGGGGCTGTTGGAGTTGCATTTTGACTACAACCACGCTGAACCGTGCTGGCTGGAAGTGGGTGGACACATTGGGTGGAGTTAGCGAAAGTGGGTGGACGTCACGTGATGTCGTTAGGCGGCACAAACAGTGACATCAGTGACCTTTTAAGCGGTAGTCTCACGACCCAGATAGTAAACAATAAACATGGAGGACATGGAGTCGTTAGTGTTGCTGGTCTTGGTGCTGTGGCTTGTTGTCACCGACAACGCCAACAGATACTGGCAAGAGCGTATAGATGAGGCGAGGCGCATAAGGCTTCAGAAATTCTCGTAATTCTTCTTCTTCCGGGTTTACGGTGTTTACAGATCCCAGCGTGCTCACGGGGCGTGTGTGGGCATGTGAGGACACTCCTCCTCACCAATCAGTGCACAGGGGAGTGTCTCCTCACGCCCCTAGCCACACTCGGCTCGGTTTGGCTCACTTCAGCCCCACTCCAAAACCGTGCGAGTTTTGGGTGCTGAGTAGGGCTGAAGCGAGCTGAGTCGCGCCGCTCTGAGGTAGTCGAAACGCGAGCCGTGTCGGGCTGAAGTGAGCTGAAAAAGGGTAGTGGAAAAGGGCCATAAATTTTACCGATTTTATGAAATTGAAAGGCAGTCTACTTTTAATACAAACACTATCAATCCCAGAGATCCAACTCTTCAAATCAGTTATTAGCACGTATGTAAGGAGCCTCGCTAGTAAAGACAGCTATAAGTTAATGTTAGAATCCAGCTGGGTTGTCAAGCTTAGTACGCTGAAACATAGCTGCTAGTCAGTATCAACTACCTGTGCAAATGGATTATTTGTCAAAAAGCACTTGGTAATTAAAATATTTGCAGTGAAACACCACATATATATAACAAACTGACTTAAAATATGCATTGGTGTGCTTCTTTCTGCATGCATACGCCCAAATTATGATTTGTGATTCTACTCCAAATGATTGTCATGTGATCTTTTGGCCAGATCATCCACCCTTACGTGAAATAGATTAAAAAATGACTATTTTAATAAAATAAATCACCATCATGTTAATATATTTTACAATACTTCCACATTGTTGTTCTTCATTTATGTTACACTATAAGGGCTGTTTGTTATTCATATTCGAACCCAGTGCTAGATTTCTTTCAAGCACGACAAAATAGTGCCAAAATCAGGCTGAATTTGTGTTGTCTCACCCCGGAATAACAATCTATTATCTACAGGCTTAAGGGTTTTACACCTTAAAAAGTACTCACTTAGAGTCCGAGTAGGATCTGAGAGTTAACAGTTAATAATAATAACAATTTCCACAAAGATTTCAGGTTCCTTATTTAATGCTATTCTGAATCATTTTGTCTTTGGCAGTAATAGTGAGTCAACTAATAAAATATGCAAAACTCCAGGTGGTTATGCTATTTTGTAATAAAACATAAGGAACTTTATGTTTTGTAATAAAACCGAAGAAAAATCAGGTGGTCAATAACTTTTACTTTCAAAGAACATTTTCTTTTGAAGATAATTTCATGGCTGTAAATCTTACCAATGTGCAGGATGACATCATACATCCCAGCCTGGGTCTCTTTCTGAAGTCTGGCCAGTGATTGAGGGTTTTCATTGCCCATGTCACCAAACAGAGCAAATCTAGGGCTAAAACTTGTGCTATCATTCAGCGCAGTAAAGAAGAAAAGATCACTCCAGCCTTCCTCACTACCACAGTGGTAAACTGTAAAACACATACATTTATATTCAGTACATGCTACATAACACAAACCCACTGAACTCTGAAATTATTTAATTAATTCTCTCTTACACTGGCTGCTGTTTCTAAAAATGGATGCTGGTGTAACATCACACCATAACTTGAGTAAAGGGTTATACCAGAAGAAGAAGCAGCCTTTATTTATCACATGCACACTCGAGCACAGTGAAATTCATCCTCTGCATTTAACCCATCTGAAGCAGTGAACACATGCGCCCGCGCGTGCACACAAGTGAGCAATGAGCACACACACATACCCAGAGCAGTGGGCAGCTATGCAGCAATGAGCACATGCACATGTGCAGCTATGCTACAGCACACAGGGAGCAGTTGGGGGTTAGGTGCCTCGCTCAAGGGCACTTCAGCCCAAGGCCGCTCCATGTTAACCTAACCTGCATGTTTTTGGACTGTGGGGGAAACCGGAGCACCCGGAGGAAACCCACGCAGACACTGGGAGAACGTTCAAACTCCACACAGAAAGGCCTCCATCGGCTGCTGGGCTTGAACCCAGAACCTTCTCGCTGTGAAGCGACAGTGTTAACCACGACACCACCATGCCGCCCGGTGCATCTTTAAACAGCACAGTTGTTTAAACACCAGTCCCACACTATATCACACCACTGAAGTGCATAACATGCTTACCGTATGTAGCCCCGGGTTGGAGTTCTGGCAATGAGACTTTGTGAACGTACATTTGACGTTTCTCTGAACCTCCATCAATAAACAGCGTGGAGTTCCCCTTCGCAGTATGACTGAAGAGCTTCCCACCCCACAGTCCATATTCCACCACGCTCTCTGTGTAGTTAAAGGTTGTCCAAGTGATCACCATCAAACCCTCTACCCCTGTGGAAGTATGGAAGCGTTATTCACAGATCACAGAATGCTTTACACACCATCATTAAAGGTTTAGTGTATTAAGTTTTCCTTACAAGACAAAAATACATTCTTCAGCCTTGTAACTAATGCATAGAGGATATTACACAGCTGCGCAAAGATATGCAGGTTAGCTTCGAGCGGTGAACATATTCACAAGTGAGCGACGCGAAAGAGTGAAAATATTTTCAACATGAGAAGATAAACTTCATATCTTCACTCCACCATGTAATGTTCTTTCTATTATATGGACACAGTCACAAAAAAATGCAAATTAATCAAAAGAATTTTAATTTTGAACCGATTTGCCAATGCCATCTTGACAATGCGCGTCTAGTCAGCGGGAAAACACTGGGCATGATGTCATCGGAGTGAAATATCGGGATTTATTATACACACAGGACACTTTTTTGATGGAATAAAAACATATATTCTATTCCCTTCTAGTGGGTTTCATTCATTTGATTTGATAGCATGCAATATTGTTAGTATATCACTTATCCTACATGTATTATGCTACTCTACCCAATGGAGAATGAGCGTTGAATATGGTTTACGATATTGCCCGGTTGTCAAGTAAATATGACGTCACACATTGGAGCTGATGCGAATATTCAGTGAGAAAGTTTTCTCCTGTCCATACGCAGAACCATTTCTTTGTTCACCAGCATCGCCCACAGTAAACTGTCGCAGTGAACTGAAAATGCCATAAGATACGTATCACATAAGGTACGTATTACAAGTAACCCCCTAGTTCTTAACTTTTTGCAAAATCTATAATTGTTCCATCAAATGTATAATAATAATAATAATAATAATAATAATAACAACTAGACAGGGACACTCTAACGAGTGCAAACCCCGCCTTTTCCCTATTAAAATACATTGGGCGAAAATTTCGAAGTTCTGCCATGACCTTGACCTTCAAAATTTAATGGTTTCCTTCCTGGGTGATTGGCAACACGTACAAAATTTGGTCCAAATCGATCCATTGGTTCTTGAGATATCTTGCAGACACACAGACAGACAGACAGACAGACAGACAGACAGATACACACACACACACACAGACTGACGCAGGTGAAAATAATAACCCCTCCAACTACTGTCGGCGGGGTTAATAATTTCTTCATGGTATATCAGATATATTCCATTCAGCTAGCATGATATTGAACTCGACTCATTCAATGTCATGCTAGCTCAATGGAATACATCTCATATACCACAAAAAAAAGCCATCCAATATTATTTAAATGCCACTCAGCTCCACGATGCATTTCATATGAAAGATGTGAGTTTTTCAACACGAGAAGATAAACTTCTTATCTTCAAGCCAACGTGTGATTTTCTTTTTATTATATTGACACATTCACAAACAAAAAGTACCCAAATTTATCAAAAACAATTCATTGATTTCCTTGAGAGTGACATATGGAGATTTATGTCACGGTTTTGGTTCTCCATGTCCCAGAGGTAGCTTGTATGAAAAATAAGAGTGGCGTATTTCCCAGTAAAACACTCATGTCCATAGAATATAATCCATTTGATTCTACTGAAGAAAGAATGCATTCTATTGCTTTTTTGACAACTTCCCTATTGATGTGTTGAATGTTGCGAAAGTACTACCTCATCGGCCACAGTCATGTCACAAGATGCTTAACCTTGCAAAAAGCTAATTTTTATGATATAAATACGTAAAACCATCATGTAACAATCAGACATTTTTATAATGTGCATGCTCCAGCAATGGATTTATTCCTCAAATTAAGCTCTTAGGTAACATTTTTTTGCAGAACAAGACTGCTAAACCAAACAGCATTTAATTTCATAAAGGCTGTTTCAGAACTCCTGTGTATAAGGATTATGGTGCCATCTTCTGTTAGAATATTTTATAAAGCTGCTTTTGCATTTGGTAAAACGATATCTACTAGCACTGAGAATCGTTTTAAGGACATAAAGCAGTGGCAGCTTCTGTAAAGAAGTATTTTAAAATGTATTGCTAAATTGTCTTAAATGCAAGTTCATACATGTGGGTGATGCATTCTAATGATCATAATTAGCTAGTGTGATCTGTTTAATCTATCAGTTATCTGCTCTCGTTATAAAACACTGGTTACATAGGTAACCGTGGTTCTACGACTGGTGGAAGACCGCCAGATGGCGCAGTTTAGACTGTGTGAAACCCCTTGCGCTAGCCGCATCTCTTGCCGAGAATTTATACCCAAGTTGTCAACTCATGACGTATGACTGCCCTAAATGATAAAACAGTAGCACGCATGTCTATCATTGCCTGGAGCATTTCTCGCCAGAACCAGAGTCCCGAGTGACTGGTCTATCTGGCAGTCTTCCACCAGTCGTAGAACCACGGTTACCTACGTAACCAGCGTTCTACTTCCTTGTCTCCAGACGGCGCAGTTTAGACTGTGTGGAAGACTTATGTCCAAGCTGTCACGAGGGCCCAATTAATACATAAGACATAAAGGAAAAAAAACACCACAGACTAGTGTTATGTTACTGACTTCACTTTATTGAACAAGTCAGATTCGTTACACTTCTATTATTGCATTTGTAACAATCAAGAACTGGTGGAGGCTGTAAAGCTCACACCTCCCATGAAAGGAACTGCTGTTGTCCACAGCTAATGAACAAATGAAGCAGCGCTAAACACAGCCTGCATGCATGATGAAAAACTAGTAGCAACATTTATCCTGTAGAACCTGGAAAATGTGCAGGCCAACGTCCAGGTTGCGGCCGAACAAATATCCAATAGACTCACCCTTCAGGGCAGCCCAAGAGATAGACACAGAACGAGTGGAGTGACATTTCACTGCCGTCGGCATGTCATGGCCTGTAGAAGAATAAGCGCAAGATATAGTGTCTGTAATCCAATGAGCCAACCTATCCTTAGACAAGGCCGCTCCTTTACATCTGTCACTGAAGCACATAAACAATTGGTCAGTGGTTCACCAGTCTGCTGTAGTTGTCACATACTGCCCAAGTGCCCTAATAGAACAAAGGTCCATGTTCAGTGTATTATCTGAAGGCTCCAAAGCAGGAATAATCAGAGGCCTGTTAACAAAATCTGGACCCAACACTTTAGGTAGAAAAGTAGGGTTCGGCCACAACGTTACTTGTGAGCTCTCTGGCCCCCACTGCAGACACAGTGGGCTGACGGAGAGTGCTTGCAGCTCACTTACCCTTCTCGCTGAGGCCACTGCAATCAGGAAAGCAGTCTTCATTGAAAGCCACTTAATGTCAGCACTCCCCAGAGGTTCGTATGGAGGGCTACCGACACTGTTCAATACAATATGGAGGTCCCACTGAGGTACGACGCATTTGCGAAGTGGATTCAAACATTTTGCACCTTTCAGGAAGGTCACAATCATCCTATGTGCCCCGACAGGGTGCCCATCAATTGGACCCCTGTAGGCTGACATCGTAGCCACATATCCTCTCAGGGTCAATGCAGAGCGACCAGCCTCCAAAAGGCCCTGCAGAAATTCCAAAATGTTCTTCAAAGTACTTGCCACTGGGTCAACACTGTGTTCAGAACACCATGCTGAATAATATTTCCATCTGCCACTATACAACAGGCGTGTAGATGGAGAACAAGCATTTAGAAGAGTGTTCCTGACCCCCTGTGAACATTCCAGTATGCCGGATGAGCCCCCAAGGGCCAGACCCAGAGCTTCAGTCTCTGAGGGTGTCTGTGCCACAGATTGCCATTCAACTGGGTCAGCAGGTCTGTCTTGACTGGTAGAGGGCTGGGTGGACCTGTCAACAGTGCTTTCAGAAGATAAAACCAGGGACTGTATACACGGTATGGCGCGACCAGAAGCACAGGCTGGTTGGTCGTCCGTATGCGCTCGAGTATCTGCCATATCAGTGGGAACGGAGGGAATGCATACAGCCTCAGGTTTGGCCACTGATGGGCCAACGCATCCTGCCCCAGGGACCCAGGCTCGCCCCACAGCGAGAACCATTTCGGACAGTGGGTCGTCTCTCTGGTGGCAAATAGGTCCACCTCTGCTCGTCCGTATGTTTTCCAAATCATCTGAACTTCGTTCAGGTGCCACTCCCCCATGAGGGGCCCACCCCGAGAGAGAGTGTCCACTACACAATTCTTCTTCCTGGGCACATGTATCGCCCTCAGAGATAGCAGGTGTGCATCCACCCACAGCCAGATCTGCCTGGTTAGGGTGTTCAGCAAGGAGGACCTCGTCCCCCCCGGTGGTTGATGTGATATACTGTTGGAGTGTTGTCCGACCGAATGAGGACATGTTTGCATTCCAGCTGTCCTCTGAAGTGCTGTAGTGTCGGCCAGACAGCCTGCAGTTCCAGGTAGTTTATGTGGCAGGACCGGAACCTGTCCTGCCACACACCATGAATCCCCTGATGATTCCACACTCCGCCACAGCCGTGTTAACTGGCATCTGTGGTGATGACCTCCCTCTGAACTGGGGGTGGTCCCAATGTGACTCCCCTCAGAAGAAAAGATCTCAGTGCCCACTGCTTCAGGGAGGCAATGCCCTTTGGTGTCATCAACACCAGCACATGCTTTTGGGTCTGAGCTGAGAGTCTCTTGGCCCTCAGTCATGATTGGAAAGGCCGGAGATGAAGCCTGCCTAATGTAATAACAGGTGTTGCAGCCGCCAACACGCCTGCAAGACGCAGCAGCAGGCCATAGCGGATGGTCTGACTCAACCGGACTCGTATGGCCAGCCCCAGTATGTTGCGAATTCTTCCCTGAATCAGGTACGCTTGTAGCATGATTGCATTCAGGTGAATGCCTATGAAGTCGATGGTCTGAGTCGGTTCCAGTGTGCTCTTCTCGAAGTTCACCGTCAAACCGAGAGCTGAAACATGATTGAGTAGTATCTGAGCATTCGCACGCGCTTGTTCTGGGGACCGTGTACAAAGCAGCCAGTCGTCCAGATATGGTAGGATGCGGATGCCCTGGCGATGTAATGGAGACAGGGCCTCACGCATGCACCTGGTAAAGACCCGGGGGGCCAGTGATAGCCCAAAAGGAAGCGCCTTGAACTGGAACGAGCGACTTTCAAAATGGAAACAAAGGAAGAGACGGTGCTAAGGATGAATGGGTACGTGAAAATACGCATCTCATAGATCCACTGTAATGAACCAGTCTCCCGCCTCCACTGAGTGGAGCACGTCCGAAGTACGCAGCATACGAAAGGGCAGATGCTTGAGGTAAGTGTTTAGATGGCGTAGGTCTAGTATTGGCCGGAGCCCGCCACCTTTCTTGGGTACGACGAAGTAGGTGGAGAACACACCCCGATGTGTCTGGGGGTCTATTTCTTCTATGGCATCTTTGTTTAAGAGGGACTGAATTTCCGATAGTAAGGCAGAACGTGTTTCCGGGCTTTGAGCATGCGTGACACGTAGCCCTAAGTTTAGAGGAGGCCGGTGGCGAAATTGAAGGTGATCGCCACCTTTGAGGGTGTTCAGGACCCACAGGTTTGGCGTTGTTAAGCACCAGTACTCCAGCTGTTGAGGAGTAAAACGCCCTGCCGCCGGCCGCGCACCATCAGTCTCGTGACTGTGGGTGGTGTGCAGCTTTGGGGGGACGGCTGTGAGTCATCCTTGGAAAAGAGGTAGGGGGTCTGCCACTAGGGCTGGGAATCGATCCAGATTTCCTGGATCGATTCGATTCCGATTCATAAGGTCACGATCCGATATCGATTTACTTAGATATTGCTGGATTGTCACTTTAAAGTAAAAACTGTCCCTATTGACAGGAACAGCCCCATATGTGTTTGTGCATGTAATTTAACACCAAATGCCTTCTCCAGTGCAGTTTGATTCGCCGCAGGTTTAGCTGAAACTGTGCCGGCGTGGTGCCTGGATAAGTGGTTGCGGAGATTGGTTGTATTGCCACTATATTTTACCTCTATGTGGCACAGTTTGCACACTGCTTTTGTTCTGTCGACTTCGTCTCTGTCCTCGTAACGTTTGAATCCAAAGTAATGCCATACATCAGCTTTCAGGCCAGGCGGTGATTTTAGCTGTGCAGCTTCAGCCATCTCGCGTTCTTAAGTTTTGGTTTTGTTTGCCGGCACCCGCTTTTTATAGCGGTCCTTGCGTGGTCGAGAAAATAGTGCCTATAGCCACCTGTAAGAGATCGATCCACACATTTTTTAATCGATCTCGTATTTTTTTTGAACGTGAATCGATATCGGATCGTGGATCGATCTTTTGAACCCAGCCCTATCTGCCACGTGCTCCGCGCTGGGGAAAGCCATGTTCTGTTTGCCTCCGCTGAGGCTGCTGGAAGGCTGCTGCTGTATGGCGGCAGTAGGAAGGGGCGCCGCGAAAGGTAGGTGGTGGCAATGCCTGAGGTCGTCTGAAAGCAGGTCTCGGTTTCACATGTTGGGAGCGTGTTTCAGAACCAAGTTGGCGGCGGTTTACAGCCTCTTGCGCTGCTGGGCCAAACACCTGCCCAGGGGCCAAGGGTAGTTGGTGCAAGACATTCCTAGCTGCATCAGGAAGAGGGGACTGTGCTACCCAGATCTGCCTGCGGGCTTGGAGTAGCAGTCCCATAGACTTACCACACTGCTTAGTCATTGCCCCCACGCCCTGAAGAGTAGTGTCTATCAACTCCGAGGCAGCCACATCTGAGGTTGGCTGTAGGGTTGTCTGCAAAGCAAGTAGTAGATGGGCCATGGTATTCAGGACCCGCCCCATTGTAGCCTGAGTGTTATAAGCTCTACACACCAAATTGTCGGTGCGTCTGCACTCAGGGCTAGGGCACCACGGGTCAGCATGAAGGGCTTCATCAGCTGGGGCAACCAATGACACCACCGCTGACTCCACCGGTGGCATGGGGCCCAGGCCTGCAGAGCCTGGGTTTGCCATGGAAGCCAACAGTCTAGTGGGCCAGTCCATTCTGCTGGTATTTGCCTCCTTTGGTGCCTCAGTAAACATCTTAACAAAGTCCTCACAGTGAGGGACAAAGAGATCATTGCTGTGTGTGGATAAGCGGCAAAGACGGTTTGTGTGCACCAGACTCTGAGGAAGAGGTTCTATGTTAAACTTTGCCAGGGCCATTCGAATGGTTCCTGCTAGAGTGGCATTGACCACTGATGATTCTGGCTCGTCCTCTGACTCCCTGCCACTCTCTGTAGCAGGAGAGTGGAAGGCAACATGGTCGTCTGGGAATGAAAAATCTCTGCCCAAAGGAAACAAGCTATCTGTGGCAGCAAGAGAAACCGTATCCTCCTCTCTGTGTAAGGGAGATGGAGGCAGGATTGGCTGTGAAGCAGGCAGAGGGGCCTCATCCTCTGTCGGAGAGCCAGGCTGTGACTCATGTTGTGAATGCATACTAATAAGCATCACTCTCATCTGTGCAACATGCTCTGTCAATTGTTCTACCCTGCGTGTCAGCTCCTGTGAACGTTTGGGCTTTTTCACTTTTGGGGGAGCATGCGAAGCCACTGGGAGCATAGCCACTGGGCGCTTACCTGTGCGCTCCTGAGCTGGAGGAGGAGAGAGAAAGCAGTCCTCTTTTCCATCAATGCCTGCTAATCGTGCCTGCCGTTGTATGGAGAGCAGGCTACAATGCACACATGGATCAGTCATAGC
The DNA here is from genome assembly GCF_027579695.1 of Neoarius graeffei. NCBI lineage: Eukaryota > Metazoa > Chordata > Actinopteri > Siluriformes > Ariidae > Neoarius > Neoarius graeffei. The sequence goes on along the minus strand of NC_083579.1, from coordinate 43,238,651 downwards.
CTCTCGGAGATGATTAATTCCCAGGCAGCTGGGGCAGCGATCATGTGGATCTTCCACTTCCATGGGTGTACCCCACAGAACACACCAGGCCATACTTACCAATTGTGTTAATGTTATTGTATTAATTATTGTAGCCTATTAACACACAATCAGTTAACGTTATGTGTCATGGAGAGAACACACAAGAGAACTGCTTGTTAACAGTGCTGTAATCCAATCTGATTTACTATAAGCTTGAGGCCATACAAATGTTTTGGTGCTGGGGGCTGAGCATCTTGCATTTGTGAAGTGGAAAAAGGCACGGGTAAACAGGTGCTCTTTATTTACTGTTTCGCTACGCTGCGCCGGGGAATGGGGACAGGTAGTGGTTGTTTCACTATTGCGCTGCTGCACCGGGGACTGGGCACTAGCGCGCTACTGATTGTGCTAGACCGGTGGAGAGGTCTGTCACCACGCAACTGAACTTACCTCTCAATCCCGAGCTGGGGATGGCATCGGTTATGGTTTAAGAAAATGTGTTGCGCCGGGGGTTGGGCGCTAGCACACGTTCAGACAAGAGTGTGAGGTGATTATGGTGCGGTGTTCCAATGCCGGGGTGTGGGCATCGGACTGTACTTAGCTGCGAATGCTAGTCAGCGTGCTAGACCGGTGTGGTGGGTCTGCACAGCAAAGATAACTCACCTTCTTCTAAGACTAGCTTTTCTAAACTGGAATCCACTGATGATATATTCAATCCGATCCGAAGGGTAAAACTGTGGAGCCAGCTGTTGGAGACAACTCTGTAAGATAGCTGTGTTGCATCGACGTCTGAGCCCGACAATGGCAAGAAAGCAAAAGGCAATGATAGACGTGCATGCTACTGTTTTATCATTTAGGGCACATCATGCATCACGAGTTGACAACTTGGGTATAAATTCTCGGCAAGAGATGCGGCTAGCGCAAGGGGTTTCACACAGTCTAAACTGCGCCATCTGGCAGTCTGGAGACAAGGAAGTAGAACTACATTTTCACACGTCTCCAAGAGGATAATAGATTATATAAAGATACATGGATAAAAATGTACAAATGCAGAAAAAAAACTACTCTTCTTTTGAAATAAAATCATAGAAATTTCATTTGTAAATCAATAATTTGTGTTTTTGTCCCACCAAATCAGAGAGCACATACAATGGTTAACACATTAATTTAATATGAAAATAAATACAATTAAAAACAATACAATAAAATGAACTAAATAAAATAAAATTTACTGCATTGTTAATTATGAAAATTATCTTAGCAGCACTTACTTTACATATCACTGATACCAAAAAAGAGAAGACACTATCCTGAGTATAGTAAAGTACTAAAACTCTTACCTGGATAGGAAATGTGCACCTGCTCAGGCTGGGACCAGATAGGTGGCACACATGAGGCCAAAGCCAGCAGACCACAAAAAAAGAAAAGATGCAGGACAGACATCTTTATTTTATTCTACTTCTTCTCATCTCATTCCTGGACAATAGGGAAGACAGAGAAGTTTGTTTTAACTTAGGATTGTTCAATAGTGACCACACCACAACCGCATGATCTCACGCGTAAGCTCAGCCAAATGTCACAAGATCATAATTCCCTATCACATATAAACTTTGTGTGAACTCTGCTCCTTCAGTGATCCAGCTGAATTAAAAATTAATCTGAATAAACATTTAACAATCAGAAAATGTCAAATTGTGTAACCAAAATCAAAAGTATTACAACCCCGATTCCAAAAAAGTTGGGACAAAGAACAAATTGTAAATAAAAACGGAATGCAATAATTTACAAAATCTCAAAAACTGATATTGTACATACATACAAAGGTACATACATGTTTCCAATCAGTATATAAATGGTACAACTATGCACCTTAGAGCAATGTTTCTCAACCACTGGGCCACAAATTTTTTTTTCCAAGTTGAAGTTAATTTTTTACTCATAGTAGGGTACAACTGCTCAGTTGCATCCGAAGTCACATCCGCCTCGTTAAGCTACGGTCACACTACAGCTCACAATGCTTTGCGATGGGTTATTGATGAAAATTTTGGTGGCGATATGCACGTGCCCTAAAAGTTGTGGTCACACAGCAGGTGAACACTTGACTGCCTCACCTTTGCGCACTTGATTCTGGCACAGTTTGAGCAGCCGCGCGCTCATGGAGCGCACTGTGCACACACTTGCATCCCAGTCATTATGGGAAACACCTGATACTGATTTGAGTTCAATACGCACGTGCGGACATGGAAGTTGTTTTCACAGAGGCTTTGCGAAGTATCATTATCATCATCATCATCACTGTCACGTTTGTTTCTAGCCATGTTTATAACGCTATTTAAATATTCTCCTTTCTCTTTTGTTTTTGTAAATATCACACCTGCTAATAAACACTCTTCCTGCACTTAGAGCAGTCTACCGCCATCTATCTTGTGTCCTGATCCCCAGATCTTTAACCCAGCCATATACAGTTAGGTCCATAAATATTTGGACAGAGGCAACTTTTTTCTAATTTTGGTTCTGTACATTACCACAATGAATTGTGAACAAAACAATTCAGATGCAGTTGAAGTTCAGACTTTCAGCTTTAATTCAGTGGGTTGAACAAAATGATTGCATAAAAATGTGAGCAACTAAAGAATTTTTTTAAACACAATCCCTTCATTTCAGAGGCTCAAAAGTAATTGGACAAATTAAATAATTGTAAATAAAATGTTCATTTCTAATACTTGGTTGAAAACCCTTTGTTGGCAATGGCTGCCTGAAGTCTTGAACTCATGGACATCACCAGATGCTGTGTTTCCTCCTTTTTAATGCTCTGCCAGGCCTTTACTACAGCGGTTTTCAGTTGTTGTTTGTTTGTGGGCCTTTCTGTCTGAAGTTTAGTCTTTAACAAGTGAAATGCATGCTCAATTGGGTTGAGATCAGGTGACTGACTTGGCCATTCAAGAATATTCCACTTCTTTGCTTTAATAAACTCCTGGGTTGCTTTGGCTTTATGTTTTGGGTCATTGTCCATCTGTATTATGAAACGCCGACCAGTCAGTTTGCCTGGATTTGAGCACATAGTACGTCTCTGAATACCTCAGAATTCATCCGGCTGCTTCTGTCCTGTGTCACATCAATAAAACACTAGTGACCCAGTGCCACTGGCAGCCATGCATGCCCAAGCCATCACACTGCCTCTGCCATGTTTTACAGATGATGTGGTATGCTTTGGATCATGAGCTGTACCACGCCTTCGCCATACTTTTTTCTTTCCATCATTCTGGTAGAGGTTGATCTTGGTTTCATCTGTCCAAAGAATGTTCTTCCAGAACTGTGCTGGCTTTTTTAGATGTTTTTTAGTAAAGTCCAATCTAGCCTTTTTATTCTTGAGGCTTATGAGTGGCTTGCACCGTGCAGGGAACCCTCTGTATTTACTTTCATACAGTCTTCTCTTTATGGTAGATTTGGATATTGATGCGCCTACCTCCTGGAGAGTGTCGTTCACTTGGTTGGCTGTTGTGAAGGGGTTTCTCTTCACCATGGAAATTATTCTGCGATCATCCACTACTGTTGTCTTCTGTGAGCGTCCAGGTCTTTTTGCACTGATGAGTTCACCAGTGCTTTCTTTCTTTCTCAGGATGTACCAAACTGTAGATTTTGCCACTCCTAATATTGTAGCAATTTCTCGGATGGGTTTTTTCTGTTTTCGCAGCTTAAGGATGGCTTCTTTCACCTGCATGGAGAGCTCCTTTGACCGCATGTTTTCTTCACAGCAAAATCTTCCAAATGCAAGCACCACACCTCAAATCAACTCCAGGCCTTTTATCTGCTTAATTGAGAATGACATAACGAAGGAATTTCCCACACCTGCCCATGAAATAGCCTTTGAGTCAGTTGTCCAATTACTTTTGGTCCCTTTAAAAACAGGGTGGCACATGTTAAGGAGCTGAAACTCCTAAACCCTTCATCCAATTTTAATGTGGATACCCTCAAATGAAAGCTGAAAGTCTGGACTTTATGTCCATGTCCATTATATAACTATAACTTGAATACGTTTCAGTAAACAGGTAAAAAAAAAACACAAAATTTGTGTCAGTGTCCAAATATATATGGACCTAACTGTATAAAAAGTTGTACACCTTCATGCTCTTCCAGGTTTTCATCTGTTTCTCCGTGTAGAATGATGTCTGCAGCACCAGGTAGTTTGAGATGTCGGGGAACTCAACGGATGGATAATTTTCCAACTCACAGGAAAAATCCTTCTTTGTTAGCGTGTAAGGATCTAATCCCACTGAGTGGTTTCTATATCCACTTCTTTTGAGTGCACTTCTTGGTTTTAATAACTTGCTTGTTTGTTGAACACAAACATGGCAATAAAGTTCTTGTGTTAATGGACCAGACTCCACTTTTGGATCATTAATCCCTTTTGACTGAGAATGTCCTGCATGCATGGTTTTATGTTGGCTTCTGGCGCATCCATACAGTTTTAAATATAATACCTACAATTCAAAACAGTTGGTTTTTATTGCATTTATTTAATTCCTGGGCTCCCATCTGTAACAGGAAGTGATGTTGCATTTCGTTAATACACTTTACAATAGATTAGTAGATTCTAATAGAATTGATGAGCCAAAATAATTGAAGGTCTTTTTTAATGGACTCCGACTCGTTACAAGTATGAATAAGTGGGCCTTACATTAGAAAAGGTTGAGAACCCCTGCCTTAGAGGGTCCTGATCCCAGGGACAATCCGCTGTACCCCTAAATGTACAATAACATACTTTGCTTTCTGAGAGTGCACTTTCAAAAGAGAAGAAAGGCAGCTTGCAATTTATTCCACTATTAATCTCGGCTCATGTTGGCTTAGGCTATTAAGACACTACTAAACTGTATAATCTACAGTAAATCCATAAAATTATAATGGTCATAAAAATGTGAAGATTTTATTAAAGACCAGAATTATCCCCAGGCTACCCTATTAAGTTAATTAATTGTTTTAAAGATTTTAGGTCATACCACACTGATTTTTGTTTTCTTCCAGGAAAAAAAAGTCTCTAAATAACTTGAGAAATTCTAGATATTTAAACAATACCCTTCAAAGATGAGATGTACTTCAGTAATTTTCTATAACGAGCATTGGACACCAAGACATCGTACAGCATCAACAATGTGAATAAAATACAGGAACATGACCGAGGAAAAACAAAACATCAGACAGCCAGATGTCATTTCAAGAAGTAAGCCACAAGCTTTCTTCACATCTCCTGAAGCAGTTTGGAAACGTGCACTTTTTCTGAAATGAGCAGAAAGCGAGTCATTCTCTTGGTTTTCCAGAGTGATTTAGGTATTTCACCCAAATAGATAAAAATATGCATGTATTCAGAATTTTGCTTTTGGATTTACATTGATTTCATGATCGTCCTCCAGCTAATTACCTTGATATTGTTGGAGAGCACAGTCAATATTTCTGTCACATGTAATAACCTGTTGAAGCACAAAGCAACACAAATTATTCAGGTCAGCAGTTCACCAACCACTCAAACTGGGATCTGTTTAACATCGTCCATCCATACAAGTAAAAACAAAACACTGATTTGAAAAATGTATCGTCACTACAGGTATAGAATAGGGTCATTTTTAAAACTACAGACATCACAAGCTTTGCCATTTGACTGGTTATATTCTTATGCGTATTTTTAGACTGAAATTTTTGAAAATATTTACATGTATTTAAAAAATATATATTTTGATGTTAGAAGCTTAAAAAATATTCATTGTGAAGATGCTGTCAAGTGAAAGACTTTTACAGTTTAAAAAAAAAAAAAAAAAAAAGGGCAAAGGGTAATCCCAAGCATGTTAACAAGGAAATAATAAAATTCCATCCTTCCATTATCCGTAACCGCTTATCCTGTGTAGGGTCACTGGAGCCTATCCCAGCTGACTATGGGTGAGAGGCAGAGTACACCCTGAACAAGCTGTCAGGTCATCGCAGGGCTGACACATGGAGACAAACAACCATTCACACCTACAGTCAATTTAGAGCCACCAGTTAACCTAACCTGCATGTCTTTGGACTGTGGGGGAAACCGGAGCACCCGGAGGAAACCCACACAAACTCCATACAGAAAGGCCCCCGTTGGCCACTGGGCTTGAACCCAGAACCTTCTTGCTATGGGGTGACAGTGCTAAGCACTACACCACCATGCCACCCTGCTTGAAATTAATTTATGGGGAATACAAACTGGCGTAAGTCTCCTGGTCTCCCCTACGGGATTATTGACTCATGGTATTTTGGCACCAGTGCTTTTTCTTTTTTAACTAATCAAAACTCAACAGAAAAATGTTTATTTGGCTGTTCTGTCCACTCATGACCACCACATTGTCAAAAATGTAGCAACATTTGAAGAAGACTTTGAACCCACGCAATCATGTCACACCATGGGACAAGCCAGTTTCCTGATGTACAGTGGCTTGCAAAAGTACTCAACCCCCTCTGGAATTTATATACTATACTATATATATATATATATATATTACTGTGCATATATTCTATTTATTTTACTTGCAAACCCATGTTATCTTTAAAGTGACTTTTCAAAGTCAAAATTAATTATTGGTCAGCAAATATTTCAAAGAAAATCAAAAACTGAAAATGCTGCTTGCATAATTATGCCACCCCGCCAAAAAAAAAAAGTTCCAGAACCTTTGGATGAAACATTGTCTTAACAAGGACACGGATGACGAATTGTTAGTAATGAGACTTGATGAGATTTTATTGATACCAGTGTTATTATTGATTCTGCTTATTGGTCTGATTCTTTACAACTTCCCTTATTGATTTCTGATCAGGTTTTTGTGTGTGTGTGCCCCCCCATAGTCTACACAGGTTTTTATTATCTCTCCGAGTCTGAACACAGTGTAGAATGTCTGCATACCAAATAACATTTGAACATGTTAAAATAAAGTTACAGTGCCCCTTCTTTTTTTTTTTTAAATGGATATACCTTGGAAAACAAATCGAAAACTGACTGATAAACAATTAGCCCATGTTTCAACATATTGCTGATGTTTCCACCCTTACTTGAAATGACCATTTTACAGACATTGCAAGTAGCACTTTTGTCATCTTTCTTCATGAAATGAAGCCACTGTTTGGACCGCTTCTTCCTCTCCACCATGACTCTATGTTGCAAGTTTCCAGCAGAGTAGATGCAAAGTTTGATGTCAGGTGCAGAGTTTTTGCAATGTTTTTATTTATTTTTTTATTTTTTAAACAGTTACACTTTGCAAAAACTCTGTGCCTGACATCAAACTTTGCATCTAGACTGTGTAGATTGGGGGGGGGGGGGGTTTAGACACAAAAAAAAAACCTGATCAGAAATCAATAAGGGAATTTGTAAAGAATCAGACCAATAAGCAGAATCAATAATAGCATTGGTATCAATAAAATCTCATCAATTTCCATAACTAATAATTCGTCATCCATGTCCTTGTTAAGACAATGTTTCATCCAAAGCTTCTGGAACTTTTTTTTTTTGGCGGGGGGGCATAATTATGCAAGCAGCATAATTTCAGTTTTTGATTTTCTTTGAAATATTTGCTGACCAATAATTAATTTTGACTTTGAAAAGTCACTTTAAAGATAACATGGGTTTGCAAGTAAAATAAATAAAAAATATATACACACAGTAAATTTATAAACACACACACACACACACACACACACACAGTATATAAATTCCAGAGGGGGTTGAGTACTTTTGCAAGCCACTGTACATCAGGAAACTGGCTTGTCCCATGGTGTGACATGATTGCGTGGGTTCAAAGTCTTCTTCAAATGTTGCTACATTTTTGACAATGTGGTGGTCATGAGTGGACAGAACAGCCAAATAAACATTTTTCTGCTGAGTTTTGATTAGTTAAAAAAGAAAAAGCACTGGTGCCAAAATACCATGAGTCAATAATCCCGTATGGGAGAGCAGGAGACTTGGGCCAGTTTGTATTCTCATAAATTAATTTCAAGCAGGGTGGCGTGGTGGTGTAGTGCTGAGCACCGTCACCCCACAGCAAGAAGGTTCTGGGCTCAAGTCCAGTGGCCAACGGGGGCCTTTCTGTATGGAGTTTGCGTGGGTTTCCTCCGGGTGCTCCGGTTTCCCCCACAGTCCAAAGACATGCAGGTTAGGTTAACTGGTGGCTCTAAATTGACCGTAGGTGTGAATGTGAGTGTGAATGGTTGTTTGTCTCAATGTGTCAGCCCTGTGTTGATCTGGCGATGTGGAACATCGAACAATATACAGAGAACACAACTCTGAAATGCCATTTTTGCCAAAAGTAGGTGAAGTTTACATATTTCACTCAAAGACTGATGTAGAAAGTAGGGATTGGGTAGCAGATTGTCACAGGTAAATTAATTTCAATGATAACATTTCAGATAAATCATTTACTTTGTATGAATTTTTTCATTTATTTTTCTATACTTCTCTTTTGTTCTATTTTTCAGTTTTTCTTGTGAAGGGACCCATAAGTTAAAAGGGAAACTCCAGAGACTTAAGAAGTATTATTACTATCTACATATTGGAACAAATGGGAAGAAAAAAGTAACAGATAACCGTTTTCGAAAAGAAATTTACGTCCTGTTGTCGCCAAACTTTAAGAATATCGCAGTGTTACATTGCATTGGTGATGAATCTATATCTAAACCAAAGGCACATGGAAATAGCCTAAAGCAAACAAAAATATCTGTAAGACCAAAGCCTTCTGTCATTAAAAAGATGGAGGAGACAGTAAAAAGCAGCACAGGCCGAAGTGCCCATAAATTATACAAAAAACACACACACACACACACACACACACACACACACACGAGTCCATAGTTACAGAAAAGAAGGTGGAAATCATGGACATGCCACATACTGTCTGTCAAATCCATTACCTCAAAGACAAAAACAAAACAGAAGAAAGGCTGATTAAAGATGCCCTACTAAATTTGCAAGGAATTGCATATGAAGACAAAGGATTTGTTTCATTTCATTGCAACATTTCCAGATCTTATTGTAATTTCAGGCATGGAAGACATATTGAACGGATTAAACCCACATCTTCAACTTGCGCCCAAAAATGAACAGCTCCTTAGCTACGACACTGTTTTCCATGGGAGATTTTTACGTATCGGCATTTTTTTTACAAACATTAAGTGTTTCAGGGAAAACCGGTTCTACCTGCTTTGTTCATGCTCCATGAGCGAAAATTTCAATCATACCATGAAATCTTATTTGAGACGCTCCATAGTTACTGTAAATCAAATCTCTCTAATGTGCCCATTGCTATTGATAGGGAACATAGTATAGTAAACTCAATAAAAAAACAAATTAAGAAGTCTAGAACAATTAAATGTTTGGACTATTGAAGTTCCATCCGTCCATCCATTATCTGTAGCTGCTTATCCTGTACAGCTGACTATGGGTGAGAGGCGGGGTACACCCTGGACAAGTCACCAAATCAGCACAGGGCTGACACAGAGACAAAACAACCATTCACACTCACATTCACACCTACGGTCAATTTAGAGTCACCAGTTAACCTAACCTGCATGTCTTTGGACTGCGGGGGAAACCGGAGCACCCAGAGGAAACCCACGCGGACACGGGGAGAACATGCAAACTCCACACAGAAAGGAACCGGTCAGCCACTGGGCTCGAACCCAGACCTTCTTGCTGTAAGGCAACAGTGCTAACCACTACACCACCATGCTTCCTGGACTGCCGAAGTTCATAATAAAAAATATTTTACCTGTATTTGTATGTTTACTTTATTAATTAACTATTTAATTTTAAATATTTTTAATTTTTTTTCACTGTCCGGTTTCCATCAAATCCTGCGCTCTGATTGGCTGGCGAGCAGGTCCGTATCCTACAATACGGACCCCGGTTACAAACCCCGGTTATGGACCTCTGGCAACTCACTCGTTCGCAACAACAAACATAGTAGCAATTTTTGTCAACATTTATTTTCGCATTTCTCAGGAGAATAGCATTAATTTTACAGCATGGATAGCGATAACGACAGTCTTCACAGCGAAAGCAAGTTTTACTACCCTGAGGAAGAAGAAATAAAAGAAAACATTTCAGGAGAAAGCTAAAAACCTGTAACTGTTGCTAACGCCAAGCAAAAAACATGGCTGAATCCTGAATGACTCCTATTTGTATAAATAGGGGACTACATAGGCGGCAAAATGTAGTTTTTTTCCTGCCATGGAAGTGCACTTGTATACTGAGGAGGAAGCAATTTGCATTACAGCCGTGAACGAGGATTCAAAATGGCGGTTCAGCTCGGTTTTCCCTTTCGGGCGCTCTCGTTTTCTGTTAGAATTTGGTAAAGAAAAAAGTAAATATATTATTTACCAGCTTAAGGCCAATTTATGCTGACAACACAGTCCTCGCAGACGGTGTCGCAGATAGCGTCTGCGTAGCCCCCCCACCTTCGCAGACGCTCTGCGCGCACCTCCCAAAAATTGTGACCACCGCAGAAGCCTCGCAGACAAGAGGGCTCTGATTGGTCCACTCTACATCCGTTGTACACGCACTTCCGCTTTCCTACTTTCCCGGTTTGGTTTGTTTTCACGACCGCCATTTTTACAAAAACGAGCGAAGATGGAGCAGCACGAAGAGCGGTTGATCGAGGAAGTGAGAAAGTACGTACATCTACAGTATACGACTCCAGTTCTAGTCATTATAAGTAACCGGAGGATAAACACTCCACTAACCACACTCACCAACTACTCCTAGCGATTTCGCGCCCCCTTGCGTTGTAGCGGTGAATAACATCGCGCACACCTATTACTCCCCACTCAACGATAAATTACAACTGTCTGCGAAAAGCTGTCTGCGAAAGCCTTGTCGCAAGAGCATGCAGAGGCCTTTAAGGTCAGTCCGTATGGTGAAATACCGTGACCTCGGCCTTGAATACTGACCTCGGCCCAGAGAGCCTCGCTCAGTACTTTCAAGACCTCGGTCAGGGTATTTCACGATACGGACCTCCCAGCTGGTAAATAATATATATTTATATTTCATGGAAAATATCACATGTCCATGAATAGGAGATCCGTGCTTTGTACTATATTTTTTATTTTCCCGTGAATCCGTATTCCGTGACTCATCCACATTTTGTAAACAGGCTTAAAACTGTGGCAGTGTAGCTGCATGATGATTAAACTTATTTAATTCCTTCTTGAGAATGGAGCCGTTTTGTCTCGTCAGGTTTTGAGTAAACTGACATTTTTCTATCGCTGGACCAACACTGTGTGTTCATACAGTTCATATGTTACAAGTTTGGATAATAAATAAAAATTAAAACATGTAGGCTGAGGTATTTTATTTTTGTCCCAAGTCTCCCAACATAGTGTCCCATGTCTCCCTGCAACAATAATGACAGAAAAAAAAGTGAAGCCTGAAGGCCTGTATAGAGATCTTGCAGTCACGTGACCGGAAAGTACACAACCGCCATCTTGTCGGTCAAAAACACCGCTGAATACTGCTGCACTCGTGTACAGAATGGATCAATTTCAACCGACGGACTACACGGCTCATTTTTCTAATGAACAGATAACTAGATATATGTCTAAAATAAACGATCTACAGATTAGTGACCCTTATGGCTTACCGGACGGAGTTTTCACGACCGGATTTTGAACTGCCAGCGGAATACCCGGACGTGTATGATTACCTCATAAACTTTCCCTCGCTGTTCAGTGGTGAAGCACTGCGTGCTTATAAATCTCTGGACAGTTATCTTTACAGAAATTCAGGATTTGTCAGCGACTCAGATGTGGCATCTTGTAAACAAGAACCCTCATTGGCTGGGTAAGTCACTTAAGTATTGAGTATAGCACTGACCAGCCGATTATAGAATAGAATAAGGTAATTCCAGCTGTAATTCCAAATCGTCTGTCTTGTTTACATGGATCTGGCGTTGGAGAGATAGAGGCTTAGCAGTGGAGGTTTGAGTGGCTGTTTTCTGAGCTTAGTCAACAGGCCGGCTCTGCCTGCAGCCTCGCTTTTGTTTCCGCTCCCGACACCGCCTCCTTTGCTTTGCTTCCAATAACAATCCACGGAGACCCCGCTGGTCTCGCTATCTCGTCCGGAATGTTGTGCATGCGATGGAAATCGCTACAAACCGTCATTTTCTGCTGGAAACCAATGTCCAGTAAGTCCATACGGTTGTAGTGGATATTGAAGTCCGGTACAGACGAACAACACGCAAAAATACACACAAAAAACATAAAAAACGTACACAGGTAGGGAGAGCTTGTAGCCGCAGCCGTTGTAGTAGAATTGTATATAGTAGGGTTTTCCAGAAGAAAAGGTAGAAGTAAAAGCAGAAGTAGAAGGCGGAAATATGGCGTTTGACCTACAAGATGGCGTCTGTCACAATCTGGATCGGCTGTGACGTCACATGCAAGTGCTCCATATGTGACAAGCTGAGAAACTAATGTTGTGGTAAGAGGGTGCAGTAAATACTCTCTAATGTAGGAGGAATGTGCAAGGAATTTCACACAATCTACAAAAGCTGAAAACTTGAGTCAAGTTTCCCCCGCTCTCCCCTAATTAATCACACTATAACACATTCCAAATGTCATTACAACTATATTCCATACAGCTTTTGTCTTGTGGAAAATATAATATATGAACCGTGATTTTTAAAAACTAAAAATCTATTATTATGGTATAAAATGTATTATCACACTTACCCAGGGTCAAATAAACATCTGTAGGAAACGAGATGTTTCAAGAGAGTTTGTTTTCTTCAGCTGAACAGCGGGTTGTGTTTATACTCCCTGAACACTAGCTGCCTTTGCTAAACTACACCAAAAGTTATGCTAGTCGGCAAACTGCTAAAGATATAAATAATAACCGCTCATAAATGTTTGCACACTCATCTGTTTTACTCGTTTAATTACTGTTAACTAGCTGGTCAGTGCTACTGGAAAAATAATAATACAGACGAGGTTAGCTAACTCGACTAGCTAACACTTCAGCGACAATAAACAGGAAAATTCAGTCCTCATAAAAGGCCATGAAACAGCGTTCGTAAATTTAGAGGAAGTAATAATTTAAAAAAATAAAAATAAAAAATATATAAAATTAAAAAAAAATCGGTTTTCAGGTTATCAGCGGTTGATATGGTATGGTCATGTCCCAAATACTGCCCACCGCTCTGCGAGTCTGTTAGCAAGTGTGCACTTTGGTGAATCTATAGTATAGTGAGTACTCAGGTATCGAGGGTGCATGGGTTTGAAACCGAGCATTTGGGACGTTACCTGTATCTCAGCCACACACACGTTGTTTATGTTTTGGGGTTAAAGGGGGAGTTGGATGAGTGATGGGAAGTTCGGCTCTTTTCAGAGAGCCGGTTCTTGTGGCACGGCTCCCTCTCCTGCTGGTCCCTTTTTTTCCTTCCCCCCTATCTTATTATTTTTGTATTTGTATATGTAAATCATTATCTGTAGCCACTTTATTCTGTTCTACAGGGTCGCAGGCAAGCTGGAGCCTATCCCAGCTGACTGCAGGCGAAAGGCGGGGTACACCCTGGACAAGTCGCCAGGTCATCACAGGGCTGACACATAGACAACCATTCACACTCACATTCACACCTACGGTCAATTTAGAGTCACCAGTTAACCTAACCTGCATGTCTTTGGACTGTGGGGGAAACCGGAGCACCCGGAGGAAACCCACGCGGACACGGGGAGAACATGCAAACTCCGCACAGAAAGGCCCTCACCGGCCACGGGGCTTGAACCCGGACCTTCTTGCTGTGAGGCGACAGCGCTAACCACTACACCACCATTCTCTATTTATCCTGCAATGATGGGTGGCACGGTGGTGTAGTGGTTAGCACTGTTTCCTCACAACAAGAAGGTCTGGGTTCGAGCCCCGTGGGCCGTGGCCAACGAGGGCCTTTCTGTGTGGAGTTTGCATGTTCTCCACGTGTCTGTGTGGGTTTCCCCCACAGTCCAAAGACATGCAGGTTAGGTTAACTGGTAACTCTAAATTGACCGTAGGTGTGAATGTGAGTGTGAATGGTTGTCTGTGTCTATGTGTCAGCGCTGTGATGACCTGGCGACTTGTCCAGGGTGTACCCCGCCTTTCGCCCGTGGTCAGCTGGGATAGGCTCCAGCTTGCCTGCGACCCTGTAGAACAGGATAAAGCAGCAAGAGATAATGAGATGATCCTGCAATGATGCTGCTGGAATCTTAATTTCCCTGAGGGAACCCTCCTAAAGGGATCAATAAAGTTTAATCTAATCTACACAGTCTCCCCTCCATCACCTTCACCAGGTGTGGGAAGACTGAGGCCTTGGCCTGCCACCAGCTCAGTGGGTCTTCTGCTCATTGGATGAGGGGCTCCTCAAGATAACATCAGCTGTAGTATTTCTCCTTGCAGCATCTCCTGTAGCTCTTTCATCAAAGAGCCTCCACACAGCAGAAGTTTGTGGCTGCTCCTCCACTTGGCCCTCTAATGATGGAGCTGGCTGGCTGCTGCTTCGTTTACAGGTGTCAGTCATATTTACGTGTTTTTGTGATGCCCTCTCCTCGTCACCGCTGTCTACTGTCTCACTCACTGACGGGGACGGACAGACACTCCACCTGACTGTCTCTCTGTTTTCACATAATGGTATGATCCTATATCCTCACATGTGATTGGCCACAAGGCTGCCATGCTGCCAATCAAAACAAAGTTCTGCCGTGAGCAGAGCTGAGCAGCAAAAGGAAAAAAAAAGTGGGGAGCCGGCTCTTCTGATTCACTAGAAAGCATTGCGCATGACACATTTTGAAATTTCATGCCAAATATTGGCTCATTTGAAATTTCATGACAGCAACACATCTCAAAAAAGTTGGGACAGGGGCAATAAGAGGCTGGAAAAGTTAAAGGTACAAAAAAGGAACAGCTGGAGGACCAAATTGCAACTCATTAGGTCAATTGGCAATAGGTCATTAACATGACTGGGTATAAAAAGAGCATCTTGGTGTGGTAGCGGCTCTCAGAAGTAAAGATGGGAAGAGGATCACCAATCCCCCTAATTCTGCGCCGACAAATAGTGGAGCAATATCAGAAAGGAGTTCGACAGTGTAAAATTGCAAAGAGTTTGAACATATCATCATCTACAGTGCATAGTATCATCAAAAGATTCAGAGAATCTGGAAGAATCTCTGTGTGTAAGGGTCAAGGCCGGAAAACCATACTGGGTGCCCGTGATCTTCGGGCCCTTAGACGGCACTGCATCACATACAGGCATGCTTCTGTATTGGAAATCACAAAATGGGCTCAGGAATATTTCCAGAGAACATTATCTGTGAACACAATTCACTGTGCTATCCGCCGTTGCCAGCTAAAACTCTATAGTTCAAAGAAGAATCTGTATCTAAACATGATCCAGAAGCGCAGACGTCTTCTCTGGGCCAAGGCTCATTTAAAATGGACTGTGGCAAAGTGGAAAACTGTTCTGTGGTCAGACGAATCAAAATTTGAAGTTCTTTATGGAAATCAGGGACGCCGTGTCATTCGGAATAAAGAGGAGAAGGACGACCCAAGTTGTTATCAGTGCTCAGTTCAGAAGCCTGCATCTCTGATGGTATGGGGTTGCATTAGTGCGTGTGGCATGGGAAGCTTACACATCTGGAAAGACACCATCAATGCTGAAAGGTACAGTATATCCAGGTTCTAGAGCAACATATGCTCACATCCAGACGACGTCTCTTTCAGGGAAGACCTTGCATTTTCCAACATGACAATGCCAAACCACATACTGCATCAATTACAGCATCATGGCTGCGTAGAAGAAGGGTCCGGGTACTGAACTGGCCAGCCTGCAGTCCAGATCTTTCACCCATAGAAAACATTTGGCGCATCATAAAACGGAAGATATGACAAAAAAGACCTAAGACAGTTGAGCAACTAGAATCCTACATTAGACAAGAATGGGTTAACATTCCTATCCCTAAACTTGAGCAACTTGTCTCCTCAGTCCCCAGACGTTTACAGACTGTTGTAAAGAGAAAAGGGGATGTCTCACAGTGGGAAACATGGCCTTGTCCCAACTTTTTTGAGATGTGTTGTTGTCATGAAATTTAAAATCACCTAATTTTTCTCTTTTAAATGATACATTTTCTCAGTTTAAACATTTGATATGTCATCTATGTTCTATTCTGAATAAAATATGGAATTTTGAAACTTCCACATCATTGCATTCCGTTTTTATTTACAATGTGTACTTTGTCCCAACTTTTTTGGAATCGGGGTTGTATTATTCTTAAATACAATGTTACAATTCAAAAAAGAACCTCAGACCACCCTCTCAATCTTCTCCACAGAGATGATGGCCATCATAATGGCACTACAGTGGGTAGACGAAGTTAAGCCATATAAAACAATTATCTGTTCAGACTCTATGTGCTTCCAGACTGGGAAATCTGCGTGCAGACAGGATCTTTTAGATGAAGTTCATGGTGAACTTCATCTAAAAGATCCTGTCTGGTGAACTGTTCACCAGATGATTTTCAGAATAACTCAGCTAAAACTCATTTCACAGTTCACTTGGGTTTCAGCACGTACAGGTATTGAGGGCAATGAGAAGGTAGACAAGTTGGCAAAAGAAGCACTTAAATCAGAGCAAGTAGAAGTACAGGTTCCACTTAGCAAATCAGAATTTAAAGCAATAATCAAAGAAGGCATTCAGAAACTTTGGCAAGATAAAGATAAGGGGGAGAAAGGTAGGCATTTATATGGTATTCAACAAGAGGTAACAGTTAAAAAGATCAGCCCATTCACACGACAGGAGGAAACCTGGTTCACCAGGCTAAGAATAGGACACACAGGACTGAACAGCGGTCTATACACAATAGGGAAGCATGAGACGGGAACGTGCCCATACTGCAGAGAAACAGAAACCCTGAAGACATGTAGGTACTGTTGTACTCTGAAGAGAGAGAACTAAGAACTCTGCTATATTGAGCAACCTATTGAGTCTACCTGGAACACAGTTTACAGCCAAAGCAGTAATAGATTTTCTGAAAGAAACACAACTAGCAAGAAGAATTTAGCAGTTTGTTTGTTTGTTTTGCTAATTTAGTTATTTACTGACGTCCCAATGTGATCACACCTCAGTCCAGTAGATGGCGGTAATGCACTAAGCTTGCAAGCTGCCAATAAAAATCACAGAAGATGATCACTAAGCTGAGAGCATAGATTTATGGTTGAGAGAATCTAGTGTAATAATGGAATGACACTGTAGGTGGCAGCAATGCAACAAACTGGATGCCAGCTGCCATAAAACGCCATAGAAGAAGATCACTAAGTTGGATCCAGTCCACATCCACCTCTGGACTAGTCTGGTTAACACCAGACCATATCACAAGTGAAATATGGTCTGGAATCCGCCTATTGAATTTCTCGTAGGGGAGGTGTGGTTTACGATTGTCAACGGCCGTTTATTGGACGTTGCGAATGTCTATCATTTGGCGTAAACGTAGCCCATGGCCAATCATGGCAGTTGTACCCGGTGACGTAGTTAGAGCGACGAAGAAGACGAAGAGGCGAAGAAGAGAAGGAAAGAGAAAGAGAAGGCAAAACAAAAATAGGAAAACAATGGCACCGAACGATTACTGCCGTTTGTGCAAGACAAATATGAGAGAAGCTGGTTTGGTTAGTATCGCTCGCCGCCATGTTAAATGTGATCCATAAACAGTCCCAAATAAACTACAAGCTTCCGTTTGTCAAGTAGTACGCGTCACCGTCTTTCCACCCCTCCCCACTCTCTGATTGGCTCCCTAACTCAGGCGAGCCTTTAGACCAGGGGTCACCAAACTTTTTGCTCTGGGGGCCACACTGTCGTTCCTGACTGTGATGGGGGCCGGGGTCGGGTCAGCTATATAACATAGAATTGTATGACCCAGACAAATATGACCACCAGCAGGCCTCATTGTGTAGTAGAGATTACTAGCCTGGCACAGCCATCCCCACTACTATATCCCCACTACTATATCAACACTTGATTCCTGGCACATATTTGTTTATCTTTACTAGTGGTTTGCAAAAGTAGTAATCGAGATCTTCACACTTGGTTTTAATTTGAAATACCACAGATACTGGCGGCACGGTGGTGTAGTGGTTAGCGCTGTCGCCTCACAGCAAGAAGGTCCTGGGTTCGAGCCCTGGGGCCGGCGAGGGCCTTTCTGTGTGGAGTTTGCATGTTCTCCCCGTGTCCGCGTGGGTTTCCTCCGGGTGCTCCGGTTTCCCCCACAGTCCAAAGACATGCAGGTTAGGTTAACTGGTGACTCTAAATTGACCGTAGGTGTGAATGTGAGTGTGAATGGTTGTCTGTGTCTATGTGTCAGCCCTGTGATGACCTGGCGACTTGTCCAGGGTGTACCCCGCCTTTCGCCCGTAGTCAGCTGGGATAGGCTCCAGCTTGCCTGCGACCCTGTAGAAGGATAAAGCGGCTAGAGATAATGAATGAATGAATGAATGAATAAATACATTAAAAAAAACAGTGAAATTATAATATGAGCAGTAGATCAATAGATCACAGCAGTTGTGCTGTGTCCTGCACGTCATTGCTCTCATCCATGGCCAAAGCAAAAAACTCGAATTCTGACGCTTTCTCATTCAGCCGGTCATATACGTTGTCCCCCAAATCTTCGGTTCGCCTGGTCGTAGTAGGTGCGGAGAGACTCACCGCGTTGAGCGCATCCTTCTTGTCGGGACACACCTCCTCGGCCACAGCAAGCATGCATACTTTTAACAAAGTCCCCATCAGTAAACGGCTTTCCATGGGTAGCTAGTAGGTGAGCTACCTTATAGCTAGCTTAGACAGCAGCCTGGTTGATCTGGGTTTGGCGAAGGAATACATTCTGTTGTGCAGCCAGTCCGCATTTCATCCTCCGAATCCTGTCTTCTCTTGTTTTCCCTCGCAAACTAGCATACTCTTTGTGGCAGGTTTCGTAGTGACGACGCAGATTATATTCTTTGAAAACCGACACACTTTCTTTACATACAAGACAAACTGCACGGTCCTTACACTGAACGAAAAAATAATCGGTGGTCCGCTGTTCTTTAAAAACTCTGCACTCTCTGTCAGCTTTTCGCTTACCGCTCGCCATTTTGCTGTCCTGAACACTGACAGTTCTCTGCGCATGCGCTGCCTGTCACTGCTTGATCGCGAGCATATGACGAAAATTCGGAAAATATGAATAGTTCATTTTATAACTAAATATCAATTTTAATTGATAAAATCAACAAAATACAAGATGCAGACGTTATTATTTGTCAAAAAGCAATTAAAAAAAAAATAGGCCATGACCACTTTTGGGGATTGCCTCATAGGGCTGGTTCAAGTGGTGGGGGGCAGAGGGGCTGGGGGGCCGGTCAAAGGGGGGTGGCGGGCCGGAGTCAGCCCGCGGGCCGTAGTTTGGTGACCCCTGCTTTAGACCATAGTTTCCATGCTGTCTTTTCAGATCGGAACGATTATGCAAAGCAGCATGGGATTTCCCAGGCTACCTCTGGACTGGTTCTACAGGGAACGTTATTTAGATACTTTTCTGATTGAAAAAAAAAAAAAGCTGGAAAAAAAAACTGATCGTGGACAATATCTTTCCAAGTAAGTGCTGCATACCATTTACACAAGTTTGTATTTTTAAGGGTTGTGACTTGAGGTCATTAAGAATTGTATGAATTTGCTGGTTTGCTAACTAGTAGCTGGGGGCTTGCTGGATTGCAGGCTGATTAGCCTGAGGTTAGTGTCAGCGAGGTGGAAGTTTCCAGACTACCTGATAGTTCTGTTTCACTGGAGTACATTTAACTTTAGTCTGTAAAATGTTGTGCAAACGTATTAATGCTGGCCTTAAAGTTACTCGCTGGCAAATTTCAACTCAAATGTTCAAAATACAAATGTAACAAAACCCATGAGGTGCTCGAGCAGTTGTTGATTTAGCTGCAGTTCCTGACTGTAATTAAATCACAGGTTTGATTAGTAGGGGAGAGCGGGGTGAGACGTGCCAGTTTTTACTTAAAGTGACTTTAAAGCGAGGCCATGACAGTCATGCTTTCAGCTAAATTATCAGGGCTCTGCATTAACTTTTGAAACAACTTGTCCTGTCAGGCAAGTTGAAAGGAAATTTACTTGTCCGAAGAAATATTTGAGAGAGAAAAACACACAAACTATTTGTAACCCAGCAATCTTTATTGCATTTGTTTCTGAATTCACAACATATGCATAATATCTATGAATCAAAAATAATCAATACTTGATATACTGAGGCAAAAGTTCAAAAATATAGTAAAACAGACTGATACTATAATTCACCAATTATTATGCTGAAGTTCAGAAGCAATATATTCCAATAGAGTAGAAATTATGAACATAAAATTAACAAAATAACTATACTATGAGATCCAGAAACACTAACCATTATTTTTATATATCTCACACACACAGATCAGTACTCTGCAGTTCAGTAACAAATCACAAAAAGTAACACTATCATAAAATTTATGACTTGATGAGATCACTAGTTTGGACAAGAGAAACAAATAAAAACTGATAACAAAATTGACATACTGTAAATCACTTATTATACACTGAAATCTAGTTATCAAATGACAAGATAATATATCTTATGAAAACCTCCACACCTCTATTGACTCGCAGATGAATGGATACAAATAAAGTTTCTATTCATCTTCATCTATCAACCCTTGAGTTCTGTGTGTTCTGACCCCACCCTGAAGCCAGAGCTGCACAGCTCTATGAGCACCATATTCTGCATCATCTACTTCACACAGGGATATTGCCGTCAGCTTATCCATCATCTCAGAACTAAGAGATGCCCTCTAATCTGATTTTTATTCTTTTCATAGCTGAGAACCCTTCAGGAGGGACATTTTCTGGTATTTCATAGATAACTTTCCCCACTCCTACCTCACTCCCTGTCAATCCACACACATGTAGGCGCACATTCCAAGCCCAGCACATCCCGCCACACATGCTCGGCTATATAATGAACACAATCAACGACAATTCAAAGATTTGGAAATTACCACATACTCAACGTAAATATACAGTTGAATAATGATCCCGCCAACAGAAATGTCAACAAATCCACGTGTACGACACGATTAAAACCAATCATACACGACCGTTTACTTTTCAGCTCAAATACATGAAGCAGTATTGGCCGGTTTTGCAAGTGGAATATTGCGCATGTGCACATCGCTCTTTCCGAATAGAAACATCCGGCGATTCATCAAAATATGTCGAGTGAGATGCTTCGGAAATCATGTGAATAAACTGATAAATTTGATATGTAACCCGAATATCGGCATATTTTGGGACTTGTCCGATCGGACAAGTAACTGAGATGATGAACTTGTCTAACATAAAGTATCACTTGTCTCAGACAAGCATTAATGTCGAGCCCTGATTATGTACATGTATTTCAGGATGTGGTGCCTCCCTGCGAACAATCACTTTGGATCTGAAATGTAGTATTTAAGAAATATAGCTTTCTGAAAAAAAGTGGTCTTGTCCCCAACTTGCATGTTCTCCCCATGTCTGCGTGGGTTTCCTCTGGGTGCCCACTTTTGTACTAAAAGTACAATACTGCAAATTTTTAGAAATGAAACTTCATTCAAACAAAGTTGTAATCACAGTATATTGCCATTTATTCTATCCACATTGACTGGATATGAGCAGTCATGTGCTCTGATTGGCTACTCTACTACTAGGCTATCAGCTCATATACTGTGAGAAAAACAAAATGGTGGAGCGTGTTGCTGAACCAACCGACAACGTGGTAAAATTGTAGCTGGACAAACATGCACATACAATTGTTGCTTAATTCAGAATGATTTATCAATTCCTGAATAAATGTTTAAATGAAATCCTATTTACAAATGTGGAACAAAAAAGAAAATGCAACTTTTATTCACACACTTGTGAAATTTTCCTCTCTGCATTTAACCCATCTGAAGCAGTGAACACACACAAGCACAATGAGCGCACACACATACCCAGAGCAGTGGGCAGCCATGCTACAGCACCCGGGGAGCAGTTGGGAGTTAGGTGCCTCGCTCAAGGACACCTCAGCACCACCGTGCTGCCTTCTAGGGTAAGTTGTGCCTTTGGAGAGAATGCATTGGGGTAAATTGTGCCATTGATTACTGAAGTAAAACAGTATATTTTGATCTCAGAAGCTGTAATGCTATATAAATGCTAGACAAATTCAATACAAAATTACTCATTTAAGGTTTATTTAAAGTTATTTTACATCAAAGGCAAATTTTCATACAATCCTATTGTGCCGCATGAGCACATAAAAAAAAAGTCAGTTTTCTTAAACAAGGCCTAGCTCTTCATGAACACATCAGAACAAAGTTGAGTTCCAAATGGGGGGGAAAAAAATCAGCAATTCTATGGGTCATTTATGACATTGAAGGCCAATTTTCTTAAACAAGGCCTAGTGCCACATGAACACGTGTTCAGAACAAAATGAAATTCAAATGAAGACCAAATTGACTGCAATTCTCTTCACAGATCTGGCCTACTACATAACATCCCACTTGTTGATGCTTCAGGGGAAATAATAAATTTCTGCTCCCTTCTGGCTGTACCACCATGTTTTTGTGGTGTGGGTAGTTTCTTATGCACATCATCTCTAGGGATGACCCCATCATTTTCTCGAGAGGAGTGGAAGCCCTGCCTGTCTTCCTCTTATAACTCCATGGCATGATGGTCTATTTCTATTTTTGGTCTAAAATTAAGAATGTCACACAGTTTTAGTGATAAAATGTAAGAATACAATGTACAATTACAATAAAAAAAAATTTTTCACAGTGCGGTTTCCATCAAATCCTGCGCTCTGATTGGCTGGCAAGCGAGTCCGTATCCTATGGTACGGACCTCTGGCGACTCGCTCGTTCACAAAAAAAAAAAAAAAGTAGAATTTATCAACTATTTTTTTAATAAGATTTATTTATAAGATTATCAAATCTTATAAATTTTTGCCAGCATTTCTCAGAATAGCATTAATTTTAGAGCATGGATAGTGATGACAGTCTTCACAGCGAAAGTGTTTTACTACCCTGAGGAAGAAGAAATAAAACATTTCAGGAGAAAGCTAAAAACCTCTAACTGTTGCTAACGCTGAGCAAAAACTTGGCTGAATCCTGAATGACTCCTTTTTTGTATAAATAGGGGACTACATAGGCGGCAAAATGTAGGGTTTTTTTTTTCTTGCCATGGAAGTGCACTTGTAGGAGGAAACAATTTGCATTACAGCCATGAATGAGGATTCAAAATGGCGGCTCGGCTCGGTTTTCCCTTTCGGGCGCTCTCGTTTTCTGTTAGAATTTGATATATTTAAAAGCTTAAGATCGGTCCGTGAGGTCAGTACTTTCAAGACCTCGGTGATGGTATTTCACGATATGGACCAATATTCATAAGTGGGGGTGAGTTGTGCCATTGGCACAACTTAACCCAGGCCCTTTGGCACAAATCACCCCAACCCCACCATTTTGGAAAAAATGCATCATCCAGCAGGTTTGAGCTAACGCCAAGCTCGCTGTATAGACTCATAGTGTAGCTTACCAAAGCACCAAAACGTGTAAAATGTTTTCAAATTTGTCTATAACTGTTCAGACACAACAATCAAAAAATGTTGATCAGAAATTTTACTTTTGAAAGGCAAAAAAATGTTTTGTGTTTTTGTTTTGGTTTTTTTCACTTAAATGTGCTTACCTCATGCAGTGAGGCTCTCATCTTTGCAGGATGAGTTAAATGGCTGACTCTTCAAAAATGTGTGGTCACATGACCAATTTCTTCTATGGTTCCTTAGAAACGGGGTGGCACAACTTCCCCGCTGACACATCTCACCCCACTCTCCCCTATAGGTAATCGTATGGGGCAGAGTAAAACTAAGGATTAATTTCACAAATGATTTCGAAGTTTTGAAAATTCGCAACTTGGGCAATTTCAAAACTTTGAAATCACAAGTGAAATTGATCCTTAATTTTACAAGGAACCATATGATTACTTGTTTATAATATATAGGGCCAAATTCATACTTTGGAAGCCATTCAAGTTCACAACATTTGTCATTCACGTTTTCTGAACCAATCAGGGCGTGAGACTATCTTGTATGTTCGAATCAGTTTCTAAAGCGTGGACAGGATCTTAAAGTGCATATACTGGACCAGATGGGATATGTGTCCCTTTACACACTCGTCCAGAAGGGTAATTTTGCACAAGGCCATCTGTCTACAGCAGAAAAAAATAAAATAACAAAACGCGTTTAGAAAAATCCCAAGGGAGTCTGGAGCCAGATTTGTGACGTCACCTGCGGAAGCGCCAGCAGGCTGCGAGAGCTTTGCACGGTTTCAGTGCACAGCCTGTGTAGACCAAGTTTAGCAGCTGGCGATTTTGTATTGAAATATGGAATTGTCACCTGAACGCAATGTGGGAAACAATGAGTACTAATCCCATCAAGATTGGTGTTGCTACACCCTCCTACGATAAATCTGTTAACCATTTTAATAATTACGCAATAATGAAGAAATTTGCAGAAAACCACCAGGTCGTTTTCTCATAAACCAGTGCTGACGTAGGATTCAGAAGGAGGCGTCCCACACGCGACGTCACGAAAATCAATATGTTTCCCGGGAAATCCAAATGGCAAGTTTTTTCAGAGGCGGACCAATTCACCTCAAATGGCTTGATTTCAACTGAATTTTTCTGGTATTGCGCAAGGTAAAAAAAAAATTGTGCAAAATGTGACATGTTTGACCAAAGTTTAATATAAAATAGAATTACGTTGATCTTGCTCCTCATATGCATTTTAACATCTTTCAGGATTGATCCCGGATATTTCTCTTGTCTCAGATGCTGATCCAATGCTGCCTGCATTACTTTAAGAAAGTCTGGTTCGTAGTTTTCCCCATTTTCTTTCCTCACTTCTGCATAAAACTGAGAACACCTTGTCTAACTCACAGCATTCATATGCCACGGGAGAGTCTTTTATTTGTCTTTCTGGGGCCCATTTCTTAACCACGGAAAGCCAAAAATTCATACTTTTTTTTTTGGCATTTTTCATTTTCGCTTGCAGTTTTCAATTGGTTTATCATTTCTTTGTCAAATATTGCGAAACGCAGCATTGCAGAGTCAGCCATTTTGTTGACAATTTGCTAATTTTTGTAACCGTAACCAAGCAACGAACTAGCCAATAGCATTTCAGAAATACGACCCCGTGTTAAGGAAAAAAAGCCCCCCTTGATTGGTCAATCAGAATTGAATAATTTGGCCCTATGTGTTATAATCTATAATAATCAGAATCACTTTATTAATCCCTGGAAGGAAATTCAAATTTGCTACCAAGCTCCTGAATCAAATAAGTAAACGTGTCTAAAAATAGAAGATAAAATTGTCTGAAAAAGAATAAATTAAAAAAAATAAATTTAAGTTCAATAACTTAAGCAAAATGAAGTGATTTTATATACAATGATTCCTATATGCATATATTGCACCTGAGTTAAGGGTACACTATACATGGTAAGACAGTGTACCACAGTTATACAGTGGCATTGTACAGCTTGACTGCAACAGGTAGGAATGATTTCCTGTGTCTCTCGGTTGTGCAATGTGGAAGAATCAGCCATTTACTGAACGTGCTCCTGTGGCTGTTCAGCTCCTTATGTAGAGGGTGGGAAGGACTGTCTAACACTTATTTTTATTTTGGACCGTGTCCTCTTCTCCAATGCCACTGTCAGAGAGTCCAGTTCCACGCCTACAACATGGCTGGCCTTCCTGATGATCTTGTTGAGTCTGTTAGTGTCCTTCACCTTCAAGCTGCTGCCCCAGCAGACGACAGCGTACAGGATGGCACTGGCCACCACAGACTCCTAGAACATCCACGGCCTCGTTCGGCAGATGTTGAAGGACCTCAGCCATCTCAGAAAATAGAGCTCATAACAGCTCATCCTTAAAGTGCATATCACGGGTAAATTCAGGAGCAAGATCAATGTAATTCTCCTATTTTATATTAAACTTTGGTCAAATATCTGTCACATTTTGCACAATTTTTTTTTTTAACCTTGCACAATATCAGAAGTTGAAATCAAGCCATTTGAGGTGAATTGATCCGCCTCTGAAAAAACTTGCCATTTGGATTTCCCGGGAAACATTGATTTTTGTGACGTCGCGTGCGGGACGCCTCCCTCTGAATCCTACGTCAGCACTGGTTTGTGTATGAGAAAACGACCTGGTGGTTTTCTGCAAATTTCTTCGACGTTATCACTTAATTATTAAAATGGTTAACAGCTGTATTGTAGGAGCGTGTAGCAACACCAATCTTGATGGGACTCATCATTTCCCAAAAGACCGGACAATGAGAGAGAAATGGGAGCGCTTGGTCTACACAGGCTGTGCACTGAAACCGTGCAAAGCTCACGCAGCCTGCTCACGCTTCCGCTGATAATGTCACGATTCTGGCTCCAGACTCCCTTGGGAGTTTTCCAGATGCGTTTTATTTTTTTCTGCTGTAGACAGATGGCCTTGTGTAAAATTACCCTTCTGGATGAGTGTGGAAAGGGACATACTTTCATATGAGAAGGAAAAAAAACCGAAATTGGTCCAGAATATGCACTTTAAAGGTTAAGCTCCACATAATCCAAACCAGGGGTTCTCAACCTTTTCTACTCCTACTTCGAGACCCACCTATTCATACTTGTAATGAGCTGAGGCCCATTTAAAAAAAAAAGTGATCCCCAATTATTTTGGCTCATCTATTCTATTAGAATCTAATCTATTATAAAATGTATTAATGGGATGAAACACCACTCCCTGTTACAAATGGGAGCCCAGGAATTAAATAAATGCAAGAAAACCAACTGTTTTTAATCGTAGGTATTGTATTTAAAACTGTATGGATGGGCCATGCATGCAGGGCATTCTCAGTCAGAATGGATTAATGATCTAAAAGTGGAGTCTGGTCCATTAACACAAGAACTTATTGCTATGTTTGTGTTCAGCAAACAAGCAAGTTATTAAAATCAAGAAGTACACTCAGAAGAAGTGGGTATAGAAACCACTCAGTGGGATTAGATCCTTACACGCTAACAAAGAAGGATTTTTTTTTTCTAGGAGTTGGAAAATTTATCCATCTGTTGAGTTCCCCGACATCTCAAACTACCTGGTACTGCAGATATCGTTCTACACAGAGAAACGGATGAAAACCTGGAAGAGCATGGAGTACAACTTTTTATATACGGCTGGGTTAAAGATCTGGGGATCCGGACACTACAAGATAAATCCTGTATTGTTTGTGTAAGAAGGAATTTTTCAGCTCTTTGTAAGCGTCTTTGCAATGTTTGCTAAGACACTACAAGTTTGAGTATCGGGTGTAAACAAACCACAGCTGCTTGATTTCTCAATCCTCCCTGCTTTTCTCTTCTGGGTAAAACATTCACAAAAATCCACAGAAACCCCTTTAAAGACCTGGGTATTGTGTGTATTATATACACGTTAGTTTACAGTATGACGACCGTGATCAAACAGTAAACAAACACACATGAGGACTTAAACGTCTCCTGAACTTTAAAACATCATGAAATAATGGAAAATGGAAGTGACTTTGTGAATCCAAATGAAATGGATCAGAGGAATTTACAAACCTTTCATGAAGTGATCGGTGCAAACACGAGCATTCTTTGACTCTGCTGCCTTCCATCACAGCGAAAGGTTCAAGAGCCGCCTTTCTCATTATCTTTTCATAAAAACCTTTGCTCTTTCACCCTTTATCACTTCACACCGAACCCGGAAGAAACTTTTATCAGTTTCAGTTTGTTCAATTTGAGCAGCTCAAAACAATGCAAGCATAGGACATTTTAATGACTAGCAAGGTGCCCCAGTGATAGTAACACTTTTTTTTTTTCTAATCGGTGAGCTCAGCTGACCACCACTTCATGTCTTGCATATCTAATGAGTTGGATTTGACATCGGCTCCAACCCAGCAATTGTACCCTACTAAAAATTCAACTTGGGGGGGGGGGATGTGGCCCAGTGGTTGAGACACTGATCTAAGGCTAATAATAAACAGATTTAAAGCCCTGTTATTTAACAAAATTTTAAAAAATGTTTGGTATGGTGAAGCTTTGTCAGGAGTCGTTTATTTAACATTTCTAGAAGGAGTTTAGTGTTAGGACTACTAAACAGTGAACAAGCTTTCCAGGACAGAGGACTTTGCATTTTTTGGGACCTCAGTGATGACAAGTGAGGAAATGTCTGTCTGTTTATAGCTGCTCTAATGTAAGTGATAAGAGGAACTAACTTAACTCAGACACTTCACTGCATTATGAATAGTTGTAAATAATTGTATGTTGTTCATTATTCAATAAAAAGTTGTCAAATGGGATGTGCTGTTATTTAACAATTATTTGTCGAAGACGAAGTGAATATCGGTGAATAATAACCGAGACAGAGTTGAGGTTATTGTTCACTGATATTCACTGAGCCTGAGGCAGAGAAGTGTTATTTAGTATAAATGCACAGGGTTTTTTGTTTTTGTTTGTTTGTTTTAAATTGTGCAAAAAATTTTCAAACCACAAAAGCAGAATGCAAATGTAATGAGACACTTGTAGGCTTGTGGCATGCATGCAGGCTTGTGTCACTTATCAAGGCAGACTCACACAAAATACTTTTGTTTTGAAACCGATAAAATAAATCACAATTCCACATTATTTTTTAATAGTTTTAGACCAAACTTTGTAGCATCTTTAGTGCTTTTAGGAACAGCATTTTCTTTCCTAGTTTGCAATTGGCGGCACGGTGGTTAGCATGGTCGCCTCACGGCAAGAAGGTTCTGGGTTCGAACCCAGTGGCCGGCGAGGGCCTTTCTGTGTGGAGTTTGCATGTTCTCCCCGTCTCTGCGTGGGTTTCCTCCGGGTGCTCCGGTTTCCCCCACAGTCCAAAGACATGCAGTTAGGTTAACGTGGGGCGGCCTTGGGCTGAAGTGCCCTTGAGCAAGGTCCTTAACCCCTGACTGGGCGCTGTAGTGTGGCTACCCACTGCTCTAGGTGTGTGTTCACTGCTTCAGATGGGTTAAATGCAGAGGATGAATTTCACTGTGCTTGAAGTGTGCATGTGACAAAGGTTTCTTCTAATTCTTCCTCACTTACAGTGACGAAGTGATTGGTCACCGTTTTGCCGAGTCGCTTGAGGTGATTATCGGGAAATTGGTTGAGAAATTCGGACTATCAGCATGCGTGATTTTCTATAATCACTTCTGTATTTATACTAAGGAAAAAAATCCACTTTTGTGTGGCAATAGTCCTCTGTTTCATCTCATCTTGTTATCTCTAGCTGCTTTATCCTGTTCTACAGGGTCGCAGGCAAGCTGGAGCCTGTCCCAGCTGACTACGGGCGAAAGGCGGGGTACACCCTGGACAAGTCGCCAGGTCATCACAGGGCTGACACATAGACACAGACAACCATTCACACTCACATTCACACCTACGGTCAATTTAGAGTCACCAGTTAACCTAACCTGCATGTCTTTGGACTGTGGGGGAAACCGGAGCACCCGGAGGAAACCCACGCGGACACGGGGAGAACATGCAAACTCCGCACAGAAAGGCCCTCGCCGGCCACGGGGCTCGAACCTGGACCTTCTTGCTGTGAGGCGACAGCGCTAACCACTACACCACCGTGCCGCCACCTCTGCTTCATATCAGGATTATTTGCATGGATTATTTTTGATTATTTTATTGATTGCATGGATTATTTTCCTATAACAGCACTACCTGTCATGTTTTATTCCTTACATGCAGTGTATATATCTTTTTTCACTCATCGATGCATATAACAGTTTTGAAAAGGGGACAGGAAGCTTCATTTGAATGGTGCACCACATGTTGCAGTAACCTTAGATACCACTGTCCTTTCTGCACATCTGAAGTGTATCGACCAAATGAGTTATATCATGTAAAAAACCACGTGTTCAACCACCTGAGCCTGGCAGTGGAGCATGAGGGTAACTGTGATTTGTTTGTTTGTTTTCCATGAGTCATGTAGGTTATTGCCATAATTTATTTACAGACGTGTGGTGTTTACTTTGACTTTTAGATTTCATCATAGTCAAATGCAACTTGCACTGCAGAGACCAAGCACATTTTCACTGCTGTTACTGCACAACAACTGTGATAAGTTCAAATAATCAAGCATTTAACAACATGCAGAAAATGATCTCCTACTCCGTCTCTGTGGCCCTGTACAGAATCCACCTGTGATACCAAGCCAGTGGCTGTCACAGAGCCAGCGTCCGTCAAAGAACTTGTGTCTGTCACAGATCCAGCTTCTATCACAGAACCGGCGTCAATCAGAACTAGCGTCCATGACCAAATTACTGTCGCTCACCAAATCAGCCTCACTAGCAAAGCATGTTCATGTACAGAAAAAAGTTCAGTGTACTTACTGTGGAATTGCACTTAACAAAAAAAAAATCTGGATGTGCATATCCGGAGAGAAAACAGTCTGAAGGTAAGAGATGTCAATCACCCCCTGTCCAATCAATATTCAGATCCACTCACTTGGATATTTGCTGTTGAAAAGTCATTCCATAAACCATAATCTCCTATTCATGTTCAAAAGATGATTTCAGATGCAAAATCAATCATTAAATGAGCTGGATGGTTGCATGAATGATGTAGAATTTACAGTAATTGTATAGATGGCCCTTGCTGTAGAACCACATGTCCAGGGGATGGAACTGGACCTGATCCAACACCACCTACGTTGTGTTGTGTCATCGGTCTGAAGTTCAGGAGATGGACAAGTGGATTAAAAAGTTAATGTTGAGCCCTCGGTTAACGTATTGTACACTTTTTTAAATCAGTATGTTTGTGGAGCCTCACATACACACTAGATATTATTTTTCGGTGGTGTTTCTTGAATTCATTGAATATTGTATATGGTTCCTGGATAGCTAAGTTAAGGAAGCTAATAATATTCATACTAGCTACGGTGGGTGTTGTGTGTGTGTGTGGTTTTTTTTTTAATAAAATATATAACAAACCTCCAACTGTGTTGAAGGAGGATATGTTTTCGCCTCTTGTTTGTTCCCAATGTAACTCAAAAAGTAGTGAACAGTTTGATAATTTTGAAGAAAGGTGGGCCATGGACCAAGGAACAATTGATTAGATTTTGATCCAAATCCTGATATGTATGCAGATTCAGGATTTTATTTATTTTCTGTTCTGAACATAACTCAAAAAGTAGTGAACGTATTTTGATGAAATTTGGTGTACAGCTTTAGTACTAATCCTGGGTTCAAGTGATTTTTGAGTTTTATGTTGATATGTGGTTTGGCAGGGTATGCACTCTATCAAGTGCCCTTCTAGGTGGGTGATGATGCTTGAATTCATTGAGTATTGTACATGGTTGCTGGCTAGCTAACTAGGGTGCTAGGTTGCTTGATGGACAGCAAGCTGGCCAGCACAAAATACAATCATGGGGGGAAAGAAAGTACACGCTCCTTTTTAAATCTATATTTTTATTTATACTTTAACAATTGTGGGGTCCTCACCAACACATCACTCACCTCTGGTGACGACAACACAGATTTTGATGTGTAGTTTAAAAAAAAAATTCCCATAAAAGTGAACCAATTATCAGAAACCAGTTGGGGAAAACACAAGTACACCCAGTAATTATTTTACATGCAGAACCACCTTTAGAAACAATAACTTGAAGTAAACATTTTTAGCAAGAGTTTATCGGTCTTTCACATTGTTTTGGATACATTTTGGCCCGTTCTTTTCAACACTGCTTCAGTTCATTAATGTTTGAGGCCTTCATTTATGCACAGCTCTGTTAAGATCCCACCACAACATCTCAATGGGGTTGAGGTCTGGTCTTTGATTTGGCCATTCCAACACCTTGACTTTTTATTTTATTTTCTTCTTCTTCTACTACTTCTCTAGCCATTGAGATGTTGATTTGCTGGTGTGCTTGGGATCATTGTCATGTTGCATGTCTGAGTTTTGGTCCAGCTTATGCTGCTGGAACAATGGCCGTACATTTTGTCTCAAGAATATACTGGTATAAAATGGATTTTATTGTTGTCTCAATCACTGCAAGTTTCCCAGGTCTTGTGGCTGCAAAACAAGCCAATCACCCCTCCACCAACATGCTTGATAGTTGGTATGAGGTGTTTGTGGTGAAACCCTGTGTTGTGCTACTATATACTTTTGGAGAGAAGTGGCTTCTCCCTTGCCACCCTTCAGTGAAAGCCACTTGTTCAGTCTGGTTTCTAATTGTTCTGATTATGCTGTCCTGAACATTAAGCATTTAGTGTGCTTACAGAAGCCTGTAGGTTACATGATGTAGCTCTTGGATTTTTCTTTACATTTCTGAGCATTAAATGGTCTGACCTTGAACTATATTTGCTGGGACACCCACTCCTGGGAAAGTTGGCAATTGTCTTGAAGGCTCTCCATTTCTAAACAGCCCTCCTCACTGGAGGATGGTGAATTTCAAATTGTTTGGAGAGGGCCTTATAACCCTTCCCAGATTGATAAGCAGCAACAGTTGCTTCAGAGGTCATGGTTGTTTGTTCTTCTTGACATGTGTACACATGCTTGAGTGCTCCTGTGCATCAATTTGTCAAATGTTCTTATAAAGGTAATCTCACATCTTGACAATCAAGTAGTCTTGTGCATTTCATTAGTAACACCTGGGTGCTAATTACACTTAATGATTTTTTTGTTTGTTTGTTTGTTTGTTTGTTTCTTTATGAATTGTACAGCACTGTGGTAGGGTGAGAAGCTTGGTCATTCGGGAGAGACTGAGTAGAACCGCTGCTCCTCCACGTCGAAAGGAGTCCATTGAGGTGGTTTGGGCACCTTGTTAGGATGCCCCTTGGATGCCTCCCAAAGGAGGTTTTCTGGGTATGTCCCACCAAGTGGAAACCTTGGGGCAGACCCAGGACACGCTGGAGAGATTGCATCTCTCGGCTGGCCTGGGAATGCCTCAGTATTCCCCTGGAACAGCTGGTGGAGGTGGCCGGTGAGAGGGAAGTCTGGGCAGCTCTGCTTAGGCTGCTACCCCCGCGACCTGGATCCGGGTAAGCGATAGAAGATGGATGGATGTGATACAGTGGTTAGCATTGTTGCCTCACAGCAAGAAGGTTCTGGTTTTGAAACTCTTGGTCAACTGGGGCCTTTCTGTGTGGAGTTAGGATGTTCTCCCTGTGCCTACTTGGGTTTCTTCTGAGTGCTCTGGTTTCCTCCCATAGTCCAGACACATCCAGATTGGGTCAACTGGTTATTCTAAATTGCCCATGGGTGCAAATGCGAGTGTAAATGGTTGTTTGCTCTTTGATAGACTGGTGATATGCCCAGGGTGTACCCCACCTCTCACACAGTCAGCTGCTCCAGCTTTCCTCTGCAACCTTGACAGATAAGTGGCATAGATAATGGATGGATGGAATTTTCTTTTTCCCTGTTACTGTAGCTAGCTCCAATAATGCTGTGTTTACTGGTCAATTTAGCTGCATTTAGCAAGTTAGAAATGTTTCAATATAGAAACTGCCCTTATTCTCATTTCAATTATAGGTTTAGCCTTTGAAAAATATTGTCTTATTCTTGCTTATTAGAGTTGGGTTCTTCCCTGTCAAATCTCCCACTCAAGTTTACTCAATTCCTTATTCAAGCATGCAGTGCTACTCACAAGATACTCAAGTAATTGTATATATTTATCTATTCATAGATGCATGTAACAGTTTTGAAGAGGGGACAGGAAGCTCCGCTTAAACGGTGTACGACATGTTGCAGTAACCTTAGATACCACTGTCCGTTCTGCACATCTGAAGTGTATCGACCTAATGAGTTACATCATGTTAAAAACCATGTGTTCAGCCACCTGAGCCTGGCAGTGAAACATGAAGGTAACTGTTTTTTATTGTTTTTAAATATGTGTTAGGTTGTATTCCATGATTTCTTGTGGATTATTCTCAATAATGTCTGCTTCTGTCACTAGGTTGACATCCCTGACATTAGAACATGGTGGTGCTTACATCTGCTGAAAAACTTTTCCTTGG
This sequence comes from Neoarius graeffei, assembly GCF_027579695.1. NCBI lineage: Eukaryota > Metazoa > Chordata > Actinopteri > Siluriformes > Ariidae > Neoarius > Neoarius graeffei. The sequence continues at coordinate 43,204,514 of NC_083579.1, read as the reverse complement.
GAATGTATGATGGACAGATGTTTTGCATGTTTGGTGCTGGTTATGGTATGATATATGCTGTGGTTATGTTCTTAAGTCAAGTGCCAGCTTTCATAATTGAGGGTGTGTCTAAGTCCAGTCTGGCAAAGCTATAAGGAATTATACATTAAGATTACCTCCTTTGTGCATAGTCTGGTCTTGTCAGATTCCAGACCTTCATTTTACTGTTTTATAGTTGTATCTGATTTGAGTTATCTTGCTTTTTCATCAAAGGATTCTTCAGTGGTGAACATTATGGTTGGAATGAAATGACAGCTAGACATCAGACATGTATTCAGTGGGAAGGTGCTCCATCCAGAGGTTTCTGTTGTTGAGAAGGAGGATGCCAAGTTGGCTCTTGACAACATATTTTATCAATACGTCTTCAGAGAAATCGAAGCCATATGGGGACTCTGTTTTCTCTTGGCAAATAAGAACTGATATTGATTATATATGTAACATGGACACCTGACCATCACATTCATTTGTGGACCACACTTTCCCCAAACTGTTTCTAGAGTTTGAAGCATGCAGTTGTCTAGAATGCCTTTGTATACTGTGGCGTTAAGTTATTTGGATAATTTAGGACTGAATTTGTCATGAACAGTTTTTCACTCAAGTCCGTCCATCCATCCATCCATTATCCGTAACCGCTTATCCTGTGCAGGGTCGCGGGCAAGCTGGAGCCTATCCCAGCTGGCTATGGGCGAGAGGCAGGGTACACCCTGGACAAGTCGGCAGATCATTGCAGGGCTGATGCATTCAAGTCTCCATCAGTAAACAGTTGATAACTTAAGCAAAATAGGCTTCATGTTAAAACTATACTGAATTTTCCAGTTACACTATTTGACCATATAGGACACTTTTATAGAAGAGAGTTATTTCTAATCATGCTATCTGTTATCACCCAGATGAGGATGGGTTCCCTTTTGAGTCTGGTTCCTCTAAAGGTTTCTTCCTCATGTCATCTCTGTTAGGGTTTTGCTGGGATTTGAACCTGGTTCGTTGGTGTGATAATCCAGCAAACCCCCACTAGGCCACCAGGGGGATGACTCAAATGCAGAGGCGTGAGGCGGAAGTAGAAAAAGAATCAAAAGGTTTATTTAAACTATATACACTATATACAGGGCAAAACAAAAGACAAAAAGAAAAAAACAGAGTATAATCCAAAAGAAAAGCAAAGTGCAAAAATTCAAAAGCTAAGAAGATCAAAAAACACAGTACAAAGGAAACTGGAGATAAACATAACAGCACAAAGACTCCGTGACAAGAGGACTGAACTCAGGGGTATAAATAGACAAACTAATTAAGGACACAGGTGAAGATAATTAGGCAATTAACACAAACACAAAACACAGGAACAGTGGCGGCCTCTAGAGGCCAAAATGAACACGACATGAAAAGGAAATAACAGCGGCCTCTAGAGGCCAAAACAGTCCTAGTCCTAACAGGACCCCCCCCTCTAGGAGCGTCTCCTGACGTTCCCAGGGCGATCCGGATGGGCCGAATGGAAGTCCCGACATAGTTCTTTATCAAGGACATCCCGAGCAGGAACCCAGCAGCGCTCCTCAGGACCATAGCCCTCCCAGTCCACCAGATATTGCAACCCGCCGCGGACCCGGCGGGAGTCAAGCAGGCGATTCACAGTGAACACAGTCTGCCCCTGGAAGATGCGGGGGGGTGGGGGGTTCCTAGGGGCAGGGGCATACGTAGACGTCAGTACGGGCCGTAACAGGGAAACATGGAAAGTGGGGTTGATCCTCAGAGTCCGGGGCAACTGGAGCCGGTAGGAGACAGGGTTCACCCTGCGCACCACCTTGAAGGGGCCAATGTAGCGAGGAGCAAGCTTGCGGTTCTCCACCCGCAGTGGAAGGTCCTTAGTGGACAGCCAAACACGCTGCCCAGGGCGGAAAGCGTGTGCAGGTCTTCTATGGCGGTTGGCCTGAGTCTGGTTGGTTCTGGAGGTCTGTATGAGGGTCTTCCTGACCTTGCTCCAGGTCTTGCGACACCGTCTCACATATTGGTTGACCGAGGGCACCCCCGCGTCCTCCTCCTGGTCCGGGAACAGAGGTGGCTGGAACCCGAATTGGCACTGGAATGGCGACAGCTTGGTGGCCGATGACTGCAGGGTGTTGTGGGTGTACTCCGCCCATGGCAGCCAGGTGCTCCACGATGTCGGGTTATCCATAGCCAGGCCTCGCAGGGTGGTTTCCAGGTCCTGGTTGAGCCTCTCCGTCTGACCATTGGACTGTGGGTGAAACCCAGAGGAGAGGCTGGCAGTGGCTCCGATGACCTTGCAGAACCCGTGCCACACTCGGGAGGAGAACTGGGGCCCTCGGTCTGAGACGATGTCCTGTGGAAGACCAAAGACTCGGAAGACATGATTAAACAAAAGTTTCGCAGTTTCAAGAGCAGAGGGGAGTTTGCACAGTGGTATGAAGCGGCAGGCCTTGGAGAATCTGTCAACTAAGACCAAAATGACCGTGTTACCTTGTGACTCAGGGAGACCCGTGATAAAGTCGACTGCCACGTGGGACCAGGGACGCCGGGGAATGGTCAGAGGATGCAGGAGACCCTGGGGACGCTATCGTGGGTTCTTGGTTCTGGTGCAAACCTCACAGGACAGGACAAATGACCTTACTTCCTTCTCCATGTTAGGCCACCAGAAGCGTCTTTTCAGGAAGTCCAGGGTCCTCCGAGCTCCCGGGTGGGCGGTGAGAGGGGAAGAGTGACCCCACTGGAGAACCTTGGCCCGGGCTTGATGTGGGACGTACAAGAGGCCTGGTGGCCCCGTCCCAGGACCGGGGTCCTGGCGTTGGGCTCGTCGGACAGCCTCCTCAATACCCCAGCGGACAGGGGCCACAATCCGGGACACAGGGATAATAGGCCCGACTTCATTTTCCCTGTTAGTGGCAGAGAACAGTCTGGACAGTGCGTCAGGTTTGGTGTTCTTGGAGCCGGGGCGGTATGAGAGGGTGAAGTCAAACCGACTGAAAAACAGGGCCCACCTAGCCTGTCGAGGGTTCAGTCTCTTGGCTTGCTGGAGGTACTCCAGGTTCTTGTGGTCAGTCCAAACCAGGAATGGATGTTGTGCTCCCTCCAGCCAGTGCCTCCACTCCTCAAGGGCCAGTTTGACCGCTAGCAGTTCTCGATCCCCCACATCGTACCGGGACTCAGCAGGACTCAGGCGGTGGGAGAAGTAAGCGCAGGGGTGCAGCTTTCCTTCCGAACGTTGAGAGAGCACCGCGCCGACACCACTGTCCGAGGCGTCCACCTCCACGATGAATGGTTGGGAGGTGTCCGGGAGAACCAGAATGGGTGCCGTGCAGAAGCGGTCCTTGAGGTCTTTGAACGCCTTTTCTGCCTGAGGAGACCAGCCATAAGATCCACCTGTCCCTTTGGTGAGGTCTGACATGGGTGCTGCCACAGAACTGAAGTTCCTGATGAACTTGCGGTAGAAGTTAGCGAATCCTAAGAACCGCTGAACCTCCTTAACGGACTTGGGAGTAGGCCAATCCCGGACGGCCAGGGTCTTGACAGGGTCCATTTGGAGTTGGCCTGTCCGTACAATAAATCCCAGAAAGGAGACCTCGGGAACATGAAATTCGCATTTCTGGGCCTTGGCGAACAGATTGTTCTGTAGCAGCCTCTGGAGAACCTGGCGGACATGGTGGCGGTGCTCCTGCACGGTCTTGGAAAAGATAAGGATGTCGTCGAGGTAGACAAAAACGTATAGGTTAATCATGTCCCTTAAGACGTCGTTGATTAGGGCCTGAAAAACAGCTGGTGCGTTGGTGAGTCCGAAGGGCATCACCTGGTATTCGTAGTGCCCAGACGGGGTGTTAAAGGCAGTCTTCCACTCGTCTCCCTGTCGGATACGGATGAGGTGGTATGCGTTCCGTAGGTCCAACTTGGTGAAGACGGTGGCGCCTTGGAGCAGGTCGAAAGCTGTGGACATCAGCAGAAGGGGATATCGGTTGCGCACAGTGAACTTATTCAGGCCCCTGTAATCAATACATGGTCGGAGCCCCCCATCCTTCTTGCCGACAAAGAAGAAGCCGGCTCCAGCAGGTGAAGTGGAGGGTCGAATAAACCCAGAAACCAGGGCATCTTTGAGGTATTCCTCCATGGCCTTGCGTTCTGGCTGAGAGAGTGAAAACAGTCTGCCACGAGGAGGGGTAGTCCCAGGGAGCAAGTCGATGGCACAGTCGTAGGCCCGGTGCGGAGGAAGAACGGCGGCCCTGCTCTTGCTGAATACCTCCTTGAGATCCCAGTACTCTGTGGGAACTTGAGATAACTCGGTGAGATCAGGGGGCTCGGCAGGAGACACAGGAGAGCTAGAGAGCAGACAAGAGGCATGGCATGCAGGGCCCCATTCCACAACCTGGCTTGTTACCCAGTCTATGCGAGGGTTGTGGCGAGTAAGCCAAGGAAGGCCTAGAATAACTGGGAACTCAGGTGAAGGAATCAGGTGCAGGGATATTTCTTCCTTGTGGCCTTGAGACTGGAGGAAAACTGGAGAAGTAACTTGGGTGACTCTTCCATCACCTAACGCTTGGCCATCGAGGGCAGACACAGACAGTGGGACTTCAAGAGGTGCAGTCGGAATATTGATGCTTTGGGCGAAGTGAATATCCATAAAGTTCCCAGCCGCCCCTGAGTCTATCAAAGCTTGACAAGAGTGGACAGACTCACCCCAGGAGATGGAGACCGGGATGTAGATTCCTTGGCCAGGGAGTCCGGGAGAGAGGGTAGGCCCCGTCACAACCCTCCCTCGGCTGGACGGGGCGGTCCTTTTCCCAAGAGTTCGGGACATGATGCTCGGAAGTGACCAGGCTTGCCACAGTAGATGCAGCACTTGTCCCTCCTTCTGCGCTCCCTCTCAGATGCGGAGAGGCGAGTACGACCCACTTGCATGGGTTCTGGACAGTCACTGAAGGAGGTAGACGGTCTCCAGGTAGAGGTAGGGAGGCTGGGGGGGCTCAAGGCTTGGTGGCGTTCTCTCATCCTGTTGTCCAGACGAATAGCATGTGAGATGAGGGTTTCGAGGTCACTTGGGCATCCAATAGAGGCCAGACCGTCCTTGATGGGGTCAGACAGACCATGGTGGAAGGCTGACACCAGGGCAGTCTCGTTCCATCCACTTACTGCTGCGAGTGTTCGGAACGAGATGGCGTAATCTGCGACGCTTCCTCCTTGCCGGATGGACATGAGCTTTCGGGCTGCGTCGGTACTGATGTCTGCCTGATCGAAGACCCGAAGCATCTCTTCAGAAAACAGCTGGAAATCAAAGCACTCAGGTCCCTGTCTTTGCCAGATAGCAGTAGCCCAGGCTCGCGCCTTACCAGCTAATAAGGTGATCACAAAGGCAATCTTGCGGCGATCCGTAGTGTAGGTGGTAGGCTGAAGCTCAAAGGTGAGTTGACACTGGGTAAGGAACTCTCGGCACTCACTGTGCTTGCCGTCATACCTCTGTGGTGCAGGAAGGCTGGGTTCGCGAGGTGAAGAAGGCAGCATTGCAGGAGGCACTGGAGCAGGAGTGGGAGCTGGATCAGGAGCAGGAGATGCAGGCAGAGATGTCAGCTGTGCCAGGGTTTTCCCAATTTGCTGAAGCAGTTCCTCGTGGCGAGCGAGGGCCTCACGTTGGCTGGTGAGCGTACGTCCATGAGCGTCCATGGTCGCTCCGAAGCGTGTCAAAGCTGCCATAATTCCCTGAAGGTTGGCCGGGTAGACAGTTGAAGCAGCCTCTGCTGAGTCGGTCATGACGGAGTCTTTCTATTAGGGTTTTGCTGGGATTTGAACCTGGTTCGTTGGTGTGATAATCCAGCAAACCCCCACTAGGCCACCAGGGGGATGACTCAAATGCAGAGGCGTGAGGCGGAAGTAGAAAAAGAATCAAAAGGTTTATTTAAACTATATACACTATATACAGGGCAAAACAAAAGACAAAAAAAAAAAACAGAGTATAATCCAAAAGAAAAGCAAAGTGCAAAAATTCAAAAGCTAAGAAGATCAAAAAACACAGTACAAAGGAAACTGGAGATAAACATAACAGCACAAAGACTCCGTGACAAGAGGACTGAACTCAGGGGTATAAATAGACAAACTAATTAAGGACACAGGTGAAGATAATTAGGCAATTAACACAAACACAAAACACAGGAACAGTGGCGGCCTCTAGAGGCCAAAATGAACACGACATGAAAAGGAAATAACAGCGGCCTCTAGAGGCCAAAACAGTCCTAGTCCTAACAATCTCAGGGAGTTTTTTTTCTTGCCACAATCACCACAGGCTTGCTCATTTATAAATTTGTGTTTTTAAAATTTATATCCAGAACTCATATTTCTGTAAAGCTGCTTTGTGAAAATGTCTGTTAAAAGTACGATACAAATAAAATTGACTTGACGATTAAGAACTTTTCACTTGCACTAAGTAATCCAGGGGCGGCACGGTGGTGTAGTGGTTAGTGCTGTCGCCTCACAGCAAGAAGGTCCGGGTTCGAGCCCCGTGGCCGGCGAGGGCCTTTCTGTGCGGAGTTTGCATGTTCTCCCCGTGTCCGCGTGGGTTTCCTCCGGGTGCTCCGTTTCCCCCACAGTCCAAAGACATGCAGGTTAGGCTAACTGGTGACTCTAAATTGACCATAGGTGTGAATGTGTGAATGGTTCTGTGTCAGTTCTGTGATGACCTGGCGACTTGTCCAGGGTGTACCCCGCCTTTCACCCGTAGTCAGCTGGGATAGGCTCCAGCTTGCCTGCGACCCTGTAGAACAGGATAAAGCGGTATAGAGATAATGAGATGAGATAACTAAGTAATCCAGATATATTCTAGCAATATCAGTACCGGACTACACTAATGCTTTTGTTTTTGAATGAGAAAATCCCAACAGCCACATTCCAAAATCTTGCCAGAACAGTGGAGCTGGAGTAAATCTATAAGGGGATGTTCATCAAACACACATGGGTATGGTGATCAGGTGTCCACATACATTATATAAAAGTATGTGTGTTAACCAAGACATAAAGTTGGTGTGATAAACACCAACTTTATAAACTATTTTGTTTGTTTTGGCAGTTGTTTTCGAATAAACATTTGTTTTCTACTGGTTCTGTTTGTTATATTGGCTAAGAATTGCTTTTAGTGAAGGAGAAGAAAACATTTGAGTTCAAATATAATAATAAATTCAGTTGTGAGCATTACAAGTTGAAAACTTGACATGTACAAGGAACAAAACTATATAAACTACAGGGATGATGATAGGTTCCATTTATATAGGAAAACTTTTCTAATTAACTCCAAGACAAATGTAATAGAGCCTGCAGAAAAGAAAGGTTTAATACAAGTGTTGGCAGGCAAAACAAACCTTGCACAGCAGCACTTATTTTATATCTATATGTTGATAATGGTAATATTTCTCAATCATCAACTGTCAGGTTATAGTCCTATGAAAAAACATGATGTTGAGTTTGACATTTCAGTCATTAAAGGTCATAGTACCAAATGAAAGCCTATATGGCACTTCCTATAAGTTGATGGGGTAAATATGTCTACCATCAACCGTTTAAGTTACAGCCCTCTGAAAGTCTGTGACCTTGAGTTTGACCTTTCAAGGTCAAAGGTCATGGTGCCAAATGAAAGGCCATATGGGAGTTCTTATATGCTCATAATGGTAAACATCTGTCTATCAGCAACCGTTTTTGAGTTACAATGGTGCTTGAAAGTTTGTGAACCCTTTAGAATTTTCTACAACCCCAATTCCAAAAAAGTTGGGACAAAGTACAAATTGTAAATAAAAACGGAATGCAATGATGTGGAAGCTTCAAAATTCCATATTTTATTCAGAATAGAACATAGATGACATATCAAATGTTTAAACTGAGAAAATGTATCATTTAAAGAGAAAAATTAGGTGATTTTAAATTTCATGATAACACCACATCTCAAAGTTGGGACAAGGCCATGTTTACCACTGTGAGACATCCCCTTTTCTCTTTACAACAGTCTGTAAACGTCTGGGGACTGAGGAGACAAGTTGCTCAAGTTTAGGGATAGAAATGTTAACCCATTCTTGTCTAATGTAGGATTCTAGTTGCTCAACTGTCTTAGGTCTTTTTTTGTCGTATCTTCCGTTTTATGATGCGCCAAATGTTTTCTATGGGTGAAAGATCTGGACTGCAGGCTGGCCAGTTCAGTACTCGGACCCTTCTTCTATGCAGCCATGATGCTGTAATTGATGCAGTATGTGGTTTGGCATTGTCATGTTGGAAAATGCAAGGTCTTCCCTGAAAGAGACGTCGTCTGGATGGGAGCATATGTTGCTCTAGAACCTGGATATACCTTTCAGCATTGATGGTGTCTTTCCAGATGTGTAAGCTGCCCATGCCACATGCACTAATGCAACCCCATACCATCAGAGATGCAGGCTTCTGAACTGAGCGCTGATAACAACTTGGGTCGTCCTTCTCCTCTTTAGTCCGAATGACATGGCGTCCCTGATTTTCCATAAAGAACTTCAAATTTTGATTCGTCTGACCACAGAACAGTTTTCCACTTTGCCACAGTCCATTTTAAATGAGCCTTGGCCCAGAGAAGACGTCTGTGCTTCTGGATCATGTTTCGATACGACGGCTTCTTTGAACTATAGAGTTTTAGCTGGCAACGGCGGATGGCACGGTGAATTGTGTTCACAGATAATGTTCTCTGGAAATATTCCTGAGCCCATTTTGTGATTTCCAATACAGAAGCATGCCTGTATGTGATGCAGTGCCGTCTAAGGGCCCGAAGAACATGGGCACCCAGTATGGTTTTCCGGCCTTGACCCTTACGCACAGAGATTCTTCCAGATTCTCTGAATCTTTTGATATTATGCAGTGTAGATGATGTGTTCAAACTCTTTGCAATTTCACACTGTCAAACTCCTTTCTGATATTGCTCCACTATTTGTCGGCGCAGAATTAGGGGGATTGGTGATCCTCTTCCCATCTTTACTTCTGAGAGCCGCTGCCACTCCAAGATGCTCTTTTTATACCCAGTCATGTTAATGACCTATTGTCAGTTGACCTAATGAGTTGCAATTTGGTCCTCCAGCTGTTCCTTTTTTGTACCTTTAACTTTTCCAGCCTCTTATTGCCCCTGTCCCAACTTTTTTGAGATGTGTTGCTGTCATGAAATTTCAAATGAGCCAATATTTTGGCATGAAATTTCAAAATGTCTCACTTTTGACATTTGATATGTTGTCTCTGTTCTATTGTGAATACAATATCAGTTTTTAAGACTTGTAAATTATTGCATTCCGTTTTTATTTACAATTTGTACTTTGTCCCAAATTTTTTGGAATCGGGGTTGTATATTTCTGTATAAATATGACCTAAAACATCAGATTTTCACATAAGTCCTAAAAGTAGATAGAGAACCCAGTTAAACAAATGAGACAAATATTACAGTGCCTTGAAAAAGTATTCATACCCCTTGAACTTTTTCACATTTTTCCACCTTACAACCACGAACTTAAGGTTTTTTTATTGAGATTTTATGTGATAGACCAACACAGAGTAGCACGTAATTGTGAAGTGAAACAAAAATGATAAATGGTCTTCAAAATTTTAAACAAATAAAAATCTGAAAAATGTGGTGTGCATTAGTATTCAGCCCCCTGTACTCTGATACCTCTAAATACAATCCAGTGCAATCAATTGCCTTTAGAAGTCATCTAATTAGTTAATAGAGTCCTACTGTGTGTAATTTACTCTCAGCATAAATACACTTGTTCTGTGAAGGTCTCAGTGGTTTGTTAGAGAACACTGAAGAACAAACAACATCATGAAGACCAAAGAACTCACCAGACAGGTCAGGGATAAAGTTCTGGAGAAGTTTAAAGCAGGGTTAGGTTATAAAAAAAAATCCCAAGCTCTGAACATCTCAAGAAGCACTGTTCAATCCATCATTCAAAAATGGAAAAAGTATGGCACAACTGCAAACCTACCAAGACATGGCCATCCACCTAAACTGACAGAGCGAGCAAGGAGAGCACTGGTCAGAGAAGCAGCCAAGAGGCCCATGATCACTCTGGAGGAGCTGCAGAAATCCACAGCTCAGGTGGGAGAATCTGTGCACAGGACAACTATAAGTCGTACACTCCACAAATCTGGCCTTTTTGGAAGAGTGGCAAGAAGAAAGCCATTGTTGAAAGACAGGCATAAGAAGCCAGGTAGGGGACACAGCAAACATGTGGAAGAAGGTGCTTTGGTCAGATGAGACCAAAGTTGAACTTTTTGGCCTAAATGCAAAGCGCTATGTGTGGCGGAAAACTAACACTGCTCATCACCCTGCACACACCATCCCCACTGTGAAACATGGTGGTGACAGCATCATGCTATGGGGATGCTTTTCTTCAGCAGGGACAGGGAAGCTGGTCAGAGTTGATGGGAAGATGGATGGAGCTAAATACAGGGCAATCCTGGAAGAAAACCTGTTGGAGGCTGCAAAAGACTTGAGACTGGGAAGGAGATTCACCTTCCAGCAAAACAGTGACCCTAAACATACAGCCAGAGCTACAATGGAATGGTTTAGATCAGGGGTCACATTGTCGTTCCTGACTGTGATGGGGGGCCGGGGTCGGGTCAGCTATATAACATAGAATTGTATGACCCAGACAAACATGACCACCAGCAGGCCTCATTGTGTAGTAGAGATTACTAGCCTGGCACAGCCATCCCCACTACTATATCCATACTACTATATCAACACTACTATATCCCCACTACTATATCAACACTACTATATCCCCACTACTATATCAACACTTGATTCCTGGCACATATTTGTTTATCTTTACTAGTGGTTTGCAAAAGTAGTAATCGAGTCTTCACACTTTGTTTTAGTTTGAAATACCACAGATATTCCATTTATTTATTTTCTAATAAAAATAACATCAAAGCTGTCAAGGTAAGAAACATCTGCCTAGTTGAGGTGATTGACACTGGCAAAGGTGAGTGGAAAATTATAAATTGTAGGTAGGCCTGTTGATATTAATAATATTACTAATAATTGTGTGCAGCACTTAATAAAGGTCAAATAAATAGGCCTATAAAATAAATACATTAAAAAAACCAGTGAAATTATAATAATATGATCAATAGACAGTGGCGGTTCTAGACCAAAATTACTAGGGGGGCCGAGGTGGGGCCAGTGTTTTTTCAGGGGGGCACATATGGACAAAACATGGCAATATTTAAGCGTTCAAAATGTTTAGTTTAGTTTATTTAAAACCAAAACAAAATACATTGAGCATAAATACAATGAGATAAACATTCTGTCTCAATAGCCTAAACATAAAATAAATTGTGCTCAATAAATCTTAAAACCATGTTTCTCTTTTTTGTAAAATAAGATTTCTATTTTTGCATACAATGAACCTTTTCTTCAGATGTGGCTGCACTGGAGTGTCGTCCAAGCACTTGCTGATATCTGGAGAAAGATGAATACAGTAAATATGAGAGTGCTACTGAGAACAACATTTATTTATCATTATTCATTTATTAATTTATTATTATATCTATTATTTATATTTTATATTTATTAATTATTATTCAGACTTCACACTTTCAGGGTAGGCTATATGAATTGTAGGCCAACACTGCTCACACACATGCATTTGTTCAACATCACAAACCTGATGGTGCTGTACTTGATATGCATGGTGAATCTGGTTGTCCCAATGACTCGTTGGGTTGTCCCTCATTCTGTCCCTCAATCTGATCCTGAATGTCTTCATCCTCACTCTCAGATTGCCTTTCAGATGCCTCACTTTCCACCTCTCCAACCACCACCTCTGGCTCTCTCTCCACCTCTGGCTATCTCTCCTCTTTCTTAATCTTCATCTTCCTTACTCTCTCTATGTTGCTTTTTGCTAATAGGACATAATGTCCTTCTTGCTCCTTTTCATGATGATAGCCTACAGTAGGTCTATACTAAAAAGTAAACGGAGAGGAATGTAGCCTCTACATATCACAAGGCCATCCGAGTTTTACAAGAAGGTAAACACTGTCGGTTATTTTACCCATTTCCCAAAAATATTAAGTTAGGCTACTTATTGCTGTGCAACGCACTTTTAAGAAAGCGCAATAAAACGGATTTATTATTGTAGTGAACAACAACAGTAAAACACGGATATGTGCAAACACTGATGTTACAAAATTGAATAATTTTCCTTACCTTTGCCTCTTTGCAATAGCCTAGTTCTTGCAGGGCTGCAGCTGCTGTTATCTCTCACGTCCGAAGTTTACAATTCGCGCTGCTGCTGGTCTTTCTGCTGCAGGTAACAGTGTGCGTGTAGCGCTTTAAGGAGTCCGTGTAGAACACTCTGTCATGTCAGTTCCGATCTTCGAGCCAGCGCACGTCGAAATTAATAAAGCTTATTATCTGTTCAGCACAGGGGCCACAACAGGGGCCAGGAGCAATTTTACAGGGGCACTGGCCCCCCCTGGCCCCCGTTTAAAACCGCCTATGTCAATAGATCACAGCAGTTGTGCTGTGTCCTGCACGTCATTGCTCTCATCCATGGCCAAAGCAAAAAACTCGAATTCTGACGCTTTCTCATTCAGCTGGTCATACACGTTGTCCCCCTAATCTTCGGTTCGCCTGGTCATAGTAGGTGCGGAGAGACTCACCGCGTTGAGCGTATCCTACTTGTCGGGACACACCTCCTCGGCCACAGCAAGCATGCATACTTTTAACAAAGTCCCCATCAGTAAACGGCTTTCCATGGGTAGCTAGTAGGTGAGCTACCTTATAGCTAGCTCGGACAGCAGCCTGGTTGATCTGGGTTTGGCGAAGGAATACATTCTGTTGTGCAGCCGGTCTGCATTTCATCCTCCGAATCCTGTCTTCTCTTGTTTGCCCTCGCAACGTTTACCCAACGTTTACTGCCACCCCCCTTTGACCGGCCCCCCAGCCCCTCTGCCCCCCCACCACTTGAACCGGCCCTATGAGGCAATCCCCAAAAGTGGTCATGGCCTATTTTTTTAAATTGCTTTTTGGCAAATAATAACATGTCTGCATCTTCTATTTTGTTGATTTTATCAATTAAAATTGATATTTAGTTATAAAATGAACTATTCATATTTTCCGAATTTTTGTCATATGCTCGCGATCAAGCAGTGACAGGTAGCGCATGCGCAGAGAACTGTCAGTGTTCAGGACAGCAAAATGGCGAGCAGTAAGTGAAAAGCTGACAGAGAGTGCAGAGTTTTTAAACAACAGTGGACCACCGATTATTTTTTCGTTCAGTGTAAGGACCGTGCAATTTGTCTTGTATGTAAAGAAAGTGTGTCGGTTTTCAAAGAATATAATCTGCGTCGTCACTATGAAACCCGCCACAAAGAGTATGCTAGTTTGCGAGGGCAAACAAGAGAAGACAGGATTCGGAGGGTGAAATGCGGACTGGCTGCACAACAGAATGTATTCCTTCGCCAAACCCAGATCAACCAGGCTGCTGTCCGAGCTAGCTATAAGGTAGCTCACCTACTAGCTACCCATGGAAAGCCGTTTACTGATGGGGACTTTGTTAAAGTATGCATGCTTGCTGTGGCCGAGGAGGTGTGTCCCGACAAGAAGGATGCGCTCAACGCGGTGAGTCTCTCCGCACCTACTATGACCAGGCGAACCGAAGATTAGGGGGACAACGTGTATGACCAGCTGAATGAGAAAGCGTCAGAATTCGAGTTTTTTGCTTTGGCCATGGATGAGAGCAATGACATGCAGGATACAGCACAACTGCTGTGATCTATTGATCATATTATTATAATTTCACTGTTTTTTTAATGTATTTATTTTATAGGCCTATTTATTTGACCTTTATTAAGTGCTGCACACAATTATTAGTAATATTATTAATATCAACAGGCCTACCTACAATTTATAATTTTCCACTCACCTTTGCCAGTGTCAATCACCTCAACTAGGCATATGTTTCTTACCTTGACAGCTTTGTTGTTATTTTTATTAGAAAATAAATAAATGGAATATCTGTGGTATTTCAAATTAAAACAAAGTGTGAAGACTCGATTACTACTTTTGCAAACCACTAGTAAAGATAAACAAATATGTGCCAGGAATCAAGTGTTGATATAGTAGTGGGGATATAGTAGTGTTGATATAGTAGTGGGGATATAGTAGTGTTGATATAGTAGTGGGGATATAGTAGTGTTGATATAGTAGTATGGATATAGTAGTGGGGATGGCTGTGCCAGGCTAGTAATCTCTACTACACAATGAGGCCTGCTGGTGGTCATGTTTGTCTGGGTCATACAATTCTATGTTATATAGCTGACCCGACCCAGGCCCCCCATCACAGTCAGGAACAACAATGTGGCCCCCAGAGAAAAAAGTTTGGTGACCCCTGCACTAGATTGTTAACAGGCAGACACACAAAGTTTGAAAGAAAACTATGAGAGATATACCCCGTCATGTAACATATCAATGGAAGCAGAATTGAAAGATGAACATTTTGGAATTGGTTTGAAGTAAATATGATGGATATGAAGGAAGATATCGCAAAAAAAAAAGTTTGACCTTTTCAGTGACCTTGACCGGATGACCCTCAAAATATTGGAGGTTCTATTTGAGACCCAAGAAACAAACAAAAAACCACCAAAAACAAAACCTCGCCCCTGGTGGTCTCTGTCCCAGGTGAGGTACATTATACCAAGGGGTATTTTATATAAAGAAGAATTTGAGAAATTAGTTGATGTGTCCAAAGTTTTGACATGTGTGTTTTTATTTTTTAGAGTGCTGTAGTGGTTAGCACTGTCGCCTCACAGCAAGAAGGTCCTGGGTTCAAGCCCAGCGGTCGGCGAGGGCCTTTCTGTGTGGAGTTTGCATGTTCTCCTCATGTCCGCGTGGGTTTGCTCCGGTTTCCCCCACAGTCCAAAGACATGCAGGTTAGGTTAACTGGTGGCTCTAAATTGACCGTAGGTGTGAATGTGAGTGTGAATGGTTGTCTGTGTCTATGTGTCAGCCCTGTGATGACCTGGCGACTTGTCCAGGGTGTACCCCGCCTTTCGCCCGTAGTCAGCTGGGATAGGCTCCAGCTTGCCCGTGACCCTGTAGAACAGGCTTCAGATAATGGATGGATGGATATGTGTGTGTGTGTGTGTGTGAGAGAGAGAGAGAGAGAGAGAGAGAGAGAGGAATAAATTTCCCCAAATTTCAGATATGTACTTCAGAGAAATGTGAGGACATGTAATAAAATGTAATGGTTAACCTTGTGCAAGTGATGTGTTCAGCCTTATGCAAATACACGAGTAAACAAAATTAAAAAAAAAAAAATCTGAACTCTGAATCACCATGTTATCAGTTTCTAATCTTCTGCCAGTCAGTAATAAAGAAATTGTTGCCAGAAAACTGCAGTGGTTGAATTTGACAAATCACATAAATTGCATAAAATTTTGATTTATTGCCTAAAGTATTGCAGAACAGCAAACCTAACCCAGTGTCTCCTCTAATATATTTTTCATCAATTTCATGGACTGTGAATACAGGGAAAAGCAACAACAGAAACACTTCAAACAAGAAAAAATGTTTTATCCTACATTCATCATTAATTAATTTAAACTTGGATTTTAATTTATTTGTATTGTGCAATCCATATTTTTAATAGGTTCAACTGCACTGTAGGCCAGTGATGCGCAAGGGTTAGGGTTCATGGTGCAGTACAGAGCACCATGCGTCCACTTGACCCGATGTTAAAAAATTATAAATAGTATTAATTCATCTAGCCCTGTGATGACCTGGCGACTTGTCCAGGGTGTACCCCGCCTTTCGCCCGTAGTCAGCTGGGATAGGCTCCAGCTTGCCTGCGACCCTGTAGAAGGATAAAGCGGCTAGAGATAATGAGATGAGATGAGATGAGATGAGTATTAATTCATCTAGCCCTGTGATGACCTGGCGACTTGTCCAGGGTGTACCCCGCCTTTCGCCCGTAGTCAGCTGGGATAGGCTCCAGCTTGCCTGCGACCCTGTAGAACAGGATAAAGCGGCTACAGATAATGAGATGAGAATGAGATGAGATTAATTCATCTTCAGTAACTGCTTTATCTTGGTCAGGGTCATGGTGGTGCTGGAGCCAGAAACATTGGACACAAGGTGGGGATGCACCCTGGATGGGACATCAGTGGGAGGAAACTGGAAACCCACACAGACACACAGAGAGCAGAACTCTGCATAGATAGTAACCTGAGCTAAGGATTGTACCAGGCAATCTGGATCTGTGCAACTCCAGGCACCACTGTATCACCCACATCAAGGTCCTGTCTGATGATTCTCTGATTTAAATTTAAGATATTGTGCCAAAAGATTCAGATCCTCAACAAGGTCCAAACAGATAAGTAATATTTTGGTTTTAATAGAGAAGTAATATTTTCTGAGAAACTCAGTGGCATGTAAATTATAATACATGCTTCAATCTTCCTACTTAATCTACCTTCAGATTTCAATATAACTGTTTCTCAAGAGCCTACAAATCCCAACAGCATAATCATTTTTTCAATATTTTTAAAAGTTTTGTTTATTTGAACAGCATATGATATAGTTTTGCCTTACAGTTGTGTCCTAAAACCTTTTCTAACCTTAAGCAGTCTTTCCCAGATGTTTTTTTTTTTTGTGTAACTTTTTCAAACGGGGTGAATTCAGATATTTTTGATCACATTTTGAATTTCCATTTTGTCTCGGCTTTCTTGCCAGTAATAAAATATAACCCCAACACATGAAACATTTCTGAAATCCTCAAAAATAAGTTATATCATATCCTAAAGAAGCATGGATTTCTCTTTTGTCAAAACTGATAGCCTTATTTTTAAAGAAATGTTTGGTGAATTATTTTGATCAGCATGTTTTGATCATTAGGGACACATTTACTTTACTAACTTTCACAATTATGTTTAAAACATTTGTTGCCTACTTATTAATGGCTTCAATAAATCATATTTCGCTAAGAGGATGTAACGCGTGTAACACACAAATGTGCTACTATAATTGGCACTCCTGCATTTAATACTTTGTACAACCTTCCTTTGCCAGTAAAACAGCACCGAGTCTTCTCCTATAACATTTTATAAAAGTTTGTAACAGTTCCAGTTGGTGTCCACTTTTTTTTTTAATTTTAATTACTGCCCTAACAGTAGAAATGGGCATTTTCAAGCAAATAGCTATTTTTAAAATAACCATTCCAAGACTTATGAAGGTCAACACACTTCTCCAAGGCAGCACGGTGGTGTAGTGGTTAGCACTATCGCCTCACGGCAAGAAGGTTCTGGGTTCGAGCCCAGTAGCCAATGGGAGCCTTTCTGTGTGGAGTTTGTATATATGTTCTCCCTGTGTCTGTGGGTTTCCTCTGGGTGCTTTGGTTTCCCCCACAGTCCAAAGACATGCAGATTAGGTTAACTGGTGACTCTAAACTTGTCCAGGGTGTACCCCGCCTTTCACCCGTAGTCAGCTGGGATAGGCTCCAGCTTGCCCGCGACCCTGCATAGGATAAGCGGTTATGGATAATGGATGGATGGAAGACACTTCTCCCTCATTTGGTTTGGTAATTTGTTTCATTTAAAGGTTGGATTTTTCTCTTTTTTTTTTTAAGAGTGAGATGAAGCTACTTCACAAAAAGGTAGGTTTTTTTCGAACCCTTCCTACTAAACTTTACAAGGCGTACCAATAATCATGGAGGGCACTGTATATTTAACTGCTCCAATTCACCTGAATCCACCACATTTTACATGCAGTACTATGCAAACTTTATGCCTTCAAAAATAATGAAATTAAATGTTCCTACATTAAAAATACTATAAAGAGCAGTAAACATTAATAAATAAAACAAAGTCAATAGTTGGTGTAACTTTTCTTTAAAAAAAAAATCTCCGATACAATGAGTGCAGTTTCATAAAGAAATGAGCTGGAAGTTTTACTGAGCATCTTACAGAACCAGCCTCAGTTCTTCTGGACACTTTGACTGTCACACTCGCTTCTTCATTTTGCACCAAAACCCAGCAGCCTTTATTATGTTTTGGTCTGAAAGGTGTCTCTTATGTAATATACTGACTTCTTTACGGACACACACACATTTTTCTGTAATGTCATTTTATGCTGGAAAACTGTTTGGAAATCTGAAATGTTTTTTGTACTGACTCGATAATAATAATCTATAACAAGGTTTGCACTAAACAAATACGCTGCCTGAGACTTTTTGCACAGCAGTGTTAAGTGTTTCTCAAAGTGGCATCCATGATTGATTTGATTGATTTCCTTCAACAAACAAATTAGTCATTATCAATGTTATTATATTTCTTACCAAGATCGTATAATTATAGTCTATTTGACTGCTCACTTGAACTGAACGCCTTTAATCCAATCATCAGTAACCCCAAAACTAGAGCGGTGGCTACAATTATCAAAACCTTAATGATCTTTTGGCCATTGCAAAAGTTGAAAAGACTTTCAATACGTAAATTGTGCATGAATCATTACTCAAACTTACACTGGAAAAAAAATGAGTTGATTCCCGATTACTTAGCGTATCAGATCACGTGACACTGTTCCACAATTACCGACATCCAGATGATTTATTTATAAAAAATAATTGGTATGTGGTATTAAGTTAACAAAACATTAGTTTTTATTTAAAATTTGTTTTACATAGACTGATATTTAGTACAAAATATATTTTATATAAAATGTATTGATGTCAGTGCTTACGTAAATGAGGAAGTAATTCTAATGTCTGTAAACAAATGAACTGATAATGTTGAACCTGTGTCAGAAAACCTTTTTGTTCCACTTTCTACCCGCTTTCTAAGTATTTTCATAGATCACATTTTGTTAATCCGTCATTGTTGTTTTGTATTAATTTCTAGTTTTGTAGTTTACCGATAAATATCAACAGGCAATTGACATTGTAACCGCATGAAAATCCAGGTCAAAGGTCTCATGTCATTCCTCAAACCAAAATATAAAATGTCTAGTGATATTGTAATATGTGGTAGATATTTACAACAAACTGCAAAAAAAATTTTCTGAATGGAATAGAAAAATCTGAATATTTCAAGCATGTAATGTTTTTATGTGCTAGGAATTTAATTCTGGTCTAATTCTATTTATTGCAATCAGATTCCAAATACTCTAAGCATTCCATTCTGTTATGAATAAAAAACAATTATTATATATCACAGCACTTTTATTTTTTAAAGTACTTCATCTACTTCAAGAATGTTACACAAAGATTGATCCATAACAGTTGTAAATGTCACGTAATTCCACAGGGTGTCGATAATGGTGGATACTGGTGAAAGTGATCACTATTATCGACACCTCACGTGACTTCTCAAACGTGCATTAAGATACAAAATGGTGACTGTCAAATGAAAGCATAAGAAATAAAGTACAATGAGAGTAAAAAGTATTTGATCCCTTGCTGATTTTGTTGGTTTGCCCACTAATAAAGACATGATCATTCTATACTTTTAATGGTAAATGTATTCTAACATGGAGAGACAGAATATCAAAAAGAAAATCCAGAAAATAACTTTTTAAAGAATATATATAAATTGATTTGTATTTCACTGAGGGAAATAAGTATTTGATCCCCTAGTATGCATTAGGAGTTCTGGCTTTCACAGACCAGTTAGACACGCCCAATCAACTTGTTACCTGAATTGAAGACACCTGTTCTAACTAATCACCTGTATGAAAGACACCTGTTCACAGAATCAGACAGATTCCAAACTCTCCAACATGGGTAAGACCAAAGAACTCTCTTAGGACCTCAGAGACAGGATTGTTGACCTGCACAAATCTGGAATGGGCTACAAAAACATTAGCAAGATGCTGGGTATTAAAGTAACAACCATTGGTGCAATTGTGAGAAAATTTAAGAAGTATAACATGACCGGGGCGGCACGGTGGTGTAGTGGTTAGCGCTGTCGCCTCACAGCAAGAAGGTCCTGGGTTCGAGCCCCGGGGCCGGCGAGGGCCTTTCTGTGTGGAGTTTGCATGTTCTCCCCGTGTCCGCGTGGGTTTCCTCCGGGTGCTCCAGTTTCCCCCACAGTCCAAAGACATGCAGGTTAGGTTAACTGGTGACTCTAAATTGACCGTAGGTGTGAATGTGAGTGTGAATGGTTGTCTGTGTCTATGTGTCAGCCCTGTGATGACCTGGCGACTTGTCCAGGGTGTACCCCGCCTTTCGCCCGTAGTCAGCTGGGATAGGCTCCAACTTGCCTGCGACCCTGTAGAAGGATAAAGCGGCTAGAGATAATGAGATGAGATAACATGACCATCAATAGACCTCAGTCTGGTGCTCCACAGAAGATTTCAACTCGTGGGGTGGCAATGATCATGAGAACTGTGAGAAATCGGTCTGCAACCACACAGCGGGAGTTAGTGAATGACCTCAAGGCAGCTGGGACCACAGTCACCAGGAAAACAATTGGCAACACTTTGCGCCGCAATGAATTAAAATCCTGCAGTGTCCGAAAGGTACCCCTGCTTAAGAAGGCACATGTGGAGGCCCGCCTAAAGTATGCCAATGATCACCTCAAAGATGTACAAAGTGATTGGAAGAAGGTTCTGTGGTCAGACGAGACCAAAATTGAACTATTTGGCCTAAACTCTACTCGTCATGTGTGGAGGAAGAAAAATGCTGCCTATGACCCCAGAAACACTGTGCCCACCGTCAAGCATGGAGGTGGAAGCATTATGTTTTGGGGGTGTTTCTCTGCCAAGGGCACAGGGCTACTTCACCGCATCAGTGGGAAGATGGATGGAGCCATGTACCGTGCAGTCCTGAGGGACAACCTCCTCCCCTCTGCCAGGAAGTTGAAAATGGGCCGTGGTTGGGTCTTCCAACATGACAACGACCCGAAGCATACAGCAAAGGCAACAAAGGAGTGGCTCAAGAAGAACCACATTAAGGTCATGGAGTGGCCCAGCCAGTCTCCGGACCTCAATCCAATCGAAAATCTATGGAGGGAGCTGAAGGTGTGAGTTGCCAAGCAACAGCCCACCAACCTTAATGATTTAGAGAGGATCTGCAAAGAAGAGTGGGCCAAAATTCCCCCTGACATGTGTGCTAACCTTGTGGTTAACTACAACAAACGTCTGTCCGCTGTGCTTGGAAACAAAGGCTTTGCCACCAAGTATTAAGTGCTTTTGGCTAGAGGGATCAAATACTTATTTCCCTCAATGAAATACAAATCAATTAAAATATATTCTTTAAAGTTATTTTCTGGATTTTCATTTTGATATTCTGTCTCTCCATGTTAGACTACATCTACCATTAAAAGTATAGAATGATCATGTCTTTATTAGTGGGCAAACCAACAAAATCAGCAAGGGATCAAATACTTTTTACTCTCACTGTAGACTTTGACAAGGAGATCATGAAATATCGTTGAATTTGATAAGTAAAAACATGTCCATGATCTTTCCACCATGCTTACCTGCGATGATAACGTCCGGGTTTTCCTCAAATTGCTAATCGTGCTAAAACAATGCCATCTCAGGTAATGAGCTGTGTCATCAGACAACAAGATCAAAGGACGGGGGGGGGGGGAGGGGGTCTTCCAGTTGATTAATTAACCAGTAATAATAACTGTTGTAACTGAAACTCACCTTTTATAAAATTGTTTTTTATTGGTAAATGGACTGTTGATAATTGTAGCCGCCGCTCTATAAAGAGCAGTAAACATTAATAAATGAAACAAAGTCAATCGCTGGTGTAACAACTTTTCTTTAAAAAAATATATAGCAGTCTCAGGTGAGTGCAGTTTTATAAGGAAATGAGCTGTAGGTTTTACTGAGCATCTTACAGAACCAGACACAGTTCTTCTGGACACTTTGTCACACTCGCTTCTTCATTTTGCAGCAAAACCCAGCAGCCTTCATTTATGTTTTGGTCTGAAAGGTGTCTCTTATGTAATATACTGATTTCTTTACAGACACAAATATTTTTCTGTAACGTCATTTTATGCTGGAAAACTATTTGGAAATCTCATCTCATTATCTCTAGCCGCTTTATCCTTCTACAGGGTCGCAGGCAAGCTGGAGCCTATCCCAGCTGACTACGGGCGAAAGGCGGGGTACACCCTGGACAAGTCGCCAGGTCATCACAGGGCTGACACATAGACAACCATTCACACTCACATTCACACCTACGGTCAATTTAGAGTCACCAGTTAACCTAACCTTTGGACTGTGGGGGAAACCGGAGCACCCGGAGGAAACCCACGCGGACACGGGGAGAACATGCAAACTCCGCACAGAAAGGCCCTCGCCGGCCCCGGGGCTCGAACCCAGGACCTTCTTGCTGTGAGGCGACAGTGCTAACCACTACACCACCGTGCCGCCCTGTTTGGAAATCTGAAATGGTTTTTGTACTGACTCAATAATAATAATCTAACAAGGTTTGCACTAAACAAATACGCTGCCTGAAACTTTTTGCACAGCAGTGTTAAGTGTTTCTCAAAGTGGCATCCATGACTGATTGAGAAACAAAAGATTTGTTTGTTGAAGGAAATCAGTCATTATCAATGTTGTTATATTTCTTAACGAGATCTTATAATTATAGTCTATTTGATTGCTCACTTGAACTGAATGCATTTAATCCAATCATCAATAACCCCAAAGCTAGTAGCCTAAAAATCTAATGTCGACCTCTTTTTTTTTAAATTGGAATTAAAAGCTCTAAAATGCCAATGCTGCAGTATTGCTGCACACATCTGAATAATTAGCCTGTTGTTGTTGTTAATAATAAATAAATAATTGTTTACTGATGGGGTCTGTGAAGTGTGTCTCCCGTAACCCGGTATGGAAAGTATGAACCGGGACGGTACATTACAATAACGTTACATTTTCTAAATATTCAGATGTTTCATACTTAACATCTTGTACTCACACGTATCACTGTCATGTACTCTTTGATTATCCAGTATTATTATATCCTGCCACATTGTATTAACGTTATATTCACTATATTTTCAATCAAAATTGAACTAAAATCCCGGAACTCCAATTACGGAATAAACCTCGGCGTGACGTCACAAAGAAATCCCGTGTGGCAGAACAAGCGCCATCCTGTTAGGATGGGTTCTCACTGGATAGTTGTCTCCACTTTTAACTGTCATGATGTTGATGTGTTAGACAGGGGAGGAGGCAAATATCTCAAGTTAACATGTTTAAGAAGTGTGGCTCGGTTTGCAAGACCAGTGTCACCAGTGTCACTAGTTTTGAAATTTGTAGATGTTTAATCCCAACCTGGCGGCACGGTGGTGTAGTGGTTAGCGCTGTCGCCTCACAGCAAGAAGGTCCTGGGTTCGAGCCCCGGGGCCGGCGAGGGCCTTTCTGTGCGGAGTTTGCATGTTCTCCCCGTGTCCGCGTGGGTTTCCTCCGGGTGCTCCGGTTTCCCCCACAGTCCAAAGACATGCAGGTTAGGTTAACTGGTGACTCTAAATTGACCGTAGGTGTGAATGTGAGTGTGAATGGTTGTCTGTGTCTATGTGTCAGCCCTGTCATGACCTGGTGACTTGTCCAGGGTGTACCCCGCCTTTCGCCCGTAGTCAGCTGGGATAGGCTCCAGCTTGCCTGCGACCCTGTAGAAGGATAAAGCGGCTAGAGATAATGAATGAATGAATGAATAATCCCAACCTGATACTAATTCCTGTGGTGTATTTGCCATAGCAAACTGTATCAGTATTTTACATGGCATTGACCCATGTACTGTCAAGTATGATGTAAGGGTCATGAGAGAGCACTTACATACTTGTATGTAAAACAAACTCTTTACCATGTTCCCACATAAAATTGTTGAGAAAACTGATAGATATAGAACCATTCATGTAGAAAGGCTTTACTATAGTTGTAAGTTACCAGAAGATTCAGATTTGCATTTAATGTGCCATGAATGTAAAATGTGGCGGCACGGTGGTGTAGTGGTTAGCACTGTCACCTCACAGCAAGAAGGTTCTGGGTTCAAGCCCAGCGGCTGTCGAGGGCCTTTCTGTGTGGAGTTTGCATGTTCTCCCCATGTCTGTGTGGGTTTCCTCTGGGTGCTCCGGTTTCCCCCACAGTCCAAAGACATGCAGGTTAGGCTAACTGGTGACTCGAAATTGACCGTAGGTGTGAATGTGAGTGTGAACGGTTGTTTGTCCCTATGTGTTAGTCCTGCGATGACCTGGTGACTTGTCCAGGGTGTACCCCGCCTCTCGCCCATAGTCAGCTGGGATAGGCTCCAGCTTGCCTGCGACCCTGTAGGACAGGATAAGCGGCTACAGATAATGGATGGATGGATGGATAGAATGTAAAATGTGGTTTCACACTGATTTGTGAAAAAGTGGGTCATAAAACAGACGCACAGATCAACAAAGAAAAGAACTTGAAATATACAACCCCGATTCCAAAAAAGTTGGGACAAAGTACAAATTGTAAATAAAAACGGAATGCAATAATTTACAAATCTCAAAAACTGATATTGTATTCACAATAGAACAGAGACAACATATCAAATGTCGAAAGTGAGACATTTTGAAATTTCATGCCAAATATTGGCTCATTTGAAATTTCATGACAGTAACACATCTCAAAAAAGTTGGGACAGGGGCAATAAGAGGCTGGAAAAGTTAAAGGTACAAAAAAGTGTGAGGGTTTTGCTGGGATTCGAACCTGGTTCGTTGGTGTGATAATCCAGCAAACCCCCACTAGGCCACCAGGGGGATGACTCAAATGCAGAGGCGTGAGGCGGAAGTAGAAAAAGAATCAAAAGGTTTATTTAAACTATATACACTATATACAGGGCAAAACAAAAGACAAAAAAAAAAACCAAAGAGTATAATCCAAAAGAAAAGCAAAGTGCAAAAATTCAAAAGCTAAGAAGATCAAAAAACACAGTACAAAGGAAACTGGAGATAAACATAACAGCACAAAGACTCCGTGACAAGAGGACTGAACTCAGGGGTATAAATAGACAAACTAATTAAGGACACAGGTGAAGATAATTAGGCAATTAACACAAACACAAAACACAGGAACAGTGGAGGCCTCTAGAGGCCAAAATAAACATGACATGAAAAGGAAATAACAGCGGCCTCTAGAGGCCAAAACAGTCCTAGTCCTAACAGGACCCCCCCCTCTAGGAGCGTCTCCTGACGTTCCCAGGGCGATCCGGATGGGCCGAATGGAAGTCCCGACATAGTTCTTTATCAAGGACATCCCGAGCAGGAACCCAGCAGCGCTCCTCAGGACCATAGCCCTCCCAGTCCACCAGATATTGCAACCCGCCGCGGACCCGGCGGGAGTCAAGCAGGCGATTCACAGTGAACACAGTCTGCCCCTGGAAGATGCGGGGGGGTGGGGGGTTCCTAGGGGCAGGGGCATACGTAGACGTCAGTACGGGCCGTAACAGGGAAACATGGAAAGTGGGGTTGATCCTCAGAGTCCGGGGCAACTGGAGCCGGTAGGAGACAGGGTTCACCCTGCGCACCACCTTGAAGGGGCCAATGTAGCGAGGAGCAAGCTTGCGGTTCTCCACCCGCAGTGGAAGGTCCTTAGTGGACAGCCAAACACGCTGCCCAGGGCGGAAAGCGTGTGCAGGTCTTCTATGGCGGTTGGCCTGAGTCTGGTTGGTTCTGGAGGTCTGTATGAGGGTCTTCCTGACCTTGCTCCAGGTCTTGCGACACCGTCTCACATATTGGTTGACCGAGGGCACCCCCGCGTCCTCCTCCTGGTCCGGGAACAGAGGTGGCTGGAACCCGAATTGGCACTGGAATGGCGACAGCTTGGTGGCCGATGACTGCAGGGTGTTGTGGGCGTACTCCGCCCATGGCAGCCAGGTGCTCCACGATGTCGGGTTATCCATAGCCAGGCCTCGCAGGGTGGTTTCCAGGTCCTGGTTGAGCCTCTCCGTCTGACCATTGGACTGTGGGTGAAACCCAGAGGAGAGGCTGGCAGTGGCTCCGATGACCTTGCAGAACCCGTGCCACACTCAGGAGGAGAACTGGGGCCCTCGGTCTGAGACGATGTCCTGTGGAAGACCAAAGACTCGGAAGACATGATTAAACAAAAGTTTCGCAGTTTCAAGAGCAGAGGGGAGTTTGCACAGTGGTATGAAGCGGCAGGCCTTGGAGAATCTGTCAACTAAGACCAAAATGACCGTGTTACCTTGTGACTCAGGGAGACCCGTGATAAAGTCGACTGCCACGTGGGACCAGGGACGCCGGGGAATGGTCAGAGGATGCAGGAGACCCTGGGGACGCTGTCGTGGGTTCTTGGTTCTGGTGCAAACCTCACAGGACAGGACAAATGACCTTACTTCCTTCTCCATGTTAGGCCACCAGAAGCGTCTTTTCAGGAAGTCCAGGGTCCTCCGAGCTCCCGGATGGGCGGTGAGAGGGGAAGAGTGACCCCACTGGAGAACCTTGGCCCGGGCTTGATGTGGGACGTACAAGAGGCCTGGTGGCCCCGTCCCAGGACCGGGGTCCTGGCGTTGGGCTCGTCGGACAGCCTCCTCAATACCCCAGCGGACAGGGGCCACAATCCGGGACACAGGGATAATAGGCCCGACTTCATTCTCCCTGTTAGTGGCAGAGAACAGTCTGGACAGTGCGTCAGGTTTGGTGTTCTTGGAGCCGGGGCGGTATGAGAGGGTGAAGTCAAACCGACTGAAAAACAGGGCCCACCTAGCCTGTCGAGGGTTCAGTCTCTTGGCTTGCTGGAGGTACTCCAGGTTCTTGTGGTCAGTCCAAACCAGGAATGGATGTTGTGCTCCCTCCAGCCAGTGCCTCCACTCCTCAAGGGCCAGTTTGACCGCTAGCAGTTCTCGATCCCCCACATCGTACCGGGACTCAGCAGGACTCAGGCGGTGGGAGAAGTAAGCGCAGGGGTGCAGCTTTCCTTCCGAACGTTGAGAGAGCACCGCGCCGACACCACTGTCCGAGGCGTCCACCTCCACGATGAATGGTTGGGAGGTGTCCGGGAGAACCAGAATGGGTGCCGTGCAGAAGCGGTCCTTGAGGTCTTTGAACGCCTTTTCTGCCTGAGGAGACCAGCCATAAGATCCACCTGTCCCTTTGGTGAGGTCTGACATGGGTGCTGCCACAGAACTGAAGTTCCTGATGAACTTGCGGTAGAAGTTAGCGAATCCTAAGAACCGCTGAACCTCCTTAACGGACTTGGGAGTAGGCCAATCCCGGACGGCCAGGGTCTTGGCAGGGTCCATTTGGAGTTGGCCTGTCCGTACAATAAATCCCAGAAAGGAGACCTCGGGAACATGAAATTCGCATTTCTGGGCCTTGGTGAACAGATTGTTCTGTAGCAGCCTCTGGAGAACCTGGCGGACATGGTGGCGGTGCTCCTGCACGGTCTTGGAAAAGATAAGGATGTCGTCGAGGTAGACAAAAACGTATAGGTTAATCATGTCCCTTAAGACGTCGTTGATTAGGGCCTGAAAAACAGCTGGTGCGTTGGTGAGTCCGAAGGGCATCACCTGGTATTCGTAGTGCCCAGACGGGGTGTTAAAGGCAGTCTTCCACTCGTCTCCCTGTCGGATACGGATGAGGTGGTATGCGTTCCGTAGGTCCAACTTGGTGAAGACGGTGGCGCCTTGGAGCAGGTCGAAAGCTGTGGACATCAGCGGAAGGGGATATCGGTTGCGCACAGTGATCTTATTCAGGCCCCTGTAATCAATACATGGTCGGAGCCCCCCATCCTTCTTGCCGACAAAGAAGAAGCCGGCTCCAGCAGGTGAAGTGGAGGGTCGAATAAACCCAGAGACCAGGGCATCTTTGAGGTATTCCTCCATGGCCTTGCGTTCTGGCTGAGAGAGTGAAAACAGTCTGCCACGAGGAGGGGTAGTCCCAGGGAGCAAGTCGATGGCACAGTCGTAGGCCCGGTGCGGAGGAAGAACGGCGGCCCTGCTCTTGCTGAATACCTCCTTGAGATCCCAGTACTCTGTGGGAACTTGAGATAACTCGGTGAGATCAGGGGGCTCGGCAGGAGACACAGGAGAGCTAGAGAGCAGACAAGAGGCATGGCATGCAGGGCCCCATTCCACAACCTGGCTTGTTACCCAGTCTATGCGAGGGTTGTGGCGAGTAAGCCAAGGAAGGCCTAGAATAACTGGGAACTCAGGTGAAGGAATCAGGTGCAGGGATATTTCTTCCTTGTGACCTTGAGACTGGAGGAAAACTGGAGAAGTAACTTGGGTGACTCTTCCATCACCTAACGCTTGGCCATCGAGGGCAGACACAGACAGTGGGACTTCAAGAGGTGCAGTCGGAATATTGATGCTTTGGGCGAAGTGAATATCCATAAAGTTCCCAGCCGCCCCTGAGTCTATCAAAGCTTGACAAGAGTGGACAGACTCACCCCAGGAGATGGAGACCGGGATGTAGATTCCTTGGCCAGGGAGTCCGGGAGAGAGGGTAGGCCCCGTCACAACCCTCCCTCGGCTGGACGGGGCGGTCCTTTTCCCAAGAGTTCGGGACATGATGCTCGGAAGTGACCAGGCTTGCCACAGTAGATGCAGCACTTGTCCCTCCTTCTGCGCTCCCTCTCAGATGCGGAGAGGCGAGTACGACCCACTTGCATGGGTTCTGGACAGTCACTGAAGGAGGTAGACGGTCTCCAGGTAGAGGTAGGGAGGCTGGGGGGGCTCAAGGCTTGGTGGCGTTCTCTCATCCTGTTGTCCAGACGAATAGCATGTGAGATGAGGGTTTCGAGGTCACTTGGGCATCCAATAGAGGCCAGACCGTCCTTGATGGGGTCAGACAGACCATGGTGGAAGGCTGACACCAGGGCAGTCTCGTTCCATCCACTTACTGCTGCGAGTGTTCGGAACGAGATGGCGTAATCTGCGACGCTTCCTCCTTGCCGGATGGACATGAGCTTTCGGGCTGCGTCGGTACTGATGTCTGCCTGATCGAAGACCCGAAGCATCTCTTCAGAAAACAGCTGGAAATCAAAGCACTCAGGTCCCTGTCTTTGCCAGATAGCAGTAGCCCAGGCTCGCGCCTTACCAGCTAATAAGGTGATCACAAAGGCAATCTTGCGGCGATCCGTAGTGTAGGTGGTAGGCTGAAGCTCAAAGGTGAGTTGACACTGGGTAAGGAACTCTCGGCACTCACTGTGCTTGCCGTCATACCTCTGTGGTGCAGGAAGGCTGGGTTCGCGAGGTGAAGAAGGCAGCATTGCAGGAGGCACTGGAGCAGGAGTGGGAGCTGGATCAGGAGCAGGAGATGCAGGCAGAGATGTCAGCTGTGCCAGGGTTTTCCCAATTTGCTGAAGCAGTTCCTCGTGGCGAGCGAGGGCCTCACGTTGGCTGGTGAGCGTACGTCCATGAGCGTCCATGGTCGCTCCGAAGCGTGTCAAAGCTGCCATAATTCCCTGAAGGTTGGCCGGGTAGACAGTTGAAGCAGCCTCTGCTGAGTCGGTCATGACGGAGTCTTTCTGTTAGGGTTTTGCTGGGATTCGAACCTGGTTCGTTGGTGTGATAATCCAGCAAACCCCCACTAGGCCACCAGGGGGATGACTCAAATGCAGAGGCGTGAGGCGGAAGTAGAAAAAGAATCAAAAGGTTTATTTAAACTATATACACTATATACAGGGCAAAACAAAAGACAAAAAAAAAACCAAAGAGTATAATCCAAAAGAAAAGCAAAGTGCAAAAATTCAAAAGCTAAGAAGATCAAAAAACACAGTACAAAGGAAACTGGAGATAAACATAACAGCACAAAGACTCCGTGACAAGAGGACTGAACTCAGGGGTATAAATAGACAAACTAATTAAGGACACAGGTGAAGATAATTAGGCAATTAACACAAACACAAAACACAGGAACAGTGGCGGCCTCTAGAGGCCAAAATAAACATGACATGAAAAGGAAATAACAGCGGCCTCTAGAGGCCAAAACAGTCCTAGTCCTAACAAAAAGGAACAGCTGGAGGACCAAATTGCAACTCATTAGGTCAACTGGCAATAGGTCATTAACATGACTGGTATAAAAAGACCATCTTGGAGTGGCAGCGGCTCTCAGAAGTAAAGATGGGAAGAGGATCACCAATCCCCCTAATTCTGTGCCGACAAATAGTGGAGCAATATCAGAAAGGAGTTCGACAGTGTAAAATTGCAAAGAGTTTGAACATATCATCTACAGTGCATAATATCATCAGAAGATTCAGAGAATCTGGAAGAATCTCTGTGTGTAAGGGTCAAGGCCGGAAAACCATACTGGGTGCCCGTGATCTTCGGGCCCTTAGGCGGCACTGCATCACATACAGGCATGCTTCTGTATTGGAAATCACAAAATGGGCTCAGGAATATTTCCAGAGAACATTATCTGTGAACACAATTCACCGTGCCATCCGCCGTTGCCAGCTAAAACTCTATAGTTCAAAGAAGAAGCCGTATCTAAACATGATCCAGAAGCGCAGACGTCTTCTCTGGGCCAAGGCTCATTTAAAATGGACTGTGGCAAAGTGGAAAACTGTTCTGTGGTCAGACGAATTAAAATTTGAAGTTCTTTATGGAAATCAGGGACGCCGTGTCATTCGGACTAAAGAGGAGAAGGACGACCCAAGTTGTTATCGGCGCTCAGTTCAGAAGCCTGCATCTCTGATGGTATGGGGTTGCATTAGTGCGTGTGGCATGGGCAGCTTACACATCTGGAAAGACACCATCAATGCTGAAAGGTATATCCAGGTTCTAGAGCAACATATGCTCCCATCCAGACGACGTCTCTTTCAGGGAAGACCTTGCATTTTCCAACATGACAATGCCAAACCACATACTGCATCAATTACAGCATCATGGCTGCGTAGAAGAAGGGTCCGGGTACTGAACTGGCCAGCCTGCAGTCCAGATCTTTCACCCATAGAAAACATTTGGCGCATCATAAAACGGAAGATATGACAAAAAAGACCTAAGACAGTTGAGCAACTAGAATCCTACATTACACAAGAATGGGTTAACATTCCTATCCCTAAACTTGAGCAACTTGTCTCCTCAGTCCCCAGACGTTTACAGACTGTTGTAAAGAGAAAAGGGGATGTCTCACAGTGGTTAACATGGCCTTGTCCCAACTTTTTGGAGATGTGATGTTATGAAATTTAAAATCACCTAATTTTTCTCGTTAAATGATACATTTTCTCAGTTTAAACATTTGATATGTCATCTATGTTCTATTCTGAATAAAATATGGAATTTTGAAACTTCCACATCATTGCATTCCGTTTTTATTTACAATTTGTACTTTGTCCCAACGTTTTTGGAATCGGGGTTGTATACAATGTCAGCTGAAGAAATGAAAAGGTAGAAGTAGGGGAAGAGGCAAGAAATATATAACGGCGTATAAAAATCCTGAAGGCAAGTATAAGAAAATACATGACACCACATTAAAATACGTGACGGTATTGTTCCATCCCATTCTGTTCTGTACTGGGTTATGGGAGATGCACTGTGAAAAATATTTGATAATTAAAGGCGTTCCATCAAGTCTTATTGGTGCAGAATTATATGTGGGGTTGATGCGTTGTTTTTACGTCAACACTTACATATATTTACTGATCGTTCAAAAAAAGATTTTGATTGTGCATCTGGTGTTGTAATTCCAAGTCTAAACATTCAAAAAAATTATAAAATCTCAAATGGTACTATTTTTAGAGCTGAGATACTAGCAATTACAAAGGCTTTGGAATTTCTCATTGATAAACCTCCCTTTCAAAGTGTGATATCTTTTGATTCCTTGTCTGTCTTACAAAAAATTCAAAAGGAAGATAATGACATAGAATTATTAGATATCCGATATCTTATGTACCAGCTTTATCTTATGGGTGGTGAGGTTTGCTTTTTGTTGGATTCCAGCTCATGTGGGTATTAAAGGAAATGAGATGGCTGATAAATTGGCCAAAAGATCAGTAAATAAAACCTATTTTGACATTCATTACCCTTTTACCACTTCTGATATCACAAAACATATCCATCCATCAGTGGCGGCTGCTGGTTTTTAAAACGGGAAGCCCATTTTACGCATTCATTGTAAAACCTGTAGGCCGGATATCAAAGCATAAAAAGGTGTGCCCCATTAGCATAGTGAACTAGACAACCCTACCTAGTGGCAGAAAGTATTTTTGCTTGTACATTTCATGTTATAGTCTGGCTTGCCAGGCTAGTGCCTCATATCCTTAATCAAAAATATCAAACATCCAAAAATCACTGGCTATTCAACGAAGAGCCTTGAACATCATACCCTGATATGCAACACAGAGTCTTTAACACAACACCCAGCTGTGCAACACATCCTTGAACATCTTCTGCAACACAGTCTGGAAATCCATAACCAGGTAGGCTATGCAACACACAGAACCTTGAATATTATACCCAGGTATAACCTATAACACAGAGCCCACCATTCTCTTAACATTACTGAACAACATACACACTTCAGATTCATGAACATTATATGATGCACACTATTTATACACAAATTCTGCCCTCCGCTCCTTTTCCAGAAAATGGTCTGTGACCCTGTCATACCAGCTGGTTGTGCTTTCCAGAGACTTCACCAATTTCTGTTAGCAGCTAGCACTGCAGATCCCAATAAGGCTCAAGCTAGCCTACAACCAGATTGAACTACAAATGAAATAAACGAGTGAATTCACGAATGATTAAACTGATAGAATGGATGAAAGTTAACGGAGCACAACGAGTAATATTTACATTTATTTACAGAGTAATGTACAGAGACATCAATGAAAAGAAATGTTTATATGAAAAGAAATTCAGACAGCACTTTGGCACACGACTACACTTTCTTGACATCCGCTAGGGACTGACTGATCATGCTTCCGTGTTCCTCGCCAACGCCGAAGTACAGAGCCTGCCCTCCTCATGTCTTTCAAACACTACCTCCAATAATCCTTCATCAGCCTGGCTTCTTGCCCCTCCCACTGTCTCGTTTAGTCCCAGAGAAGCCTGGCTTCCCTGGAAGTGACGATTTTGTTGATTTTAACCAAGAACAACTAGCCGAAATTGGTTGTTCAGAGCCCTCTCATAGACTGCAATGGATACCCGGCTGCCAGCCATAGAGCCCATTGAAATAAGAAAGGTTACAGCCAGTGTTGCCAGATTGGGCAGTTTTAAGTGCATTTTGGCAGGTTTTGAACATATTTTGGCTGGAAAACGTCAGCAGTATCTGGCAACGCTGGTTACAGCCTGGCAGCAAAGGTGATTCTCATAGCGAACTACAAGTTCGTCAGACATCACTCAAATAAGTTACAGGATCGTTATGAACATAAATACAATCTTGGTCATATATTATGTTATGCAAGTTATTGTTTTAATGAGAATTCAACGTCATAGATGCCGCAGTGCACGGTGGTGTAGTGGTTAGCGCTGTCGCCTCACAGCAAGAAGGTCCTGGGTTCGAGCCCCAGGGCCGGCGAGGGCCTTTCTGTGTGGAGTTTGCATGTTCTCCCCGTGTCCGCGTGGGTTTCCTCCGGGTGCTCCGGTTTCCCCCACAGTCCAAAGACATGCAGGTTAGGTTAACTGGTGACTCTAAATTGACCGTAGGTGTGAATGTGAGTGTGAATGGTTGTCTGTGTCTATGTGTCAGCCCTGTGATGACCTGGCGACTTGTCCAGGGTGTACCCCGCCTTTCGCCCGTAGTCAGCTGGGATAGGCTCCAGCTTGCCTGCGACCCTGTAGAAGGATAAAGTGGCTAGAGATAATGAGATGAGATGAGATGCCGCAGTTTGGGGAGAGAATTTTAGGGGAAGCTCGGCTTCCCTTGTTGTCTCTGAGAAATCGCCCCTGCCATCCATCCATCCATTATCTGTAGCCGCTTATCCTGTCCTACAAGGTCACAGGCAAGCTGGAGCCGATCCCAGCTGACTATGGGCGAGAAGCAGGGTACTCCCTGGACAAGTCGCCAGGTCATCACAGGGCTGACACACAGACACAGACAACCATTCACACTCACACCTACGGTCAATTTAGAGCCACCAATTAACCTAACCTGCATGTCTTTGGACTGTGGGGGAAACCGGAGTACCCGGAGGAAACCCATACAGACACGGGGACAACATGCAAACTCCGCACAGAAAGGCCCTCGCTGGCCGCTGGGCTCGAACCCAGAACCTTCTTGCTGTGAGGCAACAGTGCTAACCGTGCCACCCACAAAACATAAAGATGTTATTTTTACAGTATGGTAAGACAGATGGGAAAATTCCCAAACTGGTAGATGGGTCTGTCTCAGAAACTGGGTACTGCGGGGGTACCCCACTAAATATACTCACAGTCAATAAACTATATGGTTTTGAATGGTGATGTTGGTTTTAATTTGAAATAAAATGATGAAAGAAATAATACAGATAAAACTAAATCTTTGATGTGAATATTCAGAATTTGGCAAAAATTCTGCAGATTTGTGGAAAAATGACGGCTTGATCCAGGACATGATAAATGGTTGACTATGTTGCATTCCCTGAAAAAGGTTGTAGTCCACTGAAAAGTCTACAGTTATCACTAATTGTATTTTAAGTTGTAACTTTATACACCTAAGGATTGATGCGCTCACAGAATAATCATAACCGTCATAAAACATCATGCAAAGTATTTGATCATCGTTGTAACTCCATTTTCCGCATACCCAAAACCAATATGATTGTGTGTTTTGATCTAAACGGAAAGCCTCAGGGTCAAGGTCACTACCTCATCAAAAGTAGTAACTTAAAATCACTACGCCATATAAAAATTTAGTTATAAATCTGTGATTTTGTTTTTTAAAACGAAAGCTGAAAGTTAGGTATAGAATATGTTTCTTACAGAATATGTTACGATGGTAGCTGGTCTTGTATGAATTTCCAAGCTATAAAATGAGTTGTGGTCTATTTTTTACCGTAGCGTGTTATTTGTGTGCAGGGAAGGACACACATTAACAATTTGCATGTGTAGAATGGAATTTTCCACTCCAGCAGTTAGAAGTTGATCGTGCTTCCATTTGCAGTCTTTCTGTTACGCGAGTGATCTGTTCGGACGTTATCACTGAAAGGTGAGTTTTGACAGTTTTATTTTGTTTTAGTCTTGCAGTATAAGGCAATAGAATGTTTCTTTTTCACCTTCCTTTCGTATTTCGTAGTGTTTGCGTATTTTTGGCCAATATTTTGCAACCATGGTCAATTTAAATCGAACTTTTGATAGAATCTACGGCCAGTCATTTTGCCCCGCCCCTGTCTCGCGCTCCGTCCGGTGCGGTAGTGATGTCCCGATGCTCGCGCGCCGCAGCAGAGACCCGCGCGACCTTCAGCCGGTACAGTCGCTGTTCTTTTACCACTGCCGTTATTCTCATCTTTCCGGCGTGTTCTTGATTTTTCCATTGTGTCCTATTTCGCCATATCAAATACCCAAAATGTATCATATTATTCATATTTAAGTGAATAATCAATTCAGTCACCATAACTTGGCATTTTTAACCCAATCAGTCAAAAAGAGGAAATTTATTCAATATTTTCACTCATATGCAGGGCCGGAGTGGGCCCTTTTTTCAGTCCGGGAGTTTAATTCACATTCAGGCCACTTTGAAATGGAGGAGGAATTTGAGTACATTAAAAAAGATAAAACAAATAACTGTTCTTTCACAGTGCTTTTTATTTGGTTTAAATTCAGGTAAACTTCACTTCACTTTAACAATATAGGTTCTCGTGTGCATTTGAACCAATGCTTGTGCATTACATGCCGCATACGCCTCGAAAATAATGGCAAATCAACAATGCTGGGTACTCAGCAACCGGCAGATAAAGCGTGAGGGCGCATTAGGCAACTCAAAAATGGTTAAATGAAATGTAGGCTAAAGCAAGTGTTCGATTCTGCTTAGAATATTGGCATACGCATACACCTCTTCTAAGTTATATATTTAACAACAATTATTTAACATCAAATATGACTTCTAGGCTTATGTGTTCATAACCACAATGTGCGCACGCCTGTGGAAATGCACGGTGTGACAGCGAGATGAAATAGGCTGGATGAGGAAATAACGCGCAACAGCACATTTGGGACCTGTTCATCTAAAATTGTTAATAACTGGGATGTAAAGCAATGTTCGGTTCTTCTTAGAATTAAGACATACACCACATCTATATCGTGTAAATTGCGAGATTTCACATGACATCAAAAAGCTGAATTGACATCGCAAACTATCGACACATTATAGGCCTAGCATAGACTGATAAAATCGACAAACAGGGTTATCATACTCCATATCTTTCGTGACCTACCAGCTGGTCTTGAGAACATATCTGTCAATTTGGCACATTTTGCTGCCACCTCCTTCCTTTTTTTTTAAGCTCCGCCCTTTCGGTTCCACCTGGCCTCTTTCTGCCCTCCATCACTGACGCGCGCTGTTTCGCGCCAATGTTGTTTAAGTTCCCCGCAATACAGAGGAGGAGTCTTGGACCAAACCAACTGCAATAGAGGGGAGGGGAGAATTTCCTTATTTGGTAGCGCCTATTTAATCTGCTGCGATGCTGTCGGCGTCTGGGCTGCCATGTGAAAATGCAGAGTGCAGAAGAATTGATGATTAATGCAAGAATAAGATCAGTGACCAAAATTAGTGAAAATTATTTTCCCCATACTCCAAGCAGGCCACCATTGATGGTTTGGGCCGGGGATGGTCCCGGCTAAATATAGGGCCATTGCTCATATGTGAAGGAGGGGCTTTAATTCTTCATGATGGAGTTATTTTATATGTAAATCAATTTTGCAAAAGCATTTGAATTGTAATCAAAAAAAATTTCCACAGTGGAGGCCAGATAAAGCAAGATACTATATTCTTATTAAACATGACAAAAGAAACATTGAGTGTTAGGCAAATGCAAAAAAAAAAAAAGTAAAATTAGAAAATTTATTTTTTGACCATCATGTCCCAAATGAGAGACTAGTTTCTGAGACGGACCCATACTTCTACCAACTAGAACCAAATATTACAACACAACACATATTCTGACAAAAACAGAAACAAACAAAGGATAATTACAAGACTAGGATTTAAAATGTCTTCTGGCCCCTCTTCTCTTCACCCTGTGCACCGCGGACTTCTGCTACAACTCGGAGCTGTGTCACATTCAGAAGTTCGCCGATGACACAGCCATCGTGGGGTGTATCAGGGACGACAGAGAGGAGGAGTATAGGAGCCTGGTGAGGGACTTTGCTGCTTGGTGCAGCAGGAACCATCTGCAGCTCAACACCTCGAAGATCAAGGAGCTGGTCATTGACTTTGAGAGGTCCAGAACAAGGTCACAACCAGTTCTGATCGAGGGAGTTGAGGTGGAGGCTGTGGATTCCTACAAGTACCTCGGGCTGTGGCTGGACAGCAAGCTGGACTGGACTTGCAACACCAACCACCTGTACAGGAAGGGACAAAGCAGGCTGTACTTCCTGAGGAGGCTGTGGTCCTTTAACATCTGCAGGAAACTCTTGTGGATGTTCTATCAGTCCGTAGTTACCAGTGTCCTGTTTTACACTCTGGTGTGCTGGGGGGGCAGCACATCCAAGAAGGACACATCCAGGCTGGACAAACTGATCAGGCGGGCCAACTCTGTGGTCGGCATGAAGCTGGACTCTCTGGTGACGGTGGCAGAGAAGAGGACTATGGACACAATACTGAACATCATGGACGATGCCAGTCACCTTCTGCACACCGTCATCAGCAACCAGAGGAGCCTGTTCAGTGACAGAATGCTCCTTCCCAAGAGCAGGACGAACAGACTCAAAAACTCCTTTGTCCCTCACGCCATCAGACTGTACAACTCCTCTCTGGGGGGGAACAGGAGGACAGAGTACTGGATGGAGCAGTAGCCTAGCCTGACAATAAACAATACTGGAGAATGTGCAATATAATGTGCAATACCTCTTCTGTTGGCCCCTTTTTTTTTCTCCCCCCTCTTCCCCATATCTTATTCTTTTTTTTACATTTGTATATGCAAATACCTAATTTAATTTATCTGGAAGTTTTTTCTCTATTTCTATTCTGTTTATCCTGTAATGATGCTACTGGAATTTTAATTTGCCTGAGGGAACCTGCCCAAAGGGATCAATAAAGTTCTATCTAATCTCATCTCATCTCATTATCTGTAGCTGCTTTCTCCTGTTCTACAGGGTCGCAGGCAAGCTGGAGCCTATCCCAGCTGACTACGGGCGAAAGGCGGGGTACACCCTGGACAAGTCGCCAGATCATCACAGGGCTGACACATAGACACAGACAACCATTCACAATGGTGTAAAAGAAAATGTCAAACAACTGCTTCTAGATTGTATCAAATATCCAAACTTTCATGATAAAATTATTCAAAAAATGAGAAATAAACAATTAGAAATTAATATTAAAAATTTACTTTTACATGAAGAATTTTATGATGACATTTATAAAATTTATATATAAAGTAAGGATCCAGTGTTACATGGGTGTAACATGACATTTGATGGTCTAGAATTTTCCATGTAAACTGCTATCTGTGGGCGGCACGGTGGTGTAGTGGTTAGCGCTGTCGCCTCACAGCAAGAAGGTCCTGGGTTTGAGCCCCGGGGCCGGCGAGGGCCTTTCTGTGTGGAGTTTGCATGTTCTCCCCGTGTCCGCGTGGGTTTCCTCCGGGTGCTCCGGTTTCCCCCACAGTCCAAAGACGTGCAGGTTAGGTTAACTGGTGACTCTAAATTGACCGTAGGTGTGAATGTGAGTGTGAATGGTTGTCTGTGTCTATGTGTCAGCCCTGTGATGACCTGGCGACTTGTCCAGGGTGTACCCCGCCTTTCGCCCGTAGTCAGCTGGGATAGGCTCCAGCTTGCCTGCGACCCTGTAGAAGGATAAAGCGGCTAGAGATAATGAGATGAGATGAGATGAAGAATTTTATGATGACATTTATAAAATTTATATATAAAGTAAGGATCCAGTGTTACATGGGTGTAACATGACATTTGATGGTCTAGAATTTTCCATGTAAACTGCTATCTGTGGGCGGCACGGTGGTGTAGTGGTTAGCGCTGTCGCCTCACAGCAAGAAGGTCCTGGGTTTGAGCCCCGGGGCCGGCGAGGGCCTTTCTGTGTGGAGTTTGCATGTTCTCCCCGTGTCCGCGTGGGTTTCCTCCGGGTGCTCCGGTTTCCCCCACAGTCCAAAGACGTGCAGGTTAGGTTAACTGGTGACTCTAAATTGACCGTAGGTGTGAATGTGAGTGTGAATGGTTGTCTGTGTCTATGTGTCAGCCCTGTGATGACCTGGCGACTTGTCCAGGGTGTACCCCGCCTTTCGCCCGTAGTCAGCTGGGATAGGCTCCAGCTTGCCTGCGACCCTGTAGAAGGATAAAGCGGCTTGAGATAATGAGATGAGATGAGACTGCTATCTGTAATTTTTTTTTTCATTAAGTCCCAGTGTGGCACCTGTATAACGTCCTGGGTGGTCATGTGTCCAGTCATGTGACTTTTATTTGGTGAAAAAACATTCCAATAATGGCTGACAGTAAGGGGAGACATGCTGGTCAGAGCAGCTCATGCTAAAAAGTTGTTTTTTTTTTTTCATTTTTAAGGTAAGTTTAGAGTCATTTAACAATTGTAATGAAAATATAAGACATGCTGTTGTAAATATTTGGTGTCAGAATTATGTTTACTGTGTGTTTTCATATAGAATAGGTAATAAAAATATCGTTGTGACATATATGTAACATAGGGACTTCAGCCTCAAAACCGCTGTGAAAAAAACGATGTGACGTATATGTCACATTTAGGCAAATATAGTATTTTCAGTTAATATGATGATGTTAAAGTAAGAAACTATTTTGTCTTAACTTGACAACATATTGAAACAAAAATATTACAATCATCATGTTTTACTCAAGAAGAATTAGCATGTAATGCTAACACAAATACCAATAAAATGCATGAGGAATACTTTTCAACCATCAGCACATACAATTAACAATACAATAGTAATAGATCAATATCAATTAATTAATAACCATCAATAACAATAATAATATAGCAATAACAATGACACATACTAAATATTTTTCTACTTTCAGCCTCATTGAAATGTTTTATCATGTGTTTTGTAGTATGGTTTCCGGTTTGAGAGTACGTCGTGCACATTCTGGATGCCGCTTCTCACCAGAGCTTTTTTTAATTTAATTTTTTTTCAATTTTCGTTTTATTTATTTATTTTTTCTGTGTCTTTGTGTAGTTTGATGTTTGAGTGTTTGTCTGCCGGTGGTGGTGTAGCTCCAGACCCAGTTTTGGGCGTCGGTTCCCTCCAGGCCTTGGTTCGCTGTGGGTGATGCCTGCGCTCCCAGCTGTGGACTGCAGTGAGCTCACTGCTCATTTAACATTCGTGGTTGTCCAGCGCTCTGTGCTTTAACGCTTGGTGTGATGTTCCGAGCGATGTTGCTCGGTGGCGTCGCGGCGGCTGTGCAGGCGGTTTGGGACACACCAGTGCTCTGCATGGCGGAGCTTCTTTGCTCGCTTTGTGGATCCACGGCATGGTGCTCGAGCGATGTGGCTGACGGCGTCACGGCGGCGGTGCTGGAGATGTGGGACTCGTTTTCATGCGCCTTTTGGTGGGACTGTGGCTGCTACACCACTGGAATTACATCCTGACCCCTACTTGGTGGACTTTTTACTTTTATTTTTATTTATTTATTTATTTATTTATTTTTAATTATTTTTTTTTCTTTGTCTATAATTGTAAAGCGTCCTTGGGTTTCTTGAAAGGCGCTATATAAGTTGAAATTATTATTATTATTATTATTATTATGGATAAGAAGAAGCGATTCAGTGTACAGGATGCTCTGGCAATCATCCAAGGAGATGACAGTGAGTTTGAGGGGTGTGAAGTCAGTGATGAAGACAGTGAGGACAGTGGAGACCCAGATGATCCTGAATTCACTCCAGGCAGAAAACATATGGACGAGTCAAGTGACTCCTCCGATTCAGATTGCAGTGTCAAATGTGGAGGAAGAGGCTCAACCACTGTCTGAGCTCAAAAGTTCTGGCCGAAGAGACAAATTGTCTTGGAGAAATAAACCTTTCCCTGTCCCTGATTGCAACTTCAAAGGACAGCGTGTTACACCCGCTGACAAAGTTTATACTCCACTGGAGTACTTCAGGAATTTCATCACAATAGAAATGCTTGAGTTGCTGATGGAGCAAACAAATTTGTACAGTGCACAAAAAAATGCCAGTCACAGAATTGTCAGGGTCACTGTTAAGGAGCTAGAAATATTGATTGGCCTCTACCTGCGCATGGGTCTTTGCCAATTGCCTGGAAATCGTGCTTACTGGGAAAATGATACCAGATGTCCCATGGTAGCAGATTATATGTCACAGAACCGTTTCCAAACACTGCTCTCATGTTTACACTTCACTGACAACACTGATGCATCCAACACACGTGAACACGATAAATGTTGGAAGATCTGACCATGGCTTGAAATGTTTCGCCAGCAGTGTTTAAAAGTCACTCCTGAGGAGCACAATTCAATTGATGAACAGATGGTTCCGTTCAGAGGCACTCACAGCCCAATATGGCAGTATGTGAAGGGAAAACCCCATCCTTGGGGATTGAAAATTTGGGGTCGCTGCACTTCGTCTGGAATCCTCTGTGATTTTTGAGGTGTATCAAGGTGGCACTGGGAGAAAAACCTCATTTGGCATGGGAGGTGATGTCGTTCTCAGGTTGTGTGAAACTCTCCCACCAAACCAGAATTTCAAGGTATTCGCAGACAACCTGTTTTCTTCAGTACCACTGGTACTTGAGCTTCTTCAACGACAGATCTTCTACACAGGTACACTTCGCAACAATTGGTTGGCTGGTTGTGAGCTTGAGGATGAGAAAAGTCTTGCCAAGAGAGGCAGAGGGTCCTTTGACATGATAGTGGAGAGAGAAGACCGGGTGGCCATTGTCAGGTGGCATGACAACAAGTCTGTCACTATGATTTCATCTTGCTGCAGAGCTCTACGTGAAGACACAGCTCGCCGGTGGAGTAAAACAGCAAAAGCATTTGTTGAAGTCCCCAGACCTTGCATAATCAAAGAGTACAACGCATTCATGGGGGGTATAGACCTTCTTGATGCATGTGTTGCAAGGTACAAGTACAACATGCGGTCACAGAGGTGGTACTTGTATCTCTTCTGGCAAACCCTAATGCTTGACCTTGTTAATGCATGGTTGATCTATCGCCGTGATTGCAAACTACTGGGGGAAGAAAAGCCACTCAAACAAAGAAGTTTTCAGGCAGAAGTTGCAACCAGCCTTATACTTGTGCAAACACAAAGGGGCCGCCCATCAAGCTCATCTCCACCACCACCACCACCACCGAACCCCTACAGAATCCATCCTGGGCTTCCATGTGATGTTCGCCGAGACCAGGTTGGTCACTGGCCAGTGAAGTGTAAGAAGCGTGGCCGTTGCAAAATCTGCAAGAAGAATGTGACCTCCACCTTGTGTGAGAAATGTGATGTGCATCTGTGCTTCACTGAAGACAGAAATTATTTCATAGAGTATCACATGCCGTAGTCTAAAAGAGCAATGATATGGGTTAAACGTAGTGCTCTGTTATAACAAGCGTTTTGCACTTTTTGTTAAGCAACTGTGTTTT
Organism: Neoarius graeffei; assembly: GCF_027579695.1. NCBI lineage: Eukaryota > Metazoa > Chordata > Actinopteri > Siluriformes > Ariidae > Neoarius > Neoarius graeffei. Next base: position 43,161,834 of record NC_083579.1, on the reverse strand, counting down.
GGATTTGAAAACTGGATTCTGTTCATTAGTATTCCAGAGTTACACTCAGTTTTTTCAAAGACCTCTAACATGAGGTACCATTTGTGTTCAGTTTACATTTTTGTGCAATTATACAAGAAAAATGCAAATATATGCAAGGTATATAAGTCTACATTTTTGTTTATTACTGAAGTGAAGATGTACAATTATAATGTTATGTTGATGCAAATAAAAAGGCAGCTTATTTGGTTCCAGCTATCAGTTGCATTCATTCACATTAGTAAAATAAATTTATCTTAAAGACCCAATGTGACATACACTTGTGTTCAAAATAATAGCAGTCCAACACGACTAACCAGATCAATCACTGTTTTTGGTGGAAATTATATTACTACATGGCAAATAATTTACCAGTAGGTGTAGTAAAGTCATAGAAAACCAACAGACCCAACATTCATGATATGCATGCTCCTGAGTCTGTGTAATCGAATAATTAAGTGAAAGGGACATGTTCAAAATAATAGCAGTGTGGAGTTTAATTAGTGAGATCATTCATTCTGTGAAAAAACAGATGTCAGTCAGGTGGCCCTAATTTAAGGATGAAGCCAGCACATGTTGTACATCCATTTCTCTCTGAAAACCTGAGAAACACGGGTCGTTCCAGACATTGTTCAGAAGAACAGCGTGCTTTGATTAAAACGTTGATTGGAGAGGTAAAACGTATACTGTAAAGAAGTGCAGAAAATGATGGGCTGCTCAGCTAAAATGATCTCCAGTGCTTTAAAATGGACAGCAAAGCCAGAGAGACGTGGAAGAAAACAGAAGACTACCATTCGAATGGATCGAAGAATAGCCAGAATGGCAAAGACTCAGCCAATGATCAGCTCCAGGGTGATCAAAGACGGTCTGAAGTTACCTGTGAGTACTGTGACAATTAGAAGATGCCTGTGTGAAGCTAATCTATCGGCAAGAAGCTCCCGCAAAGTTCCACTGTTAAAAAAAAGACGTGCTGAAGAGGATACAATTTGCCAAAGAACACATCGACTGGCCTAAAGAGAAATGGAAAAACATTTTGTGGACTGATGAAAGTAAAATTGTTCTTTTTGGGTCCAAGAGCCGCAGACAGTTTTTCAGACGACCCCCAAACACTGAATTCAAGCCACAGTACACTCTGAAGACAGTGAAGCATGGTGGTGCAAGCATCATGATATGGGGATGTTTCTCTTACTATGGTGTTGGGCCCATTTATCGCATACCAGGGATCATGGATCAGTTTGCATATATCAAAATACTTGAAGAGGTCATATTGCCTTATGCTGAAGAGGAAATGCCCTTGAAATGGGTGTTTCAACAAGACAACGACCCCAAACACACCAGTAAGCGAGCAGCATCAGGGTTCAAGACCAACAAAATGAAAGTTATGGAGTGACCAGCCCAATCCCCGGACCTTAATCCGATAGAAAACTTGTGGGGTGACATCAAAAATTGTTTCTGAGGCAAAACCAAGAAATGCAGAGGAATTGTGGAATGTTGTCAAATCATCCTGGGCTGGAATACCTGTTCACAGGTGCCAGAAGTTCTCAGAAACCGTGGTTATACAACTAAATATTAATTTAGTGATTCACAGGAATACTAAATCCTTAAGATTTTTTCAGTTTATACAGTAAATATTTGGAGTTTGTAATGAAAAATGCAGACACTGCTATTTTTTGAACAGCCCAATGTTCATTTTTCTTCATTTTCTGTAAAGTAATTAAAATATTGATACATTTTTCTTCATGTTTTGATGTAGAATATAATGTGCATTGTTTCCAGTGCATGGAAATAAAAACTATTATAAGGATTTTGAGCTTTACTCATGTTTTTAAACACACTGCTATTATTTTGAACACAACTGTATATGTCACATTTCAGATCTACATGAAGGAAGGGTGCCATTGAGAAAAAAAAAACGCTAGAATTGTGTTCTACAGGGTCTACTTAGTCTGTGTTACGTCCCTCATAATTTTCCTTAACCTTCATACTACCAAGTGGGGTCCATCTGGACCCCGCACCTATATGTTTGTTTGCCATTTTAAAAATATGTGACATACTGCCTCACCGTTTTATGAATTTGTTGGAATTTATGTCTTAATTAAAACACTAAAGCACCGGAAGATCAGCTTTTTGCATTGTGAAGGTATAATTAATTTGTTACTGGGGTCCAACCGGACCCCAGAGTAAAGTTTATCTGTCTTTCATTTTATAATTGAATAGCACACTGAAAGTTAACTTCTTTTATTTCTTTTATGTTCCATAATGAAACTACCAAGGCATTCCTTCTTGGGGTCCGTGTGGACCCCACTGCTGCAATAAGCACAGGCTGCAAAACAAAAGCCCTAAATTATTTTACAATTACTTTTTTTGTTTTAAATTCTGTAAGAAAAGACCTAAGTTGTAATCCAGAATGTTTTACAGCTGCATGAGCTGCAAAAATCATGTATATAATGCCAATTTTTTTTGTGGCGCTATAATTTGCTACATGTATGCTAGTTATTGCAATATTATTGCAATGTTATTGCATTTATAATACATCATTGATATTCAGCCGTAGTGGATTTTGTTCTTCAATAAAGTTATGTCTGTTTGCTGCATTGAATTGGTTCTTACTGCATTGATTTCAAGGTATTCCCTCCTGGGGTCCATACGGACCCCGCCTGGTAGTTTGTGTATGTAAAATTGGCTGGTAGGATGAAGGTTAAGTGTGTTCTTTATGCCTTGGGCCCTTTAGATTTTGTCTTTATAAGCTTTAATTTTAAAGAAAAGTATTGGGGTCGGGCGGCACGGTGGCGTAGTGGTTAGCGCTGTCGCCTCACAGCAAGAAGGTCCGGGTTCGAGCCCCGTGGCCGGCGAGGGCCTTTCTGTGCGGAGTTTGCATGTTCTCCCCGTGTCCGCGTGGGTTTCCTCCGGGTGCTCCAGTTTCCCCCACAGTCCAAAGACATGCAGGTTAGGTTAACTGGTGACTCTAAATTGACCGTAGGTGTGAATGTGAGTGTGAATGGTTGTCTGTGTGTCAGCCCTGTGCTGACCTGGCGACTTGTCCAGGGTGTACCCCGCCTTTCGCCCGTAGTCAGCTGGGATAGGCTCCAGCTCGCCTGCGACCCTGTAGAACAGGATAAAGCGGCTAGAGATAATGAGATGAGATGAGATGAGATGAGATGAGATGAGATGAGATGAGTATTGGGGTCCAAACGGACCCCACATGGTAAGATTAAGGTGTAAAATAGCATGGTAGGATGAGGGTTAAAAGGGGTTATGGGTCTGGGTCTTTATGGGTTAAAAAATTAATTAAAGAAAGAAAGAAACTCGTATTTAATGTGTGTGTGTGTGTGTGTGTGCTTGGTCACAGTATGAGCCAGCAGTTCCAATCCTCATTGGACGTCAAATCACATGGAGTGGGCGGGGCCCTGAAAGAAGCTCGAGCGCAAGATGTTTTTACGTCATCGCGCAGGCGTGGCCTGAAGCCAAAAGTTTAATTTAGATTTACGTAGTCAGCAAAAAAAACCAAAACTTAAAATCGACACTGGGTGTAAACAGGAATGATTAGTTTACAGGGATGTTTTTTGTCAGTATGACTCCTAACTCTCGTGCCGGTGTGATTGTGACGGTGCTGTTGTTTGGTGTGAGCGCGCTCGCGGAAGGTGAAGAGAAGTTCCGCGTTGAGGGCCGCGCGCTCGTGCACGGTGTGAGAGCAGAGGAGTGGACTCCGGTGGCGCGCGTGCTGCTGGATGGCGAGGAGCATGTTGGCTTCATCAGGTTTTAGAACTTAAAAATAAATCAATCAATAAATCCCTACAGCGCGCCCGCTACCGGGCCATGTGTTTAACTCATGACTTTGTCCCACTAGACTCGATGGAAGTTTCTCAGTAAATGATGTGCCGTCCGGATCTTATGTGCTGCACGTTGTGTCCCCGGTGTTCAGGTTCGAGCCTGTCAGGGTTGACATTACTGCAACAGGCAAAATGCGGTACGCTTCTTGTCAGATAAAGTGTTTTGTATCTTCTCATTCCTTAATTCTATCACATTATAGTGACTGTGCACCAACAAAGCTCTTTATAGGAACACTGAACATAATGCATGCTCAGAATGAAGTCATCACCTAATTTGCATGTTCATTGCACGAAGGGTTCGAACCTGCTGTCTTTCTGTGTAAAGTTTGCATGTTCTGGTTTCCTCCTCCCACAATTCAAAGATTTGCTACTCTAAATTGCCCGCAGATGTGCTTCTGAAAGCGGCACGGTGGTGTAGTGGTTAGCGCTGTCGCCTCACAGCAAGAAGGTCCTGGGTTCGAGCCCAGTGGCCGACGAGGGACTTTCTGTGTGGAGTTTGCATGCTTTCTCCGTGTCTGTGTGGGTTTCCTCCAGTCCAAAGACGTGCAGGTTAGGTTAACTGGTGACTCTAAGGCCAAGTTTACATTAGACCGTATCTGTCTCGTTTTCTTCGCGGATGCACTGTCCGTTTACATTAAAACGCCTGGAAACACCGGGAAACGGGAATCCGCCAGGGTCCACGTATTCAATCTAGATCGTGTCTGGTCCGGTGCTGTGTAAACATTGAGGATACGCGGATACGCTGTGCTGAGCTCTAGCTGGCATCGTCATTGGACAACGTCACTGTGACATCCACCTTCCTGATTCGCTGGCGTTGGTCATGTGACGCGACTGCTGAAAAACGGCGCGGACTTCCGCCTTGTATCACCTTTCATTAAAGAGTATAAAAGTATGAAAATACTGCAAATACTGATGCAAATACTGCCCATTGTGTAGTTATGATTGTCTTTAGGCTTGCCATCCTTCCACTTGCAAATGGTAAGTGACGCGCATGCCCGACATGCACTGAGATCACACACACAGCGGCTCAGTCCCAAATCACTGCTCGTGCACTATACTCGCGCGCTCTGTGAGCTGCGCAGGGCCGGAGTGCGCACCCTCCAGAGGGCACTCGCTGTTCAGGGCGGAGTGATTTGGAGCACAGGATGCCTGCGGAGCCGAGCGTATCCGTGTATTGGCGTTGCTATGTGCACGCGAATCATGTATTGGCGTTGCTGTGTGCACACTAATCGTTTTAAAAATGTTAATCTGATGATCCGCTGATACGGTCTAATGTAAACCCCACCTATGTGTCAGCCCTGTGATGACCTGGCGACTTGTCCAGGGTGTACCCCGCCTTTTGCCCGTAGTCAGCTGGGATAGGCTCCTGCGACCCTGTAGAACAGGATAAAGCGGCTAGAGATAATGAGATGAGATGAGGCTCCAGCTGCCTGTGACCCTGTAGAACAGGATAAGCAGCTACAGATAATGGATGGATAGTGATTGTGCACCAACAAAGCTCTTTATAGGAACACTGAACATAATGCATGCTCAGAATGAAGTCATCAACTAATTTGCATGTTCATTGCACGAAGGGTTCGAACCTGCTGGTTGACTGCAGCCTTTCTGTGTAAAGTTTGCATGTTCTGGTTTCCTCCTCCCACAATTCAAAGATTTGCTACTCTAAATTGCCCGCAGATGTGCTTGTGAGGGCGGCACGGTGGTGTAGTGGTTAGCACTGTCGCCTCACAGCAAGAAGGTCCTGGGTTTGAGCCCAGTGGCCGACGAGGGACTTTCTGTGTGGAGTTTGCATGCTCTCTCCGTGTCTGTGTGGGTTTCCTCCAGTCCAAAGACGTGCAGGTTAGGTTAACTGGTGACTCTAAATTGGCCGTAGGTGTGAATGGTTGTCTGTGTCTATGTGTCAGCCCTGTGATGACCTGGCGACTTGTCCAGGGTGTACCCCGCCTTTCGCCCGTAGTCAGCTGGGATAGGCTCCTGCGACCCTGTAGAACAGGATAAAGCGGCTAGAGATAACGAGATGAGATGAGGCTCCAGCTGCCTGTGACCCTGTAGAACAGGATAAGCAGCTACAGATAATGGATGGATAGTGATTGTGCATCAACAAAGCTCTTTATAGGAACACTGAACATAATGCATGCTCAGAATGAAGTCATCACCTAATTTGCATGTTCATTGCACGAAGGGTTCGAACCTGCTGGTTGACTGCAGCCTTTCTGTGTAAAGTTTGCATGTTCTGGTTTCCTCCTCCCACAATTCAAAGATTTGCTACTCTAAATTGCCCGCAGATGTGCTTCTGAAAGCGGCACGGTGGTGTAGTGGTTAGCACTGTCGCCTCACAGCAAGAAGGTCCTGGGTTCGAGCCCAGTGGCCGACGAGGGACTTTCTGTGTGGACTTTGCATGCTCTCTCCGTGTCTGTGTGGGTTTCCTCCAGTCCAAAGACGTGCAGGTTAGGTTAACTGGTGACTCTAAATTGGCCGTAGGTGTGAATGGTTGTCTGTGTCTATGGCCAAGTTTACATTAGACCGTATCTGTCTCGTTTTCTTCGCGGATGCACTGTCCGTTTACATTAAAACGCCTGGAAACGCCGGGAAACGGGAATCCGCCAGGGTCCACGTATTCAATCCAGATCGTGTCTGGTCCGGTGCTGTGTAAACATTGAGGATACGCGGATACGCTGTGCTGAGCTCTAGCTGGCATCGTCATTGGACAACGTCACTGTGACATCCACCTTCCTGATTCGCTGGCGTTGGTCATGTGACGCGACTGCTGAAAAACGGCGCGGACTTCCGCCTTGTATCACCTTTCATTAAAGAGTATAAAAGTATGAAAATACTGCAAATACTGATGCAAATACTGCCCATTGTGTAGTTATGATTGTCTTTAGGCTTGCCATCCTTCCACTTGCAAGTGGTAAGTGACGCGCATGCCCGACATGCACTGAGATCACACACACAGCGGCTCAGTCCCGAATCACTGCTCGTGCACTATACTCGCGCGCTCTGTGAGCTGCGCAGGGCCGGAGTGCGCACCCTCCAGAGGGCACTCGCTGTTCAGGGCGGAGTGATTTGGAGCACAGGATGCCTGCGGAGCCGAGTGTATCCGTGTATTGGCGTTGCTATGTGCACGCGAATCGTGTATTGGCGTTGCTGTGTGCACACTAATCGTTTTAAAAATGTTAATCTGATGATCCGCTGATACGGTCTAATGTAAACCCCACCTATGTGTCAGCCCTGTGATGACCTGGCGACTTGTCCAGGGTGTACCCCGTCTCTCGCCCATAGTCAGCTGGGATAGGCTCCTGCGACCCTGTAGAACAGGATAAAGCGGCTAGAGATAATGAGATGAGATGAGGCTCCAGCTGCCTGTGACTCTGTAGAACAGGATAAGCAGCTACAGATAATGGATGGATAGTGATTGTGCACCAACAAAGCTCTTTATAGGAACACTGAACATAATGCATGCTCAGAATGAAGTCATCACCTAATTTGCATGTTCATTGCACGAAGGGTTCGAACCTGCTGGTTGACTGCAGCCTTTCTGTGTAAAGTTTGCATGTTCTGGTTTCCTCCTCCCACAGTTCAAAGATTTGCTACTCTAAATTGCCCGCAGATGTGCTTTTGAAAGTGGCACGGTGGTGTAGTGGTTAGCACTGTCGCCTCACAGCAAGAAGGTCCTGGGTTCGAGCCCAGTGGCCGACGAGGGACTTTCTGTGTGGAGTTTGCATGCTCTCTCCGTGTCTGTGTGGGTTTCCTCCAGTCCAAAGACGTGCAGGTTAGGTTAACTGGTGACTCTAAATTGGCCGTAGGTGTGAATGGTTGTCTGTGTCTATGTGTCAGCCCTGTGATGACCTGGCGACTTGTCCAGGGTGTACCCCGCCTTTCGCCCGTAGTCAGCTGGGATAGGCTCCTGCGACCCTGTAGAACAGGATAAAGCGGCTAGAGATAATGAGATGAGATGAGGCTCCAGCTGCCTGTGACCCTGTAGAACAGGATAAGCAGCTACAGATAATGGATGGATAGTGATTGTGCATCAACAAAGCTCTTTATAGGAACACTGAACATAATGCATGCTCAGAATGAAGTCATCACCTAATTTGCATGTTCATTGCACGAAGGGTTCGAACCTGTTGGTTGACTGCAGCCTTTCTGTGTAAAGTTTGCATGTTCTGGTTTCCTCCTCCCACAATTCAAAGATTTGCTACTCTAAATTGCCCGCAGATGTGCTTGTGAGGGCGGCATGGTGGTGTAGTGGTTAGCACTGTCGCCTCACAGCAAGAAGGTCCTGGGTTTGAGCCCAGCGGCCGACGAGGGTCTTTCTGTGTGGACTTTGCATGCTCTCCCCGTGTCTGCGTGGGTTTCCTCCAGTCCAAAGACATGCAGGTTAGGTTAACTGGTGGCTCTAATTTGACCGTAGGTGTGATTGTGAGTGTGAATGGTTGTTTGTCTCTATGTGTCAGCCCTGCGATGACCTGGTGACCAGGTTGTACCCCCCTTCTTGCCCATAGTCAGCTGGGATAGGCTCCAGCTTGCCTGCGACCCTGTACAGGATAAGCAGCTACAGATAATGGATGGATGTGATTTGTGAGTGTGAATGGCTGCCTGCCTCTCTATGTTAGCCCAATGATAGATTGGTGACAGGTCCAGGGTTTGCCCTGCCTCTCACCCACTGTTATTGTATTACTTTATTTTCAGAAGGTTAATAACCAGTTTAGCTCACACGAATCTCACACTGGGCCTTCACATTTATCTGGGCTTGGGACCGGCACTAAGTATGCACTGTCTTGTACAAACTTAATGGCTGGGTATTTTACGTAATCTGCATGACTTTGGACTCTGAGCACCCAAAGGAAACCCATGTAGACATGAGGAGAACGCACAAACTCCATCGGCCCCCGTCGGCCGTGAGGTTCAAACCTGGGACCTTCCTGCTGTGATGCGACAATGCTAACCACTATACCACCACGCCGCCCCCAATTCTCTGTAGGCTAAGTGGTATGGATGATGGATGGATTGCATTATCCTGATCATTTGTATATCATGTTACATGAAGAAGGAAGATTGACACCTAGAATAGAATAGCTTTGTCAGAATAGATTATAACTGATTTCTTAAAGAAAGAAGAAACCCGTGGTCATGGCACCACAAAAACTATGTACTTTCAGCATATGGCCAAACCATTATGGACACCTGACAAACAGGCCTTCCTCAAACTGTTGTCACACAGTTGTATAGGATGTATTTGTATGCTGTAACATTACAGTTTCCCTTCACTGGAACTAAGGTGAGGTTTACATTAGACCGTATCAGCGGATCATCAGATTAACGTTTTTAAAAACGATTAGCGTGCACACAGCAACGCCAATACACGATTCGCGTGAACACAGCAACGCCAATACACGGATACGCTAATCACATGACTAATTCGGCACGTAAGTTGAAATGTGTCAGTGCGGCTCAGCGCTTCCTCCTCAGCGGCTGCGCTCCAAATCACTCCGCCCTGAACAGCGAGTGCCCTCTGGAGGGTGCGCACTCCGGCCCTGCGCAGCTCACAGAGCGCGCGAGTGTAGTGCACGAGCAGTGATTCGGGACTGAGCCGCTGTGCGCAAGTCACTTACCACTTGCAAGTGGAAGGATGGCAAGCCTAAAGACCATCATAACTACACAATGGGCAGTATTTGCATCAGTATTTGCAGTATTTTCATACTTTTATACTCTTTAATGAAAGGTGATACAAGGCGGAAGTCCGCGCCGTTTTTCAGCAGTCGCGTCACATGACCAACGCCAGCGAATCAGGAAGGTGGATGTCACAGTGACGTTGTCCAATGACGACGCCAGCTAGAGCTCAGCACAGCGTATCCGCGTATTCTCAATGTTTACACAGCACCGGACCAGACACGATCTGGATTGAATACGTGGACCCTGGCGGATTCCCGTTTCCCGGCGTTTCCAGGCGTTTTAATGTAAACGGACAGTGCATCCGCGAAGAAAACGAGACAGATACGGTCTAATGTAAACTTGGCCTAAGGGGCTCAAATCTGTTCCAGCATGACAATGCTCCTGTGCACAAAGCAAGATCAACAAAGGCATGGTTTACCAAGGTTGGAGTGGAAAAACTCGGGTGTCCTGCACAGATCTCACTAATGCTTTTGTGGCAGAATTGAACGAGTATAAATCCTCACAGTTACACTCCCAGCATCTAACGGAAAGCCTTCCCAGAGCAGTGGAGGTTATTATAACAGCAAACGGGGACTAAATCTCAAATGGAATGTTCAGAAAGCACACGTGGGCGTGATGGTCAGCTTTTGGCCATATAGTGCAAACAAAAAGAAGCAGTTATAGTCAGCAGTTGGGGAAACAGACACAAAGGAAAGAGGTTTTTTTATTACTTGGAAATAGACACACTGCCACTTTAATAGGACCATCTATATACCTGTACATCCATACAATTATGCAATCAGCCAGACATGTGGCAGCACCGTAATGCATAAAATGATGCAAGTACAGGTCAAGAACTTCATGTAATATTCACATCAACCATCAGAATGAAGAAAAACATTATCTCCGTGACTTTGACTGTGGCATGGTTGTTGGATCAACTGAACCTGCTCTCTCTATTTTTATAATTGAATGCAGGACAGTTGCTAAGCGGAAAAAGTCACTAGATTTTTTTTCTGAGACATGATCTAACATACCCAAGGATACTACGTTTACCTAACACATAATGTATTACTAATTTTCCAGTAAAGCCCAACATCCATTTATAATAATATACATACTAGTTTTACAACATAGATTTTAATACGATGTTAATGCAAAAATGCATACTGAGTAATGTGTATGAGTTCAAAATATTTTTTTCGTTTATTAGTGTTTTTTTTTACATTTACAAAAAATAGACAAAACACTAGAAATGTCTCCCACTCGAAAACTTTCTAATAATGTCTTTCAAAATGTGTTTCAAAAAGTCATTTTCTCACTGTGTATTATTACTTGTGCTCCAACACACTTGATAAAGACTACACTACTATTATTGCCTCTTAGTCTTCAGTAAAGAAAGTTAAAATAGATACTTCAGGGTTATTTTCAGTGTTGAGCAAGTGTGAATACTTCTGAGTGTGGAAGAGTGTCTGTTTATAGCATTATAGTGTATACGTTTCAGTATAATATGCTGTAATGCTCCTCTGCTTTTCCTTATCTTTAGTGCCAGAAGAGTCAATTACATCAAGACATTTGAGGTAATGCAGTTGCCTTACCCTGTTCAGATGAGATGTACAGGACAGCATTCGTACTTTACTAAACGAGACACGTGGGGTTGGTCCGATTTCTTCATGAACCCTGTGGTAAGCTTGTTGTTATTACGTATTTTTCTGGAAGGATGCAGCATTAGGTGATAAGAGGGAATGATACTTAGAAATTCTGGAGTCTGTAGCCCACTTAGGAAGTCAAGTTTATTTGTATAACACTTGTAACAACAGGCATTGTCGCAAAGCAACTTTACAGACAATTAAAGACTTTAAACATACAAGCTAATTTTGTCCCTAATAAATTTATTTATCCCTGATGAGCAAGCCTGAGGTGACGTTGGCAAGGAAAAACTCCGTCAGGACGACATGAGGAAGAAATCTTGAGAGGAACCAGACTCAAAAGGGAACCCACCCTCGTCTGGGTGATAATAGATAGTGTGATTATAAATAACTTGCTTCTATAACTGTGTCCTGTATAGTCACAAAGGATAACTGTGTTACCAGGAAATTCATTATAGTTTTAGCACGAAGTCTGTTTTGTTGAAGTTCACTGATGGAGACTTGAGTAAAAACTGTTCATGACAACTGCAGTCCTAAAGTTATTACGGTAACTGTGGTCCTCAGCCATCATAGCAAAACTGTAAGTGTCCAGAGCGACTTTCGACTGTCCATATGGGGGCGTCCTCCACAGGAACGATGTGATGAGACTCCAGCCAGAAGTAGGGCATTAGGATGGATCAAGCAGGTCCGAGGAGCAGAAGAGGTCAGCATTACTGGTGTCTCAGGATCGGCGTGTAACTCGACAGAGAGAGAGAAACATAGGTTGTTAGGTATGCCCAGTGTCAACTAATGGTTAAGAACAGTATACATTTTTCACTGAGTGCAAGTAGGGACTCCAGCAAGACTACCTATGACAGCGTAATTAAAAGGGAGAGCCAGACGGTAACACACACACATAAGGGAGCCCTGGGACATAAAGCAGGAAGCCTGTGTGCCTTAAGATCATAATGTAAAAACCCTTACTTCTCTCATTAAAACCCTAATTTTCAAAACCAAAAATGTCTTTGCTTGATCTGTCAAAAAAAACAAGCAAGCAAACAAACAAAAACCCCGATAGAAAGAGACTCCAGGAGGGCTTATGTAGTTCTCATAACTTAAATTGCTGCAAACTTGCATGGACTCATCACAAGGCCTCCATTCATACTATGTACTACTTAAGGGCAGAAACCAGCTCTGTCTCTAAATAGTTTCATCCTTAGGTCAGAATTGTCTTAATTATGTTCCCGGGAGTGGTAGCAGGTGTAATGATTTTTTCCCCTTACTCATCCACTGACATAGCGTCAGTCTGAATGACAGTTTAAATACCATAATGTTAATCAGGTGACAAAAGATAGGATTGACTCACTTGCTTTCTCCACATTCCTCAGGTTCTCATGATGGTGCTTCCCCTTTTGATCATTCTTCTTCTCCCAAAGCTCATCAACATGAATGACCCAGGGATGAGAAGGGTCAGTTTCATCAAGTTTTCTCCTTATAAAAGTTCTTTAAAATGGATGAAATCTAGACTGCAATGTTAAATCCTTACCAAACATCTGTTTTATGCAGGAAAGGAAAGAACAAACAATATGTCATCGTGCTTGTAATCAGCTACCAACGGCCATTCGGTCACTAAAAACATCATTAGATAATAATGCTAATTACAGTTTTTCATTTATTAAGTTGATTATTGGGGCGGCACGGTGGTGTAGTGGTTAGCGCTGTCGCCTCACAGCAAGAAGGTCCGGGTTCGAGCCCCGTGGCCGGCGAGGGCCTTTCTGTGCGGAGTTTGCATGTTTTCCCCGTGTCCGTGTGGGTTTCCTCCGGGTGCTCCGGTTTCCCCCACAGTCCAAAGACATGCAGGTTAGGTTAACTGGTGACTCTAAATTGACCGTAGGTGTGAATGTGAGTGTGAATGGTTGTCTGTGTCTATGTGTCAGCCCTGTGATGACCTGGCGACTTGTCCAGGGTGTACCCCGCTTTTCGCCCGTAGTCAGCTGGGATAGGCTCCAGCTTGCCTGCGACCCTGTAGAACAGGATAAAGCGGCTAGAGATAATGAGATGAGATGTTTCTGGTAGTGAACTCTACTGTATTATTGTATCTTTTGTTTGTTTGTTTATTTGTTTGTTTGTTTGTTTGTTAGGAAATGGAGCAGTCAATGAATATGCTCAATCCCAGCCCTGACCTTCCAGATGTGTCCGAGCTCATGACCAAGTTCTTTGCCCCACCGAAAAACCAAGGTAAATCAGGAACTCACAAGGGACACAGAGGCACCGGTCCACGCAGGAGATAGCACATGTGTGAGCAAGACAATATATTATCCGTACCTTTGTTTCATACTGATTTTCCCATTTCAGTCCTTTGCAAAATTAGTATCGCCATACGTGTGCCACAAGCTTTGACATATGAGAAATGTATTTGATGCTATTACCACTGAAAGCATTTTAGTTCAGTGTGTATTTATTAATTGGGTTTTTGAATACCTTCTCGAGATTCATTTCTGTTTTTATTGTGCCAATATTTATTGAGTGTGTATTTTTTATTAATTTGGAGAAAACAAGTCAAAAATATATCTTTAAGTCAAAGTTTATTAATGTTATATATTTTAAGTAAGGATACTATTCTATTCACAGAAAGTCAGGGCAATATTTTCAACTACTAACTTATTTCATTTATCGTACTTATTTTGTCTGTGTGCTATTCAGGGCAGGAATTTCAGGAGGGCCATGGCCCTCGTGCCCTCTCAATTTGGCCTTGTGCCCTTGGAAAAAAATAATATCTGCCGTAAGGCCACAGTGGCCTTGATGCCCTGCGGTTTTGTAGTCTGCCTCGTGACTGCCAATAGGCTTTAACATCACCTGCGTCTATTGAGAAAAAAATACGTCTTTTGATGACATTCTGGATTCTTATTGGGCAACTCATCAGTGGTGGATTGGACTCGAGCCTGGCATGAACCGCTCCGACGTGCTATAATGACACCAATCTATCACCAGCCAACCAGGAGACTTAATCAAACGCATCCCCCGCCCACTTGTGTCCGCGTCTGAGACGTTGAATTTTCACAGAAGGAGGGAAGAAGTTGACTGAGGTAAGATTGTGTGATAAATTAACGAACGAATAAGATAGGAATTTCAACATATAGGGCTTAAGTTTGTTACCGTTAAATAAGCATTGCTTGTACAGTAACGTTATGTCGTTACAACGTTGACCCACTTTTAACGTGCCGAGTACCGACTGTAGCCGGTAACAAATGCTAATTAGCTTGCTGTCAAAAGTGCAAAGACCTTAAATTGCTCTGTGTAAATTAGAAAATGGTGCAACTTCCTCTGTAGCCGTCAGCGGACGAGCACAGACTTGTCTTGAGTTTTGAGCCAATCACAACAGGGCAGCACTGTGGCCTGAGGTAAAACATGATAGTTTGTTTAAATTACAAAAATGAGTACACCCAATGACTGTCTCATATACTCTTCATATACTCATACTGTTTGAGTAACGCAATAAAACTAATCTTTAAAAGTGGTATTTACTCAAACTGTTTGCATAGAATGAACTTTCGGGTTAACAGTGTAATAGTGTTGCAGTGTTCTGCAAATTTGCAATTTAATATTTCAGATCTTGAGACATGAAAGTGCCATTTTAAAAAATAAAAGGTCAGAAATGTTTTCTTTGTCATCTATTAAATTCATTATAGACGTGAACTTAAAATCATTGTTTTATTTTATGGCCTTGGTGCCCTGGCTTTTGGCCTTTGTGCCCTCAAAAAATTGACAGCACAAAAGGCCAAGTGGCCTTGCCCCTAAAATGATGAAATTCCAGGCCTGCACTGTACCCAACAGAAAATGAGCATGCAATATTGTTACAATATTGCACGTTGTCAAGAAAACACATCATACATCGGCGACATAAAACTTCCATGTTAGCGAGCGCCTGTGACAATTTCTAAACAAACATGGCTGCCAGGTTTGCTTCGTTAAAAACAAGATTTTGAGAGAATTTTGGCTGCCAGGTCACTCTGTTGTGTGTAGTTGTCAATGTTGATTTTAAAAGTAATTAAGCAAATTACACAGGGAAGATGATAATAATAATAATCAGCTTGACTCTGCTAGCAATGGCCTTCGCTAACAGTACACCAGCTGGAAAGTAACTGGACTGCCGTGCTAACAGCACCGAGGCGCGGGTAAACTAATGTTGGCCTTTGCTAACGCTACACCAGCTGGAAGGTAACTGGACTGCCGTGCTAACAGCACCGAGTCGTGGGTAAGCTAGCATTGGCCTTCAAGAATACTGATATGAAGAGTGTGTGTATGTATAATAATAATAATGGCTTTTTTCATGGTCTATCAGATATATTCCATTCAGCTAGCATGGTACTGAACTCATCTTCAACATCTCTTCTCATCCCATTATCTCTCGCCGCTTTATCCTGTTCTACAGGGTCACAGGCAAACTGGAGCCTATCCCAGCTGACTACGGGGTACACCCTGGACAAGTCGCCAGGTCATCACAGGGCCGACACATAGACACAGACAACCATTCACACCTACGGTCAATTTAGAGTCACCAGTTAACCTAACCTGCATGTCTTTGGACTGTGGGGGAAACCGAAGCACACCCACGCAGACACGGGGAGAACATGCAAACTCCATACAGAAAGGCCCTCGCCGGCCACGGAGCTCGAACCCGGACCTTCTTGGTGTGAGGCGACAGCGCTAACCACTACGCCACCGTGCCGCCCTTGTTCAATATCATGCTAGCTGAATGGAATATATCTGATAGACCACAAAAAAAGCCAGCCAATATTATTTAATTATGTCATTTTGTATCAGGCTTTGTGAAAAATGACCACTAGATATGAGAAAGTGGGGAGTTCAACAACTATTTTAATTTACTTTTGTGTATGGAGGTAATTTTCCCCTTTTAAAAGGTAGTTATTTCCAATATTGTGGTTATTTTGTTGTTTTGCCTTGTACAACTATTACTTTATGAGCAACCTATATAATTACTCAACTAAAATTTTCATTAGTTTGATAAGGCAGAATGTCTATCAAATGTCATCAGGAATTGTCTATACTGAAGACTAATAAATAGTTATGTGACATAATTTGGGTATCTGGTAAAATGGTAGCATCAGGTCATGAAGTATTTGGATTTGAAACTGAGCATGCATTTGTATTTCTTTTTAATGACCTTGAAATTAAGTATATGCATGAATAAAGGTGTGTGCAGGGGTGGGTTTTTTTTTAATTACAAAATAAAAGTCTCACAGTATGTTTGGTCCACGACAATTAAATGCAGTCTATATACAGTATCCTGCAGCAACTTACTTACCATTCATCCAGTAGGATGATGGTTAGGCCCTACAACAAATATAACCTGTAGGAAGTTTAAGGTTTAGTCGTCTGTAAATTATCAGAAAGAAACACCAAAACCCTTGCTGCTTTTGGACCTTGTTCGTAGTGTAGGATGTTGAGGACTCCCAGATGAGTAGGTACTCCGAGTTCCCAATTCCGACTTCCCAGTTCCAAGTTCTCAGTTCTGAACTCCCACTTCCAAGTTCCTAGTTCCGAGTTCCCACCTATCACTTCCGAGTTCTCAGTTCTGAACTCCCACTTCCAAGTTCCGGCTTCCCAGTTCCCATCCCCAATTTCTCATTTGTATCCAATTGCCAATCCATCCCCCAATTTTTCAAATCCATTGACCCCCATTTCCCAATTCAATCCACCCCATTCCCAATTTCCCATTTTCATCCATCACCCAATTTTCTATTTCCTTCCATTCTTCTAATCCATCCTCCAATTTCTCATTTACAGCCACCCTGTTCCCATTTCCCACTTCACATTTCCCAGTTCCTGAATCGAACCAATGACCTTTTGTCCCAAAGCTGCTTCTCTAACCACTAAGCCTTGGCTTCATCTTAAAAGAATAGACTGTGAAGAACAACTGGGAAGAAAAAGCCAGAGACAGATACAAGTGGAGAAAGATTGTGAAACAATCGGTTGAAACGGTTGAGGAGAAAAGGGAGGAGGAATATCAGTATGTTGTTATCATAATAACAACACGAGTCACGTGATGGGCAGTTGGTGTCGAACATTATATGTGAAAGATGTGGCCGTAGTTTTATTATGAGCAAACAAAGTCAAGTCAAGTTTATTTGTATAGCGCTTTTAACAATAAACATTGTCGCAAAGCAGCTTTACAGAATTTGAATGACTTAAAACATGAGCTAATTTTATCCCTAATCTATCCCCAATGAGCAAGCCTGTGGCGACGGTGGCAAGGAAAAACTCCCTCAGACGACATGAGGAAGAAACCTCGAGAGGAACCAGACTCAAAAGGGAACCCATCCTCATTTGGGCAACAACAGACAGCGTGACTATAATATTAACAGTTTTAACATGAAGACAGTTTCGTTGATGTTGTAACTCTTCATTGATGGAAACTTGAGTGCAAAACTATTCATGACAACTGCAGTCCTAAAGTTAGCAAGTCAACTGTAGTCCTCAGCCATAAAATCATTACTGTAAGAGTCCAGAGCGTCCTCCAGGTGTGACTTTCAACTGTTCTCATGGGGCCATCCTCCACAGGAGTGATGCGATGAGACTCCAACCAGACACAGGGCACCAGGATGGATCAAGCAGGTCCGAGGAGCAGAAAACAAAGTGAGCAAACAAATGCTAAGCGAGCAAACAAATGCTAAACACCTCCTAGTTGTCATCGGACACGACAGACTACCATACGATGTAGGGTTTAGTGGCATCGAGTAGTCAGGATGCAGATTGCACCCAAACGAATACTCCTCTCTTTCCAAGCATGTACTAGAACCTATAGGGACTGTCAGGTAGTATTGGAGTCAAGACCAGCTCAACCAAGACCAAGTCATGACCAAGACCAAAGTGTATCGAGATCGAGAATGATTTCCATATCATCATAACTTTGAGGGGTTGAGACCAAGTCAAGACCAAGACCATAGCAGGGTGAGACCTAATTAAGACCAGGACCAGACCAGTGGGTGTGAAGGGTGATGGGGAGGGGTGATGGCCATTGCAATGAATCACGTTATTTAGCATTTGAAGCAGGAAGTTTTACATTCAATCACAGTAATGATGTTAACAAATGAATCAGACAATGTACAGGCAATTTAGTGAAATCCTCACAGTTGTGGTCTTGACCGGTCTTGAAATAAAATCCTGAGTCCTCCATGTCTGAGACTGAGAAAAGACCAAGTAAAAATGCATTCAATTCCGAGATGAGACCAAGACCTTCAAAAAGTGGTCTTGAGACCGGTCTACTCAAGTCCTACAACACTACTGTCAAGTGCATCAGGTGCAATAACATCTGTTTGGAAAGCTGCAGTTTTCTGCCAGCAGTTTCATCCCAGCTGCAGCACGTGTGGACACGTTTTTTTTTTTTTGGTTTATCATAGTGAATGTTAGACTCCTCAACAATTGTTCTGGATAAATTTGTGATATAAAACTAAAATAAAACGACGCTCGTGTCATAAACCGTTTTGAACCCTTCGTGGTTTTTTTTTTCTTTTTGAAAACTAAAAGCCTGTATGTGGTTTGTGTTTGTCTGGGTACACTTACACTACATGTGCAGGAATAAAACTTTACTTCAAACAGAGCATCATCTTATTGTGAGCGTCATATTATTTTATTTGAACCACTGAAACAATTACACAAGCAAGAATGCAAGTTCACTGACATTTACCTCTTCTTTCATCATCTTCGTCTTCCTTCCAGCACTGGATTCAAGCTGCCACTTGTAATGACGCAAAACATGAAAAGGTGCTCTCCAAAGCCAGTGTTTGGTTTATCATACTGCTTGGGAACATACATGTACCTTTTGGCCTGAACAAGGTACACATAGTTACCTTGAGGTCCAGTAATGAGCCCTAGGGGGTACATTAGTGTAGACTGTACCTTGGGGGTAAGAAATGGACTCCTACTGTAACCCTGTTTCTACAGTATATAAAATATTAATAATGGTTCTTGATGGATTGCCTGTCCTAGTCATGGTTCTTGTGCAGCTTTGTTGATTAGACTGTAATATAGACACAAACAAAAACAATATGCTAAATATACATCATTATTATACATATACAGAGCTGAGCATAAATGAGTACACCCCCTTTGAAAAGGAACATTTTAAACAATATCTCAATGAGCACAAACAATTTCCAAAATGTTGACAAGACAAAGTTTAATATAACATCTGTTTAACTTATAACATGAAAGTAAGGTTAATAATATAAAAACTTAGATTACACATTTTTTTCAGTTTTACTCAAATTAGGGTGGTGCAAAAATGAGTACACCCCACAACAAAAACTACTACATCTAGTACTTTGTATGGCCTCCATGATTTTTAATGACAGCACCAAGTCTTCTAGGCATGGAATGAACAAGTTGGCGACATTTTGCAACATCAATCTTTTTTCATTCTTCAACAATGACCTCTTTTAGTGACTGGATGCTGGATGGAGAGTGATGCTCAACTTGTCTCTTCAGAATTCCCCATAGGTGTTCGATTGGGTTCAGATCAGGAGACATACTTGGCCACTGAATCACTTTCACCCTGTTCTTCTTCAGAAATCCAACAGTGGCCTTAGATGTGTGTTTAGGATCATTATGTTGGAAAAGTGCACGACAACCAAGGGCACAGAGTGATGGTAGCACCTTCTCTTTCAGTATAGAGCCATACATTTGTGAATTCATGATGCCATCAATGAAATGCAGCTCCCCGACACCAGCAGCACTCATGCAGCCCCACATAAGGACACTGCCACCACCATGTTTCACTGTAGGCACCATGCAGTTTTCTTTGTATTCCTCACTTTTGCGACGCCATACAGTTTTGAAGCCATCAGTTCCAAAAACATTTATCTTGGTCTCATCACTCCAGAGTATAGAGTCCCAGTAGTCTTCATATTTGTCAGCATGGGCCCTGGCAAACTCTAGGCGGGCTTTTTTGTGCCTGGTCTTTAGGAGAGGCTTCTTTCGTGGATGGCATCCATGCATGCCATTCCTCTGCAGTGTATGCCGTATTGTGTCATAGGAAATAGTCACACCAGTTTGGATTTCTACTTCTTTAGATAACTGCAGTGAACTTGCATGCCGATTTTCTTCAACGCTTCTCATCAGAAGACGCTCCTGTCGAGGTG
This sequence comes from Neoarius graeffei, assembly GCF_027579695.1. NCBI lineage: Eukaryota > Metazoa > Chordata > Actinopteri > Siluriformes > Ariidae > Neoarius > Neoarius graeffei. The sequence goes on along the minus strand of NC_083579.1, from coordinate 43,141,542 downwards.
TTAACTTCTGTGGACGACCTGGACGTCTCTGTGAGATGGTTGCAGTTCCATCTTTCTTAAATTTTTGTACCACTTTTGCTACAGTATTCTGACTGATATGTAAAGCTTTGCTGATCTTCTTGTAGCCTTCACCTTTGTGGTGTAAAGAAATTTTCTTTGGGGAATTCTGAAGAGACAAGTTGAGCATCACTCTCCATCCAGCATCCAGTCACTAAAAGAGGTCATTGTTGAAGAATGGAAAAAGATTGATGTTGCAAAATGTCGCCAACTCGTTCATTCCATGCCTAGAAGACTTGGTGCTGTCATTAAAAATCATGGAGGCCATACAAAGTACTAGATGTAGTAGTTTTTGTTGTGGGGTGTACTCATTTTTGCACCACCCTAATTTGAGTAAAACTGAAAAAAAATGTGTAATCTAAGTTTATATTATTAACCTTACTTTCATGTTATAAGTTAAACAGATGTTATATTAAACTTTGTCTTGTCAACATTTTGGAAATTGTTTGTGTTCCTTGAAATATAAATGTTCCTTTTCAAAGGGGGTGTACTCATTTATGCTGAGCACTGTAGGACACTTTTTTCCATGGAATAAAAACATATTCTATTCCCTTCTAGTAGGTTTACTGATAGCAATATTGTGATTATATCTCTTATCCTCCGTGTATTATGCCACTGTACCAGGGCAGGAATTTCACGAGGGCCTCAATTTGGCCTTGTGCCCTTGGAAAAAAATATCTGCCGTAAGGCCACAGTGGCCTTGATGTTTTGCGGTTTTGTAGTCTGCCTCGTGACTGCCAATAGGCTTTAACATCACCTGCGTCTATTGAGAAAAAAATACGTCTTTTGATGACATTCTGGATTCTTATTGGGCAACTCATCAGTGGTGGATCGGACTCGAGCCTGGCATGAACCGCTCCGACGTGCTATAATGACACCAATCTATCACCAGCCAACCAGGAGACTTAATCAAACGCATCCCCCGCCCACTTGTGTCCGCGTCTGAGACGTTGAATTTTCACAGAAGGGGGGAAGAAGTTGACTGAGGTAAGATTGTGTGATAAATTAACGAACGAATAAGATAGGGATTTCAACATATAGGGCTTAAGTTTGTTACCGTTAAATAAGCATTGCTTGTACAGTAACGTTATGTCGTTACAACGTTGACCCACTTTTAACGTGCCGAGTACCGACTGTAGCCGGTAACAAATGCTAATTAGCTTGCTGTCAAAAGTGCAAAGACCTTAAATTGCTCTGTGTAAATTAGAAAATGGTGCAACTTCCTCTGTAGCCGTCAGTGGACAAGCACAGACTTGTCTTGAGTTTTGAGCCAATCACAGCAGGGCAGCACTGTGGCCTGAGGTAAAACATGATAGTTTAAGTTTGTTTAAATTACAAAAATGAGTACACCCAAGGCGGCACGGTGGTGTAGTGGTTAGCGCTGTCGCCTCACAGCAAGAAGGTCCTGGGTTCGAGCCCCGGGGCCGGCGAGGGCCTTTCTGTGTGGAGTTTGCATGTTCTCCCCGTGTCCGCGTGGGTTTCCTCCGGGTGCTCCGGTTTCCCCCACAGTCCAAAGACATGCAGGTTAGGTTAACTGGTGACTCTAAATTGACCGTAGGTGTGAATGTGAGTGTGAATGGTTGTCTGTGTCTATGTGTCAGCCCTGTGATGACCTGGCGACTTGTCCAGGGTGTACCCCGCCTTTCGCCCGTAGTCAGCTGGGATAGGCTCCAGCTTGCCTGCGACCCTGTAGAAGGATAAAGCGGCTAGAGATAATGAGATGAGATGAGATTTTCCTTGATTGAGAAATCGGTCTGGGCTCTTATGGGTTAATCAGTAGCCTGCATGCTAGTATATGTTCCATTTACAGTCAAACATTTTGATGTATTCCAGGCTCAATTTTGATTAATCAAAAATCTGCGTAGTAGTACAGTCTGAAGATGCTCTTGCACCTTCGGTGTCAATTGAACAACAATTATGGGAGGATATAGGTTTAATAAGTTTTACAATTTTTGAAGTGAGTGATGGATTGATAAGTTTAGATGTGTTCAATATTTTCTTATCTTCAGACATAATAGAGGAGATGTTTCTTTACCTGCTTGATAGTTTCGACTGAGACTCCAATCTTCCTCAGAAGAGTCATTAGTCCTTAAATTAAATTCATTATAGACGTGAAGTTAAAATCATTGTTTTATTTTATGGCCTTGGTGCCCTCAAAAAATTGACAGCACAAAAGGCCAAGTGGCCTTGCCCCTAAAATGACGAAATTCCAGGCCTGGTGCTATTAGATAACTTGCGAACACAAGATTAGATATGTGGGTCTCTAAAAAAGAAACGGTCTTGGCAAACCACTATGGAAGTTGAATGGCTGAAGGCTAAATATATCACTAGTGAAAATAAGAGGGGCTGTAAGGGATAAGTTATCAGAGAAGGCTCGAATGTTGTTGGTTATCTGCTGGATATGAGGAGCTTGCTTATAGGAACAGATTAGAGTGTAATAAATGCAGTAAATACTATTTGTGGGTTGGGTGTGTGTGTGTGTGCTTCTGAGAGATTGTAACCACTGTAAATCTTACCATATTGATAATAAAACAACATAGATCAATCTGTTGTGACATCTATCTCATTGACTGTGAAACATTCTGTGGCTGTTGTGACTGCATGCACGAACATATTGCCCTTAATATATCTTTACAGTACATGTATAACAGGAAGACAGAGTCATCTATATCCCCCACCCTATACAGTATACCAACTATATACCAAGTTCCAAGATATTGTCACATTTTTCAAGTTCTGCTACAGGAAACCAACCCTACCTCTTTACATTGACCTCAGCAGCCCATGGCATAAGCCCAGTGGACCTTTGGTCCAGGTGAGCTAAAAATAAAAATTTCTCACGTTTCTTAGTATCAAAAGGCACATATCCATACTTAATCAACACATATACCAACTTTCAAGACCATACCACTCATAGTTTTCAAGTTCTGCTCCGGAAACAAAACCTACCCCTAAGACTAACCTGAGAGACTAAGTCTGAAATTGTTTCCATGGAAACATGAAAAATTTAAATTTCTTAGTTTGAAAAGGCACATCTACATCACCTTGTTAACACGTATACCAAGTTTCAAATCCGTATCATGAATAGTTTTGGATATATGCTCCGGAAACCAACATTGCTCTTAGAAACTATGTCAAAATCTATTTTTTATGTAAACATTTGAAAAATACTTTAAAAAAAAATCCAAAATAGCAAAAGGCACCAGTTCCCATGTTGATTGATATGTATCCAAAGTTTCATGACGATATCTTCAGTAGTTTTAAAGATATGGCCCGGAAACGAAAACGTGACCGTACGGACGGAACCCTTTTCTATATCCCCCATCAAACTTCATTTGGGTGGGGGATAATAAAGAAGTATTTGAGCCAACAGTGAAATTTAAAAGTATGCCACTCCATTCAGTGTAGGTGTACAAAGCAGATATTTATATCCTTTGGATCACTGTAGTTAGTGATCCTAATCCAAACAGAGATAAGCAGAAACTTACAGCTCATTGTAATTGCTGGTTATAACTGCCTTATATTTTAATATGAATAAGCTGATGTTGGTAAAGGACGAGTTAATATTATGCTGCCTAAATGATGCAATTTCCTATGTTAATTGAACTACAAGGAGAAGTTATTACAGAGTAACAGACATATAAAAGAGTCATAAAAACTATCCAGCCTGGTCCTGCTCCAAACGACACAGATAGGCCTACAACCTTTAATCGCTGATTTGTTGAAGTGTTACATGAGAAAGAGGCTGAAGTCCAGTGCTGATAGGCTCAGGGTGTGTGGCCTGTGACCGTTTCAGAGTGGACTCTAAGATTCATATTGGGACTTTCTTTCTTTCTTTTCAGTTCTATCTCACTAAGAGTAAGGGTTGTGTGTGTAAGTAATCTGTAGCAAATACATGGTGAATACACGTGATACATGGTGAAGGTGAGTACGTTGATTTTTTTTTTTAAGTATCCCAGTTCCACTAGTTACAAATGAAAAAATATATGTAGTATGTAATAGATGTATATTACCTTGTACATAGAGTACTACTGAAATTTTCCTCACTTGAAGTGTATTTTAATATCACAGTGAAATATAGTTAAATTGAGTGCTTATTATGGTTATTAATCTGTCTATTATTCTCATGCTACTAAAGGATGACACATTTCAAGGGTAACATGATCGCTTTCCTGAGCATTGCCATTTCAGCTGGAGTACTAACTGCACAACAGCAAGCTAAAAACATCCATCTTCTTTCTCCAGAAGAGCACAAATTCATTCAAAATGTCGGACATAAAGGTAAAAACCAGGCTGGTTCTGTGGCTAACAATATTTCCTTGTTTGTTTATATAAACGACTACACTTTTAATTATATTTAAGGAAGCTATGCCCTATAACACTTTCAGAAACAGCATGTGATTTGAGTTGAGAACATTTTAACCTTCCACAGCTCTCTTATAGGTACAGTATAGTAGTAATAATAATAATATCAATCCACAATAAAATCTTTTAACCCTAAGATGTATCTAAGATGTAACAAATTACATGTTTCAGAGCTGTTTGCTAGGAAATAGCAATTAAATGCCTCATTTGTCTTGTGTGTGTTGAAGACAATGACTTTTGACAAAAGAACAGAGATCACCATTCTCACACAATATAATCAGTCTTTTGTACGTTACATGTCCATGCTCTTGATATTAGAGACAAAATCAACTCACAAAAACACTGAACAAGGGACTGAGTCTCTCTTTATTATACTCATGGCCAGATAGGCCACGTGTAGGCCAGGGATGTTCAATCTTACCCACAAAGGGCTGGTGTGGTGTGGGTGCAGGTTTTCATTGCAATCAAGCCGGAGCCATACCTGATTCCACCTGTTTAATTAGTTGATCTTGGCTTTCGGTAGACTATCAGATGTGGCTTCTGCTTGGTTGGCGTGAAAACCAATTTTTCTTGAAAAGATAGAACACCCCTGGTATGGGCTATATAGAGGATTTCGGCCTACGTCATTGTTTCCATAGCGACAATATTTATGCCGCCATTTTGACGGTCACAAATATGGCGACTACCGGTAGCGATACACTGTTGATCATGACGAAGTCTCATTGTCGAGTATTTTATCCGGCCTAGATGACGCGAGTAAGAAGCGATATCACCAGAAAATCAATGATGCTGGTGTACGTTACCAGGCTATCTTTTTCTGGCTTTGCAGCGCTGCAGCGCAGGTGATCTTCCTGACCTGCAGTCAGGCGTGTGGGAAATACCAGGGAAAAAACATAAAAGAAAAAGGAGCGAGATGCAGAAAACACCTTCACTATCCAGCGATGTAGGGCATTTACAGGGCGAGCAGAGGGAGAGGTATTTGCAAAAATTGAGGTTAGCAGGCTTAGAGAACGACGTTTACCTGCTTCCACCAGGATTGTTCACTGACGTACGGAAGTACACGAAGCCCTCGTCTTTACCTGACTTCGGCCCACATGATCTGTATACCTATGTCATTAAAAACCAGGCTGGGTAACATGCCTACATCAGCAGGTCGTCCCTGGAGCTGGTGGTCGCCATCTTATTACAGCTGTTTGTTCACATTTTCATTTACTTTCGGTCCTCAGGATAAACAAAATGTTATTAAATGTCATTGAAATAACTTCTTAGTCTGTTGAGACATGGCCCGTTATAAATTTGCTGTTACCAGGCAATGACCAAGAACTGTATTATTAGGGTCGGTGTAGTTGTAACAGTGCACTAGCAGCTACCTGTTAGCACTAGCTAATGTCAACAACATAGTAGCTGGTATGTTACTGTAGCAATGTTTACGTTCAGTCATTTGGATGACTGTTAAAACCTTTCAATCTCAAGTTTTCCTTTACTGTATTTACTAGTTTACTGAGCTAGCGCGCTCGGGCAGGCTGGGAGCTAGTGCGCTCACTCCCAGCCTGCCCGAGCTAGCGCGCTCGCTCCCAGCCTGCCCGAGCGCGCTAGCTCAGTAAACTAGTAAATACAGTAAAGGAAAAACTTGAGACTGAAAGGTTTTAACAGTCATCCAAATGACTGAACGTAAACATTGCTACAGTAACATACCAGCTACTATGTTGTTGACATTAGCTAGCTTGACCTTCAAAATGGCGGACACCGGGGCGTCACGTGACCTGTGACGTCACGTCGAAATCCTCTATACTCTCGTTTACGGTTTCATATCAACAGGTAATTACAATTACTTCACCAATATTGATATAATCTCACGACCTTGAGGGGTGTGGCTCAGTGGAAGTGCAACGTGGCATATTATAAACTGCTATCTTGTTAAGAGAAAATATCTTTAATATGGGTGAATTTATCTAACATTTCTTACTAGAAGATTATCAGAACTCAAATATAAGATTATTTAGCTTACTTTTAGACGCTTTTACTCACTTCAAGCTTTAAATTTTCTTATTCTACTGGTAGATAATTTTGCAAATTTTAAGCATTGATTCAAAAAAGAAACAAAAGTATCTGCCAATAGAATAAGAAAATTTAAAGCTTGAAATGAGTAAAAGCATCTAAAAGGAAGCTAAATAATCTTATATTTGAGTTTTAATAATCTTCTAATAAGAAATGTTGGATAAATTCACCTCTATTAAAGATATGTTCTCCTAACAGGATATCATGTGCAGTGAATGCAACTGTGTCGTTTTTTTTTTGCTTAAGATCTATTTATCACTGCTGAGCCTACTACAAGCATTTTTTCCAGCAATAAACACAACAATAATTAGAAAATTCACACTAGTTTAAGAATTTAAACAGTATGTGAGCTGTATTTCAGTAGTGTAATGCAGCAGTTGTCACTATTGTAAAATTGTCTGTAGAAAAGATTTTGTTACCTTACGATCCAGTCAGCTCAGTGGTGATTTCCCGTTCTTACTGTAATTATCTGCTCTCTGGAACTAACAAGCATTGATGAGAGCAATGGTCATTTTCAGGTTATAGCCCCTGTACAGACTGCATGCTTACTTATTCTTTGCTTTTGGTTTTAGTGGCGGGATACTATTTTTTCTTCATAATGGCCCATTCAATATTTTTATTGAGTTTAATTTCCATTACTTTTATGATGGCATATATAAAATTGTCATCTTAAGGGGCTTCAAATACTTTATGGCCTGGGGCTACAAAAATGGCTTAATCCGGCCCTGATTTCTCTATTCATTTGTCAGGCTCTGAAATTACCCATGTGCCAAACACTACAACCTGATATTCAAAACAACTATTCCATGAATTGTTTAATAAGGAAGTTTTACATAGAAACTGTACTGTACTAAGTTTTCATAGAATTGTCATCTGCATATATCTATACCAGAGTTACCCAGGGATTGTCATGAGCTGTGGGAAAGTTCTGGACATCAGGCACGGGATGGAGTCTATATCATCAAGCCCAGAGACTCACCCATTGTAGCCTTCTGTGCAATGCAGATCGGTGGCTGGACTGTTATCCAGCACATCACAGTCAACAGCAGTGTGGACTTTGACCTCTCCTGGGAGGAGTACAAGTTGGGCTTTGGAACTTTGACTGGCAACCATTGGCTGGGCAATGAGTACATCCACCAACTCACCAGTGGACCCATCCGCTACAAGCTGGGCATCAAGCTGGTGGACAAAGATGCCGTAACCAAAACAGGTGAATATGATCCAGCACTGGTGGAAGGAGAAGATTCACAGTACAGGCTGCGTCTGGGCTTGTACCATGGCACTGCTATGGATGCTCTCACTCTGGACCCAGAGAACTACCTCCATGACAACCAGAAGTTTACCACCAAGGACCGTGACAATGATAACTATTTCCAGAATTGTGCCAAGCTAGAGTTCCAGGGAGTTGCAGGTGGGGGGTGGTGGTATGATGCTTGTGCTGGTGCCAACCTCAACCGCAGGAACGTCATCTATTGGCAAAAGGACTGCAACAAGGAGCACCTGTGCAAATACGCCTGGATGATGGTAAAGCCTTCAGATATGGTCAAGATCATGCGTTCTGCAGATTGCAATAAGGATGAGCTCTAAGCTTATTGCATAATATTCAGAGTGTGAGAGGGCTGATCTGTACAAAATCATAATAAATTTTCTCTTGATCACCCGATAAAAAATATCAATCAGACTGTGGGAAAGTTGATCTTCAGGAAAGACATGATAAGTTTTGGGCTTTTTAAAGACTGGATCTTAGATCTATTCAACTGTAAGTTTCTTTTATAAATATAAAATTACTATACATGTATTGGGAGTAACAAAGTTTTGAAGTAGATCTATATTTCTGCAAATCATACATACAAAGAGGTTTGCATAGAGTGCATAAATAATAATAATAATAATAATAATAATAATAATAATAATAGCAACAACAATAATAATCATCATCATATGTTAATCTTACCAACAAAACAGCAAAAGGGGTGCAGTTTATGGATTTACTAATCAGTTTAATAATAAACAAAGTAATTGCAAAAAAAAAACTGCACAAAAAATATTAACCTGAGCACCAAATATTGCTTAAATGAAAATATAGAAAAAAGACTCAGAACATAGCTCTAGTTTGCGGTTGGATTTGTTGTTGTCGTTGTTTTTTTTTTTTTGTAATTTATTTTTGCCAATTTCATTATTTGTCCCTTAAAACTTTGTTTGACCTTGTGGCTCTTATTTGTTTCTATTTTTATGAATGGAAAAGGCATTTGTTGGGCATGTACAATCTTGATCAAGCATTTTTAATGTTCAGATTAAAGTGGAATTTCCTCTAAGAGTCTATTAAGCATACAAATAAGAATGGCAATTACAAATCAATGACTGTTACATCAGATCACACATTTATTAATAACACAATCTTTTGTAGAACAATCGACAAATGAGTCATTTTAGATGTTGTGATGAAAGCCTGTCCATGAAACCAACACTGGAATATTTTTGGTCATATTACACATTACTTTATACTTATAAAACATAGTAGTCTCATCTGTACATCATTTTAATACTTCTTCTAATTATTATTTTGTTCAAATTTGGTCATGAGAACTTACTACCTACTACAGACTTTTGTCCATATTAATAAAGTTTATCCTCCAGCCTCATCTTCCACTGGCATAGGAGAAGCATCCGGAAGGTTTTTTGAAAGGTTTTGTTGCAGAGAGCATAGCACATTGGGTTGACAGTGCTATTGACGTAGCATAACCAATAGCCCAGGTGCCATAGAGGCAATGGTATACAATCTGAACAGAAGGTGGAGATAAGCACCATGATGTTGTAAGGTGTCCATGTGAGGATGAAGGCCAGGAGAATAGCACTAAGAGTCTGTGCTGCCTTTCTTTCTTTGATCAGGACCATCCTCTTGCGCTTGCTTATCTGGCTCTTCATCATTGGGTTGTTAGGTTTAGAGGACGAGGCTGTGGATTGCATGCTCATGGACTCGGCTAAAGAGAGCATGGAGCTTGCTGCTTTGAGATTCCACTTTTTGGTCTGTGTTGAGTGTCTTCCCTTCATAGCTGGTTTGAAACTGTAGGAAGCACACTTCTTGCACGTTTGGGAGTTGTTTTTGCCTGACGATAGGAAGAAATTCTCTTTCTCACCATTATTGGCATTACTGGACAGGACTATATTGTTCTCCCTGCAAGCATGGTTCCTGTAGACCACCAGGACTCCAGGAGCACATTGTTCTTCTTCAGATGATGCATAGCTGGTGAATGTGGTAAGGTGGTCAGCTTTAGACCACTTGTCATTGAAGGTGGTGGCAGATTTAGAAGTGTTGTTATGGCTGGAGGATGCCCAGGATACCTGCTTCTGCCTTCTGCAGGTGGTACTGAAGCAGGACCTAGTTATGGGCAGCTGAGACTGATTTTTAATGTCAGAATCTGTAGAACGGTTGACTTCCTGGAGTTCTGCCAGGCCTTTAGTACGCTTTTCTGTCTCTTTATAAATCCTACAGTACAAGATGGTCATGACAGAAACTGGGATATAAAATGCTGCAGTTGCTGTGCTAAAAGTTATCACTGGTTCTGAGAAGAACTGGATTTGGCATTGTCTCTCAGGTACTGTTCTTTTGCCTACAAAATACTGCCAGCACAAAATTGGAGGTGCCCACAGAATGAAGGACACAAGCCAAGCCAGTCCAATCATGATCCCAGCACGCTTTGGTGTTCGCTTAGCTCTATAGGTCAGAGGTCTTGTAACGGAGAAGTAACGATCAAAGCTAATTACGAGCAAGTTCATAACTGAGGCATTGCTGACCACATAGTCCATAGCCAACCAGATGTCACATGCAAGGCTACCCAGTGACCAGTAGCCCATAAGTATATAGGAAGTGTATAAATTCATGGAAAACATACCGATGATAAGGTCAGCAAAAGCCAGGCTTAGTAAATAGTAGTTATTAACAGTTTTCAGTTGACCATTTACCTTGAAGGACAACATCACTAGAACATTTCCAGTTATCGTGATCAGGCTTACTATACCTGAGACCGTCGCAATAGCGACGATCTCCCACAGGCTATGTGTGACCAGATGGCCATCTGAAGTGTTGTAGCTGATAGTGGAGTTGTCCATTTGACTTCTGTCCATGGGTCTCTTGTCAGTATGCTCCTAGTAGCATATCCTGAAGTGTTTGGTTTTCTGGAGGAAAACGATAAATCAAAATCACTGAAAGTTTCTGTCTTTAAGAGGACAATTTTTGCAGCAAAGTATGTTCAGGACAGTATACTAGACCAAATGTACATCAGGTTAACATGATGTAATTCCAGTGTCAAACTGTACAAGTCAACACCAATAGGCTAGTCCTTTTTGTTAATAATTTGTGTGCCTCAAATATCCTTAAAATATACTTCAACAAACAGGAAGGAGGCTATGGAAAAGAAATTATTTCAGACATTTGACCTTTCTGTGACCCTGATTTTGTTTGTATCAATTACAAAATCTAATCAGTACAATGATAATTCCATATAAGTCCTACAAACATTCAACCACTAAAGAGGTAGTTATAAAAAGAGAAATTGCTTGAAATAAATAAAAAATGTCTGCACAAAGGTATGATTATATTTTTTGTAAAACCTGCAGCTTCTACAAAGTTGTACTTAAAAACTAAAGGAGCCAAATGGTTTACTTTTGGTTACAGCAGTTGAGGCTGGACTTCAGTTTAAGTGTAAACATAGCATTAATCAACTATATTAATAACTATGTTAGTGGAAATTCCTTACAAAGATCAAGCATTGTAACCGAATACAAATGCATTATTAACATTGAAGAGGTTGTGTCCTAAACTAATACAGACATGGAAAAAAATCATTTAAACTTGTACCTTAATTGCATGTGTTTTCAACATTCAGGGGTTCAGACACTGGACTACTTACTGGTTGGAAGGTCATAAGTTCAAATCCCAGCACTGCCAAACTACCACTGCTGGACCCTTAGGGAAAGCCCTTAAGCATCAACTACTCAGTTATATAAATGAGTTAAATATAAGCTGCTCTGGGTAAGGGAGTCTGCAGGATGCCATAAATGTAAATGATCATCCTTCAACATTATTTAAAGAAAATTCTGACTCACAGCTGCACTGTGAAAGTTTCCCAGTTTTATAGTAGATTCTGAAAGCTTGTCCAGAGAACGTTTCTGATCTTTCTGACATGTAACAACCCCAAAATCTAAAGTAAATCTGATATAATATGATTAGATGGCTATGATTCAGCCATGGGTGGCACAGCAATGTAGTGGTTGGCACTGTCACCTCACAGCAAGAAGGTTCTGGGTTCAAGCCCAGTTGCTTTCTGTGTGGAGCTTGCATGTTCTGCCCGTGTCTGTGTAATCGCTGTCTGCGTTGTGTTGTGTTTCTGTGACAAAGGCTGACACTTTCTCAGTGTTTGAATGCACTTTTATTGCCTGTAGAACAGCAAGGAAACCCACTGGTTGGTCACGTTCATATACAGCAGTCTCTCGGCACAGCATGGGCTCAATCCTCACGTACTGGCCAGATTATTCATAAATAATAATTAATAAACAAACCCAAACATAAACATATGTACCTGTAGGACAGCAAGGAAACCCACTGGTTGGTCACGTTCATATACAGCAGTCTCTCGGCACAGCTTCATGGGAAGACGTTATCAAATATTAGCTTAGCCTTTGAGCTAAGGTAGCTAACTGTCATATCAATATGTAACAACAATACACAACCAATTTGACTCATTCTGTTAAGTGCAATGTGTTCGCCACCTTCTTAAGTATAATATAATTTTAGCTGTGTTATTGCATTACATTATTTTCACAGTTTCAGTACAGTGCTGTGCTTTGAGTAACCCACCATGGGCTCAATCCTCACGTACTGGTACTGAGGTAACGTCACAGCCAGTATTTATATGCTGAGGGGAGCCATGGCAACCAGTGAGTGTCCATGATACATATTGTATGTAACAGCAAATTTGATTGCTTGTCACTGTGTCAAGTGGAATCAACAGCTAAACTCTGTTACATCTGCATGGGTTTCCTCCGGGTGCGCCGGTTTCCCCCAAAGACATGCAGTTAGGTTAGCCGTCTACTCCAAATTGTTCATATATAGTGTGTGTGTGTGTGTGTGTGTGTGTGTGTGTGTGTGTGTGTGTGTGTGTGTGTGTGTGTGAATGGTTGAAGAGGAGAAAACCTCTATAATAATCCAGTAGAAGGCAATGGAAAACCAGTACTGTAATTATTCCTGAGAAACTTTGATGGCTGAAGCTATTAGAGTGGACCTGCCATCAGGCAGAACACTAAAGAAGAAGAAGATTATTCAGCCATAGCTTGAATTTCTTGATTTGGGAAAAACATTGTTGCTTTGAAACATAGTTAGTTTCACAGGACAGAAAAAAGAAGAAAGTGTGTGTAGGCTGTTTGCAACCAACAGAGGGAGACCTTTACCCTTTCTGAAAATCCTATATCAATTTCAATAGTCAAACAGGTTAAGTTCACACACTTACATCCATCCATCCATTATCTGTAGCCGCTTATCCTGTACAGGGTCGCAGGCAAGCTGGAGCCTATCCCAGCTGACTATGGGCAAGAGGCGGGATACACCCTGGACAAGTCGCCAGATCATCGCAGGGCTGACACATATAGACAAACAACCATTCACACTCACATTCTACGGTCAATTTAGAGCCACCAATTAGCCTAACCTGCATGTCTTTGGACTGTGGGGGAAACCGGAGCACCCGGAGGAAACCCACACAGACACGGGGAGAACATGCAAACTCCACACAGAAAGGCCCTCGTTGGCCACTGGGCTCGAACACAGGACCTTCTTGCTGTGAGGCGACAGTGCTAACCACTACACCACCGTGCTGCCCCCACACAATTACAGTGTATTACAAACCTATTTTTCCTGTATTGACAATTTAGTAGCAAACACTGAAGCAGGGGCGGCACGGTGGTGTAGTGGTTAGCGCTGTCGCCTCACAGCAAGAAGGTCCTGGGTTCGAGCCCCGGGGCCGGCGAGGGCCTTTCTGTGTGGAGTTTGCATGTTCTCCCCGTGTCTGCGTGGGTTTCCTCCGGGTGCTCCGGTTTCCCCCACAGTCCAAAGACATGCAGGTTAGGTTAACTGGTGACTCTAAATTGACCGTAGGTGTGAATGTGAGTGTGAATGGTCGTCTGTGTCTATGTGTCAGCCCTGTGATGACCTGGCGACTTGTCCAGGGTGTACCCCGCCTTTCGCCCATAGTCAGCTGGGATAGGCTCCAGCTTGCCTGCAACCCTGTAGAAGGATAAAGCAGCTACAGATAATGAGATGAGATGAGACACTGAAGCAGGGGAACGTCTAATAAAAGTAAAGCTAAATGTACAGGCAGGTGACAAATACTAACTAAGGTGTTGGACCACCATGAGCCACCAGAACAGTTTGGATGCACCTTGACATGGATGCTACAAATCTCTGGTACTGTACCGCAAAGGCCATAACATATGATTCACAACATCTTTGTATTCACCAAACCATTCAGTGAGCCCTCATGCCCTGTGGAGCGGGACATTATCATCCTGGAAGCGACCACTCCCATTAAAAGAAGAAGACTTTATTCATCACACATACTCTTGTGAAATTCCTCTCTGCATTTAACCCATCTGAAGCCATGAACACACACGTGAGCAATGAGCACACACACACCCAGAGCAATGGGCAGCCATGCTAACAACGCCCAGGGAACAGTTGGGGGGTTGGTGCCTCGCTCAAGGGCACCTCATTAGGGTAGAAATGTTTCATCACAGGATAAAGGCAATCAGTCATAATAACTGCAGTGATCTGCAATGATCTTCCTTCTAACTGGACAAGTGGAAACCAAACCACTGCAGTAAACTGTCCCTACAGCATAAAAGAGACAGTTTTTTCCTTCAATTTTCATCTGTCTGTAAGGTGAGTGAACTAATGATGATACGCTTGTTTGACACACCTTATAGAACCTGCTCATTTTCAGTAATGTAGCAGTCTGCTGTTTTCCTTTCATTAGATAGAGCACGCATGAATCATTGCGTTGAGAGGCCAAAGAAACAGCCCATAAGTCACAGTGGCTTTTTGTTTCTATGGAAACAGGTGACCGATTATTTTTGAATGACAAGAAACAGCATGCCTGGAAACTTGCACTGGAAATCACTTAAACAAGCACTCGAAAAACAGATGACCATGTAATTCACTTCCCTGTGTTGTTTTAAAGGCTTGTAGACAGACATGGTATGATGGTGTTTGTTTCACTACTGCAGAGCCCATAAGACGTAGAGCAGTGACTCAGAGCTGTAAGCTTGGGAGTCTGGGTTTGGAAAGACCACAATAAATGCATATTATGCATCAACTCATGATTACAATAGATATTTTGGGACAAAGGCAAACCATATAGAAGTGTATGCCCATGTGTAGGGTTCTTAATTATACAGTGATGTTTCGCCTAATGGGGTATGGCATGGTGGTGTAGTGTGTTAGCACTATCACCTCACAACAAGAAGGTTCTGGGTTTGAGCCCAGTGGTGGACAGGGGCCTTTCTGTGTGGGTTTCCTCCGGGTGCTCTCATTTCCCCTGCAGTTCAAAGACATGCAGGTTTTTAAAGATTTTTTGGGGGGTTTTTTTTCCACCTTTATTGGACAGGACAGTGCAGAGACAGGAAACGAGCGGGAGAGAGACGGGGAGGGACCGGGAAATGACCTCGGGCCAGAATCGAGCCCAGGTCCCCGGATCCATGGCATGGCGCCCCATCCACCCGAGCCACGACGCCCCCAAAAGACATGCAGGTTAGGTTAACATGGGGTGGCCTTGGGCTGAAGTGCCCTTGAGCAAGGCACCTAACCTCTAACTGCCCCCAGGTGCTGTAGCATAGCTGCCCACTGCTCTGGCTATGTGCATGCGTGTGTTCATTGCTCACTTGTGTGTGTGCACACTGCTACAGATGGGTTAAATGCAGAGGATGAATTTCACTGTGCTTGAGTGTTTGTTTGTTTTATCTGTAACTGCTTATCCCATGCGGGGTCATGGGGGGCAAGCTGGAGCCTATCCCAGCTGACCATGGGCAAGAGGCAAGATACACCCTGGACAAGTTGCCAGCTCATCGCAGGGCTGGCACACACATAGAGACACAAACAACCATTCACACTCATGGTCAGTTTAGAGCCACCAATTAGCCTAACCTGCATATCTTTGGACTGTGGGAGGAAGCCCACGCAGACGCAGGGAGAACATGCAAACTCCACACAGAAAAGCCTTCGTCAGCCACTAGGTTTGAACCCAGACCTTCTTGCTATGAGGCAACAGTGCTAACCACTACACCACTTGAGTGTGCATGTGACAAATGTTCTTCTTTTACTGTACAAGGAAGTTCTTGGTATATTCAGCTGTAGAGAGATACAACAGAACCCCTGCTCCACAACAATGACCTGCTTCTGCAAGATTTACAGTGGTGGTCAGAGGTTAAATGGACATCTGTGCCCAGATGTTCCATAAATGCCTTCTGCATCTGGGAGGTATATTGCATACCTTGGTCAGATACAAGGTCCCTAAGGACAACAGAGGACTGCTGCTGGTTGGTACATGGTAATGTAAGCTGAGAGAAGGATAATGTAGTATACCTGGGTTCTTGTGCTTTTGGTCAAGAACCCAGGAGAGAATTGCAGTATGGGATGTGGCAGTCAAATGAACTCCTTACTCATGCAGTGACTTATTGTTGCATTTTTCTATAACTGCAGTCTTGCAAACATAGCTCTCACATGACTTACATGCTTCACCAGGCTGAATGCAGAAACCACAATTTTATCTATATAAACTATGATATACCTGAGGACCATGTCACAGAAGACCTCATTGAGAAAGTACTGGAATATGGCTCAGGATATTTGCTAAGCCATCCAGCATCACCAGATATGTAACTAGATATGTTGTATGCACTTCTCAGTTCTCATGAGGCAGAACCAGAGGCAGGGGGTCATGATATTTCACAGCCAGTTTGATGAGTCCTCAATATTCAATGTCAGGACCAGAAAAAGAATTTTGCTAATGCTGAAGATGTGGTTGATTGAATAAACTCCAACTGTTTCCTTGAAGGACGGCATGTTGGTGTAGTGGTCACTGTCGCCTCACAGCAAGAAGGTTCTGGGTTCGAGCCCAGTGGTGGATAGGGGCCTTTCTGTGTGGAGTTTGCATGTTCTCCCCGTGTCTGTGTGGGTTTCCTCCGGGTGCTCCGGTTTCCCCCACAGTCCAAAGACATGCAGGTTAGGCTAATTGGTGGTTCTAAATTGACCATAGATGCAAATTGTTGCTTGTCTCTTTGTGTCAGCCCTAAAGGTACAATACTGTACTTTTTTTTTCTGAGAGTGTAAAGTAGTGTTCGAACATATTCCTTCATATTGAACTATACATTATGACTTAAGCCTGAAAAAAAAATTGAATCAGCCCATAGTACACAACTACCTAATAGATGTCAAGAAAGTAAAGATGCCAAGTTATTTGTTTGAGCTTTTTCAATATTGACTGACAAACATTCCACAGGCCCAAGCCTAAATAAGAAGTTTCAAAATGGTGACAGAATGTCCAGTATCATTAAAAAATAGGCTACAGTTATGTGATGGATGTTTCTTTAGCCTTGCTCTGTAGGGCTATTTGTGTAAGCTTTTTGCATGCCACGTGTCCATATTGGGACAAGATCTGGGAAAAATGGCTCCAAACAAGTTGAGTACTGAGTCACACAAAACCTTTTTTCTTGGATAACTGGAATTTTGCTTTTTTTTTAATTTTATGTTTCCATTTGTTTGTTTGAGATTATTGCGTGGATTATTGAATTAGGTACCTCCAGATGGGTTTTAATAAGAAAAAACAAATGTTTTTTTTTTTCATTACATTGTGCATATTTAGTAATTTTATAATAGTAAGCTGATATTGTTGAAGAAATATCTTGATTACATTGTGATGTGATTCTGGGGTGTTTGATACACCAGATGATGCAACAAATTGGATATTTACATTATAATCTATTTTGCATTCTTTTCTAATTTAATACAAGAATTTTCATTACAAATGATATTATTGACAACAACTTGAGTGAAAAGTAGAGTCCTTGAAATATTTACATGAATTTCAGTTCCTTAGTATTTGATATGTCTCGTACTTGCTTTACTTGGACTCCACAAGTTTGTGCAAAACCTCATGATCCATTTTACATCGGAGTGTCGTCTGAACATCTGCATCAATAAAAGAGGAAATGACTAAAAAATCTGACCTTTTGTACAAAATCTGACCTTTTGTACATGCTCAATATCATATTTGCTTACATTTAAATAAGGACCTAGAAATAGTGCAGAATCTTGAATATTATATATGCAAGATATTGAACACAGTGTTGGGGTCAAGTCACTTAACCTCGAGTCCAAGTCCAGTCTCAAGTCCTCAGTGTTCAAGTCCGAGTCAAGTCCAAGTCATTAAAGAAAATTTCGAGTCAAGTCTGAAAACAAGACTCGGACTGCACCACTTGACGGTGGCTGTTGCTGCCTTTAAGTGAAAGCGTCTCTGCTGCTGTGTTGGACTAATGTTACTGCTTGACTGCCCCATTTTAGTTAATAGGCTACAGATAAAAACCTTGTTCATCGCTCAGCAAGCCCCGCCCACTATCAACAGGGCAAATAACACTAAAGAGGGTTAACATTCGCTAGTTCATCTATCAGCAAACCCTGCTATCAACAGAGCAATGAACATAGCGTGTCACTTCCTTCTCTGGGTGGAGTCTTGCCAAATGGCAATTGAAGTTCAAGGTCGTCCTTGCTGTCTCCTCGATAGTTCTTCTACATATGGAACACATAGCAGTACATTCTTTCCCACTGCACGAGAAGTCTGTATAAACAAAGTGGACAATTCTAGGGGCTTTTCTCCAGGCATTTTAGCGCCATTAATGTTAGTTTGTTCCTGAGCATGACATATGAACAGGTGAACGTGCATTCTCTTGCACAAAATTATTATAAAAATTAATATAAATATCTCATCTCATTATCTCTAACTGCTTTATCCTGTTCTACAGGGTCGCAGGCAAGCTGGAGCCTATCCCAGCTGACTACGGGCGAAAGGCAGGGTACACCCTGGACAAGTCGCCAGGTCATCACAGGGCTGACACATAGACACAGACAACCATTCATACTCACACCTACGGTCAATTTAGAGTCACCAGTTAACCTAACCTGCATGTCTTTGGACTGTGGGGGAAACCGGAGCACCCGGAGGAAACCCACGCGGACACGGGGAGAACATGCAAACTCCACACAGAAAGGCCCTCGCCGGCCACGGGGCTCGAACCCAGGACCTTCTTGCTGTGAGACGACAGCGCTAACCACTACACCACCGTGCCTCCCCAGATATAAATATCTTATGTCAAATTATTATGGCATGTTCCAAAAAAATCATGAAAAAAATCCAAGTCCTCGTCTTCAATTTATGAGTCCTAATGCAGTTAATGCACAAATCTGAGTCCAAGTCAAATCAAGAGTCCTTAAAATTAGGGAACAAATCAAACTCGAGTACTACAAGCCTGATTGAACATTTACTTTCTTTTAAATATTTCAAAATTCTAAAACAATCCCACATTTTTAATGTGGCCTCAGACTTTTGGACCTCACTGTATACCTAGATTTTGGTAAAACAGATAATTCAACATTGTTTAGACAGTTAAATCTGACCACCACCTCCTTCCTTTTTTTTAATCTACATTCAATATATACAATCTTTATGCCCCAAAATAAAATGTTCCATTTTCATTCTTCAGTGGTTATAGTTCTCAAATTTTTGAATTTTCCAAGACAAAGGAGTGTCCCTGATTTTCAACAGCAAGAAAAATTTTAATCTTAATGGGTCTCTCTCTCTCTCTCTCTCTCTCTCTCTCTCTCTTTCTTTCTTCCTTTCTTTAAGCTTAACCTATATTAAATATGCATGCCTGTACACAGATTTCTGCATTAAGGTTGTATACATTGTAAAGCTGGTAGTTCCTAGAATAGATTAAACAGCGCACTTGAATGAAGAAAAAAAAACTTTTTACAATACTCACCCTTTTATCTTAACCATTTTGTACATATTCACCAGTACTTGAAAGAAGAAAAAAAATATCAGTTTGCATGTCTGTATACTTACATATATAACCTTTCAGAACTGATGTGCTAGAGACCTCTTTTTCAGTGGAAATTTGTGATTTTTGTCATGATCTTCCAGTCTCTCAATCAGACAAGTGCAGTCAAAGGAAAACATTTTGAGGCTGTATCAGTTAAGAATCTCCTCTGGTCCGGAACAAGAAGGAGCAGAAACCCTTAGTTGCAGTCTCCGAGTTTAAGTTCGGTTCAGTGTAAATAACACAACGTGAAAATGCAAACCTTTAACAGACAGATGGATATAAAATTGGATAGATCTGCCCAAAGATAGAACATGATGAATGAAGCAGTATGGATAGTTAGGAGATGTCTAGACAGAAGAAGGAGAGAGGAGTTTGATGATCATAATACTCTCTACCCTGCTGATGCCTCCTCTGATGCTGATGTCCTCCGTGGAAGTCACAGATGCAGCTAACACTCACAGCCTGTCAGAAAATCCCACAGGGCTTTACACCTATAAAGTTTCGGTACAGTGAGCATGTAAGTGTGGAATGAGAGCAGAAAGAGAGTGAGAGTGGAGGGAGAAATATGTGTGTGTGAGAGAGAGATGTTGTGGAAGGTTTGAATAAGAGTTGGGGGGAGAGAGAGAGAGAGAGAGAGGTTCTGAAAGGGTGAGAGAAAAGGGGAAAAGCACATAGAGGATAGTGTGTGTGTGTGTGTGTGTGTGTGTGAGAGAGACATAATAACATATACAAAAAGTGATGATAGTGCTGTTAGTCAGCATTCATCTTGTGTATAGCATTTATATTTTCTTTGTTCCTACTCTCAGTCTTCCTGAATCGCAACTGCTCCCACTTCATATTTTACAATTTTATTATGAGAGTGACCATGCTATTAGGATATTTTCTCTATCCACTCTCCAGTGTCACTGGGATTAAAGGCATAAGGACTTTAATCTTTTAGAGCTCAGAACTGTGTCCACTAAACAGCATATGAATTTTCACAAAATACACGTTTGAAAAGACAATATTAAAATGAAAATCTAGATACCGGCGGCACGGTGGTGTAGTGGTTAGCGCTGTCGCCTCACAGCAAGAAGGTCCGGGTTCGAGCCCCGGGGCCGGCGAGGGCCTTTCTGTGTGGAGTTTGCATGTTCTCCCCGTGTCCGCGTGGGTTTCCTCCGGGTGCTCCGGTTTCCCCCACAGTCCAAAGACATGCAGGTTAGGTTAACTGGTGACTCTAAATTGACCGTAGGTGTGAATGTGAGTGTGAATGGTTGTCTGTGTCTATGTGTCAGCCCTGTGATGACCTGGCAACTTGTCCAGGGTGTACCCCGCCTTTCGCCCGTAGTCAGCTGGGATAGGCTCCAGCTTGCCTGCGACCCTGTAGAAGGATAAAGCGGCTAGAGATAATGAGATGAGATGAGAATGTAGATACCCATTGAGCAGGTATCTATGTAACAAGTATGTTACACAGATTGGTACTTTGACAGTGTGCAAGTGTGAGCTATGCTTACCTATTACCCCTTGACTCCGTTGTGACAGAGCCTTAAACGCAAACACGCTTCTCTGCAAGAAATATTTTATTAATCCATGTGATTCCTATCAGCACAGAAGAATGTAAGTAACAGTTATGCAGATTAATAACTCAGATATGTTTCAAACTATGTGTAAGTCTCATGACAATCTTATTTGTCTTTATTAATGTTTATTTTTCCAAAAAACTATCAAGCTACTACCGTACAGTTATTTATAATAATATGTAACATTATGTATTATTTTTTCTTCTTCTTCTTCTTTTTTTTTTTTTACAGAAATTTCAGGAATAAGAAATATATTTTACTATTCAGAATTAATTTTTCCTGTATAGTAAAAACAGGATATTTTGAATACATCCAAATGAACAGTCACATATTTCCACTCACCCCATATTCTCCCTGGTACTTTGGGTTCTCCATTGTTATCCATCTAGATGCCCTGTTGTCTAACTGACCAGTGAACCTGTGCTGCTATCATGTTTCATTGGGTTTCCCTCACCATGCCACATATTTGTTGTCACATCTCCTTATCTTAGCACTATTTAATTTACACAACATGCCTACCACTTTAAAGGTAATTTTTTTTAATTGTGACACAAACAATAATTAAGATTTAAAAAAAAAAAACAGAAATCTGGCGTGTGCAAAGTCAATACTTTGTAGAGCCACCTTTTGCTGCAATTACAGTTGCAAGTCTCTTGGGATATGTCTCTATTAGCTTAGCACATCTAGCCAGTGGGATTTTTGCCCATTCCTCAAGGCAAAACTGCTCCAACTCCTTCAAGTTAGATGGGTTGCATTGGTGTACAGCAATCTTCAAGTTATGCCACGGATTCTCAATTGGATTGAGGTCTGGGCTTTGATTAGGCCATTCCAAGACATTTAAATGTTTCCCTTTAAACCACTCCAGTGTAGCTTTAGCAGTATATTTAGGGTCTTTGTCCTGCTGGAACATGAACCTTCGTCCCAGTCTCAAACCTCTGGCTGGCTCAAACAGGTTTTCCTCCAGAATTGCCCTGTATTTAGTGCCATCCATCTTTCCTTCAGTCCTGACCAGCTTTCCTGTCCCTGCAGATGAAGAGTCAGTGTTTTGATGTCAGATGTCAGATTTAATGACATCTGACACTGACATTGGTTGGACATCACTGACATCCCCACAGCATGATGCTGCCACCACCATGCTTCACTGTAGGAATGGTGTTCTCAGGGCGTTTCCCATGATGGCCAAAGAGATCAATTTTAGTCTCATTTGACCATTGAATCTTCTTCCATGTGCTTGGGGAGTCTGCCACATGCTGTTGGGCACACTCCAAATATGTTTTCTTAAGCAATGACTTTTTTCTGGCCATTCTTCCATAAAGCCCCACTCTGTGGAGTGTACAGTGCATATCCTGGACCAAATTCATTTTTTTTTATATGAAAGAATGTCCCTTTACACACTCACCCAGAAGGGTAATTTTGCACAAGGCCATCTGTCTACAGCAGAAAAAAATAAAATAACAAAACGTGTCTGGAAAAATCCCAAGGGAGTCTGGAGCCAGATTCATGATGTCACCTGCGGAAGCACCAACAGGCTGCAAGAGTTGCACAGTTTCAGTGCACAGCCTGTGTAGACCAAGTTTAACAGCTAGCAATTTTGCATTGAAATATGGAATTGTCACCTGAGCGCAATGTGGGAAACAATGAGTACTATTCCCATCAAGATTGGTGTTGCTACACCCTCCTACGATACATCTGTTAACCATTTTAATAATTACGTGATAACATTGAAGAAATTTGCAGAAAACCACCAGGTCGTTTTCTCATAAACAAACCAGCGCTGACGTAGGATTCAGAGGGAGGCGTCCCGCACACGATGTCACGAAAATCAGTGTTTCCCGGGAAATCCAAATGGCAAGTATTTTCAGAGGCGGACCAATTCACTTCAAATGGCTTGATTTCAACTGAATTTTTCTGGTATTGCGCAAGGTAAAAAAATTGCACAAAATGCAAAATGTGACAGATATTTGACCAAAGTTTAATATAAAATAGGATAATTACATTGATCTTGCTCCTGAATTTACCTGTGATATGCACTTTAAAGTGATCCTATGGACAGATACTCCCATCTCTACTGTGGATCTTTGCAGCCCCTTCAGTGTTATCTTTGGTGTCTTTGTTGCATCTCTGATTAATGCCCTCCTTGCCCGGTCTGTGTTTTGGTGGGCGGCCTTCTCTTGTCAGGTTTATAGTGGTGGCATATTCTTTCCATTTTGCTATAATGGATTTAATGGTGCTCTGTGGGATATTCAAAGTTTGGGATATTTTTTATAACCCAACCCTGATCTATACTTCTCCACAACTTTGTCTCTGACCTGTTTGGAGGCTCCTTGGTTTTCATATTGCTTGCTTAGTTGTATTGCAGTCAGGGTCCTTTCAGAACAGGTTGATTTTTACAGACATCGTGTGACCGATCATGTGACACTTTGATTGCACACAGGTGGATCTTAATCAACTAATTATGTGACTTATGAAGTGAATTGGGCCCTGTGATGACCTGGCGACTTGTCCAGGGTGTACCCCGCCTTTCGCCCGTAGTCAGCTGGGATAGGCTCCAGCTTGCCTGCGGCCCTGTAGAAGGATAAAGCGGCTAGAGATAATGAGATGAGATGAGATGAGATGAGATGAGATGAAGTGAATTGGTTGGACCGGCTCTTATTTAGGGGTTTCATACGGAAGGGGGTGAATACATATGCACACTCCAGATTTCTGTTTTTTTCATCTTCATTATTGTTTGTGTCACAATAAAACAACAATTTTGCACCTTTAAAGTGGTAGGTATGTTGTGTAAATCAAATGGTGATAACGCCCCCAAAATCCATTTTAATTCCAGCTTGTAATGCGACAAAACAGGACAAACACCAAGGGGGATGAATACTTTTCCAAGACACTGTGGCTGACTAGTCAACTTGTGGGCCTGTGGCTAAGTGCTGCTAGGATAGTTGAGTGCTTTTTCCCTTGCTATTTATCAGTGACTCTGGAAACTCAGCTGCTTCCACATCCCCCACTGTCTGGACAATTACTTACTGGCTAAACAGCATTGGCCTGGTTGAGTGGTTTTCCCTCACCATGCCATGTACAGTTTCTTATAGAGTCTTCTGAGTTAGCTGTTTTTACATGCCATGTCATCTAATTGACTAGCAGCTAGCCAGTGGCAAACACCCACGTCAATATGTGTAATAAGAGGGCTAAAAAACAACCTGAATTGCCTGCTAAATGAATATGACAATGTGGTAGCTGACATGACACAGCTCAACTCAATCATTCAGGAGCTGAGTCAGTGCAACTTGACTGTTCATCCTCCTCATTTCAGGAGCATGAGGTAGGAGTATGTCTACTACCATGTCCAGGAGATCTACTCCAGTCTCAATAATCTCTGAAATGGGTCTGGAACAGGCCAATTGGACACTATATACCACAAAGAAAGGCATGCAAACAGGCTGTACTACACAATGCCAAACTCCATAATCAGGCAAAACAGGAATACAACTAGATAAAATATGGGGGCTGACACCCATCATTGAGAATAGCAGATGAGAGACTTTTCAACGTATGTGTATGAGTCTGGGTTATTTGTAAACAATGGCAGGGTGGTGTAGTGGTTAGTACTATTGCCTCACAGCAAGAAGGTTCTGGGTTCGAGCCCAGTGGCCATTGGGGGCCTTTCTGTGTGGAGTTTGCATGCTCTCCCTGTTTTTGTGTGGGTTTCGTCTGGGTGCTCTGGTTTCTCCCACGTTCCAAAGACATGCAGTTAGGTTAACTGGCTATTCTAAATTGCCCATAGGTGTGAATATCTGAGCATGACTAGTATGGCGGCTGCCAGTGGCGCCTTTGTATACCTTTGACTCAGCCATGTTGAGCTGTGTCCTGCATAATTCAGCTGTAAGAAAGGATGATTCCAGTGCTATTGAATGCATGGAAATGGTGCTATATACAGTGGGACAAAAAAGCATTTAGTCAGTCACCAATTGTGCAAGTTCTCCCACTTAAAAAGATGAGAGAGGCCTGTAATTTTCATCATAGGTATACCTCAACTATGAGAGACAAAATGAGAAAAAAAAATCCAGAAAATCACATTGTCTGATTTTTAAAGAATTTATTTGCAAATTATGGTGGAAAATAAGTATTTGGGGGGCGGCACGGTGGTGTAGTGGTTAGCGCTGTCGCCTCACAGCAAGAAGGTCCGGGTTTGAGCCCCGTGGCCAACGAGGGCCTTTCTGTGCGGAGTTTGCATGTTCTCCCCGTGTCCGCGGGTTTCCTCCGGGTGCTCCGGTTTCCCCCACAGTCCAAAGACATGCAGGTTAGGTTAACTGGTGACTCTAAATTGACCGTAGGTGTGAATGTGAGTGTGAATGGTTGTCTGTGTCTATGTGTCAGCCCTGTGATGACCTGGCGACTTGTCCAGGGTGTACCCTGCCTTTCGCCTGTAGTCAGCTGGGATAGGCTCCAGCTTGCCTGCTACCCTGTAGAACAGGATAAAGCGGCTAGAGATAATGAGATGAGATGAAATAAGTATTTGGTCAATAAAAAAGTTAATCTCAATACTTTGTTATATACCCTTTGTTGGCAATGACAGAGGTCAAACGTTTTTTGTAAGTCTTCACAAGGTTTTCACACACTGTTGCTGGTATTTTGGCCCATTCCTCCATGCAGATCTCCTCTAGAGCAGTGATGTTTTGGGGCTGTCACTGGGCAACATGGACTTTCAGCTCCCTCCAAAGATTTTCTATGGGGTTGAGATCTGGAGACTGGCTAGGCCACTCCAGGACCTTGAAATGCTTCTTACGAAGCCACTCCTTCGTTGCCCGGGTGGTGTGTTTGGGATCATTGTCATGCTGAAAGACCCAGCCACATTTCATCTTCAATGCCCTTGCTGATGGAAGGAGGTTTTCACTCAAAATCTCACGATACATGGCCCCATTCTATCTTTCCTTTACACGGATCAGTCGTCCTGGTCCCTTTGCAGAAAAACACCCCCAAAGCATGATGTTTCCACCCCCATGCTTCACAGTAAGTATAGTGTTCTTTCGATGCAACTTGGAATTCTTTCTCCTCCAAACACGACAAGTTGAGTTTTTACCAAAAAGTTCTATTTTGGTTTCATCTGACCATATGACATTCTCCCAATCCTCTTCTGGATCATCCAAATGCTCTCTAGCAAACTTCAGACGGGCCTGGACATGTACTGGCTTAAGCAGGGGGACACGTCTGGCACTGCAGGATTTGAGTCCCTGGTGGCGTAGTGTGTTACTGATGGTAGCCTTTGTTACTTTGGTCCCAGCTCTCTGTAGGTCATTCACTAGGTCCCCCCATGTGGTTCTGGGATTTTTGCTCACCGTTTTTGTGATCATTTTGACCCCACTGGGTGAGATCTTGCGTGGAGCCCCAGATTGAGGGAGATTATCAGTGGTCTTGTATGTCTTCCATTTTCTAATAATTGCTCCCACAGTTGATTTCTTCACACCAAGCTGCTTACCTATTGCAGATTCAGTCTTCCCAGCCTGGTGCAGGTCTACAATTTTGTTTCTGGTGTCCTTTGACAGCTCTTTGGTCTTGGCCATAGTGGAGTTTGGAGTGTGACTGTCTGAGGTTGTGGACAGGTGTCTTTTATACTGATAATGAGTTCAAACAGGTGCCATTAATACAGGTAACGAGTGGAGGACAGAGGAGCCTCTTAAAGAAGAAGTTACAGGTCTGTGAGAGCCAGAAATCTTGCTTGTTTGTAGGTGACCAAATACTTATTTTACCGAGGAATTTACCAATTAATTCATTAAAAATCCTACAATGTGATTTCCTGGATTCTTTCCCCCATTCTGTCTCTCATAGTTGAAATGTACCTATGATGAAAATTACAGGCCTCTCTCATCTTTTTAAGTGGGAGAACTTGCACAATTGGTGGCTAACTAAATACTTTTTTGCCCCACTGTAAGTCCATTATCAGTAATGGGTGAGTACAATCAGAAGACTGATTTGTAGTTCCTTGGATTTCTGAGGGGCAGCACGGTGGTGTAGTGGTTAGCACTATTGCCTCACAGCAAGAAGGTTCTGGGTTTGAGCCCAGCAGCCGACGGGGGCCTTTGTGTGTGGAGTTTGCATGTTCTCCCTGTGTCTGTGTGGGTTTCCTCTGGCTTCCCCCACAGTCCAAAGACATGCAGGTTAGGCTAACTGGTCGCTCTAAATTGATTGTAGGTGTGAATGTGAGTGTGAATGGTTGTTTGTCTCTATGTGTCAGCCCTGTGATGATCTGGTGACTTGTCCAGGGTGTACCCCGCCTCTCGCCCATAGTCAGTTGGGATAGGCTCCAGCTTGCTCATGACCCTGCACATGATAAGTGGTTATGGATAATGGATGGATGGATTTCTGAGGACTCTGGGGCATGTAGTTCTTGTTTTCAGTGGTGACAGGTGCTGACAGACACGTAACACCTGATCTCCAACTTGCTTTTGCAAAATAATTGGAGCATCACAAATACTAATTACAGCCGGTTCACTGTCCTGATGAATGAGCAAAAGATAGAGAATTCTCTCTGTTATTGGGTCTTCATAGTAGTCTCAGTGTCTTAGCATGTGTCTTAGTATGGGGCACTTGAATGGGATGGACACTATCCAAACACAAATTCACACATTCATTCACACCTAATGGCAACCTCTAGCCATATTTCTATCTCAGCACTTTTTGCGGCTGCTGGTTTTTAAAACAGGGGAAGCCCATTTTACGCATTCATTGTAAAACCTGTAGGCCGGATATCAAAGCATAGAAAAGTGTGCCCCATTAGCATAGTGAACTAGACAACCCTACCTAGTGGCAGAAAGTATTTTTGCTTGTACATTTCATGTTATAGTCTGGCTTGCCAGGCTAGTGCCTCATATCCTTAATCAAAAATATCAAACATCCAAAAATCACTGGCTATTCAACGAAGAGCCTTGAACATCATACCCTGATATGCAACACAGAGTCTTTAACACAACACCCAGCAGTGCAACACATCCTTGAACATCTTCTGCAACACAGTCTGGAAATTCATAACCAGGTAGGCTATGCAACACACAGAACCTTGAATATTATACCCAGGTATAACCTATAACACAGAGCCCACCATTCTCTTAACATTACTGAACAATATACACACTTCAGATTCATGAAC
This sequence comes from Neoarius graeffei, assembly GCF_027579695.1. NCBI lineage: Eukaryota > Metazoa > Chordata > Actinopteri > Siluriformes > Ariidae > Neoarius > Neoarius graeffei. The sequence continues at coordinate 43,113,222 of NC_083579.1, read as the reverse complement.
ATAAACACTATTTATACACAAATTCTGCCCTCCACTCCTTTTCCAGAAAATGGTCTGTGACCCTGTCATACCAGCTGGTTGTGCTTTCCAGAGACTTCACCAATTTCTGTTAGCAGCTAGCACTGCAGATCCCAATAAGGCTCAAGCTAGCCTACAACCAGATTGAACTACAAATGAAATAAATGAGTGAATTCGCGAATGATCAAACTGATAGAATGGATGAAAGTTAACAGAGCACAACGAGTAATATTTACATTTATTTACAGAGTAATGTACAGAGACATCAATGAGAAGAAACGTTTATATGAAAAGAAATTCGGACACCACTTTGGCACACGACTACACTTTCTCGACATCCGCTAGGGACTGATTGATCATACTTCCGTGTTCCTCGCCGAAGTACCGCCCTCCTCATGTCTTTCAAACACTACCTCCAATAATCCTTTATCAGCCCGGCTTCTTGTCCCTCCCACTGTCTCGTTTAGTCCCAGAGAAGCCCGGCTTCCCTGGAAGTGACGATTTTGTTGATTTTAACTAATAACAACTAGCCGAAATTGGCTGTTCAGAGCCGTCTCGTAGACTGCAACGGATACCCGGCTGCCAGTCAGTGTTGCCAGATACTGCTGACGTTTTCCATCCCAAAATATATTCAAAACCCGCCAAAATGCACTTAAAACCGCCCAATCTGGCAACACTGCTGCCAGTCCATAGAGCCCATTGAAATAAGAAAGGTTACAGCCTGGCAGCAAAGGTGATTCTCGTAGCGAACTGCAAGCTCGTCAGACATCACTCAAATAAGTTACAGGATAGTTATGGACATAAATACAATCTTGGGCATATATTATGTTATGCAAGTTATTGTTTTAATGAGAATTCAATGTCGTAGACGCCGCAGTTTGGGGAGAGAATTTTAGGGGAAGCTCGGCTTCCCTTGTTGTCTCTGAGAAATCGCACCTGGTCACAGTTCACTTACCCTCAAGTGGCACGGTGGTGTAGTGGTTAGCATGGTCACCTCACAGCAAGAAAGTTCTGGGTTCAAACCCAGCGGCTGGCAAGGGCCTTTCTGTGTGGAGTTTGCATGTTCTCCCCGTCTCTGCGTGGGTTTCCTCTGGGTGCTCCAGTTTCCCCCACAATCCAAAGACATGCAGTTAGGTTAACGCGGGGCGGCCTTGGGCTGAGGTGCCCTTGAGCAAGGTACCTGTCCCCTGATTGCTCCCCGGGCGCTCTGGTGTAGCTGCCCACTGCTCTGGGTGTGTGCGCATGTGTTCACTGCTTCAGATGGGTTAAATGCAGAGGATTATTTTCACTGTGCTTGAAGTGTGCATGTGATGAATAAAGGTTTCTTCTCTTCTTTTTCTCCTTCAAATCCTCATTAATCAACAACAATAACTACTGCGTCTCCAACAACAACAACAACAACATCATACTTAATATTGTAGCAAGCACCCAGTGAGTCTCAGCAAAGGCTTGACACTCTGTTCCACTGACCAGAACAGAACAGAACAAATGTATAATGGTCACCCAGTATCTGGTAGAGTTTTTTTTTTACTTCAAAAGTTTTCTAACCTTACTTTGGTAGAAGTGGAAATTCCACTAGAGTACAGCATTATATTAGTGATTTTGTGCTGCAGAGAAAGTTCCCCAGAAACTTTGCGGTAAAGATCAGTAACACAATATGTTATTTGCAATACTATGATGGCCGTCAGAGAGACAGAGAACAGAGTATGAGGCTTGTATCTGGTCTGTCTCTGCCAGCTGTTTCCAAGGCAAATGTTATATTGGGTACAGATGAAAGCATTTTGGTGTGAAGTAGTCAGCCTGAGTGATTCAATGTTAGGTGTTGATTCCTCCATGACAATGAGGAAATGCAACGAAAGTGTGAATATTAAATGTTGAGATGACAACTTTGACATTACTGGCTATCAAACATACCTGTTTCAAAACAAAACTGCTGCTATGAACTGCTGTTATGGAGGAATACAGTGTTGAGGCAGGACTTCATCCATCCATTGATAATTCCAACATCAGTAAGAGTTTTGCTTCATGGAGAACAATGCAGACTTTACCCATGCACTGACTAGTGAGGGTTCATCAAAATTTAGTTAGATATTAGACCAAATGAAACCTAATAAGTGCATTCAGCCTCATCTGCAAGCTGAATTTGCATTTGCAGATGAGGAAGCCAAGGCCTAACGGTTAGAAAAGCAGCTTTGGGACCAAAAGGTCACTGTTCCATTCCCTGGACCAGCAGGAATGGCTGAAGTGCCTTTGAGCAAGGCACCTAACCCCCTGCTGGTCTCCAGGCTGCTCTGGGTATATTGTATGTAGCTCAGGATAAGAGCATCTGCTAAATGCCATTTATGTAATGTAAACTTCCTTCTTGTGAATATCTTCTAGATCACAATCTGTGATCATGGGGTGACACATAGAGAAACAATCCTGTTACAAAGGGTATTAAACACAGAGTATTGTGCTGAAATGGAATTGCCCTAACCTGAAACGCAGGAGTTGTGATACATGAGAACATAATTTCATTTCCAGTTCCCAATGGGTTAAAGGTCATCAATGGTCATTCATTGTTTGAAACTGTTGTTCACGTACTAAATTCTTGTTATTTGTAAAGTATACATTATACAAATGGAATCTGTTCTATTGGTTTCAATTTAGTGTGCCTTGTTCATGATCCCAGACATACCTCAATGTACCTAAACAAGGTTCTAATAGAGGAGTAATCATGTATTCATATACTAGTATTCATTTAGTCACATATGAGAACGTAAAAGAGGTTAACATTTTTTACTGTGATATTTCAGTTCTCAGGCTTGAATGCCTAGGTATGAGCTTCTGCCATCAGACCCCTGCAGCTCATCCAGAATGCTGCAGCTCACCTGGTCTACAACCTCCCTCGTTCTTCTCATGTCACCCTTCTGCTTGCCGACCTGCACTGGCTACCTATCACAGCTCGCATTAAATTTAAGACATCGGTGCTAGCTTACCCGGTTCTCCAGGGGTTAGGGCCAGCATACCTCTAAAGTCTGTTCTGCATCTACATGCCAGCCAGATCCCTATGCTCTGCTACTAAAGTTCACCTGGCCCCTCCTCCTCTCCAGTCCTACCCAGCCTGCTCAAGACTGCTGTCTGTCCTGGCTCCCCGTTGGTGGAATGACCTTCCCATTGAGGTCAGAACTGCTGACTCTCTGACCATCTTCAAGAGCAGACTGAAGACTCACCTCTTCAGGCTGCACCTCTCCCCTGCTTTCTTGCCCCCTGTGTAACTGTGTTTCGGTCTAGACCAATCCAGGCTGTGTACTGTCTAGCCTGGGGTTAGCCATTTTGAGTTCTTTATTTAGTTGTTCTTTATATGGTTGGTTTGTTTCCTTGGCTGTTTGAGTATTCAACAGCATATTACACTAGGCATTGCTGTCACTTGTTCAGTTGTTCACTTCATGTACCTGATTTTTGCACTCGTTGTATGTCGCTCTGGATAAGAGTGTCTGCTAAATGCCATGTAATGTAATGCAATGTAACATAAACTCTAATTTGCTTTTCTCACTGGACAATTAACACACAATTTGTATTTGGTGGCATTATAATCAAAGATGCTAAGATTGAGACACTGGTATAAACATTATGCCAGCATTGTGGTACATCATTGGACCTTTGTACATGTAATAAACTCATACTATTTTTTTTATAACCTAATGAATCAGTGTTTATGGTTTATTCTCAATGAACCCCTGTATGTTGATAGGTTGATTTAGATGTGCGTATGATTAAGCACAGTTACAGAGGTGGTGCATGTTGACTTTCCTATTAAATCCATTATATAAAGTGCAGCTCAGAAATCATGTCGCTTCCAGCTGCTGGTATTTCAGGTGTGTTTGCGTGTATGTGGTTGTATGAGTCATACACTGCTGCAGGAGTCTGGCCTACATTAGTTTCTAGTCCTCATTAAGGCATTGATTCATGCACACAAAAGCAAGGGGCGTTAAAGGAGGTGTGCATTTACATTTACAGCATTTGGCAGATGCCCTGATCCAGGGCAACTTCCAGTGCCTTGTAATCTCTGTCCAAAACATATACTCATGTTAGTACAAATAGGTCAGTGTCTAAGCATAATGTCAAGTGAAAACTCTGTTAAAGAGGAATTGGTAGTTCACTCCAACTCCTACACTCCACATCCTTGATACATGTGTTCCTTGTATGCAGAGGGAAGGTATAGTGTGTTTGATTGAGATGCAGAATGCAAGTGTATAAGCTCAGCATGTTTATAAGCTGGAACACAAAATCATCACAGTTAATATAGGCGGTGGGGAGGGTTTCAGTTGAGCAGGGGTCAGAGGACAAGTAGACATCAAAATACAGTGATATCCATAATCAAAAAAATTGGGAAAGCAAGCAATCAAGGGTTTAAACCAGAAAACACAGAAAATGGAAACTAGAAAAGTTGTAAGTCAAGGCTCAGACTTGACAACAAGGAATGTACAGTAGAAGTTGAAAACACCCCCACCCCCTTTTAAGAGATGGCTCACAAAGGGCCTTCCATCCATCTATTATCTGTAGCCGCTTATCCTGTTCTACAGGGTCGCAGGCAAGCTGGAGCCTAACCCACCTGACTATGGGCAAGAGGTGGGGTACACCCTGGACAAGTCGCCAGGTCATCACAGAACTGACACAAACAACCATTCACACTCACGGTCAATTTAGAGTCACCAATTAACCTAACCTGCATGTCTTTGGACTGTGGAGGAAACCCACACAGACACAGGAAGAACATGCAAACTCCGCACAGAAAGGCCCTCGCCGGCCGCTGGGCTCAAACCCAGGACCTTCTTGCTGCGAGGCGACAGTGCTAACCACTACACCACCATGCCGCCCCTCACGAAGGGCCAAATAACTTAAAAAGGAGGGGGTGGGGGTTTGGACCCCGAGGTGAAATGTCCCCAAGCTGCCCAGGGCCCAGATGTGGATGTTTTCTAGAAGGGGACTTGTCCTCAGTGGAGCATGGAGACAGAGCAATGTCCTCAGCAGAGCAGGAAGGCCTGTGTGCCCCATCATCACTAGGGTTTCTGCCCATTCTGAAGATTCGCCAGAAAGCTCATAAACCTAACCCTTCTCACCTGGCTGTGGATGTTCCAGGCTCCAAAAATACAATTTGCACTGGAACATAAATCTGCCTGGTGGGAACACTAGTCTATCATATGATGCCAGAACATACTATATAGTGGGCAAGTTAGTAGGAAATTCATGGAATCATATGATGGCATTGAGCAAGAGACAGAGGAGGTACGTCTTACCAGACATCAAATTTTTCCTCTAACTTTGAAAATTTCAGTAATGGTTCATAAGATGACTACAGAAAATAATTGCATTTCTCCCACTTGAAAAAAATCACATCTGAATAACGTCTTAGATCACACAGTATCACATCAACATGGTCATTAGTTTTAAACTATATAGAAAATACTCAACTCAATGACTAACTAATAGTTAACCAATTCATAATAATTATTTATTAATGCATATAGAAATGAGTGCTGAAGATAAGGGTAGGATATTATTTATGATATTTATTTTATGATTATGTTTCCCCCCCCCAGAAAAATAACTTATCTTGCAAATATAATACATTAGAAACTATAAATATCATAAAATAATTCCTAACAAAAGAAAATAAAACAGTCAAGTCTTCTTATGTGTAAACATTCCCCAGTTACAAAAATACATTTCTTTTCCAAATCCAATTTCAATCTTTACTATTGGTTCCAGGATCCGACATCTGGCATGCCTTCAACATCTGATTGACTGTTTCTGCTGATATCTTTAGCTTGTTTAAAGTTCATCAAGCTTATTTAGTACCACAGTGGCGTTTGAGCTGTTCAAAAGGGTCTCAGATCTGCTAAACAGTTTATTTGGACACTGTGCATCTGTGATATCTAATCTGATCTGTAAATAAACCGTAGAGGAAGATAAAACGACGGAGAGAGATAAGAGAACAAAGCTCGCACTGTGTCCATTCACTTCTTAATTGTCTGTCTTCAGTTCCATCCGAGCAGGATGACATTTCCCACTGTCTCTACAGCACTGCTGTTTCTTAGTGATCTGAGTGACTTTTAAGGGGTAAAAGAAAGGAAATAGTATGAACAGTTTTCCTCAGGAGTTATGAATTAAAACAGAAATATCTGCAGGTTAAGCTAGACAATTAACCCTTAACATTTTTAACAGTTTAATAAATAGTTACTCAGTGTTCAAAGTCATCGCTTCACTCTTTAAGTGTCATTCAACAGCAGACGATGAAGAAGGGGCTATAACCCAAATCTCATTTTTGTCAGTTCCAACCCAGCACCCATAAGCAGTAAACTTGTCCTAGATTCCATTCCCAAATCCTAACATCACGCAATAGGGATTCAACTTCAGGCTGTTGTTCATTACACCCTGTGAAGGCATTTTAAATTCAAAAAGGCAAACTGGCAGGGTTTTGCTACAGACATCAACCAGTCGATTGGGGATTTGGAGCCTACGATCAATTCGTGTAAAGAGTTTGGGCATCATTGAGAAAACATATTCCCTGAAGCTGCAGCACTGAATATGTACTTGGCCTTTCCCCTGACTCTACAGTCATATATGCCTCTTACAAGGAGGAGTATGAAGCTGATCCTTTTTCAGTTGATACCAGGGAAGGTCTTGATGCAGCAGATTGCGAGTGCGGACAGGGCCCCCAGACGATGGAACACCTCCTGAGCTGTGGCATGCTGCATGATACATGTACTATAAAGGAGCTGGCAGAGGCCAATGATGTGGCACTCAAATTTCCTCGCTAGTAGTGTGATGACATGAAATGATGTTGATGATGATGACCCTTTAAATAAAAAACCAGAAACTTGTTCATGTGCTGTTATAGAACACCATTTCCAAAAAGTTGGGACACTGAGTAAAATGTGAATACAAACAGAATGCTCTGGTATGCTATGACAATGCACAAGTAATTAAGCGATATCAAAGCAGTTGGGGTTTTGACCAGTCTTGAAATAAAATCCTGAGTCCTCTATGTCTGAGACCAAGACAAGACGGAGTAAAAAAGCAGTCAATTTCAAGACTAGACCGAGACCTTCAAACAGTGGTCTTGAGACCGGTCTCAAGTACTAAAACGCTGGAGGATACAGTGTTTAGAGTAAAGTGGGTAATTGTCATCAGTGAAGAGAAAAGGGAACCCAGAACATCCATCCATCATCTGTAACTGCTTATCCTCTGCAGGGTCGCGGGCAAGCTGGAGCCTATCCCAGCTGGCTATGGGCGAGAGGCGGGGTACACCCTGGACAAGTCGCCAGGTCATTGCAGGGCTGACACAGAGACAAACAACCTTCACACTTTTAGAGCCACCAATTATCCTAACTGTGGGGGAAACCAGAGCACCCGGAGGAAACCCACACAGACACGGGGAGAACATGCAAACTCCACACAGAAAGGCCCCTGTTGGCCACTGGGCTTGAACCCAGCACCTTTTTGCTGTGAGGCAACAGTGCTAACCACTACACCACCATGCTGCCCGAACCCAAAACATTTCTTAGTGATTTTAAATATCCTTTGTGATGCATTCTGTAATATGTACATTGCTTAGCTGAAGGCAGCTAGGCAGAAGAGAGGGAAAGAGTTTACAATGGGAAGTTTTGATAGAAATCGAATGTTTAAAGAGGGATTTCCTGTTGCATTATAATCTGAGAAGCACATCATCTAGTCAATCTAAATAAGCACGTCCCTTCCGCACACTTTTCTCAGAGGGTGGTCCAGTAATATACTTTACCTCACTCATACTAATCAGAGAACCAGGAAGTTCTTGTTCAAGCTATCATTTCAGTATGTCACTATGGGACACTGTGACTCCCAAATTATCAAGCAAGCTTACCTTGTAGATCAATGTTAAATAAACACAATAAGGCCAAAAGTATGGGGACACCAGACCATTACACCCATATCTGCTTCTTGAACATCCCAAGACTTGGTTCACAATTTACTGCTCAAACAGCCTCCACTCTTCTGAGAAGACTTTCCAGTATATTTTGGAATTGTTGTGGGGATTTGTGCATTTAGCCACAAGAGCATTACTGAGGTTGGACATGGATCCTGAACAAAAAGGCATGGCATGTAGTTGATATTCCAATTCATTCCAAAGGTGTTCAGTGGGGTTGAGGTCAGGGCTCTGTGTACATTGGTGCTTGAAAGTTTGTGAACCCTTTAGAATTTTCTATACATTTCTGCATAAACATGACCTAAAACATCATCAGATTTTCACACAAGTCCTAAAAGTAGATAAAGAGAACCCAGTTAAACAAATGAGACAAAAATATTATATTTGGTCATTTATTTATTGAGGAAAATGATCCAATATTACATATCTGTGAGTGGCAAAAGTATGTGGACCTCTAGGATTAGCAGTTAATTTGAAGTTGAAATATTAGAGTAGGGTGTTTTCAATCAATGGGATGACAATCAGGTGTGAGTGGGCACCCTGTTTTATTTAAAGAACAGGGATCTATCAAAGTCTGATCTTCACAACACGTTTGTGGAAGTGTATCATGGCACGAACAAAGGAGATTTCTGAGAACCTCAGAAAAAGCGTTGTTGATGCTCATCAGGCTGGAAAAGGTTACAAAACCATCTCTAAAGAGTTTGGACTCCACCAATCCACAGTCAGATTGTGTACAAATGGAGGAAATTCAAGACCATTGTTACCCTCCCCAGGAGTGGTCAACCAACAAAGATCACTTCAAGAGCAAGGAGTGTAATAGTCGGCGAGGTCACAAAGGACCCCAGGGTAACTTCTAAGCAACTGAAGGCCTCTCTCACATTGGCTAATGTTAATGTTCATGAGTCCACCATCAGGAGAACACTGAATAACAATGGCGTGCATGGCAGGGTTGCAAGGAGAAAGCCACTGCTCTCCAAAAAGAACATTGCTGCTCGTCTGCAGTTTGCTAAAGATCACATGGACAAGCCAGAAGGCTGTTGGAAAAATGTTTTGTGGACGGATGAGACCAAAATAGAACTTTTGGGTTTAAATGAGGAGCGTTATGTTTGGAGAAAAGAAAACACTGCATTCCAGCATAAGAACCTTATCCCATCTGTGAAACATGTAGTATCATGGTTTGGGCCTGTTTTGCTGCATCTGGGCCAGGATGGCTTGCCATCATTGATGGAACAATGAATTCTGAATTATACCAGTGAATTCTAAAGGAAAATGTCAGGACATCTGTCCATGAACTGAATCTCAAGAGAAGGTGTGTCATGCAGCAAGACAACGACCCTAAGCACACAAGTTGTTCTACCAAAGAATGGTTAAAGAAGAATAAAGTTAATATTTTGGAATGGCCAAGTCAAAGTCCTGACCTTAATCCAATCGAAATGTTGTGGAAGGACCTGAAGCGAGCAGTTCATGTGAGGAAACCCACCAACATCCCAGAGTTGAAGCTGTTCTGTATGGAGGAATGGGCTAAAATTCCTCCAAGCCGGTGTGCAGGACTGATCAACAGTTACCGGAAACGTTTAGTTGCAGATATTGCTGCACAAGGGGGTTACACCAGATACTGAAAGCAAAGGTTCACATACTTTTGCCACTCACAGATATGTAATATTGGATCATTTTCCTCAATAAATAAATGACCAAGTATAATATTTTTGTCTCATTTGTTTAACTGGGTTCTCTTTATCTACTTTTAGGACTTGTGTGAAAATCTGATGATGTTTTAGGTCATATGCAGAAATATAGAAAATTCTAAAGGGTTCACAAACTTTCAAGCACCATTGTAATATTGAAATAGGAATCTGTCTATTTTGTCATGCCTGTTCTTAAATGGGTAATTTCAGCATTAATATTACGAAAGGATATAAATTAGGACCACTAGAGATATGAAATATTTATAAACAAATGAAAGTTTCATCCCAAAATAAAACATGTTATTCATCAATATCTTTATTTGTCCTTTAAAAGAAATGCACAATTCAGCAAGGCTACTACATAGAAATGGCCATACAACAGCAATCTGCCTTTTTTTATTAGACTGTTCACCACAATTCTCTAATAAATTATGTTGCTTCATGAGCATTCTGTTTCTTATTACAATAACACTGCTTCTGGCAAGACATACATTTATTCTGTACCTGTTCAAAAAAAAAAGCTATATTACTCTGAGCATCTGCCATATGCTAAGTTCAGAAAGTAAGGGGCTATAATGGCAAAAATATAAAATAAATGAACTTGCATAGCTTTAGTTGTCATGAAGATAAGGCACTTCACCAGTACTTGATAGGAGGCAATTCATTCCATGACCAAATATTTTTAGGCCAGGGCTGGCATGTATAAAGCTTTTGAATGACACTACTTAAGAAGTCTATTTAAGCCCGAAAAATAGCTAAAAGCCTGTTGTAAAACTGGATCATAAACATTCAAAGAGCAACTCTTAGCAAGGAGTAGTAGTTAATCATGGGATTAGATCTAAAGCATGAGGAACAACGGTTGCATTGTGATAAATCGGTTAAATACATCATAACTCCATAGTAAGAACTGATAAAAGTGCACAAGATGTAGGTTGTGTGAAAAATCATATCAGCGGTGTATTCTAGCTTACGTTCATGAAAAAAAAACCCAACTGCAAACACAATTTAACTAGTCATGTTCCATATGGCAAATCTATTTATGTAAAAATAGAAATATTTTAATTTAATATGCTACCGTGTCAATAATAACAGATTTAATCTCACTTCCACCGAGGATATCCAGTTATAATGCCATATTTACCAAGGGATGCTTTAGAGATTTCGCTTATTTATGGCCCTGGTCACACTATTGGTCCGACTCCAAAAGAGGCCATGTCTAAGCTCCTATTAGATCATGTTTGATATTCATCACCAAAAGTACAACATGTCCTAATAGTGTTCATATACGACTAGCTCAGGTAGCATAATGAGTTTTCTGATCTATTTCCAGGAGACCACAGTCACCCAAAGCCTTCCATGCGGCCATACCGTATGCCGTGTTGTATGCAGATGTAGGACCAGATAGGAAGTGTTCATAGATTTTTCCTGTTTGGCACAGCCTCGAAATTTCTTGTTGGTTGGACTCCTAACAGTTGACAGTTTAAATGTGTAGTAAGATTCAAGCTGCATGTTGAACACCAGTCTCACCAGATGCAATGCAAACCCATGGTTCTGTATGTGACATTTTCCGTAAACAACTTGGAGTTACTTCTAGTAGGCTGCTGCGTCCCAACAGGTAAGAACTGGAGTCATTCAAAATGCTCTCTGAGAAGGCGGAGTCTAACATACTGTATATATGAAGAATTTGGTTCCAAAACACTATATATCCAATTCCACTGTTTTGAGAAAAAAATCACTTTTTCTGATTACAGGAAGTGATAAAAGGAAAACCACTGTATCCTGTTTTAAAATTTAGTGACTAACTCCTTAATGATAATAAACTTCAAAAATTAAATCCAGAACAGCTAACAGCTTTTAACTGAACCAAATAATTTTTTTTTTTTGTCAAGTAGCTACATATCCACGCCACGGCATTTTTCCCCGAAATGCTACGTATCCCTTTCTATTTAAAGTGCATTTAACCGTGTTCTTTCATGACAGATTATTTTATTTTGTAGATTATTTTATCAAAATTATTCATAATTTAGTGTGAAATTGTCCAATAAATGCGAGACGTGACAAAGTGATTTCCTACTTCATGGGTGCAGGCATCTTAGAAGACTTCACGCCAATGGCAGTCTCTGATTGGCCAAATGGATATGTCTGGTTTTGAGAAAAATCCGTGATGGCGCTTGTTGCGTTTTGGAATGAAAGGCCGTAATGCAGTGTGTAAATCAATGGCAGATATCGTGCTTTGGCAAAAACTGAATATGGTACGAGTAAGATATGATAATTGCTGATGGTTTGCTGGCGGGAGTTTAAATTTTTCAAATACCAAACTCATATATATATATATATATATATATATATATATATGAGTGATTCCACGCTTATGGGTACTGAAATGGGGACATGAACTTATTTTTAAAAATTCACCTAAAACCATTTCTTTTTTTTACCATCAGGTCACAAAACATGTAATCTTTAATGAATGATATGTTAAAAGATAACTTTAATTTTCTGAGATGTAATAAAAACATATTTATATGCCAAAGTCAGAACGTAACAGAAGTGTTGTGGACATATATATTCTCAATTTTAACAATGTAGAATTACTTTTTGAAACATAGGAAGGTGATGTTTTAGCAAATATAATTAATAAACATGTGTAGTAGAATAAACATACACATTCTTTCAATAAGATTAACATGGTATAGAGCTAGATTGTAATTAATTTGTAACAGACGCGAGATGGACTATCGTAACAGAAGTAATGTAACAGACATTTTGGAACTCATAGGCTTGACTTTGGCATATAAATATGTTTTTATTACATCTCATAAAATTAAAGTTATCTTTTAACATATCATTCATTAAAGATTACATGTTTTGTGACCTGATGGTAAAAAAAGAAATGGTTTTAGGTGAATAAGTTCATGTCCCCATTTCAGTACCCATAAGCGTGGAATCACTCATATATATATATATATATATATATATATATATATATATATATATATATATATATATAGGTGTAATACACAGACGTCTGAAACACTGAGAATTTTTTAGATGTGCCATTTGGCCAAAGTTCATTCGACTATTTTCCGTAAACATTTGTCACATACTGTACAGAATTTCAATTACCTCTGTAAGTGGTGCTTCAATTCTGCTGAAATTTTCAAGCTTTGCCACAAACAAAGTGTGTTTACCTTGCTTGGATCATTGACAAGCTGAGGTAAAGTGAATTTTAGAAACATTGAGTTTACACCACATTCTTATTTGAAGCAGAAGAGCCTTCTTGTTGCTTCATTCAGATGCCTGAATAATGTGCACTAGGTCCTATTAAGCGCTCACTGTGATTTGCTTACTTTAGGGTATTTGGAAATCAAAAAGTATAGTACTGGGTACATACAAGGATGTTTCAATTTTAGCCCTTGTGCAACGTAATTGGGACCAAGAGCATGACCAGAGCCTATGACATGCGGTTCTGTAGTCAAGCACAAACCCCACTGGACCCAAATACAAAGCGTATAGCTGAGTTGGATGAAAGAAAGGCATAAAGAATATAAAGCAAAGAGTATGATCAAAAAAAAGGATGATCATATCGGTATCCGATCTGATAACAAGAGTGCTCTGAGAGCACAATATCCCCCGCTGGCAACTGTGCCATAACGCTGGTAAAATGCGACTGAATTGAACGAAATTGGAATATGCATATTACTGACATATAACAAAGAATCCTGTCAAGTTTCATGGAATTCCTCCAAAAATTGTGAGAGGAGTTGATTTCAGAAGGTGAGTACCCTTCTCAGGACAGATGGACAGATGGATGGATGGACAGACATTGCCACGACATAATCCCCCTTCGGGCTTTTCAGCCAGCGGGGGATAAAAATGAGAACCTTATTTTTTTTAAAAAAGGCTTACCAGGAGTTCATACGTGTGATTAATGCTGTGTATCCTGCTGTACTGCACACCATATGAGTATATGATTGCGAGAAAAGAGGGTATTGGTTATCAAAATGCCAGATGCAGACCTTATAAAGAATTATAAGAAGCTATGAACAAAGTTTTAACTACTGACTGTATTAATTGGTATTGATTTCGCAGGGCACAAGCACAGGTGGATTTAGTGAAATGTGTGTGCAATTTGTGATCAGTCACTCCAACAGAACCATTACAGGTAGAGACAGCCCGAGATACAGCACTCCTGAACGTAGCTGGTAAGTAAACGCTAAGTAACTGGCTAAAAACGGAAGCACTTTGTAACTAAAATGTGTTGTTTATTCATATTTACAATCCACATGCCATCTTACATTTGAGATCAAATGAGCAGAGCAACCAGATGATCCATAACCTTAATGGCTGTGCCTCTATCAGCCATTATTGCATTGTTTCTTATCATGTTGGGGATATTTGATGAGTGACTAATTCGAAGACGAAAAAAAAAAGGATAAAAATCAGTTGTATTACATCCTATCTCAGAGTTGCCACCTGAAAAGAAATTCTTGCCCTTCAATAGTTACCCATTTAAGGGCACCTTTAAGGTTAAATAATTTTTGTGCATTGCTTTCATTCTTAGGCCTAAGTATAGGGTGACTGTATTTCCTGATTTCTTGGCACCAAAAACCAGAATTTTACTCGGAGAGGCTTTATACATACCCGCCCTGGGTTTCTCATCTCATAGCTCAAATAAGCAAGCAGTTTAATGAAATCTGAGCACAGCCTCAAAATGCATATCCTATGTAGATTCATCACTCCCTTTTAACGTGTTTTTATTCTGCTCCATTCACTCTAAAAAATTAAGATTATTTTTGTGCATATAAGGGTAGAGACTCACATGTTCTGTAACCCGACAAAACCCAGTGATTCTTAAAGGACAAAAAACTTTGTGCAGAGGTTTCGGGGTTATGTGGCAGAGGGGGATTTTTTTCTTCTTTTTCACTTTTTTTTTCTGAGAAACAAATATGGAAAATAATATTGGGTAAAACAAGACAGTCTTTGTTAAATTGGCACTGTTGACCGAGGTAACAATTAGAACTTTAAATGCATCATATGGCATCATCTGTGGTAGAGAAAAACATGGCACTGGGACTCCTCCTGCAAAACAGTCCGGAAAAGAAGGAGCATTTATTGGGATGCAGAATATCAATGGTTCAAACACAAACTGAAAAAGCAGCTGGTATACTGCTCACAGCTCGGAGGACTGGCTGGTGGGTTGGAATCTCACTTGCTTTAGCCCAGCTGGTCCTCATACTGTTTCCTGAAACAGTCTCCAGCTGGAAAGAAATCCCAGCATCGCTCTTGATACATCTTCCACACATACGACTCCTGTGGAAGAAATAAACGGAAACTGCTTTTGAATGTTCTGGTGATGGAGAAAAATGAATGAGCTAGTTTGAATGCGCAAATTAGCAGGGCCTGAGTCTACATGAGCCTCTCCACAAGCAGGAAACCACTGAAAGTACATGGAAAGAAAAAAAAATAGAACCAAAATGACAAAAAAAAAAAAAAATCAATATAACCCCAATTCCATGAATTTGGGACGCTGGGTAAAATGTAAATAAAAACAGAATATGACTATTTGTAAATCATGGAAACTCTGTATTTCACTGAACATAGTACAAAGACAAAATATCAAATGTTGAAACTGACAAATTTTATTGTTTTTTTGAAAAATATATGCTCATTTTGAATTTGATGTCAGCAACATGTTTCAGAAAAGCTGGGACAGGGCGTGTTTACCACTGTGTTGCATCACCTCTACTTTTAACAACACTCTGTAAACATTGAGGAACTGAAGAGACCAATTGCTGTAGTTCTGAAAGAGAAATGTTGTCCCATTCTTGCCTGATATACAATTTCAGTTGCTCAACAGTTCGGGGTCTCCTTTGTCGTATTTTGGACTTCATAATGCGCCAAAGGTTTTAAATGGGAGACAGGTCTGGACTGTAGGCAGGCCAGTTTAACATCTGGACTCTTTTACTATGGAGCCATGCAGTTTTAATATGTGCAGAAAGCGCTTTGGCATTGTCTTGCTAATAGAAGGAAGGCCTTCCCTGAAAAAGATTTTGTCTGGATGGCAGCATATTGCTCTGAAACATGTATATCATTCAGCATTAATGATGCCTTCCCAGATGTACAAGCTACCCATGTCATGTGCACTAATGCACCCTCATACCATCACAGATGCTGGATTTTGAACTGTGCACTGATAAGCCGGATGGTCCCCCTCCGCTTTAGCCTGGAGGACATAGTGTCCATGATTTTGAAAAATTATTTCTACTTTTGATTCGTCAGACCTCGGGACAGTTTTCCACTTCGTCTCAGTCCATCATAAAAGAGCTCGGGTCCAGAGAAGGTGGTGGTGTTTCTGGATATTGTTTATATCTGGTTTTAACTTGCATTTGTGGATGCAGTAATGAACTGTTTTTACAGACGATGGTTTTCTGAAGTGTTCTTGAGCCCATACAGTGATTTCCACTACAGACACGTGTCTGCTTTTAATGCAGTGTCGCCTGAGGGCCTGAAGATCACAGGCATCCAATGTCAGTTTTCAGCCTCGTCTCTGGCATACAGAGATTTCTCCAGATTCTCTGAATCCTTTAAATGATATTATGTACCATAGATGATGTGATCCCCAAATTCTTTGCAATTTTACATTGAGGAACGTTATTCTTAAATTGTTGCACTGTTTAGGCCAATTTATGCTGACAACGCAGTCCTTGCAGATGGTGTCGCAGATGGTGTCTGCGTAGCCCCCCCCTTCGCAGACGCTCTGCGAGCACCTCCCAAAAATTGTGACCGCCGCAGAAGCCTCGCAGACAGCGTCGCAGACAAGAGGGCTCTGATTGGTCCACTCTACATCCGCTGTACACGCACTTCCGCTTCCCTACTTTCCTGGTTTGTTTTGTTTTCACGACCGCCATTTTTAAAAACACGAGCGAAGATGGAGCAGCACGAAGAGCGGTTGATCGAGGAAGTGAGGAAGTACGTACATCTATACGACTCCAGTTCTAGTCATTATAAATAACTGGAGGATAAACACTCCACTAACCACACCCACCAACTACTCCTAGCGATTTCGCAACTTCGCGCCCCCTTGCGTTGTGGCGGTGAATAACATCGCGCACGCCTACTACTCCCCGCTCAATGATAAATTACAACTGTCTGCGAAAAGCTATCTGCGAAAGCCTTGTCGCAAGAGCATGCAGAGGCCCTTTGCCCACGCAGTCTTTTACAGAGCAGTGAACCCCTCCACATCTTTACTTCTGAGAGACTCTGCCTCTCTGGGATGCTCTTTTTATACCCAATCATCTTACTGACTTGTTGTCAATTAACAAAATTAGTTTTGTTTTGCTTTTTTTTTAGCATTACATAACTTTTTTGTTGTCCCTGCCCCAACTTTTCTGAAATATGTTGCTGACATCAAATTCAAAATAAGCATATATTTTTCAAAAAAACAATAAAATTTCTTAGTTTCAACATTTGATATGTCGTCTTTGTACTATTTTCAATGAAATATAGGGTTTCCATGATTTGCAAATCTTCATATTCTGGGGGGGGGGTTTTGTTTGTTTTTTGTTTTTTTTACACAGTGTACCAAACTTATGGAATTGGGGTTGTAAATAAAAAAAAAGACAGGGCCTATTCTAAAGCCAAGCTCAATATAGACGTTAAATGAAGAAAAGTTCTGGTTTCTCTGGAGAATTTTATTTTATGGTTCAGCTTCGTTCATATATGGACAGGACAGGGAAACTTGAAACACAATATAACAGGACAAGGACAGGACAAGGCAACCTTACCTGACCAGTATGCTCTGTTTCATCCTTGTTGACAAGGTACATTAGGAAAAACCTAAAACATCAGGCATAACAGTAAACTGAACAGGCATATCTGTAAAACAACATGAATTAATTTAAGTGCTGACCAAAGCTGAGATACTTTAAGCTGATTATACTGCAACATGATAATCTGGTTTTAGATTTACACAGGATACGGGTCTGCTGGGTTTTCCTTACTGTCCCTCGTACTGTTAATGGTGTGATATTAGATCGGAGGGTTGGATATCAGGAGCTTCACAATGAAACTCTTTTGATTTAGGAATGCATTATATCACATGGTCTCACTGACGGAATAATAAGAATGATGTGGGACAAACTACTACTACTACATACAAAGACTTTTGTTAACAACATATAGTTTAATGTCTTGGAGGGCACTGCACATGACCAGTTCATCAGCTATCTGACATCTAATAATCTATTCTCGGCTCATCAAAGTGGAAATAAGAGATGTCACTCAGCGGAAACTCTGGGGGTTCTCTTCCCTAATTATTTGTACAAAGCCATTGATGAGGAAAAGGTGACTGCTGTTCTCCTGCTTGACCTTAGCAAGGCGTTTGATAGTATCAACCATCAGAAACTACTTACGAAGTTATGAAACCTCAACGTTTCCAAGATGGTCCTTGCATGGTTCCAAAGTTATTTGACGGGCAGGAGACAACAAGTACGCATTAATAGTTCCCTCTCAAGTCCCTTGGGTCTAAAGCATGGCGTTCCACAAGGGTCCATTCTCAGTCCCTTGCTCTTCAACCTGTATAGCCATCAACCAGTTTGCAAGACATATTGAGTCGTATGTTGACGATACCAAGCTTTACGTCTCATTCTCCAACAAAGAGATCAACGGAGGGCTCAACGACCTCAAGCAAGACCTGCTGCAAGTGGCTGCTTGGTGTTGTGAGAACAATTCACTGACTAATCCTGACAAGACCAAGTTGTGTGTGTTTGGATCAAGCAAGATGCTCAGTCAGACGCCTATCCCATCCATTACGTTCCTGGGGAAGGAGCTACCTGTCGTTCACCCAGTTACAGACCTTAGCGTTCTAGTCAATAAGAACTTATCATCTGATGAACATATCAGGACTTTAGCCGCAGATCTAATAAGCAAACTAGTAATAAAGTAGGATCTGTCACCTTTTTGACCAACAAACACTCTTTACAATCATTAACTCTTTAATTTTTACTAACCTTTTTTACTGTCTGATCAGGTACCAGCAATTCAAATATTCATAAGTTACAGCTAGTGCAGAATTTTGCTGCCTGAATTCCATCTGGGCGGCACAAATATGAACACATAACACCTACTCTCAAGGAACTGAAGCTTTTACCTGTGTCTGATTTATTAACCATAAGAGACGCTGTACTTGTGTATAAATGCATGAATAATCTTGCCCCTAATTATCTTACTAGATTGTTCAGGAAACACTTCAGTATACATCAACATAACACTAGAAACAGTAACAATCTGAATATCCCTAAGTGTCGTACTGCCAAGGCACAGAACTCATTTCTTTATAGAGGGATTTCTGTCTGGAACTCACTCCCAGAGGCAATTTCCAAGTCTCTATCAGTATCCATTTTTAAACGTAACTTAGAGTTGTATTATTTCGAGAGGTGGCTGCACACCGAGTTCTAATAAGTTTGATGATAACATTGGAAATAGTACTTCTGTTAGGTTTTGATCATAACTCCTTTCTATATACTTCCATAGAATACTTTCATTTATTTCTATATTATTTGTAATTAGAAATATTTATACTCCTATAACCACTTGCAAATTAGCTATGAAGACCCCATTATGGGAACCTAATGAAGATTATTGTATTGTATAATGTGGATACCAAAAAATGATATCAATAAGAAAGGGAATATGGGCTATAAAATGCTGATTCCAAAGCAAATAATTATAAAATGAATCCATTACTCAGAGGATTAGAGGAAAAAAGTAAATGTTGTGTGAGTGAAGTGGGGCATGTGGTACTTACAGGTAGTTTGCCAAGTTGTGCTCTTGTAGCGTGTGTGTCTCAAAGCCATGTGGAGTTGTGTCAAAGTAGTCATTTCCAATGCCACAGATGAAGCATTTAGTCTGAAAAACACGTATCAATTTGTCACATTTTAAAGGCACTACATTATTAGATACACTACCGTTCAAAAGTTTGGGGTCACCCAGACAATTTTGTGTTTTCCATGAAAAGTCACACTTTTATTTACCACCATAAGTTGTAAAATGAATAGAAAATATAGTCAAGACATTTTTCTGGCCATTTTGAGCATTTAATCGACCCCACAAATGTGATGCTCCAGAAACTCAATCTGCTCAAAGGAAGGTCAGTTTTATAGCTTCTCTAAAGAGCTCAACTGTTTTCAGCTGTGCTAACATGATTGTACAAGGGTTTTCTAATCATCCATTAGCCTTCTGAGGCAATGAGCAAACACATTGTACCATTAGAACACTGGAGTGAGAGTTGCTGGAAATGGGCCTCTATACACCTATGGAGATATTGCACCAAAAACCACACATTTGCAGCTAGAATAGTCATTTACCACATTAGCAATGTATAGAGTGGATTTCTGATTAGTTTAAAGTGATCTTCATTGAAAAGAACAGTGATTTTCTTTCAAAAATAAGGACATTTCAAAGTGACCCCAAACTTTTGAACGGTAGTGTATTCCATCTTTAAACATTTTTTTTTCCACTTTGTATTGCATTTTGATTAGCGAAACTGCCAAATGGTAAATCGACCTAGTGATGTTCCATTTGCATTTCAACCCATTGTACTTGACCCATGACTGAAATCAATATAACTGAAACATAGCAAAGGGCGGCATGGTGGTGTAGTGGTTCACACTGTCGCTTCACAACAAGAAGGTTCTGGGTTCGAGCCCCGTGGCCAGCGAGGGCCTTTCTGTGTGGAGTTTGCATGTTCTCCCCGTGTCCGCGTGGGTTTCCTCCGGGTGCTCCGGTTTCCCCCACAGTCCAAAGACATGCAGGTTAGGTTAACTGGTGGCTCTAAATTGACCGTAGGTGTGAATGGTTGTGTGTTTCTATGCGTCAGCCCTACGATGACCTGGTGACTTATTGTGAGGCAACAGTGTTAACCACTACACCACCGTTGTCACAGTCATGATTCAAAGGGGGAAAACAACAACAAAAAAATGTTTTTGTTCTCAAAATTAAAACCTAGTGAATGGTGTGATTTCAGTTGTACTAAATTGAACAAAATCACCATTCTTGAAGAATTTTCAGGCTTTGTGGATACACAGTTAGCACTGCCCTTTAGTTTGTATATTTACCCATTTTTGAAATTGGTGCTTGTTTTTACTTGTCTGCTGTTGTACTCTTACCTCCATGTCCTCTTTCACTTGCTCCTGTTGGTCTCGCAGTTCCCCAAAGGCATCAATGATCAAACCTGCAGCCACACACACACACACACACACGTAACACTTAATTACAGGACATGTTCCTTTTACGTAACTATAAGATACCTTTTCTTGGTAACAGGTTTTTTCATGATATTATTCAACAGCACATTTAATAAACACCTCATCATTTTTGGAATATACTACATTACAATCATGGACACATACACTTGCAGAACTTAGCTGTGCACCATGACATCAGACCTCAGCATGTACTGAATAATTTATAGTAACAGCAAGTTCTCTGTATGAGGAGTTCAATGATTAAGGTCACAATAGCAGATTTATTACATAAATACATGTACGTGTAAATAATAATGTAAAAACAAGAAACAAAAACAATTACAGCTTTAAAGCCTGCTTCGTAGGATAATTGATTACTGGTTATTGGATCTTGAGGGTTTTTTTCCAGGAGAAACAAGTCTCCATGCACTTTATTCTGCTTTTTTTTTTTGAAGTCTAACCGTCAATGTAAAACCAAAGTATATTTTAAATGTTATTTACCAGACAAAGCCCCTAGTTTTACTTAGCTAAGAAAAAAAAAACCGTTTGGATTTACTGGAATATCAATCATTCATAAGTATTTACAAGTAAAAGTGTCACAAGGATTTATTTTATACAAAAGTGATCTATGATGTTTTGCTTATGGTGAAAATGTACTAAAACTGGGTCTGTATATGATTGATCACTGCGATACTGCTATATTGCCAAGAGCAGCTGGTTTAAAAATAATATGCTTGTTGGCATCTACAAGACCCGTCTATATAAGGAATATGCTTCAGTAAGAAGTCGGGTAAAAATTATATTCACATATTTAGAAATTGATCAGTGTTTTCCCCCCCACAGATTTTTCTCTCAATGTGAGTCGCAGTTTCCCAGTGCACCGAGTGCCGCTTGCTTTTACATTCACATCGTTCACTTGATTTTCATTTTCACCTGTTTATCTCTTACCCAGGGCCGTAGCCAGGATTTTTCAAATACCGAGGTCAAGCATGGCTGACAGCACCGAAGGCCCCCCCAGCACAACTCAAATAAATAAATAAATAAATAAATAACCCAGGATAGATTTGGTGGTGGACACATTTATTTTAACAATTCTAAAACTGTGGCACCATAACTGTGGTGTTTTATCTGACATAAAAGTAGAACGGTAGTGAACTCTTGAACTGAGTATATATACCTAAAGTACCAGTTACCTAAACTATTGGCATTATTTACATTGCAGCATACACATGACAGAAAGGGTGTGAACTGCTGAATTGTAAGCTTTAGTATTACACCTTATAATAATAGTGTGAGTGAGTGAGTGAGTGAGTGAGTGAGTGAGTGTGTGTGTGTGTGTGTGTGTGTGTGTGAGTGAGTGAGTGAGTGAGTGAGTGAGTGAGTGAGTGAGTGAGTGAGAGAGTTTGTGTGTTATTTGTGGGTGTCTGTATGTGTAGAGACATTCTGAGCAGTAATGTAAAGGCATCAGTCTATCTGGCTGTCTTGAATTGAGATCCATTTGCATGCATTCTCTGAAACAGAGTGTTCTCACCATTGCCTGTAATGTAAGTTTGGCTCACAACACATTTACTTCAACAATTCTAAAACTGTGCCATCAGAACTGTGGAGTTTTGTCTGACATAAAAGTCAAAACTGAACTGAGTGTATTGCTCAGCTACCTGAAGTATTGGCATTATTTACATTTCATTATCTTAAATTACATTAGAATGTAGAGCTATTAGTTCTGTGTGAAGACTATGTATTAGAGAGAGTGTGTGAGAGTGTATTATTTGTGTGTGTGTGTCTGTGTGAGTGAGAGAGAGAGAGAGAGTTATGAGAGAGAGAGACAGCGAGAGAGTTACTCGAACAAGCCCGTTTAGTCAGCCCTGCACAGGGCTGCCTGTGACAACGTAGTTTTGAATGTTTCTCGAAATGCTAACTAAAATGTAATAGGCAATGACAATGAAACGTTTCCCCTTGGAAAGTTGGCATGACACCGCTGAACGGTCTGCCACTGCACTGACAGTATTTTCTCACCTTCCCTCCTTCTCTTTCCCTGCTCTTCTGTTGGCTGTCCAAACCTTAATTTAGTTTGTTGCAACTTTTTCATTTTGCACTCGGGTAAAGCTCTATAATGCGATGTGACTATTAGCCTACGTTAGGTTAGGTAGGCATATGTGATAGAGCGAGCGTAGACTACACCCTGCCTGTTTTACCAAAACCCAACTTCCCCGGCCGACACTAGTATAGGCTATATCGCGTGACGCTGCGTTAGACACGGCAACGATAGAGATAGAGGCTGAGAGATTTCAGGTGACATTAGACAAATGTGAATTTTATTGGGGGGAAATACAGATGACATGTGGATGTGGACGCTGCGTTTTACATTGATCACTGCTCGAATTCAGCGTAGACCAATTTTAAATTTCTGAAAAAAAAAAACAGAGGACATGACCTCGGTGTCCTCAATGGTAGTTACGGCCATGCTCTTACCCATTGTGTTCACCGATTCCCCGTTCGCCTTTAATAAGTTTGTCCATTTAAATCCTGCTGTTTCTGTTTTTTGGCTGTGAAGGCTTATTATTCAACTTGTCTTATTAAGTACTGAGCCTTTCTTGTTTCTGTGTTTTCTGGTTCTGTCCCTCACCCATTCCTCTCGTGTTCTGAATATGTTTATTTTCCTGTTGAATGTTGTCTGCCTGTTCCTTGACCTAAGCTATGGATGCTGATGATTTTTGGAGTTCCCAAAATAACTCTCATGCTGAGTTTATCCACTTGCATGTTACAGCGGTATAAGTGAGCTTCAGAGGAGCTGGTGGATGTAGCTTTTAACAGCTAAGGATCTGCTGATTTTTTAAAAAAAATTTATTTATTCATTGAAAACACTGAAGTGGATGCTACCGGTAGTTCAAAAGCAGGTAGCTAATGCATGCCAAGGCTTAACACAGGCTCCTGTCTCATGCAAGGAGCCCCATACTGTATTATGCAGTGTTTCTGCCACGATATTAAACATCTTAAAAAATCTTAAGTGAATAAAAATAAGCACCAGATGCCTACGAGAGAATTATTTCTGTTTTTCCCCCACTGAGACCTACACCCTCACAAACACCTCACATGCCCCTCAGCATGACGCTAATCCGCCTCTCTGCATGTGTCATTCTGAGCCTTCCCAGATCCCGACACACAGTCGGAGTGACTTTAACCCACTGAGACAAAGCCAGTGTCAACCTGTCTGCTGGAGCTGCCTGAGTCGCACAGCCTACAGGAGGCTCGGACATAATTCTGTAATTTTAGTTCATACATTAAAATATACTGTAACCCTTTGTTTCGCTCCATCACACTATACATACTCTATTTATGTGGCCATTCTTAATAGAATGTGTATTCTAAAATTATTTGCAAATTTGTCTATTGAGTGGGTAACTACTAAAACAGCTGCTGGTAAATATTTAAATAATATTGACTGGCGTTGAGTGGTCTATCACATGTATTCCATTCAGCTAGCATGATATTGAACGAGTCGAAGGCTGGATGGAATATATCTGATAGACCATGAAAAAAAAGCCGGCCAATATCTCATCTCATTATCTCTAGCCGCTTTATCCTGTTCAACAGGGTCGCAGGCAAGCTGGAGCCTATCCCAGCTGACTACGGGCGAAAGGCGGGGTACACCCTAGACAAGACGCCAGGTCATCACAGGGCCGACACATAGACACAGACAACCATTCACATTCACACCTACGGTCAATTTAGAGCCACCAGTTAACCTAACCTGCATGTCTTTGGACTGTGGGGGAAACCGGAGCACCCGGAGGAAACCCACGCGGACACGGGGAGAACATGCAAACTCCGCACAGAAAGGCCCTCGCCGGCCACAGGGCTCGAACCCTGACCTTCTTGCTGTGAGGCAACAGCGCTAACCACTACACCACCGTGCCCCCCGCCGGCCAATATTATTATTATTATTATTATTATTATACATTCGATGAAAACTTTCTCGCATCAGCTCCGACGTGTGACGTCATGTTGTCTTGACACCCATGCAATATCGTAACCCATATTCAACGCTAATTCTCCGTTGGGTAGAATGACGTAATACACGTAGGATAAGCGATATGCTAACAATATTGCATGCTATCAAACCAAATGAATGAAACCCGCTAGAAGGGAATAGAACACGTTTTTATTCCATCAAAAAAGTGTGCTGTGTGTATAATAATGTATAATATTGCTATAAATTTCTCATTTCTAGTGCCCTCGTTGTGACTGTCTCTGTACTTTGTCCCAAATGTCACGTTATTTTAAGCTTTACTCATTAGAAGTATTTCTTTGCCCTTGCCAACTGAATCATATTTTACCTTGGATGATGGCCAGGAGGATGACAATGACAAAGAAGAAAAAGGTGATATCAAAGAGGATGCGGTAAAGCTCATAGGGGTCACCGGCTGGATCCTCAATCTCATCTCCTATTCCCCCACCAGCACGCACACCCACATACATGTGGAACAGATAGCACTGATAAATAGAAAATTATAGAAAAAAAAAAATATATATATATTAGAATTAGCTAAAAATAACAAACATTCTAATATTTTCCAATCAATTCTATAATGATATCGGAATGAATGTTAGTAATAAGAGTATGTACATGTCCAGACGAGTAAAATTATTTGTTGTTTTGCATCTTCTTTTTAAGATTTAATAGAAATGCATGGGTGCAAGTATACAATTTTCAAAAACCTGAAAAGCCTGACAAAGTCAGACGTGCATGGCGCAGCCATGCGGGGGGGTGGGGGGGGGGTTTACAAAGGGGGGGTTACAAAGGGGGGTGAACCCCTTAGGGCTCGAAAAAAAAATTTAAATTACAAGTTAAAATGATTGTCTCTCATGCAATCTCATGCAAACATTTATAATATTAATAGTTATATGATTTGCATATTCACATCAAATGTTTAATACATTTCATCAATTCATCTGAAATAACAATATTTCAAGTACAAGGCTTGATATTTCAAAACATCTAGCAACTAATTTAAATGTTGAAACAACCATTTTTAATATGCTTTTGCTGTGGTACCTTTTTTACAATATATACACTGGAATAACTGTGTCGATTTGGTCAAACAATGTGCTACGTGCGTGAAACATGATATCACACGTATAACATGGTGAAACAACGGGCTAGTCAGGACTGCTCGTCGGTGAGCGGTGTATAAATTGAATGAGGTTTGTGGCGAAGACAAGATGAAAAGATTTGTCTTGTGCAGAGACTGTACTGCGGTAACCCGGTAATACGCTGAGAGTGAGACAGTGAGAGGGCCACCCCATACCCCCCCAAAAAAAAAATCTCAACGGATTTACACAATTTGGAAAAATGACTTTTTCAGAACCGAAAAAACCGGAGCTTCCGGCACATGCCGGAAAACTTGCACCCATGGAAATGTGACTAAAGGGGTGTTCACACGGCAACTTTTACTCCGGTGTAGCGCCGGGGCTGCCCCGGTAGAGCGTTCACACGGTACAAAGTTATACCGGTGTAGCCCCTGAAAGCTGCTTAAACCGGTGCAAATCTAACCCTGCTCGGGAGGTGGTTTAAGAAATTTACTCCGGAGTAAATGCTAGTTTGCGGGGCAGCACCGATATAAAATGGGCCGTCTGAACGCTACAGGGGTAGACTCGCTACGCGTGAGGAGAGTTGATTACATAAGGGTATTGCATAATTTGCATCCTGGTATTTTGCGCTTCCAAAATGGCGAATATCAACAACAACAGAACTGCGTGTCTTCCAGTGTTGCCAGATTTGGCAGTTTTAAGTGCATTTTGGCGGATTTGAACATATTTTGGGCTGGAAAACGTCAGCAATATCTGGCAACACTGGTGTCTTCATCCACGTTGTTTTCCCGGCGCTTGGTGATGCCATGACAACCGGGAAAAAGAAGTACATTTTCACGCATGCGCATATTTCATTTCCGCATTATTACTATCGGAAATGATAGTAATAATGATAGGAAATGATAGTAATAAAGTTTTTGCTACTATAACACGGTTGCAGAAACTGCCGTGTGACCGCAAGTGGGGCTGCACCGGTGCTGACACGCTTCTCTCTAGTAAGCAGGGTTGTGACGTGTGAACGCTGCGCAAAATTTACACCGGTGTAAGATATATCGCAACAAAATACATCGGTGCAGCATCGATGCAAATATGTGCCGTGTGAACACCCTATTGTTTTAAATTTGAATTTCAAAATGAAAATGCACAGAGGAAAGAAAAAAAGAAATACAGTCCTGTGCAAAAGTCATAGGCACGTGTAAAGAAGTGCTGTCGACCAAAAATGGCTTAAAAATCATGAAATGAAATGTTTCAACATTTAATAAATACTATGACCAGCAGTAAGCCATAATAAATGAAACAAAGTCGATATTTGGTATGAGACGACCCTTTGCTTTTTTTAAAAAAAAATAGTAGTCTCAGGTACAGTGAGTGCAGTTTGATAAGGAAATGAGCTGTAGGTTTTACTGAGCGTCTTACAGAACCAGCCGCAGTTCTTCTGGACACTTTGACTCTCACACTCGCGTCTTCATTTTGCAGCAAAACCCAGCAGCCTTCATTATGCTTTCTTTTTTAATCTGAAAAGTGCTCTCTTATGGAATATGCTGCTCAGACACAAACTTTTTTTTCTGCAGCATTTAATTTTGTGCTGGAAAACAAATGTTTGAAACTCTAAAATGTTTTTGTACTGACTCGATAATGTAACAATCATAAAATAGAAATCTATCACAAAGTTTGTATGAAAAAAAGGGTGCTGAAGACTTTTGCACAGTACTGTATAAGAAGCAAAAACTCAAGTATATGTAACATACAGTCATCATATCATCGCACTTCATGTCTGGCTCGTCCTCATTCTCACTCTTGTTGTAGAATTTGCGGAAAAAGTTAAAGGCCACCACGGTGTACAGATACACAACTACAGCCAGCAGACCCACAGTCAGCACCAGCTAGAACAATGGAAGAAGCCAAAATGTAAATCAGAGGACGAATTGTAAACAAAATCAACAATCTTTCGAAACGGAATATTTCCCCCATGTGTTTGGAGGTTCAGAAGCAGTGACACCTGTTTGCCGTTATGGGTGACCGAAGACAGGATGGTCCTCAAAGTCTTGAAACCCATGGCAATGTCGAGCAGGTGAGCAGCAAAGAAGAAATTGTTGTAGTGGCCAAGGATAGACATTGTGGTATACCACACCAGGTACAGGAACGACTGTAAAAGAAAAGGGGAAAAAAAAGGATAGATCTTCCCTCTCCATGCTATAAGAGTGCACATGGACTCCTGTGAGGTATATACACTGTCTTGCAAAAGTATTCATCTCCCCTTTGTGTTTGTCCTGTTTTGTCCCATTACAAGCTGGAATTAAAATGGATTTTTGGAGGGTGAGCAACATTTGATTTACACAACATGCCTACCACTTTAAAGGTGCAAAATTGTTTTATTATGACGCAAACAGGGCAGCACGGTGGTGTAGTGGTTAGCGCTGTCGCCTCACAGCAAGAAGGTCCTGGGTTCGAGCCCCGGGGCCGGCGAGGGCCTTTCTGTGTGGAGTTTGCATGTTCTCCCTGTGTCCGCGTGGGTTTCCTCCGGGTGCTCCGGTTTCCCCCACAGTCCAAAGACATGCAGGTTAGGTTAACTGGTGACTCTAAATTGACCGTAGGTGTGAATGTGAGTGTGAATGGTTGTCTGTGTCTATGTGTCAGCCCTGTGATGACCTGGCGACTTGTCCAGGGTGTACCCCGCCTTTCACCCGTAGTCAGCTGGGATAGGCGCCAGCTTGCCTGCGACCCTGTAGAAGGATAAAGCGGCTAGAGATAATGAGATGAGATGAGATGACGCAAACAATAATTAAGATAAAAAAACAGAAATCTGGAGTGTGCAAAGGTATTCACCCCCCAAAGTCAATACTTTGTAGAGCCACCTTTTGCTACAATTCCAGCTGCAAGTCTCTTGGGGTATGTCTCTATTAGCTTAGCACATCTAGCGACTGGGATTTTTGCCCGTTCCTCAAGGCAAAACTGCTCCAACTCCTTCAAGTTAGATGGGTTGCGTTGGTGTACAGCAATCTTCAAGTTATGCCACAGATTCTCAATTCCTCCAGAATTGCCTTGTATTTAGTGCCATCCATCTTTCCTTCAGTCCTGACCAGCTATCCTGTCCCTGCAGATGAAAAACATCCCCACAGCATGATGCTGCCACCACCATGCTTCACTGTAGGAATGGTGTTCTCAGGATGTTGGGTTCGCACCACACATGGCATTTCCCATGATGGCCAAAAAGTTAAATTTTAGTCTCATTTGACCAGAGAATCTTCTTCCATGTGTTTGGGGAGTCTGCCACATGCTGTTGGACAAACTCCAAATGTGTTTTCTTAAGCAATGGCTTTTTTTCTGGCCACTCTTCCATAAAGCCCCACTCTGTGGAGTGTACAGCTTAAAGTGGTCCGATGGACAGATACTCCCATCTCCACTGTGGATCTCTGCAGCTCCTTCAGTGTTATCTTTGGTGTCTTTGTTGCATCTCTGATTAATGCCCTCCTTGCCTGGTCTGTAAGTTTTGGTGGGCAGCCTTCTCTTGTCAGGTTTGTAGTGGTGCCATATTCTTTCCATTGTGCTATAATGGATTTAATGGTGCTCCCTGGGATATTCAAAGTTTGGGATATTTTTTATAACCCAACCCTGATCTATACTTCTCCACAACTTTGTGTCTGACCTGTTTGGAGGCTCCTTGGTTTTCATGTTGCTTGCTTAGTAATGTTGCAGAGTCAGGGTCCTTCCAGAACAGGTTGATTTATACAGACATCATGTGACAGATCATGTGACACTTTGATTGCACACGGGTGGATCTTAATCAACGAATTATTTGATTAAGATCCGCCTTATGAAGTGAATTGGTTGGACCAGCTCTTATTTAGGGGTTTCATACGGAACGGGGTGAATACCTATGCGCACTCCAGATTTCTGTTTTTTCATCTGAATTATTGTTTGTGTCACAGTAAAGAAAACAATGTGCACCTTTAAAGTGGTAGGCATGTTGTGTGAATCAAATGGTGCTAACCCTCCAAAAAACCATTTTAATTCCAGCTTATAATGCGACAAAACAGGACAAACACCAAGGGGGATGAATACTTTTGCAAGACACTGTACTAATCAAACAAACAGAGCTGTTCTCAGTGAACTCACATTGTCTGTAAACACCACACCCATTTTCCAGATATGATACTTTGTGTCGATCGAGCTTAACCTGAGAGAAGAGAAAGGACCTTCACTTACACTAAACTCGACTTTACTTTGCAGTAATTTTACTCATAATTCCAATACCCTTCGAGTTTTCTCACCAGGACACCAGTGATGCCTCTTTAGCGATAGTTTCTTCAGTAGGGTTGAAGTCCAGCGCGCTTTTGTCCAGACCGAGCAACTCAGCAATCCGTTCTGCTCCATACAAGTCCCCATATTTATTAATTACCTACAGGTAAATTACACATAAAACACAAAGTATATTATTACACAAGAAATAGCTCTTCAAATCTTCAGTCTAAATTATACAAGGTTCGAACTTGCAAAACTGAAGCTCTGTTGACACTCAGATGTAAAGCATTTTAAAGTTTTAAAGCATGGAAGTTCCTATTTATATTTAACAATTATTCGCTGAAGGTCAAGCGAATATCGTATCGAGAAAGTCGAGGTTATTATTCACCGATATTCACTGAGCCTGAAGTGGATAATTGTTTTCGTACACATACACAGGTGATTATTAAAAAAAAAAAAAACATATTAAAAAATAATTTATTTCAAACTTCAAAAGCGGCATGCAAATGTCATGTGCGCAGACTTGTGTCACTTATCTATGCTAACTCACATAAAATACTTTGCTTTGAAATAGTTAAATAAATCACAATTCCACGTTACTTTTTTTAGTGCAGTATATATACATATTCTGTATAGTGTATATTCTACAGTGTATACTGCAGAGCTATTTAACAGTTATTCCACAAAATCGAGTTGTACATGAGCTGATAGCCAACAAGGCGCGTAGCCATGTATGACGAGATTGAGTGGAATAACCATTTTATTCTGTCCACATTCACTGGATTTTGAGAAACAGAACATTTTTATTTTTTGCAAATGCATTAAATAAAACCTTCATACAAAACATCCGACAAAATCATTTCCACTTAGAATGTAAACAAACCGGCGACATGACAGTAACAATTTGTGAAAAATGCTATAATAATAATTCTTGAAAAATAAACAATATACGTTTTTACCATCAAATACTTTTATTCCATATTTTGTTGCTTTTTTTTTGTAATTTTTGGGGTTCTGTTTTTGAGTAGAGTTTTTATGTCGTCCTTGGTTGGTTCAGCAACACACGCCGCCATTTTGTTTTTCCTCTACTCACGGTATATGAGCTGATATCCTAGTAGTAGAGTAGCCAATCAGAGCGCACGATTGCTTATATCCAGTGAATGTGGATAGAATATTTACGTATATTCTACAGTGTATATTGCATATATATATTGTATATATATTCTGTATATATTCTGCAGAGCACTCCATCATCAGATTTTGTTTTATTCTATTTATTACATTCTGTTTTACTTCCTTTCTTTTTTACTACTCCCCCCCCCACACACCAATTATCTTCACGACCCTACGGAGCATTGCAATAAGCATTTCACTGCATGTCATACTCTGTATGACTCTGTATGTAACAAATACATTTGAATTTGAATAGTTTTAGACCAAACTTTGGAGCATCTTTAGTGCTTTTAGGAACAGCATTTCCTTTCACAATTTACAATTCTTCCTTGTTTACGCTGACAAAAAGTAATTGGTCACCATTTTACCGAGTCGCTCGAGGTGATTATTGAGAAATAGTCCGAATTTCTCGACCAATCAGCGCACACGATTTTCTATAATCACCTCTGTATTTATACTAAATTGCAATAAACCAAGATCAGCTGATTGCTCATTGAAAACAATGATCACTTCCTGTTTACAATCAGAGAATTAAAAGCCATAAGTGTTAAGTCTTAGAAATTCTACTTGCCTTCCGTTTAACAAACTTATCCCAGTAGTTATTAGGGAACGATCTGTACAACACAAGAAAGGAAAGGCATTTATGAGTCATAAAAAAATACACAAACCATTGCACTTATTTCTGTCTATTCCTTTAAGATTATTAATTGCTATGTGAAGGTTTTAAAGGCCAACGTAAGTGCATTAACATGGTAGTCAGTGATAAGGTGAACATTTTCAAATAAGCATTGGAAGTATAAATGAGCGACAGTGAAACAGTGATCTTTAATAGGTCCTTTTGTACTTACGGTGTATTAATAACAAGTCTGTCCCATTGCCCTTTAATGTCATCATCAGAAGGTTGTTCAGTGATATAAAGACCATCAAATTCAAGCTTCCTGGCAATTTCCTTCTCTCGCTTAAAAACTACCAAAGGCACCTGTTTAGGAGAGATAAGCATTTGTTGACTTTGTATGCTCATTTCTGCTCAAGTATACTTTAAAGTGCATATCCTGGACCAATTTCGTTTTTTTTTTTATATGAAAGTATGTCCCTTTACACACTCACCCAGAAGGGTAATTTTGCACAAGGCCATCTGTCTACAGCAGAAAAAAATAAAATAACAAAATGCGTCTGGAAAAATCCCAAGGGAGTCTGGAGCCAGATTCGTGATGTCACCTGCGGAAGCGCCAGCAGGCTGCGCGAGCTTGCACGGTTTCAGTGCACAGTCTGTGTAGACCAAGTTTATCAGTTAGCAATTTTGCATTGAAATATGGAATTGTCACCTGAGTGCAATGTTACTTCACCTTTGGATGAAGAATATAATGAGATGTCAGAATTGGGGCTTCATCTGTTTGGATTTGATGATGATTCAAGTAGTGAAGACGACGGAGACAACACCAGGGATGTAAATAATACGGTCGTTTTCTCATAAACAAACCAGTGCTGACGTAGGATTCAGAGGAAGGCGTCCCGCACGCAACGTCACGAAAACCAATGTTTGCCGGGAAATCCAAATGCCAAGTTTTTTCAGAGGCGGACCAATTCGCCATAAATGGCTTGATTTCAACTGAATTTTTCTGGTATTGCGCAAGATAAAAAATTGCGCAAAATGTGACAGATATTTTACCAAAGTTTGATATAAAATAGGAGAATTACATTGAGCTTGCTCCTGAATTTACGCGATATGCACTTTAAAGCAATTGAAAAACGATGCATTTGATTTGCTGAAAACA
Organism: Neoarius graeffei; assembly: GCF_027579695.1. NCBI lineage: Eukaryota > Metazoa > Chordata > Actinopteri > Siluriformes > Ariidae > Neoarius > Neoarius graeffei. Next base: position 43,080,044 of record NC_083579.1, on the reverse strand, counting down.
TATATAAAAGCATTTTATAGGCACTGATTGATTGATTGATTGATTGATTGATTGATTGATTGATTGATTGATTCCGAACAGTAAAGAAGATATAAAAACAAAAAAACAAAAATAAAAATAAAAAATGCAATAATCAAAACATCGTCATAAACAAACAGAATAGCGTAGCCACAAGGCAGTAACATAATGATGTTCGGAAAGGATTAGGAAGAAGTAATAACTTATCAAATCCTAACCCTCTATACCACTGCTAATCAAACGTCCCTTTCCACCATAATAAACTACATATACAAAAGAAAACAAAATCACTGCATCACAGATAATGTTCTCTGGAAATATTCCTGAGCCCATTTTGTGATTTCCAATACAGAAGCATGCCTGTATGTGATGCAGTGCCGTCTAAGGGCCCGAAGATCACGGGCACCCAGTATGGTTTTCCGGCCTTGACCCTTACGCACAGAGATTCTTCCAGATTCTCTGAATCTTTTGATGATATTATGCACTGTAGATGATGATATGTTCAAACTCTTTGCAATTTTACACTGTCGAACTCCTTTCTGATATTGCTCCACTATTTGTCGGTGCAGAATTAGGGGGATTGGTGATCCTCTTCCCATCTTTACTTCTGAGAGCCGCTGCCACTCCAAGATGCTCTTTTTATACCCAGTCATGTTAATGACCTATTGCCAATTGACCTAATGAGTTGCAATTTGGTCCTCCAGCTGTTCCTTTTTTGTACCTTTAACTTTTCCAGCCTCTTATTGCCCCTGTCCCAACTTTTTTGAGATGTGTTGCTGTCATGAAATTTCAAATGAGCCAATATTTGGCATGAAATTTCAAAATGTCTCACTTTCGACATTTGATATGTTGTCTATGTTCTATTGTGAATACAATATCAGTTTTTGAGATTTGTAAATTATTGCATTCCGTTTTAATTTACAATTTGTACTTTGTCCCAACTTTTTTGGAATCGGGGTTGTACCAATTCTTTGTAATTTTTTTTTTTTTTTACAGGCCACTAGGAGGATTTTACATAGATACCAATCTTTTTATAAAATCATATCTTTTATTAGGAATTTCACATCCCAAGATGTTTCTTGGAGTAAGACATATTTCCCCAAAATGTTTGAATTTTTGGGCATGACCAGAAGATATGGGAGTGATTGGCGTCCAAGTTTCCGCACTGCCTCCCAACACTGTTCCTGTGACTGAGATAGTCTACTTTTAACATGTGGTGTAATAAAGAAATGGATCAAACTTTTCCAGCCAAATTCTCTCCATTTCTTTGAACTTGTGGAAGAATGCTGTGCACTCCATATTGACCGCCAATCCTTTTGTGATATTTCTATGTTTAGTTCTTTCTCCCATTTTGTTTTAATGTATCCCATGTTATGTTTGGAAAGGAGATGGGCGCAACCAAGCAATCCAAGCCCAGAGAAAAGACATGAGAGATGAATGACTATGCCAGCATCTCTCATGCCTCCCTACGACCGCAATGCGGTTACGAGAGTGAACAGATCCCATGTTGTTCCCATGCCATTTCTGAAGGCCCTGGGATATTTTCAAAATTATTTTCTCATTTTTCTTTTTATAGGCTTCAGTCATAATATCTATCACTGCATTACCTATCCATCCATCATCTGTATCCGCTTATCCTGTTCTACAGGGTCACAGGCAAGCTGGAGCCTATCCCAGCTGACTATGGGTGAGAGGTGGGGTACACCCTGGACAAGTCACCAGGTCATCACAGGGCTGACACATAGACACAGACAACCATTCACATTCACACCTACGGTCAATTTAGAGTCACCAGTTAACCTAACCTGCATGTCTTTGGACTGTGGGGGAAACCGGAGCACCCGGAGGAAACCCACGCGGACACGGGGAGAACATGCAAACTCCACACAGAAAGGCCCTCGCTGGCCTCGAACCCGGACCTTCTTGCTGTGAGGCGACAGTGCTAACCACTACACCACCGTGCCGCCCCACTGCATTACCCTCTCCAGATAATGTTTGTTTTATCATAATAATCTCTTATTTGAAGGTATCTGAAGAAGTCTTTGTTTTCTAGTCCAAATTCCTTTTGTAATTCTCCAAAACATTTTAAGGTCCCACCGTGAGATAGTGTACAAATTGCTGTAATACCCATGTCCCACCACTGTCTAAATCCAACATCATGTATTCCTGGTTTGAATTTGGGGGTTCCAGGGCAGGCTAAATTAATAATTTGATGTCTCCCTCCATACTGTATTCTTTTACCATCTTTCCCCAAATATCTAGTGTCTGTTTAATAATTTCATTATTGCTTTCCTGATGCTTTTTACTCCCTATGTCTCCTAATGTTGCTTGGGTTTGGAAAGCATCTATCTTGGTTTCTATGTCTTTCCATCTTGCCTGGTATAGAGGGCAGCATCCGCATACTAGGAATCTCACTTGGGTTGCGTAAAAGTATTGCTTCAGGTTGGGTACAGACATTCCACCCTCCTCTTTTGGTAAGTGAAGTGCTTTATACCTAACCCTTGGTGACTTACCAGCCCAAGTGGATGGTTTTCTGAAGATGACCACGAAGTAAATAATATGCTATGTCCTTCACAGTCATAACATCTCAACACATTCGAACACCTACTGGAGATTTTGGAGCAATGTGTTAGACAGTGCTCTCTATCACCGCCAGTATAAAAACAGCATTTGAAGGAATATCATTTGAAAGATTGCTATTCAGCCCACCAGTACAGTTCCAGCAACTTGCAGAATTTTTTGGGTTCCTTTAATTTGTCACTCGTCTGCATGAATGTGGATGTTTGCACATACCTTCAGATAGTAATACCCCACCACACAGAGGAAGGAGATGATAGTGTGTAGAACAGCGAGAAAGCGGAGTGAAGGTGCCATGTATCCAGTGTTCTCCTGCAGGATAAAATACTCAATGCCACCATCATCCTCCTCTTCACTTCTCCTTGTCCATGAGTCCACCTCTTCAGATTCTTCACCAGTCACCTACATGTGTACATATATACAAACATTTTTATAGTAACTTAATAAATAAAACAATGCAATCACAAAAATGGAAGATAATATTAAGTACATTTAAAAAATTAATAATGACTATTATTGTCTTGAGCTAAGGTCGCCATTTCTCAACGGATTTTCACCAAATTTGGCAAGTAGGTCTGGGGATGACCCGGAATTTTGCAGAAAAAAGCAAAATTCATGTACAGGCCCCAGGGAGGTCCCTGGGGGGCACAACATCCACCCACTCCCTTCCTCAATGCCTTTCATGTTACATTTCTCAACACAAATGTTCGACAGATCTTCAATAAACTTGGCACGTAGGTACAGGAGATAGCCACAATTTGGCAGAACTCAGAAATTCCATATTTGGGGCCAAGGGGTCCCCGGTAGGCCCCTAGGTGGTGGATGTTTGGATTTTTGTTTGTCTTGGGTTAACATCATTTCTCAACGGATCTTCACCAAAGTTGACATGGAAGTCTGGGGGCAACCCAGAATTTTGCAAAACCTGGGCAATGCCGGGTAACCTGATAGTACAGTGTATATATCCATCCATCCATTATCTGTAGCTGCTTATTCTGTCCTACAGGGTCGCAGGCAAGCTGGAGCCTATCCCAGCTGACTATGGGCGAGAGGCGGGGTACACCCTGGACAAGTCGCCAGGTCATCACAGGGCTGACACATAGACACAGACAACCATTCACACCTACGGTCAATTTAGAGCCACCAGTTAGCCTAACCTGCATGCCTTTGGACTGTGGGGGAAACCGGAGCACCCGGAGGAAACCCACGCGGACACGGGGAGAACATGCAAACTCCACACAGAAAGGCCCTCGTCGGCTGCTGGGCTCGAACCCAGGACCTTCTTGCTGTGAGGCGACAGTGCTAACCACTACACCACCTTGCTGCCCCGATAATTTATTTATATATATATATATATATATATATATATTATCAGGGCAGCAAGGTGGTGTAGTGGTTAGCACTGTCGCCTCACAGCAAGAAGGTCCTGGGTTCGAGCCCCGGGGCCGGCGAGGGCCTTTCTGTGCGGAGTTTGCATGTTCTCCCCGTGTCCGCGTGGGTTTCCTCCGGGTGCTCCGGTTTCCCCCACAGTCCAAAGACATGCAGGTTAGGTTAACTGGTGACTCTAAATTGACCGTAGGTGTGAATGTGAGTGTGAATGGTTGTCTGTGTCTATGTGTCAGCCCTGTGATGACCTGGCGACTTGTCCAGGGTGTACCCCGCCTTTCGCCCGTAGTCAGCTGGGATAGGCTCCAGCTTGCCTGCGACCCTGTAGAAGGATAAAGCGGCTAGAGATAATGAGATGAGATGAGATATATATATATATATATACACACACACACAAACACACACTACTGTGCAAACATTTCATTAGGCACATGCAATGAAATGCTGTAGCGCAAAGATGCCTTCAAAAATAATGAAATTAAATGTTTCTACATTAAAAAAATAAACAGTATAAAGATCAGTAAGCAGTAATGCATGAAAAAAATGTCTGGTGAGATGACCCTTTGCTTAAAAAAAAAAAAGGTGTCTCAGGTACGATGATTGTTGTTTTATAAGGAAATGAGCTGTAGGTTTTACTGAGCATCCTGCAGAACCAGCCACAGTTCTTCTGGACACTTTGACTGTCACACTCGCTTCTTCATTGTGCAGCAAAACCCAGCAGCCTTCATTATGTTTTTGTCTGAAAAATGGTGCTGCTTTCTTTACTGACATACAAACATTTTTCTGTAACATTTAATTTTGTGCTGGAAAACTAATGTTTGGAAATCTAAAGTGTTTTTGTTCCGGTTCCATAATGTAGAAGTCTCATCTCATCTCATTATCTGTAGCCGCTTTATCCTTCTACAGGGTCGCAGGCAAGCTGGAGCCTATCCCAGCTGACTACGGGCAAAAGGCGGGGTACACCCTGGACAAGTCGCCAGGTCATCACAGGGCTGACACATAGACACAGACAACCATTCACACTCACATTCACACCTACGGTCAATTTAGAGTCACCAGTTAACCTAACCTGCATGTCTTTGGACTGTGGGGGAAACCGGAGCACCCGGAGGAAACCCACGCGGACACGGGGAGAACATGCAAACTCCGCACAGAAAGGCCCTCGCCGGCCACGGGGCTCGAACCCGGACCTTCTTATTGTGAGGCGACAGCGCTAACCACTACACCACTGTGCCGCCCTAATGTAGAAGTCATAAAATAAAATTCTATCACAAAGTTTGTGTTAAAAAAACAATTAAAAAAAGTTATAATTAACAAGTTTTTCAAAATGAATCATGAGCGTAATGAAAATACTCAGCACATATTAATAAGAAAAAAAAAGAGCAAAAAAAAAAAAAAAGAGTTTAAATGGGGAAAGCCAGGTATTTTACCTTATAGAAAAGCAGGATGAAATTGATGGCAAATGCCACAAACAGAGCCAGGAATCGCAGGTTGTAGAAATTTCGAGCGAGGTAATTCTGTAAACAATCTTTGTGTTAAATTGCAGTCGTTCAAATAATTGTGCAAGTGTAATATGGTTAATTAAACAGAAGCGTTTTACCAAGTCACAAAAAGAATTTGCAAAGTGATTAGTATTAACAATAGCCTACTGATTGCTCCTGAACCTATCTGTCTTTTTTCTATGAATTGAATCAAATACATTTTTACAACTTTGCAAGAATGAGATCATGTTGATTTACTAAAGGTTTTTTTATTATAACCAGCTCATGAAATAATACTAAAGTGGCTTACTAGAATCTTAGTTTGGTAGACATCCAGACCAGCAAAAAAGCTGGCCATAATGGCCTCTGGCTGTTCTTTCTTCTGTCCACATCTCCTCTTGGGTGGCTTCTTCTCTTCCTCTGATGGGGTTTCTATGAGCAAATCTTTACCCTTGTCTTGGTCATTCTTCTCCCCATCCTCTGTACTATTAAAGTGTACAAATACATAGACTTTACTAAAAATAAACAAACAAACAAACAAACAAGCACAAACTGATTTTTATGTCTGAAAAACAGGATCGTTTCACACTGTCCCAAATAGACGACACAAATGCAGAAGAGTAGGTCATTCATCAGGTGTAGGAGTGATTGATAGGATAAATACAGTGATACCACAGATGGGACTATTACCTTTTTAGAAAACCACAAACATTGGTTTAAAAAAAGAAAAAAAAGAAATAAATGGGTTAGATACCTTAACACCCCCCCCAAAAAAAAAAATTGTCACGTGACAAAACTTTAATCAAATTTCCACTCACTCTGCTTTTTCTGACTCTGCATTTGATTCATTCTCGACTGACTTCTTACTTGCGGCTTCCTGCAGAAAGCGAGAGTGCGGTAATTTACACGTTTCCTCCCATGCTTCTTCTTTTATCCATGTTTTTGTATGTATTTCTCGACAGAATATGTGTAGCATATACAGTACAGTCCCCTTAAAAAGCACTGGAACTGCATCTTTTGTTTTTGTTATGTACTGAAGATTTTGGTTTGAGATGAAAAGATGGCAATGAGATAATCGATCAGAATTTCAGCCTTCATTTCCTGATATTTATATCTAGACTTGTTAAGCAACTTAGAACATGGCACCTTTTGTTTGAACCCACCCATTTTTTCAAGTGATCAGAAATACTGGAACATGTGACTGAGAGGTGTTCCATGTTGCCCAGGTGTGCTCTGTTAGATTGATTCTTTAAACAATCAATAGCTCTGAATGTCTACTCTTCGTAGGAGTGGTGGTGCAGTGGTTAGCATGGTCACCTCATGGCAAGAAGGTTCTGGGTTCAACTCCCATGCTCGACTGGGGTTTTTCTGTGTAGAGTTTGCACATTGGGGCAGCACGGTGGTGTAGTGGTTAGCACGGTTGCCTCACAGCAAGAAGGTTCTGGGTTCAAACCCAGCGGTGGGCGAGGGCCTTTCTGTGTGGAGTTTGCATGTTCTCCCCATGTCTGTGTGGGTTTCCTCTGGGTGCTCCGGCTTCCCCCACAGTCCAAAGACATGCAGTTAGGTTAATGTGGGGCGGCCTTGGGCTGAAGTGCTCTTGAGCAAGGTACCGAACCCCTGACTGCTCCCTGGGCGCTCTAGTGTGGCTGCCCACCGTTGTGTGTGTGTTCACTACTTCAGATGTAGAGGAATGCAGAGGGTGAATTTCACTGTGCTTGAAGTGTGCATGTGACAAATAAAGGTTTCTTCTTCTTCTTTCTTTGTGCCTGTGTTAGTCCAAAAGACATGTGGATTAGGGTCATCTGGCTACTCTAAATTGCCCATAGGTGTGAATGGTTGTTTGTCTCTGTGTTGGCCCTGCGATGGATTAGTGGCCTGTCCAGGGTAAACCCCACCTCTCACCCAATATCAGCTGGGATTGGCTCCAGCTCACCCACAACCCACTATGGATAAATGGTACAGAAAATGAATTAATCTATTCTTGGTTTGAGCCCTGGGTTTCAACAACAGACTGCATTTGTTGTTTAAAAAAAAAAGCCAACATTATGACCAGGGAGCTGTCAATGGAAGAAAAGCAAGTCATTTTGAAGCTGAGAAAAGAGGGAAAAATGCACAAGCATTGCACATAGCCAATACAATAATTTGGAATGACATAAAAAAGAAAGAAACCAGTGCTGTACTAGCAACAATCGAACAGTGTGGTCAAGGAAAACAACAGCAGTTGATGACAAACATGAGAGTGAAAGTTGTATCATCCGACATCACCAACACCCTCCATAGGGCAGGGGTGAAGGTTATCACACCTTTCGAAAAAAAGATTTAAAGAGCAGAAATATAGAGGTCATACCAAAAGATGCACACCATTCATTAGCAGTAAGAACAGGAAAGCCAGACCAGAATTCATAAAGAAACACAGAGATGAGCCACAAAAGTTCTGGAACCAAGTTAACCTCTACCAAAGTAATGGAAAGGCCAAAGTGTGGAGAAAGAAAGGACTGGCTCATGATTAAAAACATACAAGCTCATGGGTCAAGTGCATTGGAGGTAGTGTCATTACTTGGGTTTGCATGTCTGCTTCTGGAAAGGGCTCACTATCACATCTTTATTGATGATGTAACTGATGATGGTTGCAGCAGAATGAATTCAGGAGTCTACAGAAACATTCCGTCTGCCAGCTTACAAAGAAATGCATCCAGTCGAATTGGGAGGAACTTCATCATGCAGCAAGACAATGACTCAAAACACACTGTCAATACGAAAAGGACTTTATCAGGAAAAAAACATGGAATGTTTTAGACTGGTCGACTCAATCACCACACCTTAACCCAGCCGAGCATGCATTTCTTCTCCTGAAAAGGAGACTGAAGTGAGAATCCCTCCAAAATGAACAACTGAAAGCAACTATGATACAAACCTGAAAAAGCAAGGTTTGTATCACAGAATACAACCATTTAGTGATGTCACAAGGTCACCAGCTTGATGCAGTTATTGCAAGTAAGGGATATGTGATGAAATCCATCCATTCATCCATTATCTGCAGCCACTTATCCTGTGCAGGGTCACAGGCAAGCTGGAGCCTATCCCAGCTGACTATGGGTGAGAGGCGGGGTACACCCTGGACAAGTCGGCAGGTCATTGCAGGGCTGATACATAGAGACAAACAACCATTCACACTCACAGCCACGGTCAATTTAGAGCTACCAATTAACCTAACCTGCATGTCTTTGGACTGTGGGGGAAACCGGAGCACCCGGAGGAAACCCAAGCAAACTCCATACAGAAAGGCCCTCGTCGGTCACTGGGCTCGAACCCAGAACCTTCTTGCTGTGAGACGGCAGTGCTAACCACTAAACCATCGTGCCTCTATGTGATGAAATGTTAAATGTTATTTACTTTAATACTATCTGTTCCTCCTAAAAATTGGGTGGCCTACCACCAAAGATGCCTTGTTCTAAACTGTTTAACACAACTTAATGAGAATCTCATCTCATTATCTCTCGCCGCTTTATCCTGTTCTACAGGGTCGCAGGCAAGCTGGAGCCTATCCCAGCTGACTACGAGCGAAAGCCGGGGTACACCCTGGACAAGTCGCCAGATCATCACAGGGCTGACACAGACACAGACATCCATTCACACTCACACCTACGGTCAATTTAGAGTCACCAGTTAACCTAACCTGCATGTCTTTGGACTGTGGGGGAAACTGGAGCAACCGGAGGAAACCCACGCAGACACGGGGAGAACATGCAAACTCTGCACAGAAAGGCCCTCGTCGGCCACGGGGCTCGAACCCGGACCTTCTTGCTGTGAGGCGACAGTGCTAACCACTACACCACCATGCCACCCCTTGATGAGAATATCAGGAAATTATGCTGAAATTCTGATCTATTTTCTCATATTTTAAAAAATGCATTGGCATTGTTCCAATATTTTTGGAGTGTACTGTGGAACCATAGAAGTGTTTTAGTGCAGCCCAGAACAGAAAATTTTGAATGTGAACATGTACAACTGACATGACACAATGAAAATTTTTTCATAATACAATAAAAAAAGTTATATTATTATATATTATAATTATATTTATTTCATATTATATAGTGCAATCTATAGTTGCGCAGTAAGAGTTTGGAGTCTTTTCACCTGGGCCTTTTTTTGTCGCACAGCAGAAACTAAAGATGGGGAATCAACTCCAACCGCTTCAGACACATCTCCCAGACCAGGCTCGGTTCCATGCTTTCCACCCTCCTTCTTGGGCTGGATACTTAGCAGTTCTGTCATGAGGTCCATCTCTGTTTTGTCTCCTTGTGCCATCTGGTCTATGTCAGCAACCAAAGAAGCCTCACTAACCTCCAATTTTTCAGTCTCCAGCACATCGCCATGGATGCCAAACTGTGTGGGGTCTGGCATGTTGCCAAGGATGTCTGTCACCTTCATATTCTTGGCACCTTCCACCAAGCCGCCACCAAACAGAGTTGACCACAGGATATGGAAGAAGCACCACACCAGGTTGTAGAAGAAGCAGAGGAGGCCAGTGAAGATCATCCAGAAAAAGGAGAAGAACCCAGAAATCATCTCCCTCAGGCTCATCTTCTTGAGCTTCTTGTATTGTTTCCTTAGGCTCTTTAGGGTGAACAGTCTCCCAAGGCTACAGAGGTTCTTCTTTATTGAGACACATGCCATGGTGAAAGCGGAGGAGGATTCCAGTGTATTCTCCTCCACTTCCACCTCCATGTCCTTGATTACATTCTGCAACTCATCTTCATCTTCTTCTCCCCTTTCCACAGCATCAGGCTCTGAGATCAGTGAGGCCAGCTGCATCTCAAAAATGGTGTCTTCACAGAAATTTACAAACAATTCCATCTTCTCTGATTCTCCACCCTCATTGACTACATCGAAGATAAACTGTCTCTTGGATTCCTTAACTTGTGGTTTCTCCCACTGGGTTCTACTAGATTCACTGATTTCAAAGTAGACCCTTTCAATTCTCTTGGCACCGCCCATGATCTCAATACGGCCCAGGAATGGCTCAAAGTAATTAAGGACACTCTCAGCCAGGTTCAGGAAGGTAGCCAGACGGGAGTCATGGGGCATGTGTTCTGACAGATTTGTAAGCAGTACTGCAACATTGAAACCGATGTCCTTGGCTGGTTCATGGAAACGTTTCACAAATTCCACATAGTTGAACATATCATTTTCATCTGCCTCAACACAAGAAAGCAGGAACTCGATTTCAGACTGAGAGTACTGCTTCTGATTTTCCATTGATTTCTGGAACTCTCTTTTGGAGATGACTCCTTTGGCATCGGAGTCATGCTCTTTGAAATTGTCAGATGTGGTCAGGTCCTTTAGCTTGAGGAACATATCAAAAAATTTGAGGATCATCTCTACATTGCTGGAGGACTCCACCAAGGTGTCTACCATCTGTTTGCCAATGGTACCATGTACAACATTACCTGGAAATACAAATATATCTAATATTGGAATCTATTTTTACCATCACATTATGTTACAAGATGTCTGACCATAATATGTGTTTTTTTTTTCTTTTTAGGGGATATGACTCCTTTGAAATATTATGTTGGTGTGAACGAATGACAATCGCAGTGTAATACACGGATACTATAATTCTCAGTGTTTACCTTGCTAAATACTTTGCTTGTACTGTATATATATAATCATATTAGACAATGACCATTACTGATTATTAGTACCCGAGTTGTTGCTACTTTACTCTTTACCAGGACACACAAGAAAATGTCACCTGAATGTAAAAAGCAATTGTTTATGATTATTGGATTAATTAAGAGAACCTTCTAGAAGGGACAGCATCATGACTACCATATCCTTCTGTAGATCCATCAATTCTTTCAGCAACTTAATCTGGCTGGAGTCCTAAAGAAGAAGGAAAACAAATAGAACATACTTAGGGACATTTTTTCTCTGGTCAATGACTCCTTGTCTCCTGGAGTAACAAGGCAGCCAGACTTTCAAAGGGTGTTAGACGGGTTAATACTTTTTCCAGTCTCCCAAAGCTGTCCTCAAGGCTATAGTGTTATCCATCAACGGAGCAGCTAATGTCACTGTTTTGCATCATGAGCAGATGGTGCTGAAGCATGAATCAAATCTGGACTGCTACTTTAGTGTGCTCACAGTGGGCTATACATCCGAGAAGCTGTTCTGACTGGGTAAAACCACCTGGCCTCTTTCTCCTAACTTCCTACCTGTTCCATGAAATTCCGAGGTCTTGCAAAACCTCAGAATCTGAACTCATAACTGCTTTTGTCCTACTGAACTAGAAACCTGTAAATGGTTATATGTTATCAGCATGGCTTGCTTCGTTCAAAGATTAACATCTAAGGCACATACTGCATGAGAGGGACAGAGGATTTAGTTTGTATTGTTGGATCAGGAGAGACATCTACTGGTGGGTACTATGTGTGTTTTTCCTAACCCTGGTCTGTAGAGTTGAATAAAAGCTACAAACACTTCCTGACATTCACCAGTTGGCATCCCTAGGTTTAAATGGACTTGCCTGTGAGAGCTTCATCTGCATGTTGGCAAAAACATGCAAAAAACCAACAACTGCATCCCATAACCTGCTGTGGGCCAAGCTCTGTTGGTTTCCTATACACGGCCCCTGAGAAGAAAGAGGAGTAGGGCGTTAAACGTTATTAGTATTAAAATAATATTAATATGAGAACCATTCTTATGGCTCATGTATGAAGTACACACACAAAACTAACATCTACTCCTTCCCTGTATGGAAAAAGACCAGATATAATTTTCATCACACTGACACAGTAATAGTTGTTCTGTATATAGTATTTTTGATCGCTGTGTATTCTGGCGAGACGTTTTTAGACACTCCATGGTGTCTAACTGGAGGTGGAGCTTTCATAGGCTGTGTCTGAAATCACTCACTCATTCACTACTCCCTACTCACTATCTAGGGAATTCTATATAGAGGACTATATAGTGAGCTCATTGGTAAAATGAAAACACACTTTCGTACACTACTCCGCCGCGCTGTTATTTACGTCATTACTGTTGCACAATTAAAACGTGCCAGATCAGCCGGCTGGTGGGTTTTCAAAATAATAAATACACGCATGCATTTTTGTGATAAATCCATATTATACTGATCATATTTCCTCATCTCATCTCATTATCTGTAGCCACTTTATCCTGTTCTACAGGGTCGCAGGCAAGCTGGAGCCTATCCCAGCTGACTACGGGCGAAAGGCGGGGTACACCCTGGACAAGTCACCAGGTCACCACAGGGCTGACACATAGACACAGACAACCATTCACACTCACATTCACACCCTGGACAAGTCGCCAGGTCATCACAGGGCTGACACATAGACACAGACAACCATTGACACTCACACCTACGGTCAATTTAGAGTCACCAGTTAACCTAACCTGCATGTCTTTGGACTGTGGGGGAAACTGGAGCACCCAGAGGAAACCCACGCGGAGAACGTGCAAACTCCACACAGAAAGGCCCTTGTCGGCCACTAGGCTTGAACCCAGGACCTTCTTGCTGGGAGGCGACAGCGCTAACCACTACACCACCGTGCCGCCCATGCGTATTTCCTACATCAATAAATACAAAGTACTTTGTGTCTGCTGCGTCTTTCAGTTCTTTTAAATCAAGGCTGAATACTTTCTTCTTTGCCGCTGCATTTTATTAAATCAAATTTGAGGACTGTGATTAATTCCTCGCTCTACACTGTAACTTTTATTCTTGTATTTTATCTGTCTTATTCTATTTTAGCTTTTTTAAAATTCTCTTATTATTTTTCATTGTACTTGAATGTCCGTTTATAATGTGTTTCTTCCTCCGTCCATTCACCCCCAACACACTTTTTTTTTTACTTTCAGGGTGACCGCAATGCATGATGGTATATATTGTTTGGTTAGTGACCATCGGTTGTACACTACTTTTCACGATGCATTGTGGGATGCTACGAGTCCACTATATAGGGTGTAATAATTCCCACTACACATTCAGACAGCACTACAAAATGGCAAACTGACTACATATAGTCCACTATATAGTGAGTAGGGAGTGATTTCAGACACAGGGATAGAAATAGATTATAGTCAGTAACTGTATAAATGGCATAAGAGCAATAAAATACTTCAGGACAAGAGATTATTGGATAGGTGGAGGCAGATAGAAACCGCAATAGCTGCAAGGTGATAACTATCATATTTCTGTATCATAAGTGTAAATGGCAACGAAAAAAAAAAAGTACCTGTATATATTCAGTGAGGGAGTTAAAGATCTGCTTGGCCACAGCTAACGCTTTCGAGAAATTACGCTGACCAGCCTCATCCATGACATCTTTCCCCGAGTAATACCAGTAAAAATCGCTTATGGACTCCTGTGAAGACAGTGAGAGAACATGTAACTCAGGCGTTTAGTATATGTGTATCTGTGTATCTAGAGACAACAAGGTCTACTTTACCTGAAGCCGAAGAAGGTAGTCCACTGTGCTTATTATTATATTAACAGTAGTTGTATTTCCAGTCTGAGTTCTCAAAAAGTTCTGGAAATCTGAAAGAAATTGGTTAGTTGTACAAAGGCATGACTGCTACCCAGAAGTCGTGCAGCTTATCATTTGATCAGATGTACTTTATGGAGCAAGCAAGTACGTTGTTAATATAATCAATAACCTTGGTTTGAGAAGCTTTATAATGCGAGTGTGCCTACTGAGACAATAAGTTATTTTGAATTGGGCATCATTTATCAAACTGGATCAAACAAACATTGGTTGTTGGGGCATATACACAATAAATGTGGTATTCATGAAATATCCTACAAGAGGATAAAACAAAAATGTTCATGCTCCTCAAACACATAGCTCTAAATAGTAAAACCAGAAAAACTGATAATTTGACAGTGGTCTCTTAATTTTGTTCCAGAGCTATCTTACATGGTTGTGTGAAGATATTAAGTTTATCTTCGAGTGGTGAAAATATTTTCGACACGAGAAGATATACTTCGTATCTTTGTGCCACCGTGTAATGTTCTTTATATTATATGGATGCATCCACAAAAAAAAGAAAAAAGAAAGTTATTCAAAAGAATTTTAATTTCGAACCGGTTCGCCATTTTGACAACACACGTCTTGTCAGCGGGAAAACACTAGGAGTGACGTTGTCGGAGTGAAATATCGGGAAATATTATACATACAGGCCACTTTTTCCCTGGAATAAAAACATGTATTCTTTTCTCTTCTAGCAGGTTTATTGATGGCATGCAATATCATCATATTGCTTATCCTTCATGTATTACACCACTCTCCCCAGTGGAGAATGAGCATGCAATATTGTTATCATATTGCACGTTTCCAAGACAGCATGACGTCACACATCAGAGCTCATGCCAAGACCCAATGACAACTTTTCTGTTGCGCATGCGCACAATCATTTCTCTGTCGGCCGGGAGAGAGAGAAGATCCAGCGCTAGGTTTAAGCACTAAATAAATAAACTGAAAACAGATGTGCTGAACACCCGAAAGGCTACCAAAACTTCATTATATATTCTTCACGCATATTTACAAGAGAAAAACACACCAACAGACATCGAAAAACTGGAAAAGAGAAACGTCGGCGGCATAAAACTTCCACGCTGGCGAGTGACTGCGACAGTTTGTACACAAACATGGCTGCAAGGTTTGCTTCGTTAAAAGTGGAAGATTTAAAGAGAAAGATTAAAAGAAGAAGATATATTCTGAAAGAGAATTTTAAAAGAGAAAGATGTGCTGAACACCCGAGATGCTACCAAAACTTCCCTGGATATTCTTCACACATATTTACAAAAGAAAAACATACAGTGGTGCTTGAAAGTTTGTGAACCCTTTAGAATTTTCTATATTTCTGCATAAATATGACCTAAAACATCATCAGATTTTTACACAAGTCCTAAAAGTAGATAAAGAGAACCCAGTTAAACAAATGAGACAAAAATATTATACTTGGTCATTTATTTATTGAGGAAAATGTACCAACGGACATTGAAAAAAATGGAAAAGAAAGCAATAGCAGAAATATTGTCAAAGTTCTACTTGGAGGTGAGGAAAAGTGACGGAGACTTGTACAAGAGGACTTCACTCAGCAAAGCCCTTTTGTTTTAAACAACTGCAATGGAACAATTACGACCAAACGTAACTGTGAACTTGAACTGTCTACCTGTATATAGCTTGTATATAAGTTGGGTTGTTGTTCAGGCTTTTTGGACTGGTATCATTTTTACTGCTGGAGCTTTGACTTTGTACATTGGATTGACAGAACACTGAATTATATTCAATTAGAATCAGCATTAAATATTGGTAAATTACCCCCGTTCTTAACTTTTTGTAAAATCTATAATTGTTCCATCAAATGTGTATGTATAATAATAATAATAATATTGGCTAGCATGATACTGAACTCGTGTTCGACTCGACTTTGACCACTCAACGCCAGCCAATATTATTTAAATACGGTATGTCACTCAGATCCGCAATGTATTTTGTATGAAAAATGCGAGTTTTCTGCAGAGGTGGACAGTAACAAAGTACATTTACTTGAGTGCTGTACTTAAATACACTCTGAGTATCTGTACTTTACTTGAGTATTTTTTTTTTGGAAACTTATGACTTTAACTTCACTACATTTAAAAGAAAAATATCGTACTTTTCACTCCACTACATTTCTGTCAAGGTCCTCATTACTATGAAGCAGCTCTGAAAGTGAATTTTTTTCTTTTCTTTTCTAAAACATGGTTGTTTTTTTCGCAGGTGACACTGAGAGCCGATCAGTAATCACTAGGGTCACATCACGTCCATAGACTGTATAAAATCAAGTTCAGTGATTTCTCAGCAGCTTTATTTAACACGATCAGTTGATGGCAGAATGGAAGGAGGTGGTTCTTCTGGGGAATGCACACGCTCATGGCCCATAAACCCATGTTTCAGTTTTCCGAAGGGATTAAAGATTCGTTTTGTTTTAAATGTTTGTTTTGTTTGCCTAAAACAAACCACATCACGACCTCCAAAAACTCGCTGCCCGTCCTGCGGAAGCATATTGAGGTATATAAATGTTTTATTCCAAGAGAAAGCTTGTAATGAAGTTGTCTGTGCTTTTAGAGCGAGCGATAACGTTGCAATAGCTGTGCAGTCTGGTTAGTCAAATGACTTTCTATGGTTTTGCTCGCCAAGTTGCCATCGCCTTGTCCACGGCTAACATTAACACATAGCTAGTTAACTTGGACACTTAGTTAGCATGTAAAAATGAAATTACGCTAACATGAATAATGTTAACTTATCTGAAGTGCTTTCAGAAATATGTTTTAGCATAATCTTGCCAAATAAACAGAATGTAGAAATTTTTCTTTTCTAGTAGCGTTAGCTACCCAATATGATTTCGAGTTTGAAAAGAGTTTGCGAGCATGTCAGGTGGAGCGTGACTGACTAGCTAGCTTAACGTTAAATAACCATGATGGCACAGCATGCGTTCATTTTGTGAATTCACATTTCTGTCTTTGGTAACGGCATTCAGTTTTGTAAGGGTTGTTGCAATAATACAACGATGCGTTGACAGAAAATGTACTTTTAATACTTAAGTATTTTTAAAAGCAGGTACTTCAGTGCTTTAACTTAAGTAAAAATTTGACTGGACAACTTTTACTTGTATCGGAGTAACATTTGACCAGTGGGATCTGTACTTTGACTTAAGTAATGAAGTTGGGTACTTTGTCCACCTCTGGTTTTCTGTGAGCTGTGTATTTTATTAAGTTTTGTGGGCTGTAACAATGTAATGTAACAATGCTAAATGTAAATCAGCTGGGCTGTCATTGTGCTTGATAATTTCCAGGTAACTGGCATGTATCAACACATGCATGGGCAAATGAAAAAAAAATCGGCTTATCAAAACTTGTGTAAATCTGGCACTGAATTTTTAGTTTGGTTTGGCATGCAAAATATTTATACACAACTTTACTAGAAGATTAACATTGACCTTCATTTATCAGTCATTAACTGTGAAGACATACCATTGTTGTGACCCTCGCAGAGGAGCTGCAGGAACCTAAACAGATCTTTAGTGAACTCATCATTCTGAAGAACCTTGGAGCCTTTATGGACAGAAAAAATGAAAAACTAGTTGTCATCTCTTTGGAGTGGAGATAGGAAAGGGGTGTAACACTGTCAGACAAGATACGACACGCATTTCCTGACAGAGCTCTAGCCTGCAGGCTTCTACACTAGCTTTATGCAATGTTTTGAGCCACATCACTGTAAATCACTTAAACATAATCTGCTAATATGGATTGAAAACTACAATACAAATCTTTGTTAATACGTCCGGTTAGACAAAGAGGCAAAGCTGAAATGTTTGATGCTTATTACGAGTTAGTGATTATTTGGAAATGTTAATGCGCTGCAGTCAAATCTAATCCCAGACAAGACGAGAGGCGTTTGCTATGTAGGAGAAAGAGACAGACAGAGACAGACAGAGGGAGTTCATCAGTGGGAAATCGATGTATTACAGTTCGATTTTCTTGCTTAAATGAGATGCATGCACGTTGTCCTGCAGACCAGAGCAATCAACTGCTAAATTCTGAACAGACAGACACAGACAAATATGTACGAAAGACAGGGACTAGATGGGCAGGGATGCCAAACGAGGAGAATCTAAACCATGTATTTACCCCGCTCCCTCACGTTGACTGCAACCGATGACATTAAAAAACATGGCAAGAAGGAAAGAAACAAAGAAAGAAACAAACAGGCAAAAAGGCAGACATAAGCAAAGGAGAAGACATTACAATATCAGTTAGAACGAGAGATACTGACATCCACTGACTGGACACTGACATGTGATTAACAAGATCTGAACAATTATTTTTTGGAGAGAGATAAGACATCACATATACATCACCATCACTTATGCCTGAACTGAAGTTGACCAAAAATGACAGCATGGAAAATAGTTCCTCTGTGATGCATGCAATTAATTATTCACTCTAAACTTGAAGTTTGAATGAATAACAATGAATGAGGTACCGAAATCTGCACTGCCTACATTAGACAGCGATGAGTCATGGTCATGAAGGCAAAGAAACTTGTGAGTTTGAGGCAATACTTCACCATGTGGCACTGATTCTCATCAATCCCCCCCCTTTCTGAGATTACAATAAAATCACATTTATTCATTTTCTGCATGTTACATGGTGAAGTATTTGTTTAAAGGAATCAAAGAAAGAGTTTGTCTGGATTATGCTACTATCTTCACAGTTTTAACTCTGCTCAATAACTCTCTATACCCATGTGTGATCCATGATAATGAGAATGAATGGATAAGAGCCATTCCACCGAATCTGTGCCATTTCCGTCCCTAGAAAATTATATGTATAAATGCACATAAATGTACTTTAAAATACATTTCCTTATTACGCAGAATGTCCTGCACATTGATCTGATTTCAAATTTAAGATATATAATTGTAAGGATTAATAAAAACTACCTAAAAAAACTGAAAAATAGCATGTGTTACCTGTCCCCTCACTCTAACTTTATACTTAACTATGAAATATTATGATTAAAATCCTTCAGAAACAGTATTTCTTTTGCACTGTTGTGTGACTCCATATCCTACCCATGGTTTAAATATATTTTTTCATAAGAAATCCACAATATCTTAGTTAAAATACACATTTTAGTCGTGTCCCTGGGTTTTCACTCAGTCCTGTTACCCAAACATACCCCATCTAACAAATTTGGAACATTCCATAAATCACATGCTCAACAGGAAGTTACATCAGTTGTGTCTTCTGAAGGCCATGGGAAGACCAAAAGTTAGTTCTCTCATTTACTTTTCTGTATATTTGATGATTTTTTAACTTTGACTGATAAGGTCAATGTCAGCATACTGTCCTGTTACTTAAATTATTTCTTAGATGATATTTGTTTATTTTAAAAATACAGATTTTTGGTAAATCACTAGAATGTGCTAAGTGTGGTCATGCTATTAGCGATGACGCCATGTGGCTTAATTCCATGTATTAGCTAATCCTAGGCTAAAAACTCAGTCCTGTTACTTTCAGAGTTTTGGTAACAGGACTGAAAAAAATGCAGCCATCTTTGACTTCCAAACCTTGTAACATAGCCTGAGGTTGACCAATACACATTTTGAATAGTTAAATATGTGTGTTATTATAATCAGTGTTGAAAAGATATAACAAATTAAGTTTAATTTGGGAGTGGTACAACAAGCAAATGGCACCCATTCAGTGGAATGTCCCATAATGTGTCTTAAAGGAGAACTGAAGGCAAATTTTTCATTCTCAAAATTCTATTTATCTCATTTTATTAAATATCGGAATGCATTTTTGATAGCTATTTTATCACTGCTATAGCAAGTTATGAGTGTTTGAAATATGCTATGTAGTACGGTATATCAGTTCATATGTTAAAGCAATGGCCGTAAACAAGATTCGTCGAGACCTGTGCGAGACATCGTAGGACGGAAGTAAAACATACAGTGGAAATTAAAGTGACCGATGTTGTCAAAAGACGCGCGCCCTCTTTTGAATGCTGACGTAATCAAGCCGGAAGTTTCGTTTGTTTTGAAATCAATCAGGAAAGTTTGTAAAAAGTAGGCAGTAATCGTCATTTAAACTCGTTTTTGTGCAATATTTCGTTTGGAAAACAGTTTTCAAAATGGCAGCACTGACACCTGGCTGACACTTCATGTTTCGAAGTCTCGCACAAGTCTCGTGAAGATTGCGCAGACAAGCGACGCCTGCTGTGGACCAAACGAACTAAATTGAACATGGCTAAAAACCGAATAGGCCGATAAGTATAATATTTAATTGCAATTAGTTGCCAATATGAGTCACGATATAAGGTTACTAAAACCAAAAACGTAATTGAATAACACGTTAATTAAGAAATAAAGCAAGTTTTAAAATGACTTCAGTTCTCCTTTAAAGAGGGAACAACCCACTATATAAATGCATTAGCCTTTAAAATCGCATTGTTCTAATAATCAATAGAATCAAGTTTGGGTGACAAAAAGAAATAAAAAGCAGATCAGACTAATTCAGTGTGTGTGTGTATGTGTGAGACACTTACTTGAACCCTCCTCAGTCACCATACCCAATCCTTCAGCTTTGTTTTGCCTCTCAAATGCATTCAGGTCCAATACACTACAGACCACAGACCAATTGATGCAGTAAGAATTAGGATACACATCATTTTTTGAAATTTCTTATGCATACCAGGTTTTTACTGATGTTGTCAAGGCTGTTTTCACATGCAACTGGACTATTTTTCAAGTGAGCTTGAAACTGTTATTATTATCTCACCCGGGACGGAGTCCACCAGGGGGCGAGGTATTGTTTTCGGTCGGGTTTCTTTGTTTGTAAACGATATTTGGGGAAAACTGCTGGATCAATCTTCATGAAACTTTCAGGATAGATGGGCATTGGTCTCAAATAGAACCTCCAATATTTTGAGGGTCATCCGGTCAAGGTCACCAAAAAGGTCAAAATCGTTTTTGTTGTGTCTACTGCCTCATATAGAGGCGCTAGGTACTATGTCATCGTGCTGTAAGAATGTAACAGTATAACAATCGCGCACTGCGCATGCACATACACGTGTTCCGATTAAAATGGCCAGTGAGTGTATACAATTCTGTTCACCATTCGAAATAAATGGACTAGACCAGGGGTTTTCAAAGTGTGGGAGAGTCAGCCCCCCCTCAGAGAGCAAATAAACAACAGCACCCCCCCCTCCACAATTTTTGTTGTTGCTATACTTAATGTTCCATTCGTATTTAAAAAAAATGGTTCCAAAAAATTGCGATGAAAGTTGCGGTGTTTTTTAGGTTTTTGTTGTGATTACATTGCGGGAGGAAGTGAAAGTTGCGAGAAATTGTTGCGATTTTCTCTTTTTGTGATTAAAATTGAGTGATATGTTAAATATTATTACTGAAAAACTATTGATTAAAAAAACAAAGACACTGAGAAATGGTCCTATAAACAACTTTACCAATATAAAAGATTACCAGGACTACAAAAATGCAGAAAAATAGGCTTTACTTATCCAAATGCACCTGTTGGTTCAAAAGTTAAAGTGAAGAGAACCTCACAGCACAACATGAAGTTACCTTACAATATAATATAAATGCCTCAGCTTTCATGTAAGAAAAAAAAAAAACTATTGATACTAGTACTGTGTGCAGGCAGTCTCTCCTGAAGACTAAATTAAACAATAATTATAAACTAATAAAATAAATGGCTCAGGCTTCATAGAAGAAGAAAAAAACAATTTGAACAGTATGATGCTGAAGCTGCCTAAACAATGGAAAATAAAATACCATTTTGGCAAAAATGTTGGCATCCATTAATTTCTTGTATTAAGTAAAAAAAAATAATGCAAAGTGCACACAGTCCTTCACTGTAAACATAACACACTTTCAGTAACAGAATTTAAGCCTACAGAAACACTGACTTGCACATCATGCAATGTTGCCAGATACTGCTGACGTTTTCCAGTCCAAAATATGTTCAAAACCCGCCAAAATGCACTTAAAACCACCCAATCTGGCAACACTGCGCGCATGCTGCTTCTCTTGAACGTATACACGGAAGTAAGGCGGAAGGTAGTTTGTCGACGTCACTTCAAGACGACGCCAACGATTGGTCAAATTTGCGGGAAGGTTGCGGTGATTGGATATAATTGCAACACCGCCCTGAATTCGCGGGGATTGGTTGAATTTGCGTTGAAGTTGCAAATCGCAACATCGCGAAATCCTGGAGGGTCTGTTTTTTTTGCTTGGCCCAGACTCTGTCTCCTCACTCACTGTAGCTTTAGGTACTAAAAATTGATCCATTTTGTCTCTGGCAAAGGCTAGCTGAAGTTCACTAAATGTCCGCCATAGTAACTTATTCTGGTTCATGTTTCCTCACGTTGCGCCCCCCCTGAAGAACTCTGGCGCCCCCCAGGGGAGGCGCGCCCCACACTTTGAAAAGCCCTGGAGTAGACGAAAGAAATCGCTTTCAGACATGTTTATGCTTATTACAGAGGGAAAGTGCGTTCTACTGAGCTCTAGCACTGGGCCATTTCCGGGAAATAAGAGTTTCGGTCATGGCGACAGCATGTTTTATGTCAGCCTTGGTTCGGAGGTTTCAGTTTCGAAAACTGTAAGAGTAGAATAATATAAAGTACAGACACTTGGTATATTTTACTTCTGTGATTTTTAAGTTGTTCATTTTTGGATTACGCTTCATTTTTGTGGCTACTGCCTCATAGAGTAAATATATATGCTATACTTACTGTATGGACATGGGATCAGAAAACTATTTTATTTATAAGCAGTAGCCACATGGACCCATAGGGTACCTATTTTTTTCGCGATATCGTCCTTCATTCATCGTAAGCGCTACCATGGTAGCAGGCGAGGTTTGTTTTGCCTGGCAACATTTGTTAATGAATGCTTTACTATTTATTTATTTAAATTGCCTCGCGAAATTGGAATGTCCTGCTCTCAATGTGTCTGTGTTGTAAATAAATTACATTCAATCTATTTTGAATGGTTTACATGATAAAAGTGCTCATACTTTCACCAAAGTCCCATTAAAAACAAGCCAAAATGGAAGCTTTATTTGCTCCTCACCTGCATGACTGCATGAGTCCTGACAGACTCTTGAAGAAGCCAGCATCCCGCTTTTCCTTTAGATAATCCAGCATTTTCTGTGGAAAGATTTGATAAACTCATCAACCGCAATACAGAAAAAGTCTAATTATACATTTCTGACTTGTAATTGACTTTCATGATGAAGAACAATTGCAAAATAAACACAAGCGCTAAATAATTATGTCATTCAATGTAATAATAAACACAAGCGCTAAATAATTACGTCATTCAATGTAATACTAAGTGAATCCAGATGACGTATCCTTGTGTTGACTTGCTTTCATGTCAAGCAATAAAATGCGTTACCTGCTGAACTAAAATATTGCCCCCATTAAGAATGGCGATACCGAGCTTAAGGGTGAAAGTTACCATGGGGCCCAGTCGACCTAAAAGATACAAGCATTAGAAGATATGTCCATTTCTGAGTCAGAAAAGCAGTTTGGAGTTTGTGTGCGCGTGTGCGTGCGTGTGTGTACCTCTGCTGGCACTGATCATCTGCAAAACCATCTCAGCAGCCCCTCGGTCATGTAACCTGGCCTGCTGATACAATGTTTTCTGCTTTTCCATCTCCTTCTCCTATCACACACCAAAAACATGCACATACACATATACACACGTGTGTGTGTGTGTGTGTGTGTGTGTGTGTGTGTGTGTGTGTGTGTGTGTGTGTGTGCAAATGTAATATATCGAGTAATGTGTCTGGAACAGTACTATTCCCTCAACTGCTGATTTGGTGTCCAAAATGTTGGCAGGTGTTCAACTGGGTTGAGATCTGGTGACAGTGATAGCATCATAGTATGTGATTTACATAATTTTAAGACTTAATAAACCATTTCTGGAGAGCCCATGCCCTGTAGATGGTGGCATTATGATCCTGAAAGAGACCACTCACATCAAGAGATAAAGGATAGGATAAAGGTGATTAGTCTGAATGACTTTATGTTGATTTGCAGGTGCCAATCCCTTTAAGAGGACAAGTGGACCCAAAGCATGCCAGCAAATTTAACCTACATCATAACAGGGCCTCTGGTTTTTTTTTTTTTTAGTTTATCACACATCTACGTAAGACTAAAAGAAGGAAAATCTCTGACACTTCAAACCTCAAAGGTTTTTTCTTTTCCTTCTTCATCCTCGTTCTCATCTTCAGCACAACTCTGAAACACAAGCAGAATTTATTTCGGGAGATACTGCAGTAACGATAGTGGGACAGTGAAAATGCTTGTGTTCATTTGTACCTTTGCCATCATGTCTGTGTATGCTATATATAGCAAATCATCCTCTAGGGAACTGAAATATCAGAGGAAAATGGAGTGAAATAATGAAAATGCACCAAATTCTATATATAGTAATAGTACTAGTCAAAAGTTTGGACATCCCTTCTCATTCATAGGTTTTTCTGTATTTTGACTATTTTCTGCATTGTAGAACAATACTGAAGACATCAACACTATGAAATAACATATGGGACATGTATAGAATTTTGTGAGAAACAAAAAAGTGTAAAAAAATATGTTTCATATTTTAGATTCTTCAAAGTAGCCACTGTTTACCTTTGTCATTGACACTATTGGCATTCTCTTAACCAGCTTCATGAGGTCGTCACCTGGAATGCTTTTCAATTAACAGGCGCCTCGTGAAAAGTTAATTAGTGACATTTCTTGCCTTCTTAATGAATGAATGAATGAATGAATGAATGAACCCTTTATTGTCACTAGTCACATGTACCAGCGAAATTAGCCATCTGTACATATACATACATACAATTGACACAGGGATAGACAGGACAGGAAGACAGGGATGAAAAATACAGAACAACATGAGGGGAGAGGAGGAGAAAAAAAACCACAACCCCCACACTATGCTTCTGTGGGAAGTACAGTGTGGGAACATTATAAAAACACCTCAGCACATAAGCACAAAAAACACAGTATGCTTTACAACATGAAAAACTCAGGACTCGAGGGGGAAGGGAGTGAGGGAGGGGGCAATCATGGGAGGGGGGGTAAGGGGGGGCAGAGGTATAGGTAACCCAGCGCAAACAAGCAGTCTGGTCCTGCAGCCAGACGGCGCTTACCCACTTGTCACACCGGGGGTAAAAATGGCGACCGTGGGAAGTGGGGGGAGGAATACAGAGAGAGTCTGACTACAGTGATCTTCAGGGGGAGGTGTTTCCCCAGCAACGGCCTTGGCCAAGGCATTGCTGGCTGAGGGAGCCGAAGATAAGATTGGAATTTGTTTGGTCTTGGACGAGTAGACGCATTCTTTTCACGACTACCCTGCTTGTCCATTCTGGTCTTGATCCATTTCCCTTTGCAAAGCCAACAGCTTCTCCAAGATGGTATCCACGGTGCGGTTCAAGTTCTGAATAGCCACAGTCTGAGTGCCGACAGCTCTGCCCACCACTTCAATCATGTCGGGCAGCTTTATGGGGCTTTGGACAGCCGTCACCATTTTCTGATTTCCTCGATAAACCAGGGCAGTGCCTAATCCAATCAGCAAAAGTCCTGTAATCATGGTTCCAAATAGGTAGATGTCTTCAATGTCCTCCACAGAAAGAACCGCCAAGCACACGACCCGCCACTTCTCCCACGCGTCCATCGTATAGCCAGCTGTGAAAGTTCCAGCAGGACAGGCTGGTTCCCCTGAACCCAGGCTTCTCGTCAAGAAAATAGTGTCAATTGCGTGAAGAGACCAGTTTATCAATTCCATGATTTTTAGTTTGGAGAGCAATGCGGAGAGAGTCTCTCAAAAGCATAGACAATAGACAGACGAGACAGCAGAAGCAGGAAAGATAAGGGGAGGGAGAGGCAGAGAAACACGACCGCCTTCCATGGAAGCACGGAGAAGAATGCATTTGAGATCAAACAGTAAATAGTAAATAATAAAAATACAGTAAATAGCCCTAGTCCACAACTGTAGTAATCCATATTATGTTGAGAACCGCTCGACTAAGTAAAGAGAAACGACATCCATCATTACTTTAAGACATGAAGTGACTTAATTAATACAAACAAAGAATAACCATTGAATTAGAAAGTACTGTATGTCCAAACTTTTGACCGGTACTGTGCATTGCATAACATGTTGGTTTGGAACACAGAGCTATATTTAAATAGGCGTTGTTATAATACAAGAATGGAGTTTCAAACGTTTTTCAATGCAGAGATAAAACATATTGAGTAAAGAGCATGAGAGATGATTCGGACACCACATATCTCTATGTATGTTTACAGAAAGAATGTGCCCATCACTGTTGAGAAGGCATTGTGTGTGTGTGTGTGTGTGTGTGTGTGTGTGTGTGTGTGTGTGTGTGTGTGTGTGTGTGAGTTACCTTCTTTCTGTCAGAGCGTTATGACTAAAGTGCAGAATGAGCTGATGAAGAGGGTCAGGTTGTATTTCATCTACTTCCTCTTCCTCATCCTCTACTTTCCGCTGTGTCCTCTACACATAAACGCACCACTGAGCATTTATGTTACCAGTTACTCACGTTACACAGGTACGCAACTCAATAAAAGCTACTTAGAGTCAGTAATGTAATTTTTACTGTGTAGCAGGATATACTGAGCTCTTGGGAAATCATAATAATAAACCTTATTTGATACCTTTAGTAAAAACTACAGCACACACACACACACACACACTCATCAGACAGTATCAGGACAATGGACCATTGCAGGGAAGCTTTGTGCAAACTAACAAAAAATGAAATGACATGCATCAAAGCAATGAAAGAATCAAATTCACAAAGGAGGCAGTTCAACCTACATACTCACATTCCGCTAACACAATTCACTTGGGCTGTGATTCAGCATGAAATGAACTTCTTTTAAAACAAGCAAGAGCACAGCAAATTTTCTTCAGAAAATTTCCAAAGGCTTCTTGAACTCTTGGGAATGTTTTTTTTTTTCCCAGTAAAGTTCAGCCTTTATTTCAAATGATCACCGACTTAATAGAACAACCACACAGACTGGAGAGAGCAGAGACACAACATTATGACAAGCACTGACATCCATGTACATGAGATGTCATGCAGGCTTTAGGCAGTGGTTGTGGGCAGAGAATTTGTGGGGGGGAAAAAGAAAGAAAAACATGCAACCCCAATTCCAAAAAAGTTGGGACACTGTAAATAAAATCAGAATGCAATAATTTGCAAATCATGGAAACCCTAGATTTCATTGAAAATAGTACAAAGACAACATATCGAATATTGAAACTGACAAATTTTATTGTTTTTTTGAAAAATATATGCTCATTTTGAATTTGATGTCAGCAACACGTTTCAGAAAAGTTGGGACAGGGGCATGTTTACCACTGTGTTGCATCACCTCTACTTTTAACAACACTCTGTAAACGTTTGGGAACTGAGGAGACCAATTGCTGTAGTTTTGAAAGAGAAATGTTGTCCCATTCTTGCCTGATATACAATTTCAGTTGCTCAACAGTTCGGGGTCTCCTTTGTCTTATTTTGCGCTTCATAATGCGTCAGATGTTTGAAATAGGAGACAGGTCTGGACTGCAGGCAGGCCAGTTTAGCACCCGGACTCTTTTACTATGGAGCCATGCAGTTTTAATATGTACAGAAAGCGCTTTGGCAAAGTCTTGCTGAAAGAAGGAAAGACTTCCCTGAAAAATATTTTGTCTTGATGGCAGCATATTGCTCTGAAACATGTACTGTAGATATCATTCAGCATTAATGATGCCTTCCCAGATGTACAAGCCACCCATGTCATGTGCACTAATGCAGGGTTTCTCAAACTTCTTTGCTCTGGGGCCCAGTAATGTTAGTTCTTGGTGCTGCAAGGTCCTGCATAGGCCTACGCCTCTGTGCGCCCCCCCACACACACACAGTGTGTGCGCCTCCATAGATAGATAGATAGATAGATAGATAGATAGATAGATATGTTTATTATTATTAATTTTATTTTTTTTGTTAGTAGTACTTGTTACAAGTAGCAGGCTTACACCAGCATAACAATATTTTGGCTAAATAAGACCTAACAGGAGTGCACTGGCAGAATTGTAGAAAATTGCCAAATGACCAGTAACTGTCCAAAGATATGCAATTATTATTATTATTATTATTATTATTATTGCTTAGGCCTAAACTATTATTAAACAAGGTAAACTAGCAGAAGTGCTTTGGCTTTGAGATTATTGCCAAATTACATAAATATACTGATATGTAGGCCCAATAATTTTACCATTATTATTATTATTATTATTATTATTATTATTATTATTATTAATAATAATAACCTATTATTACCATTTGCGTAAGAACCATTAAACCAAGATTTTTTTTTTTACTTTTGTGTTTTAGATTTTTTTTTTTAAACTACACCTGTGAACTTGAAGCACTGCCAAACAGTGCCACAATAACATACACACACTTATAAAAAGGTCTACCAGAAACATGGGACCTCAAACTGAGAAACCTAAAGACCCACTGTAGCCCTAATACTGACTGATTACACAGTCCCAGTATGAAGAAGGGAGAACTGAACGTAGGCTACGTGCTGACTTTTAACCTCAAATGACAGGCCCAGTCACCCACAGAGATTTGGTAAAAGAAAAGCCAGCATTCTAATGTGAAGGATGTGCCTGCTTTCTCGCCACTAACAGGTCAAAACGAGGAAGACAGGGTGACGAGGCCACTCGGAGCATGTTTTCTGTTTCGGTATTTTGTCTTTGTGGCTGTCAAATGTGAAAATGCGGTCTCGCAGAGGTATGTTGAATGGAAAGGCATCAGTGTTTTCACTGCCATCTCACTCAGCTGGGGATATTCATCGCAGCATGACAGCCAGAATTCAGACAGAGAAAGTCGACCAAATCTCGACTGCAGACCAGCATCGCACGAAAGCTCCAGAAGTTTATCCTGCACCACAGGTGGCAGAGTACTCGTTTCTGGGTTGGTGAACAGATCTCTTACCCATTGCTTTTACGTGAGATGGGATTTTGAGGGGAAGTATGAATCAAAATGACGCAGTGTTTCAGTAAGGTGTTGCGCGATCACTGCCGGCACCTGCCCCAAATCCACACCTTCATCAGCCAGAGACGACAGACAGCCGAACATGTCAAACACACCTCTATTAACTCTGTTGGTCCAGACTGACAGCTTCTTTTTGAAAGCTATGATTTTATCATTGGCTTGAAAAATGTCATACGCTTGGCCTTGGATCGACAGGTTTAGCATATTGAAATGGTCCAGGATGTCAGAAAGATAAGCTACCTTTATAAGCCAAGACTGATCTCGCAGGTGATCGGCAAGATTGGACTGTTTATTTGTCAAGAATGCCTCAACTCGTACACTCTGTTCACCACTTTACCCCGTGACAGCCAACGAACCTCAGAGTGCAAGAGCAGATGAACATGATCTGCACCCATCTCATCACACAGAGCTGTAAATAGACGGGAATTTGTCGGATTGGCCTTAATGAAGTTCACTATTTTGACCACTTGATTTAAAACTTCATGAAGCTCTGTGGACAGGCGTTTAGAGGCAAGTACCTCTCGATGAATAACACAGTGCGTTGCCTGCACTGATGGTGAAACGGCTTTTACCCGAGCAACAACTCTGTTGTGCCTGCCGGTCATAGCCGCTGCCCCATCTGTGCAGACACCGACGCAACGCCCCCATATCAACCCATGCCCAGAGATGTACCCATCAAGCATACGGAATATTTCTCCAGTGGTTGTGGTCCCTGGAAGCATCTTACAAAACAAAAACTCCTCGTGAAACCGGCCCTCATGAGCATATCTGATGTAGACCAGAAGCATAGCCAAGTTAGAGAGATCCGTGGTCTCATCCAATTGAATGGCAAACCAGTCAGATGACTTCGCCCTTTCTAAAATTTGCAGTTCGATGTCTGCCGCCGGTGGTTAGCGCTGTCGCCTCACAGCAAGAAGGTCCTGGGTTCGAGCCCCATGGCCGGCAAGGGCCTTTCTGTGTGGAGTTTGCATGTTCTCCCCGTGTCCGCGTGGGTTTCCTCCGGGTGCTCCGGTTTCCCCCACAGTCCAAAGACATGCAGGTTAGGTTAACTGGTGACTCTAAATTGACCGTAGGTGTGAGTGTGAATGGTTGTCTGTGTCTATGTGTCAGCCCTGTGATGACCTGGCGACTTGTCCAGGGTGTACCCCGCCTTTCGCCCGTAGTCAGCTGGGATAGGCTCCAGCTTGCCTGCGACCCTGTAGAAGGATAAAGCGGCTAGAGATAATGAGATGAGATGAGATGTCTGCCGCCATATCGTCAATTCGACGACAGACCGTGTCATTTGACAGAGGAATCTCTTTTACTTTGGCTGCAGCAGCCGGACCCAACACCTCACTACAAGCAGTAACAATCAAAGGCATAACTAGCTTCTCCCCAACTGTGAAGGGTGCCTGACATTTGGAAATATGGTGTGAAATCATGTATGATGCCTTTGTTAGCTTTTCATTCTCGGTCAAATTACTTTTCAACACTAGTTTGGGTGGCCAATTCATCATGTTTTCTTCTGAAAAAATCCTCTGATTTATCCTTGAGATGCGAATGTTTAGTTTCCAAATGCCGGCGTAATTTGGATGGCTTCATAGCTTTGTTGCTTAGCATGGTTTGGCAGATAACACAGATTGGTTTCGGGGGACAACTATCACTTGAAATAAAGCCGAATTGTATGTATGAAGGCTCGTAATTGCGAGTGAATGGGTTATATTTTTTTGCCTCTGGCTCATGTTGTGTATCTGCACTGTCAGATGGGCGCTTTCCAAAGAAAGAGTCAAGAGTAGCTTGCTTTGAACATGCCATGATATTGCTCTCATAAAGCGTGTGTGCATGAATGACTGGACTTGGGACAGAATGAATGAATAAGTGCAAGTGTGTAACCTCGTGCGGACGGGAACGCTTAACATTCTAGAATGAGGGGGGCGGGACTTACGCTATGTGGCACACAGTGACAAAAGCACTGAGAGCAGAGCCAGCCAATCGCTCTTCTACATAATCTGACTGACAGTGACCGGTAGTTTGAAATTATAATACTGACTACTAGTGCAGAGGCAGGCTTGCGGACTGACGGTAATCTTCTCACGGACCAGTACCGGTCCACAGCCCATAGACTGAGAAACACCGCACTAATGCACCCTCATAACATCACAGACGCTGGCTTTTGAACTGTGCACTGATAAGTCGGATGGTCCCTCTCTTCTTTAGCCTGGAGGACGTGGTGCCCATGAGTTCTAAAAATAATTTTTACTTTTGATTCATCAGACCTCGGGACAGTTTTCCACTTCGCCTCAGTCCATCGTAAAA
This sequence comes from Neoarius graeffei, assembly GCF_027579695.1. Classification (NCBI taxonomy): domain Eukaryota; kingdom Metazoa; phylum Chordata; class Actinopteri; order Siluriformes; family Ariidae; genus Neoarius; species Neoarius graeffei. The sequence goes on along the minus strand of NC_083579.1, from coordinate 43,048,607 downwards.
GAGCTTGGGCCCATTGAAGGTGGTGGTGTTTCTGGATATTGTTTATATCTGGATTTAACTTGCATTTGTGGATGCAGTAATGAACTGTTTTTACAGACGATGGTTTTCTGAAGTGTTCCTGAGCCCAGACAGTGATTTCCACGACAGACACGTGTCTGCTTTTAATGCAGTGTCGCCTGAGGGCCTGAAGATCACAGGCATCTAATGTCAGTTTTCAGCCTTGTCTCTTGCATACAGAGATTTCTCCAGATTCTCTGAATCTTTTAATGATATTATGTACCACAGATGATGCGATCCCCAAATTCTTTGCAATTTTACATTGAGGAACGTTATTCTTAAATTGTTGCACTGTTTGCCCACGCAGTCTTTCATAGAGCGGTGAACCCCTCCACATCTTTACTTCTGAGAGACTCCGCCTCTCTGGGATGCTCTTTTTATACCCAATCATCTTACTGACCTGTTGCCAATTAGCCTAATTAGTTTTTTATTTCGCATTACATAACTTTTTCAGTTTTTTGTTGCCCCTGTCCCAGCTTTTCTGAAATGTATTGCTGATATCAAATTCAAAATCAGCATGTATTTCGGGCGGCACGGTGGTGTAGTGGTTAGCACTGTCGCCTCACAGCAAGAAGGTCTGGGTTCGAGCCCCGTGGCCGGCGAGGGCCTTTCTGTGTGGAGTTTGCATGTTCTCCCCGTGTCCGCGTGGGTTTCCTCTGGGTGCTCCGGTTTCCCCCACAGTCCAAAGACATGCAGGTTAGGTTAATTGGTGACTCTAAATTGACCGTAGGTGTGAATGTGAGTGTGAATGGTTGTCTGTGTCTATGTGTCAGCCCTGTGATGACCTGGCGACTTGTCCAGGGTGTACCCCGCCTTTCGCCCGTAGTCAGCTGGGATAGGCTCCAGCTTCCCTGCGACCCTGTAGAACAGGATAAAGCGGCTAGAGATAATGAGATGAGATGAGCATGTATTTCAAAAAACAATAAAATTTCAACATTTGATTTGTCGTCTTTGTACTATTTTCAATGAAATATCGGGTTTCCATGATATGCAATTATTACCTTCTGTTTTTATTTACAGTTTACACAGCATCCCAACTTTTGGGGTTGTAAATCAAATAAATAAAGAAAAACAGTTAAGAACTTTGTCAAAGGCCTCATTCATTTTGAACTAATACAGTGGGGCAAAAAAGTATTTAGTCAGTCACCAATTGTGCAAGTTCTCCCACTTAAAAAGATGAGAGAGGCCTGTAATTTTCATCATAGGTATACCTCAACTATGAGAGACAAAATGAGAAAAAAAATCCAGAAAATCACATTGTCTGATTTTTAAAGAATTTATTTGCAAATTATGGTGGAAAATAAGTATTTGGTCAATAACAAAAGTTCATCTCAATACTTTGTTATATACCCTTTGTTGGCAATGACAGAGGTCAAACATTTTCTGTAAGTCTTCACAAGGTTTTCACACACTGTTGCTGGTATTTTGGCCCATTCCTCCATGCAGATCTCCTCTAGAGCAGTGATGTTTTGGGGCTGTTGCTGGGCAACACGGACTTTCAACTCCGTCCAAAGATTTTCTATGGGGTTGAGATCTGGAGACTGGCTAGGCCACTCCAGGACCTTGAAATGCTTCTTATGAAGCCACTCCTTCGTTGCCCGGGTGGTGTGTTTGGGATCACCATCATGCTGAAAGACCCAGCCACGTTTCATCTTCAATGCCCTTGCTGATGGAAGGAGGTTTTCACTCAAAAGCTCACGATACATGGCCCCATTCATTCTTTCCTTTACACGGATCAGTCGTCGTGGTCCCTTTGCAGAAAAACAGCCCCAAAGCATGATGTTTCCATCCCCATGCTTCACAGTAGGTATGGTGTTCTTTGGATGCAACTCAGCATTCTTTCTCCTCCAAACACGACAAGTTGAGTTTTTACCAAAAAGTTCTATTTTGGTTTCATCTGACCATATGACATTCTCCCAATCCTCTTCTGGATCATCCAAATGCTCTCTAGCAAACTTCAGACAGCCTGGACATGTACTGGCTTAAGCAGGGGGACACGTCTGGCACTGCAGGATTTGAGTCCCTGCCGGCGTAGTGTGTTACTGATGGTAGCCTTTGTTACTTTGGTCCCAGCTCTCTGCAGGTCATTCACTAGGTCCCCCCGTGTGGTTCTGGGATTTTTGCTCACCGTTCTTCTGATCATTTTGACCCCACGGGGTGAGATCTTGCATGGAGCCCCAGATCGAGGGAGATTATCAGTGGTCTTGTATGTCTTCCATTTTCTAATAATTGCTCCCACAGTTGATTTCTTCACACCAAGCTGCTTACCTATTGCAGATTCAGTCTTCCCAGCCTGGTGCAGGTCTACAATTTTGTTTCTGGTGTCCTTTGACAGCGCTTTGGTCTTGGCCATAGTGGAGTTTGGAGTGTGACCGTTTGAGGTTGTGGACAGGTGTCTTTTATACCGATAACAAGTTCAAACAGGTGCCATTAATACAGGTAATGAGTGGAGGACAGAGGAGCCACTTAAAGAAGAAGTTACAGGTCTGTGAGAGCCAGAAATCTTGCTTGTTTGTAGGTGACCAAATACTTATTTTACCGAGGAATTTACCAATTAATTCATTAAAAATCCTACAATGTGATTTCCTGGATTCTTTCCCCCCATTCTGTCTCTCATAGTTGAAGTGTACCTATGATGAAAATTACAGGCCTCTCATCTTTTTAAGTGGGAGAACTTGCACAATTGGTGGCTGACTAAATACTTTTTTGCCCCACTGTATATGCACAGTATTATTATAATGGCGACTGATATGAATTCTGCTTTTTATTTAGGAGACAGCTGTTTACGAAAGTTTAGAGCAGTATTTGCAATCTTGATATGAAAATCAGGATTATGTAGTAGAGCATGATTAAAATTCATTTTAATCATAGTGCTGGATGAAAATTGTAAATGAAATTTCAGCGTGACATTCAAGGGTAGAAACTAGAAATACGTCCGTTTAAAATATATAGGTTGTATAAATATACAACCTCAATTCCAAAAACAAGTTGTGATGCTGTGTAAAATGTAAATAAAAACAGTATGCAATGATTTGCAAATGCTTTTTTAACTTATACTCAGTTAAATACAATACAAAGACAAGATATTTAAGGTTCTAATGGATAAAACTCATTGTTTTTTGTTGATATACACTCATTTTGAATTTGACGCCTGCCACACGTTCCAAAAAAGTTGGGACGGGGCAATAAAAGACTGGGAAAATTGCGGAATGCTTGGAAAACACCTGTTTGGAACATTCCACAGGTAAACAGGTTAATTGGCAACAGGAAAGGCTCAGTCATTCACAAGCAAGGATGGATGAAGCAAGGTTCACCACTTTATGAAAAACTGCATGGGCAAACAGTCCAGCAGTTTAAGAACAACAATTCTCAACATAAAGTTGGAAGGAGTTTCACCATCGATGATCCCGAACATCATCAAAAGAGTCACAGAATCCAGAGAAATCCCTGCACAAAGGGGCAAGGCCAATATCCAACACTGAATGCCTGCTACATATGCTGCTATCTAGATGATGTCTTTTTCATGGATGTGCCTGCTTATTCCAGCAAGACAATGCGAAGCCACATTCTGCACATTTTACAACAGTGTGGCTTGGTAGTAAAAAGAGTGCGGGTGCTAAACTAGCCTGCCTGCCTCCCATTGAAAATGTGTGGTGCGTTATGAAGTGCAAAATATAACAACAGACATCCTGGACTGTTGAGCAACTGAAGTTGAATATCAAGCAAGAATGGGAAAGAATTTCACGTTCAAAACTTCAACAATTAGCGTCCTCACTTCCCAAATGCTTACTGAGTGTTGCTAAAAGAAAAGGTGATGTAACACAGTAGTAAACGGCCCTGTCCCAGCTTTTATAGAACATGTTGCAGGCATCAAATTCAGAATGAGTGTATATTTATTTAAAAAAAACAGTAAAGTTCATCAGTTTGGAGATTAACTATCTTGTCTTTGTATTGTACTCAACCGAATGCAATGATAAAAATGATTTACAAATCATTGCATTCTGTTTTTATTTATGTTTTACACAGCGTGTCAACTTTTTTGGGAATTGGAGTTGTATTTGTGACAGTTGCAATAGGTGCTACTCATGCATTGTAAAATAATTAATAAAGCCCTCATGCTGTACTTTTTATTTAACGTACTTTTAAACAAAAATCCCAAGTGACCACAGCTATGTTGAATATTGTGTTTGTTGTGCATGTGGCTGGTGGCCAGCCGAGGTCTGCCCAGAGAACAAAGAATTACCAACTAATTGTCCTGAAAGGTACTTACTGCCAAATCCTGCACTAGTTTCTCCTCAAATGAGTACGTCTCTGTCTCTATCCATATTCTCTGGTAGCCAGTGAGGAACAGGTTAATAGAACGATGCCTGAGGTGGGAGGATTAAAGATTAAGCAGGGTTACTATGAGAATTATGGTTACCAGGGTTACTAGGGAGAATGAGACAGGACGTTATGGCTGGCAAACAAAAAATGCTAGGGAGAAAAAGGTTAGTGATAAACACAGGAAGCCTAACTGGTCATACTGCTTACATGTGAAAGAATATAATGACATTATAACACGGAGGTCATTGAACAGAGGCCATTCTTATACTCAAGTCTGAATTTTATAGGTGATGCTGATTATTACGATACATTTGGGAACTCCACTCTATGTAACACGAGCCGTACTCATTCTACATTCAACCACAGGAACTGAGAATGGTTCAAATTAATCAAAATATCAGTTATCAATGATATCAACATTACATAAGTTGACAACCGATATACTGTTAAATTAAGAAATTTACAGTGATGTGATTAACATGATTATCATGACTAGGATCCAAACATGTCATCTTAACATATTCATGGTAGACAACGATTATAGGTTTGTTTGAAACTCTGCCTGCTTCTAATTTGCATATGATCGTATTAGCATACACTGTATTTTTCATTGTATCTTGCATTTATGCTCCATTACATTGCAACTGACAGCAAAGGGGAAACAATATCTGGTTTTTTCAGTCTAGATTTTTTATGCCCAAATTTTTAGGAACAACTCCAAGTGCTGCCATAAATCTCGAGATAAATCAACAAATTATGTTGATGGCATAAATCTCAGTAAATTCACAGAGACAGTAAGAGCTCATTCCCTAATGTGAAAATGCGGAGACATTGCACAGCTAATAAGAGCTTAGTATAATCACATGACCATATGACCAGTGAGACTCCCTATTGAAGATCTGTTGCAGTCCAAACCATGTCTAGGAGGTGACCTATTTCAAGGAGCAACCAATAAACATTCCCCGAGCACTACGTTACCGTTAGCACGGACAGCAGACCGTCATAATCTGCTCTCTCATGCATTTTTTCCAGCCAAAAGTGTCGGTAGGCATTCAGGAAGTAATTATTGATTTTGTGCCTAAAAAGAAGGGTAATGGCGTCAGTGGAAGAGAAAAGCAAATGGACAAAAGAAGAAGAAAACACAAATAACACAATCATGAATCACATGTGACTCATGATCATCATTTCAATACAATCATGAATACAAAATGAAAATATTCATAGCGTGATTACAGCACCTTTGATGCTTGGACCCCTAAGCATAAATAAATAAATAAATAAATAAATAAAACTTGCCAACAACACACATATACACAAAACACCAAAAGCAGGATTCTGAACAGTAATAATTTTTAGCATTGGATAAAATTGAACAGTCAAACATGATACGGACGTGGTATAATAAGAGAACAACTCAATGCATCGGCAATTAAAAAAAAAAGAATGAATGACAGGACTAATTCGGTAAGATTTTAAATTAATCGCTTCCACTTGCCTATTAATTCTGCTGATGCGACTGTGGGTTTGAGTTACGCAGCAACAGAGCATGAAATTACAAACTGTAATTATAAGCTTGAAGAAGAACAGGTGGACAGAAATGGGGAAAATGTGGACAGGAGAACAAAAAAAAGAAAGAAACGAAAATGTGATTTATATTATCCAACAGGCATAGACTTCATCTTCATACAGGGGTGAAACTGGGTACTACGTCCCTTCATGCTGGATCATCAAGGTTCTTTGTTAGAGCTCGTGGCATATTCCTCATTTACTCCTTTCTTTGCTGAGTACCAATGGAAAAGCTGTCATCTTGGAATCATGACCCCACATGGGAAGCCAATAAAAGGTTTGTTAACTTAGAAATGTTATCTAATGAATTACATGATAAACCAGCGCGTCAGCGACGCAGTAGCTCACACGGCCGTACCATGAGAAACCAGACTCGTTTAGAATTAGCCAAGTCACGCTTCATGAAAATAATTACAAAAATATGATCTTCCAAACAAAACAATCCATCCATCCATCAATCCATCCATCCATAACTGCTTATCCTGTGCAGGGTTGCAGGCAAGCCGGAGCCTATCCCAGCTGATTATGGGCAAGATACACTCTAGACAAGTCACCGGGTCATCGCAGGGCTGATACATAGAGACAAACAACCGCTCACCGTCAATTTGGAGCCACCAGTTAACCTAACCTGCATGTCTTTGGACTGTTGGTGAAACCAGAGCACCTGGAGGAAACCCACGCGGACACAGGGAGAACATGCAAACTTCACACAAAAAGGCCCTCATCAGCCACTGGGCTCAAACCCAGAACCTTCTTGCTGTGAGGCAACAGTGCTAACCACTACACCACCGTGCCGCCCTCCAAGCAAAACAATCAGAATCAAAATCCATTGAAAACTCAGGGAGGAGAAGCGATTTTCCTGAAAGTTCATTAACCGGCCTAATTAGCAGCTTGTTAATGAGAAATCACAAAACCAGGGAGTAACTTTTGTGCAGACTGATAGATCTTCCAAATAAAACAATCAGAATCAAAATCCGGGCGGCACGGTGGTGTAGTGGTTAGCGCTGTCGCCTCACAGCAAGAAGGTCCGGGTTCGAGCCCCGTGGCCGGCGAGGGCCTTTCTGTGCGGAGTTTGCATGTTCTCCCCATGTCCGCATGGGTTTCCTCCGGGTGCTCCGGTTTCCCCCACAGTCCAAAGACATGCAGGTTAGGTTAACTGGTGGCTCTAAATTGACCGTGAGTGAGTGTGAGTGTGAATGGTTGTCTATGTGTCGGCCCTGTGATGACCTGGCGACTTGTACAGGGTGTATCCTGCCTTTCGCCCGTAGTCAGCTGGGATAGGCTCCAGCTTGCCTACGACCCTGTAGAACAGGATAAAGTGGCTACAGATAATGAGATGAGATGAGAATCAAAATCCATTGAAAAAAAACTCAGGGAGGAGTAGCAATTTTTGTGAATTGTGGACGGACGGACAGATGGACGGACACCACGTGATGGCAACAGCTCATCGCCTATGGCCGGTGTGCTAAAGAGGACATTGCTTGCTAGTGAACATTTAACATATTAATAGATATTCCCAGAGACGTCATTTTAACACTTGCTAAGCTGACTAGCTGGCAGGATAATGTTAGTGCAGTGCCATGTTTATGTAGCTGATTAGTTTAGCTAATGTTGATACACTATTATATTGTGTGATTAAAACTTGCATTTTTACGGCAAGCTCTACTTCAGTCAAATAAAGCTATGAGTAATGTTATATAGTTCAGTTTGTGACTGATCAAATTTCTTGTTGGCCCATGGTATGGAACGTCAATATCAGGTTATACACCAAGTGGCTTACCTGGGCAGGTTGTATAAGGGTGCCATACGGAAACAGGCCACTACAGCACGCTTACGCTGTTTGGACAGTAGTTTTTGCCACACACACTTCTTGGACCTGAGTGGCTGCTCCACCTACAGTACATTAAGGTGGCAAGAAAGAGTAAAATAAATATCATTTAAAACCAAAGTTAATACCAATCTAATCATATTGTAAATATTAGATACTGGTACCATATCATATATACCATAGAACCTTATACCAATCTATTAATACTATTGTGTATTATGCTAAAAGTTGTGGTCACACAGCAGGTGAACACTTGATTGTCACGCCTTCACGCACTTGAGTCTGGCACAGCTCGAGTAGCCACACGTGCTCACGGAGCGAGTTGTGAACGCTCTTGGGATCCAGTCGCTATGGGAAACACCTGATGCTGATTTGAGCGCAATCAGCACACAAATAAGGACACAGAGGATTTGCGAAGTATTACCACTGTCACGTTTGTTTCTAGCCATGTTTATGACTCTGCTTTCGGTTTCGTTTGTGTTTTGTTACTCTGACCTTGCCTCACGTTTTGCTTGTGTAAATATCACACCTGCTAATAAAGACTCTTCCTGTACTTACGTCTGTCTACTACCACATACCTGACAGAATACTTCACAAAGTCTCTGTGAAAGCAGTGTCCTTATATGCGTGTGCTGACTGCGCTCAAATCAGCATCAGGTGTTTCCTATAACGACTGGGTCCCAAGCGCACGAACAACGCACTCTGAATAATCCCCGAATGTAAATGCACTTTTCCAGTCTCGGTAAAGGTTAAGCTATGCCGAGCTGCTGTGTTGTTGAGGTGCCAACAAACGTCGAGGACAGGGATTTGAGACAAATACATCTCCGGAGGCTCGACGACGCTCCCCTGAGCTTCAGGAAGTTTCCCCAAACCCATCTGTGAGTATTCACTGTTTAGTTTGCCGATGAAAACATCGCTACTGAAAATTTTCATGATGTTTTTGGCCACTCACGAGGCAGAGATACACCAGAAAACAACTCGCAAAGCTCGGAGAACAATCACCGTGCATTGCACGATTAATGGCGATGCTACCAATTTTTCATCGCCAAGTATTCGCAAACCCGTCATGAGCTGGAGTATGACCAGGGCCTTAACCAGCAAAAAACACTACACATTTTAATTTCATGCAAAGGAATCTCTTTAAATTACACAAAAATTCCAAAACGGATGTGTAAAAAAAAAAAAGAAAAAAAGACCTGCTCAAGGTTAAACACTGCAGCTGAGATGGTCTGAAGGCGATCAACTGTGCGCTCTGGATCAGGTGGGCCCTCATTCTTCACAATCACATCTTTATACAGATGAAGCTGCCACCTCACAGCAGGGTCCTCTGACTATGAGAGAGTGAAGGAGAGCACCGAGTCATTTATACACATTGTTCTGTTAAACTATAATGAATAATAGAAATTCAAGTGCTTTGTTACTATCGTTAAAGATATCAAAATAAAATAAAGGATACGACAGTTGTGTGACAACACTGCAGGTTGTACAGACTACATACAAACAGCTGTGTCAGTATAAAGCTCTACAAACACTGTTATTTTAATGGAATAAGAAGGTCACTTAATAGGTCTTTAGGGTATGACCAAGCCAGGAGACTGCAAAACCACCGCCGAAAACCACCAAAACATGGAAATAAATGGACTACACACCAGACACAATATGAGATACGATCTTTTTTTTTTTTTTTTTGCCATTTTAGAACTACCACAGGTCTTCAATGGCTTTCTCTGTTGTAGATAATATCTGACTGGCAACTAATATGAACAACCGATGCAGAAACACAGGAAGTGAGAGAGCCTAATTATCCAGGAGCACATGCAGGAGGCCCAGCAAGCACATTATGGGGCTGATGAAAGGGAATCCTATCACAAGGCTGACATTGCTATAGCAAGTATTGCCTGATCCTCACTCCTTATGTTATCTGTGTTCCTGATAACCTCCCAGGGCAAAGAAGCTGGGTGAAGTAACCTACAGAGTTGCCTAACTGTGCTGTCAAAAATGTAAGCAAATGTGAAGTGAAACATTTGCTCAAATCACTGGTACCCCTTTTCCACCAAATCAGTTCCAGGGCTGGTTCGGGGCCAGTGCTGGTGCTGGTTCACAACTCGTTCAACTTGCGAGCCAGCTGAGAACCAGTTTGCTTTTCCATAGCTCGCGGTGCTAAGGGAAGACATGTCATTACGTCGCTGTATACGTCAGTTACATCGTTGTATACGTCATTACATCGCTGTATACGTCAGTTACGTCGCTACGTTTGCATAAACCTTGGCGCGAATATCGAAGCAAAAACAACACAGAAGAAGCAGCAGCAGCAGCAACAACAATAATAATAATAATAATGGATGACTTCGCGTTTGTACAGCTGCTGCTTCTCGTCGCTTAAAAATGGCGATCTTTTGCGGTCTTGTTATTGTTGTTGGTCTTAACAACTCCCCCCCCCGCTGACGTAAACGGTTCTTTCCTCTGGCCCAGCAGAGAGTTGGTGCTAGCCTGGAACCGTTTTTTCTGGCCCCAGAGCCAGTTCTTTGTCAGTGGAAACAGAAAACCCGGTTCCAAACTAAGCACTGGCCCCGAACCAGCCCTGGAACTGCTTTGGTGGAAAAGGGGCATGAGTGGAATGCCCAGACTCCCAACAAAAAAGTGGATCTGGAGCCCATCCCAGACAGGACCCTCTGGCCTTGTAATGACTTCCAGGTCAAATAAACTTTGCAGTTATCTATGCGAGACCTGAATAAAGTGTAGGACAGATGCATCTTACTGCATAACACAACTCTCCCACAAAGACCATGTTCGGTATGCTTAGAAGACAATGTTTCTTGTATGGGGGAAGCCATGGCCTATACGCAGCTCTGGGACCATAAGGTTGCTGGTTCAATTTCCTGGACCAGCAGGAATGGCTGAAGTGCTCTTGAGCGATGCACCTGCTCCCCAGGCTGCTCTGGGTATGTTGTACATCGCTCTGGATAAGAGTGTCTGCTAAATTCCTGTAATGTAACTGAATTTTTTTAATTTCAGTCTCTATGGGGCTCCAGCAACTTTTCAAAATTTGATAGTCTAAGACTCCACTGCTGTTGCATATTTGGACACTGTCCTTGTCCACCTCTTATAAGTCTCATGGTGTCTCTGTATCTAAGGGTACTGGATCAATGAGGAGCCTCCCTCAACAAACAACTAAAATGCTTTTTTTTTTTTGGAAATTGGGGGAGGGTGGTTGGCAAGACACTGTGAAAGACTTGTGCCTATTTTTTTTCTCTGTAGCCTCATACAGATTGGAGATATTTAGAGACTCCCAGTGGTCCATCAAAAATAGTCAGGGGTTCAAGAATTGTATAATTTTGTAAAGCACAAAGCAGCATTATCAAAGTGATTATGCATATAAAATATTATAAACTGGAATCTAGTGACAATTTAATAAAAACTAGATAGAGACTGTGACTAAAGTCACAGTAATTTGTGCTACAAACTGGGACGTCTGGTCACCGTACCCTATAGATCCAGAACAGTAAGAGATAGAGAATGACGCTTAGTGAGGAAAAGTTGCGCCCTGCCACCCTCAACAAAATTAAAAAAAAAAGGATTGAAAAAATCATGAAAATTGACAAAGTTAAGTGATTGAAAAAAAATCCTATTTTTCATGGTTCATACTGGATCAGTGATCCAGATCAGCACCAAAAGTCATAGCAACGTAATTTAGGCTTGGGCGGTATCCATTTTTTCATACCCCGGTATATTCCTGAGTAAATACCCCGGTATGATGGTATTTACGTTTTTTTGTGCGTGGTTTATATATATATATATATATATATATATATATATATATATATATATATATATATACTATTGTAGGCTTTATTTCATATCTTCACATTCTATAGTAATTTATGTTTCTTTGTTATTCTATTTTTTTGTTATCTATTCTGATTTAGATATTCTGTATTTGACATTATAAAACAAACAGTTAAAATGTTTAAAGACATTTATTTAAACTGCCAGGATGACATGTTTTTGAACTCAGTGCCAAGCAATCAAGTAGGCCTATATTAATGTTGGAAATAAAAACACATTAATAAAAATAAGAAGTGCAAATGCCAACAAAGCCAGCAGAAAACAAAACATTGCATGTGAGTTCAAATCACATCTTTTGTAAATCAAAAGAAAATAATTTGCCTAATTCAAGCAATAACAGGTAGCTTTTTTCCACTCAAACAGGCAAATAGGCTATACAAGTAATGAAATAAAGCTACAACCCCGATTCCAAAAAAGTTGAGACAAAGTACAAATTGTAAATAAAAACGGAATGCAATAATTTACAAATCTCAAAAACTGATATTGTATTCACAATAGAACACAGACAACATATCAAATGTCGAAAGTGAGACATTTTGAAATTTCATGCCAAATATTGGCTCATTTGAAATTTCATGACAGCAACACATCTCCAAAAAGTTGGGAAAGGGGCAATAAGAGGCTGGAAAAGTTAAAGGTACAAAAAAGGAACAGCTGGAGGACCAAATTGCAACTCATTAGGTCAATTGGCAATAGGTCATTAATATGACTGGGTATAAAAAGAGCATCTTGGAGTGGCAGTGGCTCTCAGGAGTAAAGATGGGAAGAGGATCACCAATCCTACTAATTCTGCGCCGACAAATAGTGGAGCAATATCAGAAAGGAGTTCGACAGTGTAAAATTGCAAAGAGTTTGAACATATCATCATCTACAGTGCATAATATCATCAAAAGATTCAGAGAATCTGGAAGAATCTCTGTGAGTAAGGGTCAAGGCCGGAAAACCATACTGGGTGCCCGTGATCTTTGGGCCCTTAGACGGCACTGCATCACATACAGGCATGCTTCTGTATTGGAAATCACAAAATGGGCTCAGGAATATTTCCAGAGAACATTATCTGTGAACACAATTCACTGTGCCATCCGCCGTTGCCAGCTAAAACGCTATAGTTCAAAGAAGAAGCCGTATCTAAACGTGATCCAGAAGCGCAGACATCTTCTCTGGGTCAAGGCTCATTTAAAATGGACTGTGGCAAAGTGGAAAACTGTTCTGTGGTCAGACGAATCAAAATTTGAAGTTCTTTATGGAAATCAGGGATGCCGTGTCATTGGGACTAAAGAGGAGAAGGACGACCCAAGTTGTTATCTGCGCTCAGTTCAGAAGCCTGCATCTCTGATGGTATGGGGTTGAATTAGTGCGTGTGGCATGGGCAGCTTACACATCTGGAAAGACACCATCAATGCTGAAAGGTATATCCAGGTTCTAGAGCAACATATGCTCCCATCCAGACGACGTCTCTTTCAGGGAAGACCTTGCATTTTCCAACATGACAATGCCAAACCACATACTGCATCAATTACAGCATCATGGCTGCGTAGAAGAAGGGTCCAGGTACTGAACTGGCCAGCCTGCAGTCCAGATCTTTCACCCATAGAAAACATTTGGCGCATCATAAAACGGAAGATACGACAAAAAAGACCTAAGACAGTTGAGCAACTAGAATCCTACATTAGACAAGAATGGGTTAACATTCCTATCCCTAAACTTGAGCAACTTGTCTCCTCGGTCCCCAGACGTTTACAGACTGTTGTAAAGAGAAAAGGGGATGTCTCACAGTGGTAAACATGGCCTTGTCCCAACTTTTTTGAGATGTGTTGTTGTCATGAAATTTAAAATCACCTAATTTTTCTCTTTAAATGATACATTTTCTCAGTTTAAACATTTGATATGTCATCTATGTTCTATTCTGAATAAAATATGGAATTTTGAAACTTCCACATCATTGCATTCCGTTTTTATTTACAATTTGTACTTTGTCCCAACTTTTTTGGAATCAGGGTTGTATTTCGGGCTGCTAGTAGGCTGTGCCCATTTAGAAGAAAATTAGGAATGCACTAAAAGCCTCTTTATGCAAAGCAAACGGGTTAGCATCCTTAGCTGAGTGATTGGAGAGAACTCGAAACATAATGCAATTCAGTGCAATAGCCAATCCAAGGCAGAAACAACAAACATGAACAGAAACCATACACGGGGCCCCATGCTCCCAATAGCCTAAATGAAAATAATTCGTGAACTTAAATTTACATTTCTGGTAGTGGTAGGCCACAAGCAATTCTTAATTTCTATCAAACATTCTTTGCCAAGAACACCAGCATATTTACTTTATCTGGCTTCAGTTGGCAACGCTGTGGTGTGACCGTATTTCCTGCTGTACTGAATACGCACTCAGATGCAGCGCTTGTCGCGCATATGCAGAGGTATTTGCGGGCAACTTCTGACATCATTGGCAAACATGTTTCATTCAGTTTCCACCATTCAAGCGGGTTTTCTTCAGCATGGATTGTGTCCTCTTGCGCATATACTGACAGTTCTGCCTGTGCACGCTCCGCTCGGCTCACCTTTATCATTCGGCAGAAAACCAAAATGCTCCCAGACAACGGCTGAGGCATTGGCCTTTTTGACTAATTCCGCACCGCCATCATTTGCAGTCGCCATCCTCACGCACTGACTGGGCCTTATGACTGGGCCAACTGTCGCTGCTGCCTGTTGACCAAAGATTCTAGAATCTTTGCTGTTGACCCGCAAACTGCCATCTAGTGGCGTGCGTGCGCTGTACCAGAGACGGTTGTACTATAATAAAATGACATTACAGTTGTTTCGAGTAAGTTGGATAAAAATACAAATATATTTATTTTTGACGGTATTAAAAATATATCGCCGGTATTTTGTCGTACCGCGGTACACGATATTTTCACCATATAGCCCAAGCCTAACGTAATTCAGCCCAGAGGTATTCTTCATGTGAAAGTTGGTGATGATTGGTTGAAAACTGGGGGAGAAATTGCGTCCTAAAAAACGTCAGGATAATAATAATAATAACAACAACTAGATAAAGACTGTGACTAAAGTCACAGTAATTTGCGCTAGCCCTTACAAACTGGGACGTCTGGTCACTGTACCCTATAGATCTGGAATGGTAAGAGATAGAGAATGACGCTGAGTGAGGAAAAAAAATCCCGTTTTTCACGAATCATTCCAGTTCAGTGATCCGGATCAGCACCAAAAGTCATAGCAACGTAATTCAGCCCAGAAGTATTCTTCATGTGAAATTTGGTGATGATTGTTTGAAAACTGAGGGAGAAATAGCATCCTAAAAAATGTTAGGAGAATAATAATAATAATAAGAAGAAGAAAATGAATGAATAAAGTAGAAAGATCCTGAGTGAGAGTCAGAAATTGTGTCAGCGCTGCTAGCGCGAATGAATTAATTCTGTAGGCGGCAAATTCAGAAATTAAAAAGAAAACAATGGAAAAAAAGAAGCTAACATTATTGTACACATTTAAATACTGTATAAGTGCACTTAAGAATGCTTGGTTTATGGTATTTAGGATACACTTAGCAGTGAGGTATTAAACTGAAAGGATATCATGTTTATGTTTCTGGCCCACCTTCTCTTGCAGGTGCATGTTCCGCCTCAAATGCTCCTTCACCTCTTCATCGGTATCTTTCTAAAAGAATCAGAATGCAAGCAGCATATTAGTGCCTCTAAAGCCTGCAGATGAATGCTGTTTTTTCCTTTGACCCTTATAATCCACACAGCCTTACCAGGCCATAGCGGGTTTTAGCCAATGAGATGAGCTCCTGGTCTCCAGGTGTACACATGTTCAGGCCAATAGGTAGCATTTTTTTCAGAGCTGCCACAATCAATGAGGTCTGGATGGAGTAAACCTCACCACGTCTCTTCTTGTGCTTTCTCTCTTGATCCTGTCCTCCTGCCTGAGCAGAGAAACCACTCAACATAGACACACACTTGCTGAGGCAGGACTTACACACACATTGTGAAAACAAAGTACAAAAAAAAAAAAAACATACAGAGGCAGTCGGCAAATACACTTTATTGGGCTGGCCAAAGAAGTGAATATTTTCATTTGGAATTTAGCTTAAGGCTAGAGAAACTAACTAATAAATAGAGAGAAAGAAAACCACAAGAAGTATCGTGAACCTTAGAGCTGCAATAGGAAACTGGTAGAAACTGCCCACTCGGTGACTGTGGTGCTTGTGTATTAGCAGGCTTGTAGTACTCGAGTCTGACTTGTGACCTAATTTTAAGGACTCGTGACTTGACTTGGACTTGAGCACTGATGACTCGGACTCGTGTATTAACTGTAATCAGACTTGTAAATTGGAAACGAGGACTGATTTTTTTCTTTATTTGTTGTAACATGCCATAAGAATTTGGCATACGATATTTATATCTACATTAATTTTTAAATTAATTTTGTGCAAGAGAATGCACATTCACCTGTTCATACGTCACGTTCAAGAACAAACTAACGTTAATGGCGCTAAAATGCCTGGAGAGAAGCCCCTAGGATTGTCCGCTTTGCTTATACAGACTTCTTGTGCAGTGAGAGAAAAATGCACTGCTATGTGTTCCATATGTAGAAGAACTATCGAGGAGACGACGGGGACAACCTCGAACTTCAATTTGGCAAGACTCCACCCAGAGAAGGAAGTGACACGCAATGTTCATTGCTCTGTTGATAGCGGGGCTTGCTGACCAATGAACTAGCGAGTGTTAACCTTCTCTCATGGGTTGTTTTACAATCAGGGTACAAAGTTTGTGTCACAGGGGTCCAAAATTCAAATTGATTCAAACTGTTTCTTGTACCAGTTTTTAAGTGAAGGACAAGTTAAAGAACAGATTTCAGGTAATTTTTTGACATATGTGTATGGTAGTTTTGTGTAATCTGCTATAAGATCAAGAAAAGTAGCAAAAATGTTATCAAAGACTCCTTGTCAAAAATGAAGTGATTCTCGGAGAGAATTTTTTTTTTTTTGACAATTCAGAATCCACTACTTCCATAGTGCTTTTAAATATAAGGCTGTAAGCTTTGTGTTAGTTGTCTCTAATATTTATGTCCCAATATCTTGACCACATTTTAGGATGAAAATAATAATTTTAGATATGTTATTTTATATTGAAAAATTAGCTGTCTCGGAGAGGACATTTTTTTGACACAATTACATACTAATTTGATCAAAATAGTCTGAAAACTTACTGGCATTCAACATTAAAACTTAACTATGTTTCCAATGATATGGAACCAAATATGTGTTTTATGGTATAAAGAATGATTTAAGTGCATCCCTTTTGGAGCTACCTGGGGTCAAAAAAGCACTTTTTCTAAATGACACGAGTAATTTTGCTAAATATGACACATATTGCCATATATTCACCAAAAATTACGTTATCACCAAATTTTTTTTTTGCATGGTAAATAGAGCTATCACAGGGCTACAATAAACAACCAAGTTTATTTAGTCAAGCCTTTTGATATTGAAGATAATAAGTGTTAAATGTGATTTTTAGCTTGCGTACCCTGATTGTAAAACAACCCTCATGTTATTTGCCCTGTTGATAGTGGGCGGGGCTTGTGTTGGACTCAACTTGGATCAGTAGTGGACTTGACTCAGACTCGACTTGAAATTTTCTTTAATGGCTTGAACTTGAACACTGGGGACTTGGGACTGGACTCAGACTCGAGGTTTCGTGACTCGGCTACAAAACTGTGTATTAGTGTGATGTCGGAGAAACAGAGGAGCAACTGTCTTTGAGATGACTATGGATGTCAATGCAGGATAAAATCAGCTTGTCAGTAAGAACAAAACATCACACATTTCTCAATTGTCTGTCTAGCATAGATATGGAAAAATTATATACTGTTTTAAGAATCTTTGAAAACGTTATACATGAATTAAGCTTCAGGTGATTGACAGGAGCCTCCAGTCAAATAATTAAACTCTGTCAGAACAGACATGATGTTGATGATAGAATACATTTATTTATTCATTTACTGATATGGTGAGAAACAAGAGAATAATTTCCCCTTAATCCATAAATGTTTATGCTTGAAATTCTTTGCAATCTGTTCATAATTCTTGGTAAGTATTTCTACAAACTTTATCCGTAATGCTCCTCAGAACTCCAATCCAATCCAGCTCTATGTACAATTACCTTCATTCATGTTTCAGGTATGACAATTGCTTTCTCTGTACAGTAAATGTAAAGTACAATAATGTACATTACCGTTCAAAAGTTTGGGGTCACCCAGACAATTTTGTGTTTTCCATGAAAAGTCACACTTTTATTTACCACCATAAGTTGTAAAATGAATAGAAAATATAGTCAAGACTTTTTTCTGGCCATTTTGAGCATTTAATCGACCCCACAAATGTGATGCTCCAGAAACTCAATCTGCTCAAAGGAAGGTCAGTTTTAGAGCTTCTCTAAAGAGCTCAACTGTTTTCAGCTGTGCTAACATGATTGTACAAGGGTTTTCTAATCATCCATTAGCCTTCTGAGACAATGAGCAAACACATTGTACCATTAGAACACTGGAGTGAGAGTTGCTGGAAATGGGCCTCTATACACCTATGGAGATATTGCACCAAAACCCAGACATTTGCAGCTAGAATAGTCATTTACCACATTAGCAATGCATAGAGTGGATTTCTGATTAGTTTAAAGTGATCTTCATTGAAAAGAACAGTGCTTTTCTTTCAAAAATAAGGACATTTCAAAGTGACCCCAAACTTTTTGAACGGTAGTGTATTTTGATACATGTTTATAAAATCGAAGTGTTTCCTGAAAGACAAAAATGAAACATCTCCTTTTCACAGACTGCTTTCAGTGTTCACCAAATTTAAAATTCACTTTGACGCACCAAACACAAACACTCCACAGGAATAAAGACAAAGCACTGAGAAAAAGAGAAGAAAGGGGCAGACACCATGCTACAGCATAACACATAATCCACAAGACAGAAAAGACAATTTAGGTTCACGGAAAATGATCCACGACGACAAGCAGGACAACAAAACACGCTTGTGTGATCATGTTACACCCAAGAATACAAATAATCGTGTTGTGTGTGTGTGTTTTTATGATTGGCATAAAAAGCTTTCCTTACATTTTGCATTCTTGCCAATATCTGCTTAGTTAAATTAAGCTACACTGTACAGCCAAACGTTTGTAGACATCTGAGCATCACACTCATCTGTGGTTCTTCCCCAAATTTGGAAGCATAACATTATATAGAATGTCTCTGTATATAATAGCATTACAATTTCCTTTCATTGAAACTAAGAGCTCGAGCCCAAACCTGTTCTAGCACGACAATGCCCCTGTGCACAAAGTGAGATGGAGTGGAAGAACTCGAGTGTCCTGCACAGAGCACTGACTTCAACCCCACCGAACACCTTCAGGATGAACTGGATTGCCGACTGCACCCTAGGCCTCCTCAGCTGGCATCAGTGCCTGACCTCACTAATGCTCTTGTGGCTGAATGAGTATAAATCCCTACAGCTATGCTCCAGAAATCTAATGGAAAGCCTTCCCAGAAGAGTGGAGGTTATTATAAACAGCAAAAGGGAGCTAAATCTGGAAAGGGATGGTCAAAAAGCACATTCAGAGTCTTGCAAAAGTATTCATCCCCCTTGGTGTTTGTCCTGTTTTGTCGCATTACAAGCTACAATTAAAATGGATTTTTGGAGGGTTACTGTAGCACCATTTGATTTACACAACATGCCTACCACTTTAAAGGTGAAAAGTGTTGTTTTATTGTGACACAAATAATAATTAAGATGAAAAAACAGAAATCTGGGGTGTGCATAAGTATTCACCCCCTTTCGTATGAAACCCCTAAATAAGAGCCGGTCCAACCAATTCACTTCATAAGTCACATAATTAGTTGATTAAGATCCACATGTGTGCAATCAAAGTGTCACATGATCTGTCACATGATGTCTGGATAAAATCAACCTGTTCTGGAAGGACCCTGACTCTGCAACACTACTAAGCAAGCAACATGAAAACCAAGGAGCACTCCAAACAGGTCAGAGACAAAGTTATGGAGAAGTATAGATCAGGGTTGGGTTATAAAAAATATCCCCAACTTTGAATATCCCACAGAGCACCATTAAATCCATTATAGCAAAATGGAAAGAATATGGCACCATTATAAACCTGACAAGAGAAGGCCGCCCACCAAAACTCACAGACCAGGCAAGGAGGGCATTAATCAGAGATGCAACAAAGACACCAAAGATAACACTGAAGGAGCTGCAAAGATCCACAGCGGAGATGGGAGTATCTGTCCATAGGACCACTTTAAGCCGTACAATCCACAGAGTGGGGCTTTATGGAAGAGTGGCCAGAAAAAAGCCATTGCTTAAGAAAACACATTTGGAGTTTGCCCAACAGCATGTGGCAGACTCCCCAAACACATGGAAGAAGATTCTCTGGTCAAATGAAACTAAAATTGATCTTTTTGGCCATCATGGGAAACACCACGTGTGGCGGAAACCCAACACCTTGAGAACACCATTCCTACAGTGAAGCATGGTGGTGGCAATATCATGCTGTGAGGATGTTTTTCATCTGCAGGGACAGGAAAGCTGGTCAGAACTGAAGGAAAGATGGATGGCACTAAATACAGGGCAATTCTGGAGGAAAACTTGTTTGAGCCAGCCAGAGGTTTGAGACTGAGATGAAGGTTCACGTTCCAGAAGGACAATGACCCTAAACATACTGCTAAAGCTACACTGGAGTGGTTTAAAGGGAAACATTTAAATGTTTTGGAATGGCCTAATCAAAGCCCAGACCTCAATCCAATTGAGAATCTGTGGTGGATACAGGTCATTTCATCCAACGACCATTTCGTCCAATAGTTAAGACATTTTGTCCAAAGTCTTTTTCATACACACTATTAATTATTTTATATTTCAGGTATTTGTTTGTTTGAAAAAAGGAGGAATTCTCAATAGAATTTGACCAAAGCAAAACACATTTTTGCAAAATGAAAACGAAACCAGAAATGATGGGAATCAGTGAATGTCAACTTCGGGCGTGTTTGGCTGAGGTCGCTTGTGGGGAGAGATTGTTTTTATTAGACCAAATTACATAGAAAATCTATACTTGCACTTGCCAGATATCCTTGGCAAGTGTGAGACATGAGATATGATATCCAGATATGAGGTTAGCCTCATTAACAGTACGCGTGCGAGAGTCCACTCGGGTGCACTCCGGACTGTTAATGAGGCTCACCTGCACATGATCAAGAGGCATCAGCGTGCCTATATAAAGACTGAGAAAACGCACGTTCAGTGCGAAGTATTATGCCACATCAGTGCACATTACTGAGTCTTATTCTCCCGTGTAGAGTCCCTGGGTTTCCGATCCTGTTCTTAGTTTCTGTTTTTGTCTTTGCCTGATTTAGCCTGTTTGTGCCTCACCCGACCTTTTGCTAGTTTCACGTTTACAAGATTGCCTGCCGTTTTGGACTGACAGTGTGTATGAAAAAGGCTTTGGAGGAAATGCCTCAACTATTGGACAAAATGGCATTGGATGAAACGGTCACTGGACGAAGTGTCCTGATCCCTCTGTGGCACAACTTGAAGATTGCTGTACACCAACGCAATCCATCTGACTTGCAACTGTAATTGCAGCAAAAGGTGGCTCTACAAAGTATTGATTTTGGGGGTGGGGGGGAATACCTACGGTATGCACACTCCAGATTTCTGTTTTGGTTTTTTTTTTTCACCTTTATTGTTGTTTGTGTCACAATAAAACAACAATTTTCACCTTTAAAGTGGTAGGCATGTTGTGTAAATCAAATGGTACTCACCCTCCAAAAATCGATTTTAATTCCAGCTTGTAATGCGACAAAACAGGACAAACGCCAAGGGGGATGAATACTTTTGCAAGACAGTATATGAGTGTGCTAGTCAGATGTGCACAAAATTTTGGCCTATTAGATTAATTTGACCACATTTATTTTTTAAACAATGCTTTATTTGTATAAAGCAACAAAATTTCTCCCTTTCTTAAATTTTACTTACTTTTGTTTGATTATAAAAAACAAAACAAAAAAACATATGTTGTACTCTGACTTCGGGAACAGGAAGCCTGAGCCTTAGCTTAGATCAGTACAGCCAAATAAAAGAAGTGTATAACAATGTGCTTTGTTCTTGCATTTTGAAATGATGCTGTGCTGCATTGTATATATAAGCAGTATATCTGTCTGATATAGTGTTTGGGTAACTGTATATAAATGCAAACTGCATCAGTCAGAGCTCACAGCGAAACACATAATAATGTTTAACCATATTGTTGATGAGTAGAGTAGGACCACAGTGAAACTGCATCTAAAGTCACAACGTTAGGGTCAAAGTGGAACTCATCGCTGTAGCTACATGTGTACTTGGTTTCAGATTATAAGAAACAAATGTAAATGTAGGACTTAAGCTCTGATGCCTCATAAGATGCCCATGATGTGGGCAAACAGAAATAAAGGCAAACAAGTTGAAGGCGATTAGTGATACACGGACAAAAATGGATGCAGTGAGCAAACCTATCCTGCCCCACTCTCAGACACAAAGCACATAAAATCTTACATGCAACCTCACTGTACCTTTGGCAGAAACAACTGGATGAGAGAGAGAGCAAGAAAGAAAGGATATTAAAAAGGAAGAATTAGTGAACATATCCTTGCACAGGAAAAGCTATGAACAATATGATCTTATTGACTTAATGGGCTTATTGACGTAGGCCCTGTCCACACGGCAATGGATTCAGGTGAATCTGATAAAATTTTTTATCGTTTCAGCCTGGCGTCCACACGGCACCGGCGTTTGGGTGCCCCAAAACAATATTTTTTGAGAACGGGTTCCAGAGTGGAAAAATCTGGCAACGGTGCCGTTGCGAAGTCGTCTGGATGAGTAGAACGGATTTGTTTACGATGACGTCACAACCACATGACTAGAACAAGCAGCACTCTCGCTGTTTTGTATGAGCCACTGCATTGCATTCACTTTTGTATACAGCTTTTCTTTTAAATAAACAAGTAACTGAACCATTTCTTGAATTTCTTTTTTTATTGGATAAGACTGCTTTTCAAAATGTTCACACACAGTATAAAAAGTTATATAAATTATATAAAAATGCTTTTCAAAATGTTCACACACAATAAGAAAATTAAGTTATATAAAACTATGCACACTAATAAAACTAATTTGTACACACAGAAGGCACGATTTCCTCGTGTAGTCGCAGCCATCTTCTTCTTGTTGTTGTGTGTTTGTTCCTGTGAGTACTTCACGCCGGGTAGAAGGGGTTTATGCGCATGCGTCCTACTTCTTCTATTGTTCTGGTGTCTCCGATGGGACCGTCTTACAGCGCCCCTAGAGGTGTGGCATGTGTATTGCATCGTTTTCAGCAAGCGTTGCGTTGCCATATGTACCTGATATTTTACTGATCCGTTGCCCATGTGGACGCGATATTTTTTTTAATAAAATCTTGTTGCCGTTGTCATGTGGATGTAGCCTTAAAGGGTCTTGGGACCCTTATTATTTGTAATATACATCCTTCCTCTTGGCCACATAATACAGCATTATGGGCTTAACTTTCACTGTTATGCAGATGACACCCAAATTTATATTCAAACCAAACCCTCTTACCCACTCCCTCCGTCCAATCTTGTCAACTGTCTAAATGCAGTTAACAACTGGATGGTGTAGAACTTTCTTAAATTAAATCAAGACAAAACAGAAGCCATCCTCATTTCCACCCCTTCTATCTTGAAAAAACTGGAGCGCTCACAGCTATCTATTCCTGGTTATTTCACTTCCACTACTGTTGAAGTAAGAAATTTGGGTGTTATTCTGGACTCTACTCTCTCTTTTGACTCGCACATTAAAAGTATCACTAAAACAGCTTTTTTTCACCTGAAAAGTCTCTCCAAACTCCGTCCCTCCTTGACTTAATCTGCAGCTGAAACGCTTATACATGCTTTTGTCACCTCAAGACTGGACTACTGCAATGCCCTGCTCGATGGCATCCCAGCCAAGCGACTAAATAGTCTGCAATATGTCCAAAACTCAGCTGCTAGGGTACTCACTCACACCAGGCCCTGGGATCATATCACTCCTATTCTATACAACCTGCACTGGCTCCCAGTTAAATACCGCATTCAGTACAAAATTATCTTACTTGTTTACAAATCCCTACATAACCTGGCCCCTCCCTATTTATCAAATCTCCTAACTCCATATCAGTTACCTTTAAATCTTCGCTCCACAGATGCCCACCTATTAGCAGTCCCTTACTCTCGGCTCTGCTCTATGGGTGACAGGGCTTTCAGTGTAAATGGCCCTAAGCTGTGGAATGCCCTGCCACTAGCGTTGCGCCAATGCTCAACACTGTCCTCTTTCAAAAAACAGCTAAAACACATCTCTTTAGCTTGGTCTTTTCTCTTTGATTTTTAATAACGCTGTTATTATTATTATTATTATTATTATTATTATTGATTTCTTATTATTTTATTATTGTTATTTTATTGTTTTGCTTTTTATTGTTTGTTTTTTTACTGTTCAGTGTCCTTGGGTACCTTGAAAGGCGCTTATAAATAAAATGTATTATTATTATTATTATATTTAAAAAAAAAAAGCTTTCTTGCACATCGGAGTGAAGATCTGGAATGAGATACCAACCAATCTAAAAAAAAAATTCTTTTAGAAAAGTTTTAAAAGGAAACCTTTTCAAGATTCGAAGATAGTTATCTTGAACTAGACTCTTCAATCGAACAAATGAAACAGTAACTTCCTCGTTTATATTTATTAACTTATCTGGTAATTATCTCACCAAATTTCTATTCTGTTTCTAAGCCTTTTTCTCTCCTCTCAAACGCTTTGCTTCTTTTGTCGTTGTTCGAAATTGTTATTGTGTTTGTAATGTATTTATATACAGACTGGCCTGCCTCGATTAGTTTTAGTACTACCTGCAGACCAGTCTAATTCATTTTCATAATTCATTATGTATTTTATTTGACCTAATTGACTTCCATCGATTTTTAATTCAGCAAATGCAGGAAACTAAACTCCAACACCCAAGTTATCATTAGAAAAAAAAAATCACCACTTGATTAAATCCTCAACAGTCTGAATTAAAATATCGCAACTGATTAATTGAACTCTTGAGATGTAATTCATCTCAATATTTGCATTGTGTACCAATAATTTCCTGTGAGGGTTGCAAGGCACGTTGACATTATTTATGTTTATTATGTGGTACAAGCTATTTCCAGTAAAATCGTGCGCTCTGATTGGTTCCTTGGCGGGCAGTGTTTTCCCGTAATGCCCGTGGACGATTACGGACTTTCGATGTTGCAAAAAACAAACAAAAACAAAACGACAAAAAAAGGTGAATTGGAAATCGAGACGGAATAAAACCCAGCCGAAACACAAAAGACAAACAAGAGTCACTGAGTTATTCAAGAAACGAGCAACGCTAACCGCTAACAGAAATTCAGTTTTGAAACCGCTAGCCGGTTATTCTGCATGCGGGACTCAACGACGTTACAAATATAACATGACTGAAAGCAGCGTCACACCTCATTATAATGACCATCCATTTTAATTTTAGAAATAAAAAAAGCCATATAATAACCTCCTTATTAACTTCGCTTGGTCGGTCTTTACGGGAAAATATCAGACCGAGGTCTTGACAGTACGGCTCGGTCTGATTTTTCTCATAAAGACCTCGCGCTCAGTTTAATAAGTTGCTAATCATACATGGTGAAAACACAGGTCAAATATGTCCTAAGTATTGCATGTAGGACTGTGACCCTTCAGAAAAGGGGGCCCTCACCTACAAAATCCAGTATCTGAAGTATAAATACAGTGCAAGCGTTATTAGAACTATAACTGGCCATGCTCATGGTCGATCATTGATATTTTGGGATCGTTTCATGGATCTTTAAGATCTTTGTGAATTCTCTGAGAAGAAGCATTTCAAAACTGAATTTCTGTTAGCGGTTAGTGTTGCTCATTTCTTGAATCCCCAAAACTAACTGCCTCTTCCAGGAGGCAGAAGATTTGGCTGCTGGTCTTTCAACATGACTCTAAACGTACAGTGAGGAGAAATATGTGTTCGGACACTTTTATTTTGGTTAGTTAATATACTTCCAGTGCATATATCCCCTTTAGATTTATATATGGGTCCGTCTCAGAAACTGGTCTCTCATTTGGGACATTATGGTCAAAAAATAAATTTTCTAATTTTACTTTTTTTTTTTGCATTTACCTAACACTCAATGTTTCTTTTGTCATGTTTAATAAGAATAAAGATAGTATCTTGCTTTATCTGGCCTCCACTGTGGAACATTTTTTTAATTACAATTCAAATGCTTTTGCAAAATTGATTTACATGTAAAATAACTACATCATGAAGAATTAAAGCCCCTCCTTCACAGATGAGTGAAAATATTGAATAAATTTCCTCTTTTTGACTGATTGGGTTAAAAATGCCAAGTTATGATGACTGAATTGATTATTCACTTAAATATGAATAATGTGATACATTTTGGGTATTTGATAAGGCGAAATAGGACACAATGGAAAAATCAAGAACACACCGGAAAGATGAGAATAACGGTGGTGGTAAAAGAACAGCGACTGTACCAGCTGAAGGTCGCGCGGGTCTCTGCTGCGGCGCGCGAGCATCGGGACATCACTACCGCACCGGACGGAGCGCGAGGCAGGGGCGGGGCAAAATGACTGGCCGTAGATTCTATCAAAAGTTCGATTTAAATTGACCATGGTTGCAAAATATTGGCCAAAAATACGCAAACACTACGAAATATGAAAGGAAGATGAAAAAGAAACATTCTGTTGCCTTATACTGCAAGACTAAAACAAAATAAAACTGTCAAAACTCACCTTTTCAGTGATAACGTCCGAACAGATCACTCGCGTAACAGAAAGACCGCAAATGGAAGCACGATCGACTTCTAACTGTTGGAGTGGAAAATTCCATTCTACACATGCAAATTGTTAATGTGTGTCCTTCCCCGCACACAAATAACATGCTACCATAAAAAAACAGACCACAACTCATTTTATAGCTCAGAAATTCATACAAGACCAGCTACCATCGTAACATATTCTGTAAGAAACATATTCTATACCTAACTTTCAGCTTTCGTTTTAAAAAACAAAATCGCAGATTTATAACTAAATTTTTATATGGCGTAGTGATTTTAAGTTACTACTTTTGGTGAGGTAGTGACCTTGACCCTGAGGCTTTCCGTTTAGATCGAAACACACAATCGTATTGGTTTTGGGTATGCGGAAAATGGAGTTACAACGGTGATCAAATATTTTGCATGATGTTTTATTACGGTTATGATTATTTTGTGAGTGCACCAATCCTTAGGTGGATAAAGTTACAACTTAAAATACAATTAGTGATAACTGTAGACTTTTCAGTGGACTACAACCTTTTTAAGGGAATGCGATGTAGTCAACCATTTATCATGTCCCAGATCAAGCCGCCATTTTTCCACAAATCTGCAGAATTTTTGCCAAATTCTGAATATTCACATCAAAGAGTTAGTTTTATCTGTATTATTTCTTTCATCATTTTATTTCAAATTTAAACCAACATCACCATTCAAAACCATATAGTTTATTGACTGTGAGTATATTTAGTGGGGTACCCCCACAGTACCCAGTTTCTGAGACAGACCCATATGTCATGTCACATATGTTCATACAGGTGTCTTCTGACTTTGTAAATATGAACATATCATAAACATTATAAATATAAACATAAAGGATATTCATGAACATAAAGATATGTTTAAGTGAAAAAACAAATAGGGAAAAGTATTCTGATCATTAGTACTTTATTGCAAAGCTGTTGTTGGCAATTATTATGATTATTATATCCACATTCACAGAACATGAGCAATCGCATGCTCTGATTGGCTACTCTACTACTAGGCTATCAGCTCATATACCATGAGTAGAGAAAAACAAAATGGCGGTGAGCATCAAGTCAGGTATATCACTTTGTTATTCAGTATTTAAAAGAAACAGAAATAGCTAAAAGAATATAGTCTTTTTTTTCCCCTCCAATATCTCCTGTTCCATATTCCAGCCCAGTCGGTGGCGGTAATGCACCTTTAACTTGGTTTGCCAACCACCAAATGACACTAAAGAAGAAGAAGAAAATGCTGGAGAATGTTGCTGAACCAACCGAGAACAAAATAAAAACTCTACTTGAAAACAAAACCCCAAAAAATACAAAAAAAAAAGCAACAAAATATGGAACAAAAGTATTTGATGGTAAGAACATATCTGTTTTGTTTTTTACTTTTCAAGAATTATTATTATAGCATTTTTTCACAAATTGCTACTGTCACTTGGCCAGTTATTCTCAGCGGAAATGATTTTGTCAGACATTTTGTATAAAGTTTTTATTTACCAAATTTGCAAGGTGCTGCGTGCCTCGTCTGTTCATGTACGACTCAATTTCTTGGAATAACTGATTATTATTATTATTATTATTATTATTATTATTATACACCAATAATTATAGAGTTGGCCATATTTATATAAAATGCATACAGTATGTGAACGTTTGCACAATATCCGAAAGGCTACAAAGGCTTAGACCATTCTCATTTTTATGTGCCTTGTTTGGGTAGTTTGTGAAAAACTGCATTATGCTGTGATGTTGAAATGGAAAGCTGACTGTAGCTCTTAATGCCAGTGTTAGTGAAGCAGTATGAGTAGTTATTTGCTCAGTGAAAGTACAGTATATATAAAGTCTGTAAAATGAGATGAGTGCTATTATCGGCATGAAACGTGAATAAAACATCATTTGCCTCAGTCAGCATCAGCATCGCTCGTGATTTTCTCATCAATTCTTACAGCAATAGATTACAAGTATACTAACAGTTAAAATCGTTTTAAATGTGATCTTACAACACAGAGAGAAATATAAACCCTTTTATGTCTTCATTTCAACATCAGTAAGAGTCGTTGCTCCGTTTTAATTATTTTTAACATTTCAATTCCAGTCCCTTTACAGCGTACTGCCTCAGCCAGCCATCAGGTCATGTTTGATTTGTTTTTCTGTAAATAATTTTGTAAACTCGTCACTCATCACTCCTACCTTTGACATTTTTGTCTTGCTGTCCCCAGTGAGGAAGGAGAGATTATTGATCTCATTCTGCACAACAAAGTTCTGCTCCTCTCTCTTAAAATTCTGCAGGAGAAAAATGACACTGAGGTGAATTTGACAGATGGTATAACAGAACTTGCTTGAAAAAGTTGCTTCAGAGGTACTAATGTCCTAGTTCAATGATTTCCTGGGAGTCTAAAGGTTGTAGGTGCGTTGGTGTTACAGGTCAGAATTGTAGGCCAGGTGGAATTTTTCAACCTAGGTTAGAATTTTTAACCCAGTTCATAATCTGCTACTGGTATTAGGGAGACTTACCATATCTAGGGTTCAGATTTAGGAAGACTTTGTACAACCCCGATTCCAAAAAAGTTGGGACAAAGTACAAATTGTAAATAAAAACGGAATGCAATAATTTACAAATCTCAAAAACTGATATTGTATTCACAATAGAACATAGACAACATAGCAAATGTTGAAAGTGAGACATTTTGAAATTCCATGCCAAATATTGGCTCATTTGAAATTTCATGACAGCAACACATCTAAAAAAAGTTGGGACAGGGGCAATAAGAGGCTGGAAAAGTTAAAGGTATAAAAAAGGAACAGCTGGAGGACCAAATTGCAACTCATTAGGTCAATTGGCAATAGGTCATTAACATGACTGGGTATAAAAAGAGCATCTTGGAGTGGCAGCGGCTCTCAGGAGTAAAGATGGGAAGAGGATCACCAATCCCCCTAATTCTGCACTGACAAATAGTGGAGCAATATCAGAAAGGAGTTCGACAGTGTAAAATTGCAAAGAGTTTGAACATATCATCATCTACAGTGCATAATATCATCAAAAGATTCAAAGAATCTGGAAGAATCTCTGTGCGTAAGGGTCAAGGCCAGAAAACCATACTGGGTGCCCGTGATCTTCGGGCCCTTAGACGGCACTGCATCACATACAGGCATGCTTCTGTATTGGAAATCACAAAATGGGCTCAGGAATATTTCCAGAGAACATTATCTGTGAACACAATTCGCCATGCCATCCGCCGTTGCCAGCTAAAACTCTATAGTTCAAAGAAGAAGCCGTATCTAAACATGATCCAGAAGCGCAGACGTCTTCTCTGGGCCAAGGCTCATTTAAAATGGACTGTGGCAAAGTGGAAAACTGTTCTGTGGTCAGACGAATCAAAATTTGAAGTTCTTTATGGAAATCAGGGACGCCGTGTCATTGGGAGTAAAGAGGAGAAGGACGACCCAAGTTGTTATCAGCGCTCAGTTCAGAAGCCTGCATCTCTGATGGTATGGGGTTGCATTAGTGCGTGTGGCATGGGCAGCTTACACATCTGGAAAGACACCATCAATGCTGAAAGGTATATCCAGGTTCTAGAGCAACATATGCTCCCATCCAGACGACGTCTCTTTCAGGGAAGACCTTGCATTTTCCAACATGACAATGCCAAACCACATACTGCATCAATTACAGCATCATGGCTGTGTAGAAGAAGGGTCCGGGTACTGAACTGGCCAGCCTGCAGTCCAGATCTTTCACCCATAGAAAACATTTGGCGCATTATAAAACGGAAGATACGACAAAAAAGACCTAAGACAGTTGAGCAACTAGAATCCTACATTAGACAAGAATGGGTTAACATTCCTATCCCTAAACTTGAGCAACTTGTCTCCTCAGTCCCCAGACGTTTACAGACTGTTGTAAAGAGAAAAGGGGATGTCTCACAGTGGTAAACATGGCCTTGTCTCAACTTTTTTGAGATGTGTTGTTGTCATGAAATTTAAAATCACCTAATTTTTCTCTTTACATGATACATTTTCTCAGTTTAAACATTTGATATGTCATCTATGTTCTATTCTGAATAAAATATGGAATTTTGAAACTTCCACATCATTGCATTCCGTTTTTATTTACAATTTGTACTTTGTCCCAACTTTTTTGGAATCGGGGTTGTATTTTAAACTACTTGATGATGTAATATGACCGGACTCATTAATAAATTCAAGATATATATCACTTGCAGTTGTTGCTGGTTAAGGAGTTGGGTCAAGAATCAGAAGAGTCGGAGTTCAAATCCTGGTTAAGTATAAAAAAGACATTTCTAAAAAAAATGCTAATTAGGAATAGACAGACAAAAGGAAATACTAGGCAGGGTTTCCCCTAGAAAACACCCCCCCACTCCCAAGTGTAGTGAGATGCAAAGAGGAGGGTCTGAGAGCATGCCCCCCAGGAAAATTTTGAAATATAAAGGCTCATTTCGTGGCTTCTGGTGACATCTAGAGCTGATTTTTACCAGTTCAACATGTTGGGGAAAAGGCTATATTTTGCTTATAATTTTACCGAATTCCCACCCTAAAAACAGAAAAACAATTCAATACAATACCCACTTGCATCTCACAAGCAGTGTCCTGTTCCAAAGGAGACTGCAGCTTATTTCACATCAAACAAAGTGAATGGTGATGCAACATGACACGAGTTGTTCAAAATACTCATCATTAAATTTTGGCAATAGTGTGGACGGTGTATATTTGACAATAGTGCAGAAATCGAGACGTCTGCAGTCAGTACAATCTCTCTGAAATGATTAAACATTTATTTTCTACCAGCAGATCGCGTTACACTCAAAAGCTAGAACATGCAGGCGTCACAGATCCATTACAATTACCTATTTATTTATTTATTTATTTATTCTGTACACCTCTCTCTCTCTCTCTCTCTCTCCACTATGATGCTTTAGGGGAAACTGCTAGGTAGGGGTAGACCGAGAGGAAGTGGATGGAAGAAACAGAGACAAAACAAGTGATGAAAAATCCCTTTTAAGAATCTTAGATAATCCAAAATTTTACCTCAGTTGGAGATGCAATCGTGAATGGTGATGCAACATGACACGAGTTGTTCAAAAATACTCAACATTAAATTTTGGCAATAGTGTGGACGGTGTATATTTGACAATAGTGCAGAAATCGAGACGTCTGTAGTCAGTACAATCTCTCTGAAATGATTAAACATTTATTTTCTACCAGCAGATCGTGTTACATTCAAAAGCTGGAACATGCAGGCGTCACAGATCCATTACAATTACCTATTTATTTATTTATTCTGTACACCTCTCTCTCCACTATGATGCTTTTGGGGAAACACTGCTAGGTAGGGGTAGACCGAGAGGAAGTGGATGGAAGAAAGAGAGACAAAACAAGTGATGAAAAATCCCTTTTAAGAATCTTAGATAATCCAAAATTTTACCTCGGTTGGAAATTATGAACTAGGTTAATAAGTTTAAGGCAGGTAAAAAAAAAAATCACCTAGGTTGAAATGTTTTGACCTGTAACATAGGTATGAGTTAAGAATTGTGGGAGTTCTAAAGTGGGACATTGGAAGTCCTTTAATTTGATCTCCTACTGATTTTTTCCATCATGAACAAAATTCAGAAAAGCTTACGTGTGACTTGCACCAAAGGATGAAAATTTCTGCTACCATCCTGAAAAGCTCATTAGAGTCAGCATCAGGCTCTTTCAGCCATCGTGACCTGGAGAGGAGTCATAATAAACCCAGAAGGATATCAGATTGACTTAGTAGACCTTCTGCTTTGGCTCTTTCCATCCATCATTTTGTTTGTGCAGAAACAGGAAATCTACCCTGAGCCCGGCATTTTTTCAACATAAAAGCATCGATATTCTATTGTTGGAGTTTTGCATCTGGATTTCTGTTTTGAAGTTGATTCGTTTCAGTATCGAGAAACAAACAAATTACTGACAATACAAATTAAAAAAAAAAAAATAGTAATTTTAAGGACACACTGAACCATGACCTGTTGTAGTCGACTGAGCTCCTGAGTAAATTAAAAACCCTAATGTTTATCGTAATATGACTGTATTACCTGTTGTTGTCCACATAGCGAATGAGCATGGGATAGAATGCATACAAATCCCTGCACAGCACTGCAAACTCATCCAGGATCAGCAGCTCTGCCTCCTGGGTATCGCCTTTGTTGTCAGCTTTAAGAAGCTCCTCCTCTGCCACCACCTTCACCGTCTTCTTCTTTAATTTCTCCAGTGTTGGCAGGAAGTGTGTCTTTAAAAGATCTGCCCTGGCCTTGCTGATGATAGGCTGAGCATACACTGCAAGATGGTGCAGATGGCAATTATAAGAAACAAAACACTGGTGCTGGTTTGCTTATGAAAAAATTTACTGGCATTATTATACACAACATAACACTTTTGTTTCTATATTAACAATCACAGCCATTTGTACGGTGAATTCTCAGAGATATCAAAAATATATGTTATAGGTGGGGGCGGCACAGTGGTGTAGTGGTTAGCGCTGTCGCCTCACAGCAAAAAGGTCCGGGTTCGAGCCCCGTGGCCGACGAGGGCCCTTCTGTGCAGAGTTTGCATGTTCTCCCCGTGTCCGCGTGGGTTTGCTCCGGTTTCCCCCACAGTCCAAAGACATGCAGGTTATTGATTGATTGATTGATTGATTGATTGATTGATTGATTATCCCAAAGGGAAATTTGTCTTGGACTCATGCACTGCATACAATGCTCAACAATAAAAAAAAAATAAATAAACAAAAAATTTACAAGACAGACAACTCAATATAAATAACACATAACAAACAAACCGACCCCCCCCCCCCCCCCAAAAAAAAAAAAAAAAGATTGCACCCTTCCCATAAACACCATGGCACCATTGCATAGTGACTACAGCCTCAGGCAGCATCAATCCAACAATCAAAATCTCACAAGACAGACAACTCAGCATAAATAACACATAACAGACTGACCCCCCCCCCAGAATGCACACTTCCCGTAAACACCATGGCACCATTACACAGTGACCACAGCCTCAGGCTGCATCATTTAAAAGTTTGATGGAAGTAGGCACAAATGACTTTCTAAAGCGGGTCAGTTTACAGTGTGGAACTCTAAATCGTCTACCTGAGGGCAAAAGTTCATACTCTGCATATAGAATATGTGATGGGTCAGTCAATATCCTCTGAGCTTGCCTAAGAACAGATTGATCACAAAGTTTGAAGGGACTGGTAATCCTTCCTACCCATAACCTTCATGGCAGTTTGAATCAGACAGTTGAGCTTGTTTTTCAGTTGCACAGTGAGGTTGCCAAACCATACTGATATCCCATATCTAACCAAACTCTCCAATACCGCTTGATAGAATACAAACATAATCCTCTGATCCACACCAAACACACTGAGTCTACGTAAGAAATATAGTCTCTGCTGTATTCGACAACAGACTCTCAACATGTACCTTCCAACTAAAAGTATTATCCAGGTGAATTCCTAGATACCTGTACGGTATGTGCTGACCTGACTAATGTGTGTATCATGTATGACCACAGGACTGTGGTCCCCAACAGACCTGGGGTCCAGGATCATCTCCTTAGTCTTAGAGACGTTTAAAACGAGATGGTTAGCATCGCACCACTACACAAAGTTTCCTATTTCTGAGAAATAGGCTGAAGTACATGTGTCTTTATGCAGTAGGCTAAGGATGGCTGTATCATCTGAAATTTTAAAAACATAATTCCCAGGGTGTCTGCTTGAGCATTCATTTATATACAGTGTGAACAGGACTGGTGAGCTAACACACCCCTGTGGGGCACCTGTACTAACTATTCTTGCTTCCGAGAGGGTGTTGTTGACTCTGACACATTGACTACGGTTGGTTAAAAAAGAAAAATACCATTTAATTAAAAAAGGGTTCACATTCATCTGCTTCAACTTTGAGATAAGCAGATGAGGCTGGAGTGTGTTGAAGGCTGAGCTAAAATCAGCAAATAAGATACGTACGTAGGCTTGGGGATTCTCCAAGTGTTTGACAGTGAGGTGAGTGATGCTGGCTATAGCATCATCTGTTGCCCTGCTATGTCTATACGCAAACTGATATGGATCAAGTGCAGGATTAACCCCAAGCTTGAGCATCAACACCATGTATTTTTCAAAACATTTCAGGACTGTAGAAGTCAATGCCACCGGTCTAAAGTCATTATTTTCAGTTGGACAATTCTTTTTGGCTATTGGCACTAAGATTGATTTTTTTCCAGAGGGTGGGGACAGTATGCAAGTCCACAGATTTCTGAAAAATGGGACACCACACTGGAGTGAGCTCTTCTGCGCATGCCTTTAAGAGCATCGCAGAGATGCCATCTGGGCCTGTGGCTTTTTTACTATATTGGCCCTTTTCCACTACCCTTTTTCAGCTCACTTCAGCCCGACACGGCTCGCGTTTCGACTACCTCAGAACAGCACGACTCAGCTCGCTTCAGCCCTACTCAGCTCCCAAAACTCGCACGGTTTTGGAGTGGGGCTGAAGCGAGCCAAACCGAGCCGAGTGGGGCTAGGGGCATGAGGAGACACTCCCCTGTGCACTGGTTGGTGAGGAGGAGTGTCCTCACATGCCCACACACGCCCCGCGAGCATGCTGGGATCTGTAAACACCGTAAACCCGGAAGAAGAAGAATTACGAGAATTTCTGAAGCCTTATGCGCCTCGCCTCATCTATACGCTCTTGCCAGTATCTGTTGCCGTTGTCGGTGACAACAAGCCACAGCACCAAGACCAGCAACACTAACGACTCCATGTCCTCCATGTTTATTGTTTACTCTCCGGGTCGTGAGACTACCGCTTAAAAGCTCACTGATGTCACTGTTTGCGCCGCCTAACGACATCACGTGACGTCCACCCACTTTCGCTAACTCCACCCAATGTGTCCACCCACTTCCAGCCAGCACGGTTCAGCGCGGTTGTAGTCGAAATGCAACTCCAACAGCCTTGCTCAGCTCGACTCAGCCCAACTCAGCACGGCACGGCTCAGCCCAACTCAGCCGCGTTGGTAGTGGAAAAGCGGCATATGTGTGTTTAAAAATTGACTGAATCCGCTGACGGTCAACTACAATCCTACACCCAGGGTCAGTAGAAATATTGTCTGTTAAGTTTTCACCTTCCTCTAAAAAGTTACAATTTTCAAACCTTGAGAAAAACCCATTTAATTCATTTGCTTTGTCCAGATCATTATCAAAAAACA
Source organism: Neoarius graeffei (assembly GCF_027579695.1). Classification (NCBI taxonomy): domain Eukaryota; kingdom Metazoa; phylum Chordata; class Actinopteri; order Siluriformes; family Ariidae; genus Neoarius; species Neoarius graeffei. Next base: position 43,012,752 of record NC_083579.1, on the reverse strand, counting down.
TGCATTTCCTGGTTGTATTCATATTAGTTATGACCTTCACAGAGTGCCACATCTTTCTAGAGTCCACTGACAATAAAATGATTTTCTAAAATGTCCTTGTGATGCCTTCTGGCATCCCCGAGCATCTGATTAAGCTCCTTTTGCACTACCTTCACCCCTGCCTTATCATTATTCATAAAAGCTATCTTTTTCCTGTTTATACAGTTCTTCACATCCTTTGTTATATACGGCTTGTTGTTGGGGTAAACTACAATGTCCTTTCTGATGACAACACAGTCAACACAGAACTGTATGTAGTCCGTTATTGTGTCCACAGCCACGTCCAACTCCAAGTTATGGAATAAATCCCAGTCTGTGCAAAGCAGGGATGCTTTAAGTGTCTCTATACTGTCTGTATCCCATATGGCCACTCTTTTAATTTGTGGCTTATTCCTTTTCCATACATGTCAACCTTTGGTCAATCAAACCTGTATAACCAACCTCCAAAATCCGTATTTCCCTTATAAAATCCGTATAAGATGCAAATTAAAATAAGTTACCTAAAGTTTGAATGATAATTAACAATGATATATCCAAGTTACTTTTTATTCAGTATTAATAACAATAAACCTTCAGAATGAATACAAAGCTCCAATGTTTGACAAAAACACAAAGTGTCACTCTAATGTTCTGAACTGTACTCCATGACAGCTTTTTTAGCACTCTGCACCAATCCCTCACGAGGCTGCATGTCACAGCAAGTGTCTGTGTTGATCTTGCCGGAGTGCCCATTCAGAATCTTTCCAGTCGCTAGTGAAAGTCGCTCAGGTGGAAATGTTACTTCCCGGTTGGCGGGATTCTCGCAATGCGGTGTGCGCATGATCAGAAGTGGAACGAAATCTCGCTACCACAAGATAACGCGCGATTTCATAAGACTCTTTACTGGCTGTTTGTGCTTTCTGTGGTGTACAGTACGTTTGTAAATGTTATGTGCTCTTTTATCATCATGGGAATTGATTATAGCTCTAAATAAATATTGAAGTTTTTTAAAGAATCCGTATAACTTTATTTGTACGCCCGAATATTACGTTTATTGAATCAAATCCGTATAAAATACGGACATTCCGTATAGGTTGACATGTATGCTTTTCAGAACAGTCTTGTAGATGGGAATGAGCTGTACAGTATTATGATCAGAGTTTGACAGGGGAGAGGTTAATTTGGCGATATAAGCATTTTTAATATTTCCATAGCATTTATCTAAAACTCTGTCATCCCGTGTTTTACATGTTACATGTTGTTCAAAGCCAGATAGGGTTATTTCCACTTTACAGTGGTTGAGATCCCCTAAAATGAAGATAGGGGCTCCAGGCGAACGTTGCAATTGCTGGTTAACACAATCAGCTATTTTGCTCGCAGCTCTCGCCGCGTTTCCACCGGGAGGGACATACACTGCACATATTAAGGTTAGGTTAACTGGTGACTCTAAATTGACCGTAGGTGTGAGTGTGAATGGTTGTCTGTGTCTATGTGTCAGCCCTGTGATGACCTGGCGACTTGTCCAGGGTGTACCCCGCCTTTCGCCCGTAGTCAGCTGGGATAGGCTCCAGCTTGCCTGCGACCCTGTAGAACAGGATAAAGCGGCTACAGATAATGAGATGAGATGTTATAGGTGAAGAAATTTCAACCTAGGTGATTTTTTTTTTACTTGGGTTAAAATTTTTAACCTAGTTCATAATTTCCAACCGAGGTAAAATTTTGGATTATCAAATATTCGTAAAAGGGATTTTCCATCACTTGTTTTGTCTCTTTTTCTTCAGTCTACCCCTACCAAGTATTTTCTCTTGTCTGTCTGTCTACCTATTCCTATCTACCTAATTAGCATTTTTTTCCAATACTTAACCAGAATTCAAATTCAGAACCTTCTGATTCTTAACCCAACACCTTAACCATTAGACCGGCAACAAATGTGATACAAGGAGTGATATATATTTTGAATTTATTAATGAGTCCAGTATTATTATGTCATCAAATAGCTTAAAATAAAAAAGTCTTCCCCATTCCTAACCCTAACCCTAGATATAGTAAAGGCCTGGTCCCACAATACTGATAACTATAACTACAACTATAATGATAACTATCAATAAATCAGTCCCCTGCAGTTTATGTGGTTTGTGCTTACACTAGACCAATAACGATACCTACAGTGCCTTATAAAAGTATTCATCCCCCTTGGTGTTTGTCCTGTTTTGTCGCATTATAAGCTGGAATTTAAATGGATTTTTGGAAGGTGAGCACCATTTGATTTACACAACATGCCTACCACTTTAAAGGTGCACATTGTTGTTTTATTGTGACACAAACAACAATTAAGATGAAAAAACAGAAATCCGGAGTGTGCATAAATATTCACCCCCTTTCGTAAGAAACCCCTAAATAAGAGCTGGTCCAACCAATTCACTTCATAAGTCACATAATTAGTTGATTAAGATCCACCTGTGTGCAATCAAAGTGTCACATGATCTGTCACATGATGTCTGTATAAATCAACCTGTTCTGGAAGGACCCTGACTCTGCAACTAAGCAAGCAACATGAGAACCAAGGAGCCTCCAAACAGGTTAGAGACAAAGTTGTGGAGAAGTATAGATCAGGGTTGGGTTATAAAAATATCCCAAACTTTGAATATTACACGGAGCACCATTAAATCCATTATAGCAAAATGGAAAGAATATGGCACCACTATATACCTGACAAGAGAAAGCCGCCCACCAAAACTCACAGACCGGGCAAGGAGGGCATTAATCAGAGATGCAACAAAGACACCAAAGATGGCACTGAAGGAGCTGCAAAGATCCACAGTGGAGATGGGAGCATCTGTCCTTAGGACCACTTTAAGCCATACACACCACAGAGTGGGGCTTTATGGAAGAGTGGCCAGAAAAAAGCCATTGCTGAAGGAAACACATTTGGAGTTTGCCCAACAGCATGTGGCAGACTCCCCAAACACATGGAAGAAGATTCTCTGGTCAAATGAGACTAAAATTGATCTTTTTGGCCATCATGGGAAATGTCATGTATAGTGCAAACCCATCACCCTGAGAACACCATTCCTACAGTGAAGCATGGTGGTGGCAGCATCATGCTGTGGGGATAATTTTTATCTGCAGGGACAGGAAAGCTTGTCAGGACTGAAGGAAAGATGGATGGCATTAAATACAGGGCAATTCTGGAGGAAAACCTGTTTGAGTCAGCCAGAGGTTTGAGACTGGGATGAAGGTTCACGTTCCAGCAGGACAATGACCCTAAACATATTGCTAAAGCTACACTGGAGTGGTTTAAAGGGAAACATTTAAATGTTTTGGAATGGCCTAATCAAAGCCCAGACCTCAATCCAATTGAGAATCTGTGGCATAACTTGAAGATTGCTGGACACCCACGCAACCCATCTAACTTGAAGGAGTTGGCGCAGTTTTTCCTTGAGGAATGGGCAAAAATCCCAGTTGCTAGATGTGCTAAGCTAATAGAGACATACCCCAAGAGACTTGCAGCTGGAATTGTAGCAAAAGGTGGCTCTACAAATTATTGACTCTGAGGGTGAATACCTATGCACACTCCAGACTTTAGTTTTATCATCTTAATTATTGTTTGTGTCACAATAAAAAACAATTTTCACCATTTAATGTGGTCGGCGTGTTGTATAAATCAAACCCTTCAAAAATCCATTTTAATTCCAGCTTGTAATGCAACAAAACAGGACAAACACCAAAGGGGATGAATACTTTTGCAAGGCACTGTTTTTTTTTTCCAGACCTGAACCTGATCCCATAAAACATCTGACCAATGAGGTAATAGTGTACATGTGATGTTGTCTGAGCACATGCTATTTTTTCTCGAGCAGCTTTGTATATCCTTGTTGCATCATGAAGTCACGGAATATGGATTCACGGAAAATAAAAAATATAATACAAACACGGATCTTTTATTCATGGATATGTGATTTTCTGTGAAATATCAGTAGTAAATTAACAAAATAAATATATAAATGTAGGTAAGATATTTTAATTATGGACTTCGGCAGTCCAAACATTTAATTGTTTTAGACTTCTTAATTTTTTATCCGTCATGCATCATCCGTATGAAATCTGTAACCAGTCTGTAATATACTGAAATGTCCCTGACCAATCCGTAAATTATTAGCATCCGTGATGCTAATAATTAAAATCCGTAACCACTCCGTATTTTATATCGTTTTTTATTATATTTACCGTACGTAATCTGTAGTCCGTGACCTATCCGTATTTTGTCAACCACTGGAGTATGTGCATGGGTTGTTTTGAAGTCCAAGCTGTACAGTATGACCCAGAATAATCTGCTACTACTTGGGAAAAGCTTCCATGACTGTTCCTAAGTTGCTTGCATTTATTTCCCTGAGTGTCAGGACAGAGCAATATTATAGTTGGGATTATAGTTGTGGTGTGACTGCTCCAGACTAGAGCTAAATTCAGGCAGAGGTATAGTCATAGTTGTAGTTACAGGTATAGTTATAGTTATCGGTGCTGTGGGACCGGGCCCTAAGTCTCCCTAATACAAGCAGCAAATTATGAACTGGGTTAAAAATTCTAACCGAGGTTGAAAAATTCCACCTGACTTACAATTCTGACCTGTAACATATACAATGTCACAGTGTTACGCCTTGTATTTTGTGTGCGCTGTGATTAAGAATCTAGAGTCCTAGCATTCCCAATCTGCTAATTGCTGCTTTTAACCTTTCAAGCCATGTCTGTGAAGATTTTTGGTCATATGGGTTATTCTGAAATAGTAGTATTAGGTTAAACTTTTCTGCTTTGTGCCTTAATCGATTTACTACTATTAGGCATCTTCATTACCTGCAATCCTCTTCATCCAGGAGGCCTCATCAATGCCCAGATTGCTATTCAGGATCTTGAGGATGTTGCCCAGGATGACGCTCAGGTGCTCAGAGGTGACGGTGGTGCAACATGCAGTTGCTGGACCCTTGACCTGGTTCTCTGAGCCTCTCTCCCACCAGTAGGATAAATAGTTACACAGCATGGGCAGCACCACTTCAATGACATGGGGCATTTCCGTGTAGCGAGCTCCTGACTCAGACATGTCATTGATGTCTTTCATCAGGCAGTCCAGATGTGGCACTTCTGGGCACATCTGTTCAACAGTATCAGGCATGCCTAATACTGAAGAGAGAGGTGAAATTAGTGGGTTAAATACTTTCAGACAAACATATAACATGAGCTTAGTATTATAAGGAATTATAATAAGGTTATATCATCCATTTATTCTTCATCCAGAGAGAACCTGATAATACTAATGCCAGAATATACACTCACAGTTGTGTAAAAAAAAACAGCACCATCAGGAGGATTCCCATGAACGTGAATATTGTTTATATTACAAACAACTGAGATGACAATACGGTAGCTGAGTAATAATTTTTACAGCTAAAACTGTTACTGCTCTAAAATCTAGAGATGATAAGTAATAAGTACTTAATAGGTTGTTAATAATTAGTACACAAGAGGCTTAACAAAGTGCAGAAAATATACAATTAAAAGATTAAAACACGCTATGTTAACATGGTGAAATACTGAAACAGAATTAACAGTACTGCACGAATAAAACTCTTAATATTGTAGTCAACAGCTAATTAAGAGGGTTACTGCATAAAAATGTAGCACTTACTAGCCCGTTCCCGTGCTGTTTTGGTGTTGAAGACAGAGAATGGGTTGTGTATGTTGAGGTGAGGCTCCAAAAATGCCACGGGCATCGCTCCTGCCAGGGTGGCCAAACACTCACCGAGAGCTGGAAGCTGTCTACAGTAAAACCGACGATACACAGTACAAAGAGAATCGTTATATCCTGTGAGTATACTCAACAATTATTTCTCTCAATCTCGTTGTACATGAGCTGATAGCCGACGAGGCGCAGAGAACGTATCCACATTCACTGTGTTTTGAGAAACAAAGCATTTTTATTTTTTGCACATTTGATAAATAAAAACTTGATACAAAACGTCCGACAAAATAATTTCCGCTTAGAATGTAAATAAACTTGCGAAATGACAGGAGCGATTTGTGAAAAATGCTATAATGATAATTCTTGAAACATAAAAAATATATGCTCTTACCATCAGATACTTTTATTCCATATTTTGTTGCTTTTTTGTATTTTTGGGGTTTTGTTTTCAAGTAAAGTTTTTATTTCGTCCTCGGTTGGTTCAGCAACACGCTCCGCCATTTTGTTTTTCTTTACTCACGGTATGAGCTGATAGCCTAGTAGTAGAGTAGCCAATCAAAGCGCTTGATTGCTCATATCCAGTGGATAGAATAATTTTGGTTGTTATTGAGTAACACTAATTCTTCGCTGTATTGACTGTACTTGCATCATTACAATACTACTATATATAGTAGTGTGTGAGTGTGTGTGTGTGTGTGTGTGTGTGTGTGTATATATATATATATATATATATATATATATATATATATACACACACACTGTATAATTATTATAATACTACTGCAACAATACTTACAAAATTTCTTTGATGTAATCAGAACTATGTAAAATTCCCAACTGACCAGGTTGCACTCAGTAAAATTTAAACAATGAAACACTGAAAGGTTCCAAATCTAAGACACAACTTAGCTTACATAGCGTACCAGTTAAACACACCTTCTCATTCATTCAATGGGTTTTCTTTATTTTTATTAATTAAAAGTCACTTCATGTCTTAATGATGAATGTCGTTTCTTTTTACTTAGTTGAGCGGTTCTTGACATAATATGGATTACTACAGTTGTGGAATCGGGCTATTTACTGTATTTGTATTATCACCTTGCTCTGGGACGGAGTCCACCAGGGGGCGAGGTATTGTTTTCAGTCGGGTTTTTTTGTTTTTTTGCAAAAGATATTACGGAAAAACAGCTGGACCAACCTTCATGAAACTTTCAGGATAGATGGGCACTGGTCTCAAATAGAACCTCCAAAATTTTGAGGGTCATCCGGTCAAGGTCGAGGTTTTTGTGGCTACTGCATCATATAGAGCTGCTAGCCACTATGTCATTGTGCTGTAAGAATATGAGTGTAACAATCGCGCAGTATGAAGTGAGAGCAGTACGGTGTGTTCTGATTGGCTGAGAGCAGTACAGTGTGTTCTGATTGGCTGAGAGCAGTAAGCAGTACAGTGTGTTCTGATTAGCTGAGAGCAGTATAGTGTGTTCTGATTGGCTGAGAGCAGTACAGTGTGTTCTGATTGGCTGAGAGCAGTATGGTGTGCTCTGATTGGCTGAGAGCAGTACGGTGTGTTCTGACTGGCTGAGAGCAGTACGGTGTGTTCTGACTGGCTGAGAGTAGTACGCTGTGTTCTGATTGGCTGAGAGCAGTACGGTGTGTTCTGATTGGCTGAGAGCAGTACGGTGTGTTGTGATTGGCTGAGAGCAGTACGGTGTGTTCTGATTGGCTGAGAGCAGTAAGCAGTACAGTGTGTTCTGATTGGCTGAAAGCAGTATAGTGTGTTCTGATTGGCTGACAGCAAGCAGTACAGTGTGTTCTGATTGGCTGAGAGCAGTATAGTGTGTTCTGATTGGCTGAGAACAGTAAGCAGTACAGTGTGTTCTGATTGGCTGAGAGCAGTACGGTGTGTTCTGATTGGCTGACAGCAGTACGGTGTAATCTGTGGTTGGTAGAAGAGAGCAACTGGACTTGGTTCTGTGGTTGGTAGAAGAGAGCAACTGGACTTGCTTGAAAAGTCTTGAAGACGTTTCGCCTCTCATCCGAAAGGCATCCTCAGTTCTGTCTGTCTCTGTTCGGTGTGTTCTGATTGGCTGACAGCAGTACGGTGTGTTCTGTGGGTGGTAGAAATGGGCAACTGGACTTGCTTGAAGATTCTTGAAAACGTTTCACCTCTCGTCTGAAAGGCTTCCTCAGTTCTGTCTCAGAACTGACAGAACTGAGGAAGCCTTTCGGACGAGAGGTGAAACGTTTTCAAGAATCTTCAAGCAAGTCCAGTTGCCCATTTCTACCACCCACAGTTTACTATGACCTGGATGATTGAGAATCTTCACAGACATACAGTGTGTTCTGATTGGCTGACAGCAGTACAGTGTGTTCTGATTGGCTGAGAGCAGTATGGTGTGTTCTGATTGGCTGAGAGCAGTACGGTGTGTTCTGATTGGCTGAGAGCAGTACGGTGTGTTCTGATTGGCTGACAGCAGTACGGTGTGTTCTGATTGGCTGAGAACAGCAGATAATCAGAACCATGTTGACTGGCCAAGTATGTTCACACACAAGGTCAAAATCGAGGTCAAGGTCACCAAAAAGGTCAAAATAGTTTTTTTCACAATATCTTACTTCATATTCATCATAAGTCCTACTGGGCGAGGTTTGTTTTGCCTGGCAACATTTATTTACTGTTTGACATCAAATGCATTAAGAAGGCAAGAAATTGCACTAATTAAATTTTGACGGGGCACCTGTTAATAGGCCATTTGCAGGAATTGATCACGTGTCAATTTTCCTCATTCCTTGACAACCATAAGAGTTTGACTGGCGATGCGAAGCAATCCATTTCTGTAATAGCTGTTTTTACCTTTTCTACTGTCTTTTTTGACCCGAATTTTCGTGTGTACTTGGAAAAAGTTTGTGGTTTTAACTTCTGTCGTAAGTTAAGACGTAAAAGAGAGTTGGCCGTAAAAGGGAGTTTTTTGGACTCAAGTTGGTCGCCGCTGAAAGAAATTCATGCGCGAAATGGTAGATTTCTCAGGTATGTTTATAACTTATAATTTCTCCTTTTCTACCTTCATCATTCACTTAATGTGTGAAGATTCTTGAAAATAAATACAGATATATCTGTAGATGTGTTTTTAGCCGATAAGAAGCAGATTTATTCCCCAATGATTCGCTTTAACTTACGACAGAAGTTAAAACCACAAACATTTTCCAAGTACACACGAAAATTCGGGTCAAAAAAGACAGTAGAAAAGGTAAAAACAGCTATTATAGAAATGGATTGCTTCGCATCGCCAGTCAAACTCTTATGGTTGTCAAGGAATGCCAAGTTAGCTTGCCCACCAAGGGCTTGTTGCTATGGGGAAAATTGACACGTGACCAATTCCTGCAAATGGCCTATTGAAAAGCATTCCAGGTGACGACCTCATGAAGCTGGTTAAGAGAATGCCAGTAGTGCCAATGACAAAGCGTCATTAAGGTAAACGCTGGATACTTTGAAGAATCTAAAATATGAAACGTTTTTTCTTGTTATTTTTTTTATACATGACATAATTCCATATATGTTCCATATGTTATTTCATAGTGTTGATATCTTCAGTATTGTTCTACAATGTAGAAAACAGTCAAAATACAGAAAACCTTCGGAATGAGTAGGGGTGTCCGAACTTTTGATTGGTACTGTATACTTAGCTTATTATATACTAGCTTATAAATGGTGACCATGTTGGGTGCACGCTTTAATTATTGCAGCTGGAAAGTTTTTTTGTTTTGTTTTTAATATTACATATCAAATTTTTGTTTGTGATATTTGAAAAATGAATTTAGCCAGTTCTATTTCTCAAAATGTAAACAAACTAGTAGCCTAACTTAAAGCACCATGACTCTGGCAGTGCTTCACATCTATCCCACATGCTTTATATCTGACCCTTCACCTGTACTATGTGGTTTTATATTGAGCTGGTCATATAATTCTCTAGTCAAGGTCTACTTGTGTTCAGTTGCATGCCGTGACCACCAGTGTAATACATTCTCTAAAAATATCTCTAATTAGTCTTAGGTTTAGTCTCAAAAAGTATGGAAACTCTTTACATTTCTACCTTTCAACGTAGATGTTCTTCCCAGTTCCCAATGAGTAGAGGCTGCTCAGGATCCGATAGCACGACACCTGGACATCATCCACTAAAAACAGGCAGAAAGATGTGAGCCATAAACAAGGCATCATTAGAGATATGCAAGTGACAAGTGTAGTATTAAAAAAAAACAAAAAAAAAACCCAATAGTGATATAAAAACAGAAGTCCATACGTCCTTCAAGATAAGGCATTCAGTTTTTCCATAATGCTGGACAACATGTATAAAGCTTTACTCACACAGAAGGTCCACTCCGAACTGATGCTCAGTGATGTGCTCAAACAGAGCAGTGAGGATGGGCAACAGGGCAACTGTGGTGTAGTTGATGTTCTGTGACACACCCTTCATCTGGCTGCGTGAGTGCGTGAACTTCCCAAGCTTCAAGTTCTCCAGTGTTTTCTCCAGGTCATCTGCTGCATTCTCAAAGAATGTCCTCAAAGCAGCCTTCACCATCTCAGAGCCAGACTTCATGACTGTTCTGGAGGAATTTTGCATGATGATGGCATCATTTGGATAATTAATGAATTATTAAGCTGCAGAGCTCGTGTTATTGCATATAATAAAACTATACTGTATATCAACATACAAAGACAAAGTAGATAAAGTGTACAATACATACAGGGCTTGAACACTCGTGTTCATGAAACCCAAATGTGAATCCGGTGCAAACAGTAACGTGACGTGAGTGTCGTGATCAGATGAGGTGCAGTGGCGAATGGGGATCGTATGTAGTCCTGTGCCATATTCAGATGAATCATGACAAAGGCTTGTTCTGCACCATCGCAATTCCACCAAACACACATTTACTGCTATGCTGTTTGAATAAGATCAATATGTAATAGCTATTTTTTTGTCCAAACATGGAAAGTCTCTGTCGTTTCTGTTGCCTGAAGAATACTTAATTCCTACATTTCTTATTTCTTAGAAGCATTCTTTGGGCTACAGAGACAATAGAGTCATTGCACTTCTTGAAAATACCTGCACTACTGCGCCACATTACCACGCGACTTGCAAAACTGTTTTAAAAAAGGTCAACTTATTTATTCCGTATCGGTTTGATTCAATTATTGAACTGGTAGAAATGGGTTTGGGTATATTATGTTGGTGCAGAACGGAGCACAGAGAGCATTCGAGTGAAAGTTTGATGTTGATATGCAACATGCTTATGACAGGACTTTGAAATTCATTGTCGAGAAGGTGCTGAAAATAGGCTGCATGTGAACATTTTTGGTTTCTGTGAAACTGGGTCGCTATATTCCGTTAGCATGTTGCAATTTACATCAATAATCATCCATCCATTATCAATAACTGCTTATCCTGTGCAGGGTTGCAGGCGAGCTGGAGCCTATCCCAGCTGATTATGGGGCGAGAGGCGGGGTACACCCTGGACAAGTCGCCAGATCATCGCAGGGCTAACACAGCGAGACAAACAACCATTCACACTCACATTCACATCTATGGTCAATTTAGAGCCACCAATTAGCCTAACCTGCATGTCTTTGGACTGTGGGGGAAACCGGAGCACCCGGAGGAAACCCACACGGACACGGGGAGAACATGCAAACTCGTCGGCCACTGGGCTCGAACCCAGAACCTCCTTGCTGTGAGGCGACAGCACTAACCACTACACCACCGTGCCGCCCATCAATAATTCAATAATTTCATGACTTGCTTGCATAACAGTAGTGCTGGTGTGTACCTTGGATTTATAGCACTGTTATGGAATATACTGTGTGTGGATATGATAACGCAGTGTTTCCCACAGACCAGGTAGCAATTTGTGGTGCTCCACTGTGCCGATGAGGGAATCGTGCGCGGTGGTGTCGTGGCAGTCGGTGGAGTCGGTCATTGGGGTGTATGCAAAGTGTTTACAGCGGGCGGTGTTCAAACACACAGTATTTTTCTTCAGAGTCACCTGCTGGGACTATTTTAAAGCTACAAGAAGCATTTGAGATAATTCAATTCAATCTAAATTCTTTTAAGTTCTTTAAGAGAAGACAGCTAAAACAATTTTTACCAGAACCCTGCCTGGTTTCATTCCTCGACCCAACTTTACATTACAGGGCAGGCCATTAGTTTGCTGGGCTTGATGTTGGTGGAAAACCTGTCTTTTAAATTTATGAAAATTACTCACCAAAATAGAAGTTAAAGTTTAGTTTTTACTAGAGCTGCACCGATTGCAATTTTTTGGGCCGATTCCGATTTTCAATTTTCTATGGAGAGTGACCTGCCGATACCGATTTTGGCCAATTCCGATTTCATTTTTTCAAACCACTTCACAGCACACACAAAGACTATTTTCTTTTTATCTTTTCTTGAATAGAACATTCTGCCAGATTTTCAGTAATAAATTTTCAACGCCTCAAAGGTTGAAAACAAACAAAAAGACATTGTTCTTTGTAAAATCTTTCTTCATGTTTGGTATTAACATATTAATTCCTGAAATAGGAAATTCACACAAACATTTTTTCTTTTCCCATCCAATATCTGGCACAAAAACAACTTCCCCCTCATATATTATTTGCCTACTGCTATGGAACACACTTTCATAAGCCTATTTAGATCTGAAAACTTATGCCTTATGGAACAACCCATTTCTTCATTCAGTATCTAAATACAAAAATAATTTCCAGTCATACTTATACCATAGCCATTCTATCATCTTTGTCAAATGTGTATTTGTAGAGTAATTTCCAATGGAATCAAGTGCAACCAAGGTTGTAAAACAAACAATAAGACTTTTTTTTCTTTCTCTCTTTGTACAAATCTAACTAGATGTTTGGTAATAGGCTAACGTATTAATTCCTGTAATGGGAAATTCACACAACCACAAACATTTTCTTCTTTTCACATCCAATATCTGGCACAAAAAAAATTCACTATATTTGGATATATAATATATCCAAATATAGTGAATTTTTTTTTGTTAACGGCGCGCGCGCCAGAGCTCGTTAGGCGCGCAGGACTGACACTGTTCTTCGCAAGCGCAACACAATCACACTAGAAAGCATGTTCAAGCTGCCAGTGTAGCTGCAGTCTTTTTAGTTGCGAATTACAAGTATTTCCACTTTCATCTCTATGTGATACACAAGGTTTGATGGGCAGAAAATAGGCATATTTTAATTTTGACCGGCCGGTCGCCGGTCATGGCCGATCACGTGAAAATCGGCCGATTCCGATCGGCAGCCGGTCAATCGGTGCATCTCTGGTTTTGACCTTAGTTTTTTGCCTTTTTGGTGGCAATCTTTCAATCATTCTTTAGTTGACATTCGAGGAATAAATTGCAAAAAACAAGCTGGAGGTTTTTATTTTAAATATTGAACTCAACACTTACCTCAACCAATACTAAAATGAAATAAATAGTATAATGTAACAAAATAATAATAAAATAAAATATCATAATTAGATGTAAGAATCCACTTAAGGTAACACCAAGGCAACTAACAATAATGAAAAAGCATTACCCTAATTGGTGCAAAGCCTGCATGCCCCATCAGAACATTTAATTCCGTGTGGCTTCCTGAAAAAAAAACTCAAGTGCCCTATCGTAAGGGAAGTCATTGCTGAAGCGGGATAAATGGGATAATGCAATAAGGCCGGTTCCTCATGTCAAGCTGCTACTGTCTGCATCAAAATTGGTTTATAGCCTGACTCAGGGATGTACGTTTCCTGTAAGCCAAGAAGGCTATGATAAAGCTCATCACGAGCACGACGTAGGCTACCTTTTAAAATAAGGGGTCGGAAGGCGAATCGGGAAGGCTGCGTTATTTTTAATTAGCCTAACAGGCCTACTTGCAGTCTGGGTATATGCGCAACGGCAGGCCTGTGTACACGCCTCTCCGTCTCTCTGTGTGTGTGTGTGCGCACGTGCGTGAACGAGAAGAAAGAGCACTATGAATGAACGGAACGATACGCAACGAAAGTTATTATTATTTTTTTCAAAATCGCGAGTCTGATTGTGTGGCAATAGGAATCCATTGTGTGGCGCTGCGCCACACAATGGTCTATGTATGGGAAACCCTGTAACAACTGAAATAACTGATGATAAATTGACTATAGTCAAGGTGTAAATGTGAATTTTAAACAAAATATAAAATGGAAAATACAGTGGGGCAAAAAGGTATTTAGTCAGTCACCAATTGTGCAAGTTCTCCCACTTAAAAAGATGAGAGAGGCCTGTAATTTTCATCATAGGTACACTTCAACTATGAGAGACAGAATGGGGGGAAAGAATCCAGGAAATCACATTGTAGGATTTTTAATGAATTAATTGGTAAATTCCTCTGTAAAATAAGTATTTGGTCACCTACAAAACAAGCAAGATTTCTGGCTCTCACAGACCTGTAACTTCTTCTTTAAGAGGCTCCTCTGTCCTCCACTTGTTACCTATATGAATGGTACTTGTTTGAACTCGTTATCAGTATAAAAGACACCTGTCCACAACCTCAAACAGTCACACTCCAAACCCCACTATGGCCAAAACCAAAGAGCTGTCAAAGGACACCAGAAACAAAATTGTAGACCTGCACCAGGCTGGGAAGACTGAATCTGCAATAGGTAAGCAGCTTGGTGTGAAGAAATCAACTGTGGGAGCAATTATTAGAAAATGGAAGACATACAAGACCACTGATAATCTCCCTCGATCTGGGGCTCCACACAAGATCTCACCCCGTGGGGTCAAAATGATCACAAGAACGGTGAGCAAAAATCCCAGAACCACATGGGGGGACCTAGTAAATGACCTGCAGAGAGCTGGGACCAAAGTAACAAAGGCTACCATCAGTAACACACTACGCCGCCAGGGACTCAAATCCTGCAGTGCCAGACGTGTCCCCCTGCTTAAGCCAGTACATGTCCAGGCCGTCTGAAGTTTGCTAGAGAGCATTTGGATGATCCAGAAGAGGACTGGGAGAATGTCATATGGTCAGATGAAACCAAAATAGAACTTTTTGGTAAAAACTCAACTTGTCGTGTTTGGAGGAGAAAGAATGCTGAGTTGCATCCAAAGAACACCATACCTACTGTGAAGCATGGGGGTGGAAACATCATGCTTTGGGGTTAATTTTTCTGCAAAGGGACCAGGACGACTGATCCGTGTAAAGGAAAGAATGAATGGGGCCATGTATCGTGAGATTTTGAGTGAAAACTTCCTTCCATCAGCAAGGGCATTGAAGATGAAACGTGGCTGGGTCTTTCAGCATGACAATGATCCCAAACACACCGCCCGGGCAACGAAGGAGTGGCTTCATAAGAAGCATTTCAAGGTCCTGGAGTGGCCTAGCCAGTCTCCAGATCTCAACCCCATCGAAAATCTTTGGAGGGAGTTGAAAGTCCGGGTTGCCCAGCGACAGCCTCAAAACATCACTGCTCTAGAGGAGATCTGCATGGAGGAATGGGCCAAAATACCAGCAACAGTGTGTGAAAACCTTGTGAAGACTTACAGAAAACGTTTGACCTCTGTCATTGCCAACAAAGGGTATATAACAAAGTATTGAGATGAACTTTTGTTATTGACCAAATACTTATTTTCCACCATAATTTGCAAATAAATTCTTTAAAAATCAGACAATGTGATTTTCTTGGTTTTTTTTTTCTCATTTTGTCTCTCATAGTTGAGGTATACCTATGATGAAAATTACAGGCCTCTCTCATCTTTTTAAGTGGGAGAACTTGCACAATTGGTGACTGACTAAATTCTTTTTTGCCCCACTGTATTGCCAAAAGACTTATGCTTTTTTGAGGCTGGTACACCTATAAAGATGAGCTGTAAGGGAGATTTTTTTTCCATTCATATGCTCTATTTTACTTTAAATTTAGCCCCAATATCTGCATTGACACTTTATTTTAAACTTGCATTTAAATGCAAATAAAAGTGAACTTGAATAAAATGTATCGTTACACACGCATCATTTCAGTATATGGTCAATATACCTGGTGTCAAGTGTGTGGGCCAAGATATGAAGACAGCTAACCATCGTGGCAGAGTCACTTCCTGAAAACAAAAATACGCAATCAAAATCTCAATGAGGATTCACCACCTGAAACCAAGAGACAGAGGGGAAGAAATCTCTTACCAAAGAGAGAGATCCTGTGTCTAACAAGAGCTGCCAGCTTACAAAAAAGACTGAAGAAGAAAGTGAGCAATGGATGAAAAGGAAAAAAACAGTGTGGTTAATGAAAAAAATTAATAGCAAGTAAATTATGGAAAGCAAAGAAGGAAATGGATTGACAGATAGAGACAAGTAGGGTTAGGAATTAGGATTAATATTTAGGATTAGGATTAATATTTCAAAGACAAAGTGTTGCAAAGAAAAGCTATGGTTAGTAAATTGTTCTTTCCATTTTACTGTCCTTTCAATTTATCCACTACGTATTATTTTTGCTCATATTATATCTACAACACGAATTATACCAATCAATCAATCAATCAATCAATCAATCAATCAATCAATCAATCAATCAATCAATCAAAAGGGCATCTATAACAGTGGAGTAATAGTGTTAATGCACCTGGTCACCATCTCTTTCTCTTTGTTCGAAGCATACCCACTGCTGCTGAGGTTCTTACTGGGGGAGGAGAGGAAGTAGAGAGAGTGGTTCTTGAAGTACTGATCTATTAGTGGTAGAAGTACCTAAAGAAAGAAAAAGTAAAGGCAACACCATGGACAAAATTAGCAAAGAGTAATCAATACGTATTTTACTAATTTAAAGGTCATAGGCAAGGGTCGGAGGTGAAACGTAGAATATCAACTTTATTGTCTAGAAGAACGACCCAAAAAGCGAATTCAATCTTTCTAGTGTCTAATTTGCACCCTAAAATTGAATAAAACAGTTAAACTATATTGTTTTGCCCAATTTCCGAAGGTTTGTTTACGTCTCACTTATGCACACTTTCACCGCCAGGGGACCGTTGTCGTGACGTCATTTAAGCCAAACAGACTGGGAGCAGTTCTGTGTTTACTTGCGAACCGAGCACACGTGTACGGGACCTTGGTCGTGAGAGGTTGTGTAAAATGTCTGAAAGCGATAGCGATTTTGAAGTAGGAACTCTCCACATTGAATATCGAGAGGTGAAACCATATACGTATGAACCTATGGCCGCTGTGAAGCAATCGGTGAACGTGGCTCACTGGTTTGACCGTGCGGCCTCGGAATCGGACAGCGACTCGGCCGACTCTGATCGCGGTGACCCCTCAACAAGACTCGCGCCCAAACGATTTATCCTGGTAGTTATGATAAATTCCTACTTTCGTCGTAACACTAAATAAGAGCCCTTTGG
Organism: Neoarius graeffei; assembly: GCF_027579695.1. Lineage (NCBI taxonomy): Eukaryota > Metazoa > Chordata > Actinopteri > Siluriformes > Ariidae > Neoarius > Neoarius graeffei. Next base: position 42,995,603 of record NC_083579.1, on the reverse strand, counting down.
AAGAATAATTAAACTGCCCTCCCTAGTGGATATAGGGAGCGATTACTTAACAGTGCGCCAGTAGGCCACATTAGCCTGCCATCCGCGGCATTATACTATTTATAGCCGACTCTAAGTGAGGAAATATCCCTTTGTCTCATTTCCACAATGATTGTACAGGATCCCTCAGGATTCTTGACTTGTCAATTGCAAGCAAAAGTAAAAATGTTTCCCTCCAATTTTCTCCTTTTTGCTTGAGCGTTGCTGCTCCGTTTCTTCTTTAACTGCTTGATTTTGTTTCACGCGCACAATCCACTCTCTCCACCTCGTCTCCTCTTCCGGAAACAAACAACCCTCTGGCTTCACATGCACAATCCACACTCTCTGCCTCGTCTCCTCTTCCGGAAAAATCCAACCCACTCGTTCCACCTCTTCTCCTCTTTCGGAAAAAGCCAACCCACTCGCTCCACCTCGTCTCCGTTTTCGGAAAAAGCCAACCCACTCACTCCACCTCATCTCCTTTTTCGGAAAAAGCCAACCCACTCGCCCCGCCTCTTCTCCTTTTTTCAGAAAAAGCCAATCCACTCTCTCTGCCTCTTCTCCTCTCTCGGAAAAAGGTAAAAACTTCTTCCTGAACTGGTCCCATTGTTACAGTTCACTGTACAACAATAAGACATGGTTTTTCTTTGGAAATTCCTGAACACATGTCTGCACTCAAGCCGAACGGCAATGTAAGTAAACGGAAGTGGACTCAACTCAAGCGGTTTGTTTGGCTTAAATGACGTCACATGCCGAATGGTCACGAAAATAGCCGACAGAAATTCACCACGATCCGCGCTAACTTATTTTAATTATTACTTATTAACAATAATTCTTGGGACCAGAAGAAAATTACAGAGGGTTTTTTTAACATATAAAGTTTCAAATGTGCATAAAATTAAAACCGTTGCCCATGAGCTTTAAGTGCACCCCAAAACTGTCCAGAAACAAGAACATGATACAGTAGCTAAAAGAAGAAGAGAGAAAACCACAGCTGAACCATAGTTAAACTGTGATATTGTCTTAAAGGTCAACAAAGAAATTTATAACCCCAAATCAGAAAAAGTTGGGAAGGTACGGAAAATGCAAATAATAAAAAAAGGAAAGCAGTGATTTCTAAATTTACTTTGACTTGTATTTCATTGCAGACAGCAGGAACCCAAGATATTTCATGTTTTGTCTGGTCAACTGCATTTCATTTGTTAATATACATCCATTCCTGCGTTTCAGGCCTGCAACACATTCCAAATAAAGTTGGGAAAGAAGAAATTTAGGGCTTGTTATGAGGTAAAACAATTAAATAATGATGTGATTTGAAACAGGTGATGTCAACAGATGATTGTAATCATGATTTGGTACAAAATCAGTATCTGAGAAAGGCCAAGTCATTAAGGAGCAAAGATGGGCCGAGGATCTCTAGTTTGGCAACAAATGCATGAGAAAATTATCGAAATGTTTAACATCAATGTTCCTCAAAGAAAGATACGAAGGGATTTGGATATATGACCATCTATAGTGCATAATATAATAAAAATGATTCAAGGAATCTGGAGGAATTTCGGAGCATAAAGGGCAAGGGCGCAAGCCTAAGTTGAACACCTGTGATGGTTCTGAATGCAGTGCCGCCTGAGGGATCATTCATTCATAGCTGATATAACCACACAGGCTCGGGATTACTTTGGCAAACATTTGTCAAGCTCTACAATATGGAGTTACGTCCACAAATGCCAGTTAAAACTTTACTGTGCAAAAAGGAAGCCTTATGTTAACTACGTCCAGAAGCGCCATCGACTTCTCTGAGCTCGGAGGCATCTGGGATGAACCATCACACAGTGGAAACGTGTATTGTGGTCAGACGAATCAGCATTCCAGGTATTTTTTCTAAGAATGTTTTGCAGACCAAAGATGAAAAGGACCATCCAGACTGTTACCAGCAACAAGTCCAAAAGCCAGGGTCTGTCATGGTATGAGGTTGTGTCAGTGCCCTTGGCAAAGGTAACTTACACTTCTGTGATGGCAGCATTAATGCAGAAATGTACATTGAGATTTTGGAGCAACATATGCTGGCTGCAAGACGACATCTCTTCCAGGAATATTTCAAGAAGACAATGCAAAACCACATTCTGCACACATTACAAAGGCATGGCTGTGGAAGAAGAGGGCGCCTGTCCGCTCTGTCCCCAATAAAGAATGTGTGGTGAATTTTGAAACGAAAAATATGACTACAACAATGACCCCGTACTGTTACACACCTTAAAACCTGTTTGCAGGAAGAATGAGACAAAATAACACCTGAAATACTTCGTCGCTTTGCCTTCAGTCTCTAAACATCTTTTAAGTGTGAGAAGGAATAGCAACATTACAAAGTGGTAATCTCAACTTTTTTGAAATGTGTTGCAAGAATCAGAATTGAAATAAGTATTTATTCTGAAAACACAATAAAATCCATGAGGTAAAACATCAAATAATGTGCTGCTGTGTTGTTTTGAATGCAATACAGGTCAAAAATTATTTACAAATTATTGTCTTCAGTTTTAATTTCAATTTTAACCCCTCTTCTGATTTGGGTTTTAAAAAAAAAAAAGTAAATTATAGTTACTCATTTTGGTTAAAAGCTTAGGTTAGAAAATTGCCTCTCCGGCTCAGTGAGTTTAATCGTGATGTGTATTTTTACAGTTTTTACAGTTTTATGCTTCTGACCTTGGCAAAGAATTTGATTTCTTGCTCGTGAGGTGACCGGTCATTCTTTCCACTGCTAGCCATAGCCTCTGAAATTAAAAAAAGTATTAAATGATAGGTATATCATTCTGTCCGAATAGTATTATAAAAGAAGTATTGTGTAAACAATATTGGAAGCTAGGCTATTTACCCAGGTGAGCAATGTATTCATGGGCACAGTCCACATATTTCAACAGCTTCTTCAGGAATTTATAAGCAAACCTTTTCTCCATCGAGGATGAGCCCTGTTCCATGTCTTTCAAACCCCTGGGAAAGAAAAAATAACAAGGAGGATGAATTGGATCTTTCTTTTTCCTCAAATAAAATCTACATTTCTTTTGTATGAAATCAGTTTACTTTGTGAGAAAGAGCCAGATATCCTCAGCATTTTCTAATACACACTCAAGCACACACACACACACATACACACACACACACACACACCTGGTAATGGCATAGCCATTCATCTGCAGGAAGCGGAACAGGTCCTGGGCTTTCTCACGGTCCCTGGCTTTCTCTTTGGCCGTAAGTGTATCATATGGCACCAACAAGGGATGTGTTCCACCTAAATTAACAGGAACATACATAAACATAACTACATAAATACTCAGTGATTCAATTATTTGTTTGATTCGTTCCTACATTAGGTGAATCCTCTACAGCTTTAAAAAGGTCTGCCTGAATATGCCATCACCTTTCACTCCTAGGTCACTCTTCTTCTTTTTAGCCCAAATGTTGTGGTAGTTTTCAGCCAACACCTCTACCATAGCCTGGAAAAGAAATGAGAGAAGAAAAAAAAAGATCATTGCAAAATATTTATCACTTTAACTCCTGATTCAGAAAAAAAAAACACCAAAGAGAATGTATATGGCCACTGATAACTTTGTGGTTAAGACATTGGAGATGCGAGCAGAAGGTTGCAAGTTCAAATCCCGGTGCTGCCACTGCTGGACCCTTGAGCAAGGCCCTTAACATTCAACTGCTCAATTGTATAAATAAGATAAATGTAAGTTGGGCCTTGGCCATAAATGCAAATACAAACATTGTCCATATATACAGGGGTAGGTTTCCCGATAACGTTGCCCTTTAGGGCTAAAGAGAGAGTTGAGAGACTCTCCTCAGTGATGAACGTTGTCTCTGTATGTGGTTTTCCTGAACTCACTCGTAAGGAGTCATCTTAATAGCAACATTACGAAGAGTTTCTTTGCAATGCGCATCCCCGATAGAGGCATTAGTAGTTAATAAATCCAGTCGAGGAGATCACATGGCGTTCGTTTTTTACCAAAAATCAATGAAATATAGTGTGTAAAATATGTTAATATATATATATATTTTTTTGCAGTCCGGTTTCCATCAAATCCTGCGCTCTGATTGGCTGGCGAGCGGGTCCGTATCCTGCGGTACGGACCTCTGGCGACTCGCTTGTTTACAACAGCAAACATACAGTAGTAGCAATTTGTCAACATTTATCTTTTTTATAAGATTTATTTATAAGATTTTTATAAAAAATCTTGTAAATTTTTGCCAGCATTTCTCAGGAGAATAGCATTAATTTTACAGGATGGATAGTGATAACGACAGTGTTCACAGTGAAAGCGAGTTTTACTACCCTGAGGAAGACGAAATAAAAGAAAACATTGCAGGAGAAAGCTAAAAACCTGTAACTGTTGCTAACGCCGAGCAAAAACATGGCTGAATCCTGAATGACTCCTATTTGTACAAATAGGGGACTACGTAGACGGCAAAATGTAGTTTTTTTCTTGCCATGGAAGTGCACTTGTATACTGAGGAGGAAGCAATTTGCATTGCAGCCGTGAATGAGGATTCAAAATGGCGGTTCAGCTCGGTTTTCCCTTTCGGGCGCTCTCGTTTTCTGTTAGAATTTGGTAAAGAAAAAAATAAGCATATTATTTACCAGCTTAAGGTCGGTCCGTATGGTGAAATACCGTGACCTTGGCCTTGAATACTGACCTCGGCCCAGAGGGCCTCGCTCAGTACTTTCAAGACCTCGGTCACGGTATTTCACGATACGGACCTCCCAGCTGGTAAATAATGTATGTATTGTCATTAAGCATTACATATATAATGTATTATTTAATAATTAAAACCATTTTACATTTTGGGGCAACTTTTTTTTATTCCAAGCATTTTTTTTTTTAATAAATGAATAAACGTTCACACGAAAGAATGAGTAAATGTGTCCCCCCATGCTTGCTCATTTCACTGTTACTCAAACATCCAGTCAGGATTATTTCAACTGTTATCCACAATGCCAAGTGGGCAATGTTCTCCCTTAAATCTGTGCGCACAGAGAGAGAGAGGTTTTAATCTGTGTGTACCTAAGGAGATTGAATTGACCTCCATCCATCCATCCATCCATCCATCCATCTTCTACCGCTTATCCGGATTCGGGTCGCCGGGGCCTAAGCAGAGCAGCCCAGACTTCCCTCTCCCTGGCCACTTCCACCAGCTCTTCCGGTGGAATACCGAGGCGTTCCCAGGCCAGCCGAGAGATGTAATCTCTCCAGCGTGTCCTGGGTCTGCCCTGGGGTCTCCTCCCGGTGGGGCATGCCCAGAAGACCTCCCTTGGGAGGCGTCCTCCTTTTATATAAGGTCCACACAGATCTAAGTCTCTCTCTCTCTCTCTTGCTCACACACACAATGTTAGAGGTGCAGAAATGTCTCATTTATGACACTAAATTAGTTAATCACTCGCCTAATGGAGTTAAAATGTGGTGATATCAACGTGACATTCCGATATCCATACGTGATTCCATAACTTATTGAAATATATTCATAATGTTTTGCATATACTTATTTAATAATTAACTCGATGTACTTGCAATGTACAAGAAAAATAATTTAACACCATCAGCAGATTCAACAGGCGGCACGGTGGTGTAGTGGTTAGCGCTGTCACCTCACAGCAAGAAGGTCCGGATTCGAGCCCCGTGGCCGGCGAGGGCCTTTCTGTGCGGAGTTTGCATCTTCTCCCCGTGTCCGCGTGGGTTTCCTCCGGGTGCTCCGGTTTCCCCCACAGTCCAAAGACATGCAGGTTAGGTTAACTGGTGACTCTAAATTGACCGTAGGTGTGAATGTGAGTGTGAATGGTTGTCTGTGTCTATGTGTCAGCCCTGTGATGACCTGGCGACTTGTCCAGGGTGTACCCCGCCTTTCGCCCGTAGTCAGCTGGGATAGGCTCCAGCTTGCCTGCGACCCTGTAGAAGGATAAAGCGGCTACAGATAATGAGATGAGATGAGCAGATTCAACACCAGTTTCCCCCGCTGACTCTGAGAGTCCCTCGGAGGTGCAGCGCATTCTATGTATTCGGCTGTGAGCCAGTCGCTCTTTGTTTTGCACGAGTGGTCTGGGTTGCTCGTAAATTCAGAGCAAACTAAAGGACTACTTGGGCTATGATGTTGTTCGGGAAAACCACGTTAGCTTGACGATGGATCTTAGGAGGTAATTAAAGACACTCTTGGCCTTAAGAGGCTTTTGGGAAACCTGCCCCAGTTCAGTTAATCGCAATTACCTGCAGTTCTCGTGACAGCAATACATTGCTCATGTCTACTGGACTTGGGTGAAAACCACTACCCTGTAAGCATACAACACACAAACTAGAACAAGCATGGCAACAAGATATCACACAAAGTCTGGTGGAACTACAAGCTATGGTATTGTTTTTAAAGTTCTTGGATCAGTCCACTGAAAACTCCCAACCCAGTCTCACAGAAAGAAATGCTGACATGCAACTTATTTGCAGCTCCTACTATTCAAGCATGCAGTACGTTGCATAGCAACCTATCAACCTTTCACTCAAATGCTCTGTATGATATGTTCTGCGTCAACACCATTTAACCAAGCCCACCTCTCCCACTATGGAATCAATTTTGTGCCGAAATGTTCATACAATACTTTTGAAATATCAAACAAAAACGACAAATCAAAATACAAAAAAAGTCAATTTTTTTAGACTGGCAAACAAATTATTCGTGTAATCGTACAAAATATCAGTCTATTACTCTTCAGAAACCTTTTATTTTTGTTCCGCGTCTTTCTCAGTTTTGTTTGACGTAATTTATTTTGGTTGCGATTCCAGCTTTCTCGTTTGCGCTCCCTGACTTTTTGCTTGCAGTTTTGGCACAAACTTCACGTGTGGGTGGGCTGTCCAGGAATGCATTCCCATTGGGTAACTTGTGTTTGACTGACAGCTACGCTCAGCCATTCCCCCGGAAGCTGTTGCGGCCATTTCCTACTCGGATTTTGGCGGGCTGTTTGACGAGTGGCCGATCCATTGACGGTAAACAAGGATCGAGTGGACTTCAGTGGCGACTATGATATTGAATTAATTTAACAAAGTGTAAGTACGGGACATATGTGTTGCAGTAGTACACACTATGCAGGTGTTTCATGGCAAGTCAAATGTTAGACTTGGCTCCACTACCCAATATAATAGCTGTCTTGCTAACGTTAAACACGCCTGCATGATGTGTACTACTGCAACACATACAACACATTTGTCCCGTACTTACACTTTGTTGAATTAATTCAATATCATAGTCGCCACTGAAGTCCACTCGATCCTTGTTTACCGTCAATGGATCGGTCATTCATCAAACGGTCCGCCAAAATCCGAGGAGGAAATGGCCGCAACAGCTTCCGGGGGAATCGCTGAGCGTAGCTGTCAGTCAAACACAAGTTAGCCAATGGGAATGCATTCCTGGACAGCCCACCCACATGTGAAGTTTGTGCCAAAACTGCAAGCAAAAAGTCAGGGAGCGCAAATGGGAAAGCTGGAATCGCAACCAAAATAAATTACGTCAAACAAAACTGAGAAAGACGCGGAACAAAAATAAAAGGTTTCTGAAGAGTAATAGACTGATATTTTGCACGATTACACGAATAATTTGTTTGTCAGTCTAAAAAAAAATTGCCTTTTTTTTGTATTTTGATTTGTCGTTTTTGTTTGATATTTCAAAAGTATTGTATGAACATTTTGGCACAAAATTGATTCCATATCCCACTACGCTATTTGAATATGATTGATATGGACTTTTTCATGATTTTAAAAACATACTGAGCATAGCCCACTTCTTTTCACAACACATGATTAGATTTACAGTACCAGGCTCCTCAAACAACTTCTTCCCTCTCGTCTCACAAGGAAAGTGACTACATTATATGCCAATAGTCATGCTAATCATGAAGATGAAACATTTACCTGAGATGCTTGGGAAATTTTGCGCATCTTCTCATTCTCTCTTTGCTGAAACATGGCCTCTGCCTCTCTGGTCCTGTCAATGTTCCAGCCCATAGCTAACATACTCTTCAAAGACTCCTTCACGGGGAAGCGGTAAACCTCCTTTTCCTGGGATATTGATCACACATACGCACAAATCAATGCGAATACACAGCACTGCAACTTCCATGTCAATGCACTTTAACCCTTTACCTTCTCCGTGAGTGATTTGTAGGATCTCAGCATGGGGTGTGTTTTTGCTTTCTCGTCGATGCTATCTCCATACTTCCAGCCCAAAACAACCTGAAATGGACATGAATTGTCAAGGATAACCAACTAAAGGGCTTCAGGCTACAAGCAACCAAATAATACATACAAGACGTGCATAAGGTTAAAAAAAATAACACCATACATGATGGAGTCTGAAGAGTCAATTCTGAGTGTGTTTCAGTCCCCAAGAGAATTTGAAAGGTTTTGCAGAAGTAATCAAGACAACTAGACTTGTGGTATAATCTTGGAGATGTTTTAGCCACTCATCTGAAGCGGGTTTTTTTTGTTTTTCAAATATGTAGTCAATTCACCTTGAACTCCTAAAATCCCCAAAACATATATGCTGCAGCAATGATACTGACATTTTTGCAAAGTGCTAAAATAATGAAACTTCTTTTGGAAAAACAAAAACAACAAAAAAAACTCAAGCTAATTTATGCAAATAATTTATGCAATTACAAATCTGTCAGAAGAAGAGCTGTGAAATCTCTTCTTAAACATCTATTGCATCTAAAATATGATGACGAGTACTAAAGGTCTTCTAAAAGACACCTGCTTTCTGGAACAGATTTACATGGTTCCACTGTGGATATTTTTATAGAAAAGAAAAGAAAACTACTACTGCTGCTACTATTACTCAGTCCTGGGTATGACTTTAAACTGCAACCGGTGGTGAGTCTCAGGTCCAGGAGGACTTGAGTATTGCGGAAAGTGGAGTTACCCCTTAATCACCAGTGCTCCCAGGTCCGCTCTGACCCGGAGTGGTAGCACCTGCCTGGGTTCCAGCTATGGGTTAAATAGGACATCACCAATAAGGCGCTGGCAGCAGGGCGTTTTTTGGTGCAATGTGGCAGATGAACCCAACAGGGTCAATGGCGCACCACCTGATGGCATGCAGAAGAGCCACTCAAATGGCCAATGGATGGCATCATTCAGCAAGTCAGCTGTCACTGTGGGGCAACTTCCATACCCGTCGGGTCTGTGGCACTTTTGTGCACCACTTGGCATCAGGTCTGGAGGTCCAGAGAGACAACACGAGGGGGCACGACATTGTTTGTCTTACCTTACTGTGCAAGGCACTTCGTTAGGAGAGGAGAATAGTATGCGAGAGCTCACAAGGCCAGACATTCCGTGGTGGCTCAGCCGGGCCATTTGTGCTGCCACTGCAGGTGACTCTGTTGCTCTGGTGCGGGTCTCGCAGCCCATCTGCATTTCTGCACATCCTAATGAATCATCATTACCACCACCACCACTGTCCTGGCCAGTGCAAATGCGCCCTGCATAATAACTACACAACTACTGTAGCACAAACTGCTGAAAAAGTTAATATCTGACACCTTTCTGTTTCACCCAGTATTAACTTTTTCAGCAGTTTGTGCTACAGTAGCTCTTCTGTGGGATTGGACCATATGGGCTAGCCTTCATGCCCCATGCGAATCAATGAGCCTTCACCACCCGTGACCCTGTCGCTGGTTCACCGGTTGTCCTTCCTTGGTCCACTTTTGGTAGGCACTAACCACTGCATACTGGGAACACCCCACAAGACCCGCCATTTTGGAGATGCTCAGACCCAGTCATTTAGCCAACACAAGATGGCCCTTGTCAAAGTCGCTCAGCCCATTTTTCCTGCTCCAACACATCTACTTCAACAGCTGACTGTTCTCTTGCTACCTAATATATCCCACCCCTTGACAGCTGCCTTTGTAATGAGATAATCAGTGTTATTCACTTCACCTCTCAGTGTTTTTAATTTTATGGCTGACTGGTGTACTATAAGGCCCAGTGTTCTGAGCCGTGAGATCAGACTGTGAAGCTTAGCAAACCATAAAATGTGCAGTTGTCATCTCCCGTCCTTCCATATCATCACTGTGACATTAAGGTCGCATCCTTCATTGTACCACAATTATCATACTCACACTAGTTCTATACGATGGCAATAAACATTACTGTATTGCATGATGGATTTGGAGCACTGTTGTGTTTATACATTCCAGGACCTTCTCCCTCCTTTTCCACAGAGCCGCTTAAACAGCCCCAGGTGAAACCTGTTAAGCTGCACCTCCTTTCACCTTCCTGCAGAACTCAGGGGAGTACAAGAAGGGGTCGCCAACACTCGGCGGCTCTCTCCTCCTCTTCTCCCAGGTCACAAAGCTGATGTCAAGAGTGAGGAAGACGGCAACGCTCGAGCCCCCCTGAGAGCACCATGGGAATTTCTACCTCCTTCAGCCAGGGACTGAAGATCTTCCAGGGACCCTCCAGTGCTCTCCACAGCCTACAATTTGACCAACGCCTCACACAGCAGCACAGCGAACGTGCCTCCCCACCACAACCCTTTCCCCTCACCCTTTATGTAAATAAAAGAGCATTTTTCTTTCACCATAGCCTCTGGGTCAGTGTCTGTGTTCCACCTCATCTAGCATCTCGTTACACTACTTTCTGGATTAGCTGTCCTTCGGTGTTCCTGTACCTCATGTTTTACCATTAAATACTGATTACAGCCTCAAACTTGTCACTGAACTGTCATTGCTGAAAAAAATAAATCAAGATAGTGTATTTCATGCCTGATTTCTGAGCAATCAATGCCCTGAGGATTCAACAGTAAGGGATCATTATCATACCTTCTCAGCAGACCATTTGTCATGGGAATGTTCAGCATATTTATGAGTGACGTATTCCAGCTTTTCTGGGAGGGAGATGCTACAGGGAAAAAAAATGATTGAACAAAATCTTCACTAATAGATTGATAATACTAATCTATCATTGCTGATATGTGCATTGAAACACTGACAGTCAAAAAAGCTGCAAATGCTAAAGCTGGGAAACAAACGAATGTTGATCGCTGGATACATATGTAATACAGTGTCTTGCAAAAGTATTCACTCCCCTTGGTGTTTGTGCTGTTTTGTCGCATTACAAGCTGGAATTAAAATGGATTTTTTGGGGGGTTAGCATCATTTGATTTACACAACATGCCTACCACTTTAAAGGTACTTTTTTTGTGTGACACAAGCAATAATTAAGATGAAAAAACAGAAATCTGGAGTGTGCATAGGTATTCACCCCCAAAGTCAATACTTTGTAGAGCCACCTTTTGCTGCTATTACGGCTGTAAGTCTCTTGGGATATGTCTCTATTAGCTTAGCACACCTAGCCACTGGGATTTTGCCCATTCCTCAAGCCAAAACTGCTCCAACTCCTTCAAGTTAGATGGGTTGTGTTGGTGTCCAGCAATCTTCAAGTGATGCCACAGATTCTCAATTGGATTGAGGTCTGGGCTTTGATTAGGCCATTCCAAGACATTTAAATGTTTCCCTTTAATCCACTCCAGTGTAGCTTTAGCAGTATGTTTAGGGTCATTGTCCTGCTGGAACGTGAACCTTCATCCCAGTCTCAAACCTCTGGCTGACTCAAACAGGTTTTCCTCCAGAATTGCCCTGTATTTAGTGCCATCCATCTTTCCTTCAGTCCTGACCAGCTTTCCTGTCCCTGCAGATGAAAAACATCCCCACAGAACGATGCTGCCACCACCATGCTTCACTGTAGGAATGGTGATCTCAGGGTGTCGGGTTTGTACCACACATGGCATTTCCCATGATGGCCAAAAAGTTCAATTTGTGTCTCATTTGACCAGAGAATCTTCTTCCATGTGTTTGGGGAGTCTGCCACATGCTGTTGGACAAACTCCAAACGTGTTTTCTTATATTTTTTCTTTAAGCAATGGCTTTTTTTCTGGCTACTCTTCCATAAAGCCCCTCTCTGTGGAGTGTACAGGTTAAAGTGGTCCTATGGACAGATACTCCCATCTCTGCTGTGGATCTTTAAAGCTCCTTCAGTGTTGTTGGTGGTGTCTTTGTTGCATCTCTGATTAATGCCCTCCTTGCCTGGGCTGTGAGTTTTGGTGGGCGGCTTTCTCTTGTCAGGTTTATAGTGGTGCCATATTCTTTCCATTTTGCTATAATGGATTTAATGGTGCTCTGTGGGATATTCAAAGTTGGGGATATTTTTTATAACCCAACCCTGATCTATACTTCTTCACAACTTTGTCTCTGACCTGTTTGGAGGCTCTTTGGTTTTCATGTTGCTTGCTTAGTAGCGTTGCAGAGTCAGGGTCCTTCCAGAACAGGTTGCTTTATACAGACATCATGTGACAGATCATGTGACACTGTGATTGCACACATGTGGATCTTAATCAACTAATTATGTGACTTATGAAGTGAATTGGTTGGACCGGCTCTTATTTAGGGGTTTCATACGGAAGGGGGTCAATACTTATGCACACTCCAGATTTCTGTTTTTTCATCCTAATTATTGTGTGTGTCACAATAAAATAAAAAACAATTTGCACCTTTAAAGTGGTAGACCTGTTGCGTAAATCAAATGGTGCTAACACCAGAAAAAAATCCATTTTAATTCCAGCTTGTAATGCGACAAAACAGGACAAACACCAAGGGGGATGAATACTTTTGCAAGACACTGCATGTGCCTTGTTTCCAATAGTGTATCGTCATTAATAAATATTCAAGCATTTTCCCAGTAGAGCATGAAATCTATCTCACTTACACACATGCATTTTCCTCATCCAGCACTAAGCACAACTGATTTTAATTTCAATCATTATCATAGCTGTTGTCAGGTGAACATATGCTTTTTAATCACTCACATGCAATACTAATCCATAAACACACACACACACGTACACGCGCCCTCTCTCTTACTTTGCTGTGCTGATGGGTCTCGGGTCAAAGTTGCCCTGCGCATCCACAAAGACCGGCTTCTCAAGTGTGGTGCTGAGAGAAGAGTCGACATAATCCGGAGGCAGAGCTCCAGCTATAGCACTCAGACATGGCATAGCCATCTTAAACAACTCCTGCTCATACTTCTACAGCACATACAGACACACATACACACAAACGTACTCAGTCTGCTTTTTTTTCTTTCTCTGTATCAAAGAGATAGACTTATTCATTCATTTATTTGTCAAGATCGCAGTCTATCCAAAATGTAAAGCAGGAACACTGGGTGTGAGGCAGGAATACACCCTGGATAGGGTGCCAGTGCATTGCAGAGTCCCAAGCACATTCACACACAGGGAAATTGTTAAGTCGCCAATCCACCTACCCACGTTTTTGGGAGGTGGGAGGAAACCAGAGAACCCTGAGGAAGCCACATGGCTACGGTGAGAACATGCACAAAAACTAAACACTGCCACCTGAGCTCAAACCTGGGACCCTGATGAGACAGCAACGTACTGCCATGCAAACCAGAGACAGACTCTATTTGCTGAAATTGTTTGTCATTTAGAGGTTTGCAGGATGAGGCATCTCTCTGATAAGATTTCGGAAAACAAAAAAACTTTACTTTCCAACACAATAAGAAGGCAGGAAGCCTTATCGTTATTAAAATAATATGACAATGCAAATGAGGTGTTAACATTTGGAGCTGTAATGAGATGTGACGATTCAGCTACGCTATATAAACTATGGCTCTGAGGAAATAAGTCAAACGGACTGAAATCAGATAGATACTGGAGTCTTACTTTTTGAGAGAGTGAATCAAAGATGCCCCAAAAGATCTTCTTGGTGAGGAGTAATTCCTCCTCGGAGGCCATGCCATAGCTGCCCCAACCAGAAGGCAGGCAGTAATACTTCCAGTTCTGCTCATAATGGTTGGTCAACAGCTGTGGACAGATCAGAGAACCATTCAGAACCAAATGGACCCATCGTGGTACTGCGTCTTTTTAGTGCAGCAGGACAATAGAAGATAAAAATCCAAATGGTTACTAGAAACTTTGGTTGGATTATTTGGATATTTAACATGTCACAAATAATTACTTTTGGTTTTCAAATAAATAAATAAATACTCGTCCAATAGGTTCTTATCACTACAACATAGCTATGTGCAATTTAACCATCTCTCACCATCAGAGGTGGACAGTAATGAAGTACATTTACTTGAGTGCTGTACTTAAGTACACTTTTTGAGTCTCTGCACTTTACTTGAGTATTATTTTTTTCAGAAACTTATGACTTTAACTTCACTACATTTGAAAGGCAAATATCGTACTTTTCACTCCAATACATTTCTATCAAGGTCCTTGTTACTATACAACGGGGGGGGGGGGGACAACGTCCCCCGAAAATATTTTAATAACATAACACGCAAAACCCTGCATTCTAGTGCATTTCAGTACTTATTTTCACTAAAACAAGTTATAACTTTTGAGCCTTTTTCTTTCGTGTACATTAATGACTAACATGTCAAAAATATCAAATTTAATTCCCCTAGTTAATGAGTAATTTTCAGGAGTGCATTTAGAAAACGTGGTGATTTTCCTGCTACACAGTTCATTACTTTGAAAAAAATCAGACAGTTGAAGGTAAACTCAGCAAAATCCCAAAACAGTACTGTTAAAAAGTAAAGGTCTGTTAGAGTTTCTAAAGCTTTCAGGTTTCAATGTTGGGGACATTGAGCCTCGTTTATCAATCTTTTAGTAGAGTTGTGCGTTTGCGTAAGCTAAAGTGAACTAAACATTTCCAATTCAGATTTATGCGAGTTGAAGCCAATTGTTTACATTAGTTCGTATTGTCTGTAAATTTAAATACACCAATAAATACCAGATTTCTCATGTAAATCAGGGGCGTAGGGTGTGTGTGTGTGTGTCACACACTGACTGGCAGCCTGAGTGCATTATGTAACAAAAAATAAATTACCATTGCTAGTTTTAGATAGCTGAGAAACCAGCTCTTCCATTATTGCTGTTTCTTCCACGTTTTCTTGATGTTGTGTTCTAGAAACGGCACTAAAGCTTAGCTTCGAAGCCACAAAATGCAACTTTGATGGAAAAAAATATATAATAAATTGCTTACTTCTCTTCACGTCGAAAGAAGGAGGAAAGTTTTGCTTGTTTTGACATGGCGAATCATTAACACGAGGAAATACTCGTAATTCGCAACTAAAAAGACTGCAGCTACACTGGCAGCTCGAACACGCTTTCTAGTGCGATTGTGTTGCGCTTGTGCAGAACGGTGTCAGTCCTGCGCGCCTTAGCTCGTGCACCTGAAGGCGTGCCTTGGGCGTGCGCTCCAAACAAGCTCCGGCACGTGCACCGTTAACAAAGAACACCTGTCTTTAATCAATGAACTGTGTTTGGGCTATTTAAGGACTGCGCCCATGCAAGGATGATGCGAAGTATTACGCTACGTCTCGGAACGTGAAAAATCTGAAAAATAAATTTCTCCATTCGGAAAACCGGAGATTTTCAAGAGTTTTGTCAAATATCCGAATTTCCGGGTATTTCGTCATTAGCGGAAAAAATCCAGAGGAATTTTCATGAAACTCTTCCAGGAAAATCCGGAACACTTTCATGACTATTAATATGATCAGTTGACGGCAGAATGGAAGGAGGCGGCTCTTCTGGAGAATGCACACACTCATGGCTATAACCAGAACCCATGTTTCAGTTTTCTGAAAGGATTAAAGATTCGTTCTGTTTTAAACATTTGCTTTGATTGCCTAAAACGGAGCACATCACAGCCTACAAAAACTCACCATCCGACCTACAGAAGCATATTGAGGAATGTAAATGTTTTATTCCAAGAGAAAGCTTGTAATGAAATTGTCTGTGCTTTTAGAGCTAGCGATAACGCTGCAATACTGTGGCTGTGCAGTCTGGTTAGTCAAATGACTTTCTATGGATTTGCCTGCCAAGTTGCCATCGCCTTGTCCACGACTAACATTAACACATAGCTAGTTAACTTGGACACTGTTAGTTAGCATGTAAAAACGGAGTTATGCTAACATGAACAACGTTAACTCATCTGAAGTCCTTTCTGAAATATGTTTTAGCATATTTATTTTCTGAGCAAGCTGGTTTACAGTTATTCCATTGTCTTCCTGATTAACATATACCGGTACATTCATGTGTGTACACACTGCCAGAGCTGGGTCAGAACACTACCATGCCGCTTTGTGAGGGTGGGGAGGAGTGTTAAAAAAAAAAGAGAGAAAAGACAATGGCAATGGCTCTTTTTCAATTCGGTTGTGTTTCATTTTGTAACATTCTACCAGGTGTTTATTCTACAGGTTCTACAAGTGAGTCAGTAAATCCAGTCGGTCACTTCAGAGGCATTAGGTTTTGTGAGCGTTGTAGCAATAATACAACAATGCGTTGACAGGAAATGTACTTTTAATACTTAAGTATTTCTAAAATCAAGTTCTTCAGTACTTTCACTTAAGTAAAAATTTGACTATACAATTTTCACTTGTATCGGAGTATCATTTGACTGGCGGTATCTATACTTTGACTTAAGCAACGAACTTGGGTACTTTATCCACCTCTGCTCATTATCGCTTTCTCGTTTCTGTCTTTGTTTTAAGGTCGCACTGTAAAAGTTCAGTGAAAAACATTCTCATTCAGTGGCTGACTTTTTAATGTGAAAGATGATTTAAAGATGCTCTCTTTTGTGTTTATGCATGCACCAAAGAAAGTCAATAGCCAACAACTTCAATTTAATTATGACATGCCTAATTATAACGAGATAGGTTAAAAAAGTGTATGAAATGCTGTTTTCAGGAGATGCTGGATGGAGAAACAGTAGTATAGCAAAGGAGACACTAAAAGCATGCACAAATACTGACAAGTATTTACCTTAAGAGGCATCTTACAGTATTCAGACAGCAAAGGCACGTCAAACACCAAGCGACGCAGCAACTGTTGAAGCATAGAGGGCCTCAAGTACCTGCAAAAATGACATCAAATAGCCCAACATCATGATGTAACATGGACATCAAAAGGTGTTCAGTTTTCTCTCCAACTGGCAAAAAAACGACAGCAACAACAAAAAAAAAAACAAGCATCTAAAAAAAAGTGTAATACACGGTTTACTCTTATACACAATAGTATAATTGTGCTCTCTGGTTTCACCTTGGTTATCAGGATACCATTATGGAACATTATGAGCAGATGCTATGATAAACAATCATTAGCTTATAACCATTATCATTAGCCTCATCCTTAAATTATAACAGAACCACAGATCAACCAAACTCCAGATGCCTCCAGGGTGTAAAACGCAAAAAGACTTACTTGCATACGGCCAGCAGGCACTCCTCGATAGCGTCTCTCTGGGCTTTAGTGAGTGAGGAGCCCTTGCTCAGCTGGTAGATGGTGTGAAGCGTGGAGTCAATGAGTGTGACGTGGTGTTCTGTACCGGCAAAATGAGGGGCACAGCGAGTCAGCAAGGGCAGCATTGCAGATCCGATATAACGGTTCATGGCCAGTGCTGTTTCTGTCGTCCTTAGTGCTTCCTACAGAGGAATTAAAGGAGACAATGTTTCCCAGAGCAAGAATATTTCAAATTACAACCCCGGTTCCAAAAACATTGGGACGCTGTGTAAATGGTAAATAAAAACAGAATGCGATAATTTGCAAATCATGGAAATCCTATATTTCATTGAAACTAGTACAAAGACAACATATCAAATTTTGAAACTGATAAATTTTATTGTTTTTTTGAAAAATATTTGCTCATTTTGAGTTTAATGTCAAGTTCAAGTCAAGTTCAAGTCAGCTTTATTGTCAGTTTCTTCATATGCGCAGGTCATACAAGGAAATTGAATTTATGTTTCTCTCTATCCCATGTAAAGACATAGACAAACATTGGACTGACATTAACAAGACAAACATTAAAGCACAAGACAGGACCAATAACAGTGTAACAAGCAATAAGTAATAATAAAGTAATGATTTAAAAAAAAATTGAGACATTTAACATTTGGAAAAATAATCTAGGCTAAAGTCAGGAAGATAAGAACAAGACTAGTATACAAGACACACAGTACAGTACAGCACAATCCAGGGCAGTCCAGTTGAGGTTATCACAGTAGCAGCATTATGTAGAATAATGTGTTAAATAATAATGTGTTAATAATGTGTAGCAGCATTCAGAAGCAGCATATGGTAAGTTGTTATATTGCAGGGCCCAAGGCAGTTCTTATGAGATAGTTCAGGTAAGGTGCAAAGTCACATGTGTAGTTCCATAGAGAAGTCTTTTCCGTGGAGGGCAGCAGCAACAAGAAACAGTGTATGGTGTGTAAAAAAAGTGAGGTAGTGCAGGTAAAGGTGCAAAAGTCACATAGTGCAGTTCCATAGTCAGAGTCTTTCCTGAGTTCGAGTCTTTCCATGTATGTGTGTGTGTGTGTGTGTGTGTGTGTGTGTGTGTGTGTGTGCTTCCTGAGTCGGAGTCCTTCCGTGTGTGTGTGTGTGTGTGTGTGTGCGTGTATTGGGGGGGGGTTCCTGAGTCAGAGTCTTTCCCATGCGGGGGGGGCAAGATCCTAACTTCTTGGCTGTCTGGTGGGTGGAGCTGTCAGTGATGGGAGAGAGGGGAGGGAGTTCAACATCCTGACGGCCTGGTGGATGAAGCTGTTGGTGAGTCTGGTGGTTCTGGACCGTAGGCTCCTGTACCTCTTTCCAGAGGGCAGGAGGCTAAACAGGTTGTGTGCTGGGTGAGTCTCATCTCTCACGATTGTGAGAGCTTTGCGGGTGAGGCGGGTGGTGTATATGTCTTGCAGGGAGGGGAGGGGTGCATTGATGATCTTCCCAGCTGTGTTCACTATACGCTGCAGGGCTTTCCTGTTTGTCATGTCAGCAACATGTTTCAGAAAAAGTTGGGACAGGGGCATGTATACTACTGTCTCACATCACCTCTACTTTTAACAACACTCTGTAAACGTTTGGGAACTGAGGAGACCAATTGCTGTAGTTCTGAAAGAGAAATGTTGTCCCATTCTTGCCTGATATACAATTTCAGTTGCTCAACAGTTCGGGGTCTCCTTTGTCGTATTTTTGCTTCATAATGCGCCAAATGTTTTAAATGGGAGACAGGTCTGGACTGCAGGCAGGCCAGTTTAGCACCTGGACTCTTTTACTACAGAGCCATGCAGTTTTAATATGTGCAGAAAGTGCTTTGGCATTGTCTTGCTGAAAGGAGGAAGGCCTTCCTTGAAAAAGATTTTGTCTTGATGGCAGCATGTTGCTCTGGAATGTGTACATATATATCATTCAGCATTAATGATGCCTTCCCAGATGTACAAGCTACCCATGTCATGTGCACTAATGCACCCTTATAGCATCACAGATGCTGGCTTTTGAACTGTGCACTGATAACAAGCCGGATGGTCCCTCTCCTCTTTAGCCTGGAGGACGTGGTGTCCATGATTCCTAAAAAAAATTTCTACTTTTGATTCGTCAGACCTCGGGACAGTTTTCCACTTCGCCTCAGTCCATTGTAAAAGAGCTCGGGCCCAGAGAAGGTGGAGGTATTTCTGGATATTGTTTATATCTGGTTTTAACTTGCATTTGTGGATGCAGTAATGAACTGTTTTCACAGACGATGGTTTTCTGAAGTGTTCCTGAGCCCAGACAGAGATTTCCATGACAGACACGTGTCTGCTTTTAATGCAGTGTCACCTGAGGGCCTGAAGATCACAGGCATCCAGTGTCAGTTTTCAGCCTTGTCTCTTGCATACAGAGATTTCTCCAGATTCTCTGAATCGTTTAATGACATTATGGACCATAGATGATGTGATCCCCAAATTCTTTGCAATTTTACATTGAGGAATGTTATTCTTAAATTGTTGCACTGTTTGTCCACGCAGTCTTTCACAGATCGGTGAACCCCTCCACATCTTTACTTCTGAGAGACTCCGCCTCTCTGGGATGCTCTTTTTATACTTAATCATGTTACTGACCTGTAGCCAATTAACCAAATTAGGTTGTTTTTTTTTTTGCACTACACAACTTTTTCAGTCTTTTGTTGACCTGTCCCAACTTTTCTGGAATGTGTTGCTGACATCAAATTCAAAATGAGCATATATTTTTCAAAAAAACAATAAAATTTCTCAGTTTCTGTTAGAGTCTGAATGTCTTGAACTCTGGCCACCCACTGGACAGTTGTAGTACTGCGGGTGTGTTGACAGTGTGCTTGTTTTGATGTCCCATGTGCCCTTTGTTTTGGTCTCCTGCCACGCCCCCCTCATGCCTCACCCTTGTCACCTGACTCAATCACCATTGTAATCAGTATCAGCTGTTTCCTGTTCAATTCTGTGTGCTGGACTGCTACTTAAGCTCTGTCATTTCTCTGCTCTGTCTCTGATTGTCCGACCTTGACTCTGATGTTTGTGAATCTGTTTTTGCCTGTGAAGATTATCCTGTTTGTCCGTGAGTAACCAGTGGAATCTGGAATTCTGCTTGGAACCTTTGATAGTTTGTTCTTTTGGACGTGTTGAGGACTGCATTGAAGCATAATCTTTCCACCTGCCCTGACCCTGTGACTGTGTTAAAAGAATAAACCTGCCAAACTGATCTGCATTTAGGTCTCTGTCTCTGAAACCTCACAGTACGATCAGAGCAGGATGGACCTAGCAGATCCAGAGCACCTGAGGGCTTGTCTCAAACAGCATGAAGTGCTTCTGGGCCGCCAACAAGCCCAACTGGAGAAAGTAGCTGCCAGCATCAGAGACCTGACAGCCCAGATCCAGCCACTCCAACTCTCCCAGTCTGCTTCCGCGTCTGCACAGTCCGCAGAGCCTGCCCAGTCTGCCTCAACCGCACAACCAGCCCACGAGCCACGACTGCCCCCACCGGAGAAGTACGCTGGCGAACCCGGTACCTGCCGCTCTTTCCTGTCTCAGTGTACCCTCATCTTCGAGCTGCAACCAGGTACCTTCCCCACCGATCAAGCAAAGGTTGCCTATGTGATTACCCAACTGTCGGGGCGTGCCAGAGAGTGGGGAACTGCAGTGTGGGATGCTCAGTCAGCAATCTGTGGGAATTTCCAGGAGTTTTCCACTGAGATGAAGAGAGTCTTTGATCGATCCAAGCAAGGGCATGAGGCTGCCCGTGAGCTACTCCTTATGCGCCAGGGTCGTAGGTCGGTGTCAGACTTTGCCATTGACTTTCAAACTCTTGCCACCACTACAGGGTGGGGCACTGAGGCTCTCTATGACACCTTCCTTAATGGCCTGTCGGAGGAGATCAAAGATGAGTTGGCTTCTCACAATCTGCCTGGCTCCTGCGAGGACCTCGTCAACCTTGCAATCCGCATTGACACCAGACTACAGCAACGCCGCTGGGCCAGGGCCTTTGGGTCCACAGCAGGAAGGCCTCTTGTCAGTCCAGTCATGCCCCCTCCTTCTCCTCCCACCAGCACATCGGTACCAGAGCCCATGGAAGTGGACCGCACCCGCCTGACCCAAGAGGAAAGGCAAAGAAGAATCAACACACGCTCCTGCCTGTACTGTGGCCAACCAGGTCACTTCATTGCCTCCTGTCCAGCTAAAAGCCAACGCTCACCTGTGGCTTTCTTGTACCAGTGAGCGTGACCCCCATACACCCCTTCTCTACTCAGCGCACTCTTCTCTCAGCTGTCCTCCGGTGGGGAGATCAACAACTGGAGGTGGGAGTCCTTGTCGACTCTGGTGCCGAGGAGAACTTCATCGACGCCAGCCTGGTGAGTCAGTGGAGTCTGCCTACCGAGAGCCTGGAGAAACCCCTGGTAGCCAACGTGTTGACTGGAGTGAAATTGGCCAACATTACCCACATCACTGCTCCGGTGAGTCTCACCCTCTCTGGCAACCATCATGAACAGTTACGCTTTCTTGTCATTAATGCCCCTCATGCTCCAGTAGTTCTTGGCTACCCATGGCTTATTAAGCACAACCCACATGTTGACTGGGTAGGGAGGTGTATTATGGGTTGGAGCCCATTTTGCCACTTAAACTGTCTCCTTCAGGCCCAGACTCTGTCGAAACCTGTCTCTGATGTCAGCGAAGAGTTTCCAGATCTGTCAGGCATCCCTCCAGACTATATGGACTTCAAGCCTGTATTCAGTAAGTCCAAAGCGTCTTCCTTACCCCCTCACCGCCCCTATGATTGTGCTATTAACCTCCTTCCTGGCACAACTCCCCCTAGAGGTCGTTTGTACTCCCTGTCACAGCCTGAGACGGAAGCTATGGACAAGTACATTCAAGAGTCCCTCGCTACAGGCATCATCCGCCCTTCCTCATCTCCGCCAGGAGCTGGTTTTTTCTTTGTTGGAAAAAAGGATGGTTCATTATGCCCCTGCATTGATTACCGTGGTTTAAATGATATCACTATTAAACCGTTATCCTCTCCCTCTCATGTCCTCAGTGTTTGAACTCCTCCAAGAAGCCAAGGTATTCACCAAACTGGACTTAAGGAATGCCTACCACCTGGTCCGTATCCGCAAGGGGGATGAATGGAAGACTGCCTTTAACACCACCTCAGGTCATTATGAGTACTTGGTCATGCCCTTTGGCCTTACCAATGCCCCTGTGGTTTTT
Source organism: Neoarius graeffei (assembly GCF_027579695.1). Taxonomy (NCBI): domain Eukaryota; kingdom Metazoa; phylum Chordata; class Actinopteri; order Siluriformes; family Ariidae; genus Neoarius; species Neoarius graeffei. The sequence goes on along the minus strand of NC_083579.1, from coordinate 42,972,996 downwards.
CAGGCCTTAGTCAATGATGTCCTGAGGGACATGCTCAACCAATTTGTCTTTGTGTTTTTAGATGACATCTTGATTTTTTCCAAGTCACTCACTGAGCATATTGTCCATGTCCGTAAGGTCCTGAAGCGTCTTCTGGAGAACCAGCTGTTTGTGAAGGCGGAGAAATGCGAGTTCCACCAGGAGACTGTCACTTTCCTCGGGTATGTGATCACCCCGGGGGGCATCCAAATGGACCAACGTAAGGTCAAGGCAGTGTTGGAATGGCCCACACCTGCTAGTCGACGGGACCTGCAGAGCTTCCTTGGCTTCGCCAACTTTTACCAGCGCTTTGTCTGAAATTTCAGCACTGTAGCCACCCCCCTCACCGCCCTGACCTCTTCAGCGGTCAAGTTCATCTGGACCACAGCTGCAGAGGAGGCCTTTCAAGATCTGAAGCGGCGATTCACCTCTGCTCCAATCCTGATCCAACTCGATCCCAACCGGCAGTTCATTGTGGAGGTAGACGCTTCTGAGGTGGGTGTTGGCGCTGTGCTCTCCCAACGCTCTGCTAAGGATAATCGCATACACCCATGTGCCTTCTTCTCTCACTGTCTGTCACCAGCAGAACAGAACTATGATGTGGGGAACAGGAAGCTGCTTGTAGTGAAGCTAGCCCTGGAGGAATGGCGGCACTGGTTGGAGGGTGCCCCGCTGCCACTTTTGGTCTGGACTGACCATAAGAACCTGCAATACATCAGTTCAGCCAAGAGACTCAACCCCCGACAGGCACGCTGGTCCCTATTCTTCTCCAGGTTTAACTTCACCCTGTCCTACCGCCCTGGTCATAAAAATGTTAAGCCTGATGCTCTGTCCCAACAGTTTCCCATGTCCCAGACAAATCCAGACTCTAACACCATCCTCCCTTCCCGCTGCATTTTGGGGGCAGCTCTGTTTGATGTGGAATCCGCTGTGAAGGCTGCTCAAGTGGATGAAGCAGGCCCCAGTCAATGTCCCACTAACCGTCTGTATGTTCCTAACTCCGTCCGCTCACAGGTGCTGCAGTGGGGCCACTCCACCAAGCTGTCCTGCCATCCGGGACCCCGACGAACCCAAGCGTTCATCGGGAGGAGATTTTGGTGGCCGTCCATGAAGGAGGACATTACCAACTTTGTCCGGTCCTGCTAGGTCTGTGCCCGAAACAAGACCTCCACTCAACCCCCTGCTGGCCTGCTGCAACCCCTGTCCGTGCCCCAAAGACCATGGTCCCACATCTCCTTAGATTTCGTGATTGGTCTGCCCCCATCAGACGGTAACACTACCATTCTTACTGTTGTGGATCGTTTCTCAAAGTCTGTTCATTTCATTCTCCTGCCTGGTCTTCCATCTGCCAAAGACACTGCTAACCTGATGATTCAACATGTATTCTGCATACATGGGCTGCCTGTAGAAGTGGTATCAGACAGGGGCCCCCAATTCACTTCTGCATTCTGGAAGGCTTTCTGTAGATTGCTTGGTGGCTCTGTGTGTTTATCTTCTGGTTTTCACCTGCAGAGCAATGGCCAGACCGAGAGGGTGAACCAGTTGCTGGAGACTGTGCTACGCTGTATGGCGTCCCAGAGCCCATCCTCCTAGAGCCAGCAGCTTCCATGGGCAGAGGATGCAATCAATTCACACATCTCCACTGCCACGGGTCGATCTCCCTTTGAGTGCTCCTTGGGGTACCAGCTGCCACTGTTCCTGGAACAGGAGAAGGAGGTCGGGGTTCCATCAGTGGAAGCCTTCATCCGCCGGTGCCACCGAACGTGGAGGCGCACCCGCTCCACCCTGCTTCACTCTGCTGCCAGGATGAAGGTCCAGGCCGACAAGCGTCGGTCCCGGGACCCTCGATATTGCCAGGGACAACGCGTATGGTTTTCCACACAAGACCTGCCCCTGAAGACAGAGTCTCACAAGCTCACAGCACGTTTTATCGGGCCCTTCCCCATTGCCAAAGTCATCAGCCCCACAGCGGTCTGGCTCAAGCTCCCCTTACCCCTGTGCCGTATCCACCCCACATTCCATGTCTCTAGGGTCAAGCCCTTTCTGTGCAGTCCTATGCATCCTGCCCCCAAGCCCCCCCACCTCATCGATGGCTCTGAGGCATACACTGTCCGACGGCTGGTGGACGTTCGGCGCCGGGGCCGTGGGCTCCAGTATCTCGTCGATTGGGAGGGCTATGGCCCTGAGGAGAGGTGCTGGGTCCCAGCCCGGCACATATTGGACCCCACACTTATCAGGGACTTTCGCCGTCAGCATCCCGTGTCTGCCCGGGGGACGCCGGGAGGCGTCCGTTGGGGGGGGTTACTGTTAGAGTCTGAATGTCTTGAACTCTGGCCACCCACTGGACAGTTGTAGTACTGCGGGTGTGTTGACAGTGTGCTTGTTTTGATGTCCCATGTACCCTTTGTTTTGGTCTCCTGCCACGCCCCCCTCGTGCCTCACCCTTGTCACCTGACTCAATCACCATTGTAATCAGTGTCAGCTGTTTCCTGTTCAATTCTGTGTGCTGGACTGCTACTTAAGCTCTGTCATTTCTCTGCTCTGTCTCTGATCGTCTGACCTTGACTCTGATGTTTGTGAATCTGTTTTTGCCTGTGAAGATTACCCTGTTTGTCCGTGAGTAACCAGTGGAATCTGGAATTCTGCTTGGAACCTTTGATAGTTTGTTCTTTTGGACGTGTTGAGGACTGCATTGAAGCATAATCTTTCCACCTGCCCTGACCCTGTGACTGTGTTAAAAGAATAAACCTGCCAAACTGATCTGCTTTTAGGTCTCTGTCTCTGAAACCTCACAGTTTCAAAATTTTATATGTTGTCTTTGTACTATTTCAATGAAATATAGGGTTTCCGTGATTTGCAAATCTTCACATTCTGTTTTTATTTACAGTTTACACAGCGTCCCAACTTTTTTGGGATTGGGGTTGTATTATGCACACAAGTGTAAGATGTTATGGAGAGCAGTGGAGGAACAAATTCTGAATAGAGATGAACCAATGTGGTTTGGAGGTTTCCTTGCTAAAATGTAAGCAATAGCCAGTTTGGATACTACTGCTATCCAACAGTGTGGTTCTACAGTAGAGATCCAAAGAAGATTAAACTGTAGGAAATTTTAAAAAGAAATACCCACTTAGACACAGATTGCAAGTCAGATCACATTTAATTTTGATTATTTTTAGTTTAAAAATCAAGAAAACACTGAAGAGTGTGGCCCCTGCAGGATCTGCAGAAATACTCAGTCATTATCATGTTAATGCAAGCTGTTTTGCATTAAGTGTTTGCATAAGAGATGTAAATAATATGATAAAGCTGGGTGAGAACTTGTCAAATGCACCATCTGAACAGAGATGGACCACGGTCAATTTGCCAATAAAAGAGAATGGCGAAAAAATTTTGGTCTCAAACAATCTGGCACTGGAATGAGATTTTCAAATATAGTACAGAAACATTCAGTAGACTTGGCTCTGGCTCTGCTGAATCCTTATGACAAGAAAAAAAAAAAAAGGAAGTCCAGTGGATTTCGTGAAAAAATGAATCAAAACCATGATTATCTCTTTTCTAAAAATTATTTCTGAAATATAAAAGACTAGGACAGCACAGTGGTGTAGTGGTTAGCACTGTTGCCTCACAGCAAGAAGGTCCAGGTTCGAGCCCCGTGGCCAGCGAGGGCCTTCCTGTGCGGAGTTTGCATGTTCTCCCCATGTCTGCATGGGTTTCCTCCAGGTGCTCCGGTTTCCCCCACAGTCCAAAGACATGCAGGTTAGGTTAACTGGTGACTCTAAATTGACCGTAGGTGTGAATGTGAGTGTGAATGGTTGTCTGTGTCTATGTGTCAGCCCTGTGATGACCTGGCGACTTGTCCAGGGTGTACCCCGCCTTTCACCAGTAGTCAGCTGGTATAGGCTCCAGCTTGGCCGCGACTCTGCACAGGATAAGCAGTTACGGATGATGGATGGATATAAAAGAATCATAATGTTCTATTACTAGTGTTTTATTGTGATACACTGTAGCACTGGGTTGTTCTTTGATATGAATCAAGGATCTCATGATGCCAACCAGGTCCTGGGGGGGGGGGGGGGGGGGGGGGGGGGGTTCTTCTTTCATTCCAATTCTTTCACATATTTTTGAGCTCATCTGTCTGACACATACGTTTGCCAAACCAACACTAGTAAGAAAACAGTAAAAAAAATAAATAAATAATAAAAAAAAACTGGCCTTGTATATGTATACAGTGTCCTCCACAATTATTGGCACCCCTTGTAAAGATTAGTAAAAAGATTGAGGGGAAAAAAGCCCCACACCTTTTGGTGAAGTCGCTTCATCTCACACTGAACAAAATGAGAAAAATCCAACCTTTCATTGAAATAATGTTTTTTAGAGAAAAACAAATCCCTCATCTTAAAACAACTATTTAAAAAAAAAACATTCCAACCCTTTTTACCGTACTAATCTCTACAAGCAGTGCCAATAATTTTGGAGGGCACTGTAGTTTCAGAGTTTAGGATACTGACAGGCTCATTTCTCATTTCAATCTCATTTCTAAATTGAGACAGAAAAACCACTAGGCAACTGATGAGATTTGCCTTTAAGCATAACTTTCAAAACTGCTGAACAAGCCACAATGGATTCCGAAGCCCTACCGTATGTGCCTTTTTTTATTTTATTTGATTACTTGTTTCAAATAGTTTTGCCTTGGGATTGAGTGTCAAATAAATCTCCTTCAAACACATTTAATATCAACCAAAAACAATCTAGAAATGGAGTAGTAAACTTTATGTGTTGTGCAGATCAATAGACTCGCGTCATTCACACACTGAAGCGTCATTTGTGCCTTTTTTCACTTACAGTAAGTAGGTCATAAATTATGTAATTTGGCCGGAAGATTATTATGAGTATACATTATCACTGTAGACAATCAAAAAAGCATATTAGCTCAGCGAAATAAGCACAATGTCATGAAGCCACTTTCCATCCATCAGGTTTAAAAGGAGCACAGGAGCACTGTACAGAGCGAAAAACAAACGTGTGAGACAGACAGCAAAAGCTATACTATACAGAAAAGACAAGTACTGTCACTTATACATTTGGGATCAATCCCAGAGAAATGATGGATTCATCCATTTTGTCTTGTATTTTGATCAATGAAACTAATCAAAATACACATCTCTATATAGCGTCTAACAGCAAACAAAAACACTGAGCATCTTTCTGTGTAAGATTTCCCGTGCCCAGTGAGTACAGCAAGGTAGGCAGCAGCTGGTGACCCAGATTACATCTGAACCTTGGGGCATGACAACAGGAAAGGCAGCTGGATTGGCTCTTTAACCTACTTTATGCATAACATGCTTTTTTAAAAATCTTCAGACGTAGTAAAGTCCACAGACATTAATGACAAACATCCATCCATTATCTGTAGCCGCTTATCCTGTCGCAGGCAAGCTGGAGCCTATCCCAGCTGACTATGTGCGAGAGGCGGGGTACACCCTGGACAAGTCGCCAGGTCATCGCAGGGCTGATACATAGAGACAAACAACCATTCACACTCACATTCACACCTACGGTCAATTTAGAGCCACCATTTCACCAAACCTGCATGTCTTTGGGGGAAACCGGAGCACCCGGAGGAAACCCACGTGGACACGGGGAGAACATGCAAACTCCGCACAGAAAGGTCCCCATCGGCCACTGGGCTCAAACCCAGAACCTTCTTGCTGTGAGGCGACAGTGCTAACCACTACACCACCGTGCCTCCCTAAATGACAAACATTCTTTTATAATTCAGTTTCACTGGAGGAAGCTAGGTGTGAGCTTATTATTAGCCGAGCTCCTCCTGTGCAAAGCGTACGGAGCGAAGCTCCATACTTCAGAGAATAATATTGGTCATGCATCGACCTGATTTTTGATAGCTTTTGCAACTGTACGATGTCCGTATGTACGAACGACGTATGTGTACCACGACAGGAACACAACCGTAAGTGCAAGGCAATGTATCTCATAAACACTCGACCACCAGACAAGTTTTTTTTTACATAAGATAGATGGGTTTTTAAATCCAGCGCTTGTTTTTCATTCGCTTTTTAAAAAATAATATGGGATTATTTACTAACACATTTTTCAGAAAATATTCACGACAGTTCCATATAAAACTAGCTAAAACAGTTTTATTAGTCCACTAGCTTGTTGGATAATTGACAGTTGTAGCCAGACGACTGCTTGACATCAAGTTTAAAATATCAAGATCGCAGCTGAAACCCTCAGAGCTCATACGCTGCATTCAGTCGAGAAGTATGTTTTCCAGTAGGCTTGTTTTTTTCTGAAGGCTTTTATCCTACTGTTTTTTTCAGAGCAGGCAACGTATCTCGGCATTGTATACTTTTTTTTACCTGAATGATTTCTTACTCTGGATACCCATGCAAACATAATTATTGTTTAGTTTAATAGCACTTACGAGCATCTTTCCTTAGTTGTAGATAATCTAAAACTATCACGTCTCAACATCAGTTAGTTCTTATGTCCGATAATATTCGATGTTAACATTACTGTAATGATATAAAGTGAAAGCGCTGGGTCCCTGCTGTCCACCAGGCACCCAGCAGAGTCACACCATAATAAATGTCATGGTGTTATTTCTGGCGCATGGCATGCGGTATCAAAGAAAGGAATAAACATGTATTCATAACTGCAATATGGGGCGGCATGGTGGTGTAGTGGTTAGCACTGTTGCCTCACAGCAAGAAGGTTCTGGGTTTGAACCCAGTGGTTGATGAGGGCCTTTCTGTGCGGAGTTTGCATGTTCTCCCCGTGTCTGTGTGGGTTTCCTCCGGGTGCTCCGGTTTCCCCCAAAGATAACTGGTGACTCTAGGTGGTGTTTACATTAGACCGTATCCGTATCGTTTTCGTCGCGGATGCACTGTCCGTGCACATTAAAACGCCGGGAAACGACTCCACAGGCGGAACAGTTTGAATCCGCCAGGGCCCACGTATTCAACCCAGTACGTATCTGATCCGGTGCTGTGTAAACATTGAGGAACAAGGATACGCAGTGCTGAGCTCTAGCTGACGTCGTCATTGGACAACGTCACTGTGACATCCACCTTCCTGATTCGCTGGCGTTGGTCATGCCACGTTGGTCATGTGACGCGACTGCTGAAAAACGGCGCGAACTTCACTTCCTGCTATTTGTCCCGAATCACTGCTCGTGCGCTTCACTCGCGCGCTCTGTGAGCTGCGCAGGGCCGGAGTGCGCACCCTCCAGAGGGCACTCGCTGTTCAGGGCGCTGTGATTTGGAGTGCAGGATGCCTGCGGAGCCGAGCGTATCCGTGTATTGGCGTTGCTGTGTGCACGCGAATCGTGTATTGGCGTTGCTGTGTGCACGCGAATCATTTTAAAAACGTTAATCTGATGATCCGCTGATACGGTCTAATGTAAACACCACCTAAATTGACCGTAGGTGTGAGTGTGAATGGTTGTCTGTGTCTATGTGTCAGCCCTGTGATGACCTGGCGACTTGTCCAGGGTGTACCCCGCCTTTCGCCTGTAGTCAGCTGGGATAGGCTCCAGCTTGCCTGCGACCCTGTAGAACAGGATAAGTGGCTACAGATAATGGATGGGACTGCAATACGTACTGTGACTCATTATTGGTATCGCAGTAATGTCACAAGACAATGCAGCAATTTATTGCCGTGAAATACACAACACTACACAATTTGATGGTTCGTATACTATAATATTATTATTCTGTTCAGGCTGATTTGGAAATATTTTGCTCATACATTCATCAGGAGCTCCGCTTTTAGGCAGTGCCAAATTTAAAAAAAAAAACTGCAAGATTGAAAAAATAAAAGATTAACCATGGAAGTTATACACTTACAACAAATTGTTTTATGGAAGTTAAGTAATAAGTAGGCGGACCCAAGGACGCGTTATCCTAATGGGCTTCATGGGCAGCTGCCCAGGGCCTAGGCCACTAGGGGGCCTCGGAGGTAGCGAGATTGGGAAACGATATTTTCAGAAGTTTTGATCATATTGATAACATTTTTGATGCACTTCGCCACCCGTAAGGAAGCCCACCTTGTCCCGTTGCATAAATCACCCGTCATTGTCAATATGATCACTGTCCACTATGTCTTCACACGCTACGCCAGCTTGAGTTCAATGATTTAATTAATGACTTCGGTTTCCAGAAAAGTAGGAAAGTGCGCTTATAAGTTGACCCATGGCTGTCAAACTGAATGCGCAAAGCTGTGCGCCACTGCTGTTTGGGACATTACGTGTGTGAAAGGATGAAATGTTTCACATAGCCTAACATTTTGAGATTTATTTCTGAGAAGCAAGATATTTTTCTTTCTTTGTTATCGCTCTTTGTTTTCAGAAGTTAAAAGTCGCCTGGATTCCAAAATGAAAATGAACGGTTATACCAAATGAATGTTCTTGTTCTGAATACTAAAGAAACTGTTGTAGGCCTCGGTTATGTTCTTGACATGTTGTTCATTGACTCACTCATTCAAAGGCTTCTGGAGACTAAACTTTAGTTAACCAGACTTGTTAACCGTGATGTCTGATGGATTTTTTCACCATGCAATTGCCTATTTCACCATTGCTTTTTCTCGATTAAATAGGTGTTGATGGATATAAAGTTTTATCGTTCAATAGTATTTCTAATTGTGCCACTGTCATTATTTAAGTTTCTGTGTCTAGTTAGACAGGCACGTCTGAGGGGGTGAATTTGCTGAGCGCAGTTGACAACAGGCGGGGGTGGGGCCTCGGGGGGGTGTCTGCCCAGGGCATTGGCAAGGGTTAACACAGCCCTGGGCAGACCGACTATTGTAATCTGCAGCAAGTGAGTCAATACAAAATTAAAAAAAAAACAAAACAGGTCACTCCAGATAGTCAGGTCATTATTATGACACTATATATGAACAGTAAGACTGAATTATGTACTAATGTAAACCTGGATGTTTATTATCATGCTATATCTGAGCAGTCAGATTGAGATTGTTGTAAAGGTGTGTGTGTGTGCTCACTGTGTCCAGAGAGGCAGCTGCTCTGAGGTCAGGCAGGAAGCCAACTTCTAGAAGATGTAGGAGGAAGCTTTGGTCTTCTATGCCATAGACCCGGTCCAGAAACAGAACCATGGGTGCCTTGTGGTCCGGACAGAAACAGGCTGACATGTCAGGCTCTGTAACGCTACCATCTGAGACAAAGACAAGAGCATCATCACCTATTTATCTGTTCTATCGTTTTACTCAGAAGTCATAGAAACCTATTTCACTTCGCACTTTTGTCACTGATTCAACTCCTCAGCTAATTATCACACTCCTACCTTTATTAACGACAGGCATCCTGAGTGGGATGCTGATGATGCCGACAAGGTCTTCAGTGGGCACCAAGGAGCGCAAGATGGCACGGATTCTCAGAGCCTCTCCTTTGCCCTTATTGATCAGCTGTGTGTATGAGGGCCAATGATTATATGAAGTAAGCTCCAGAAGTACTAGCACCCTTCGTGAACATAAGCAAAAATCTAAGACATAAGTGAATGAAAATAAGGGTAACGCACATGCATTTCAGGAGCACAGCGTCCCAGCAGATCGATGAGGGCTGAGTAGAAGGACATGATGGCATTGCCCATGTGAACCACCTCTTCCTCCTCCTCATCCTCTGTAGACCTAAGTGTTGGAAGGTATTATACGAAGATAAAAACGGAGGCATTTACGTGGACTTGGGATTGAAGACTACATTATTTGGACTGAACAGACAACGTGTTCTGAACAAATAGGAATACGGATGCAAACGATATGTGGGGTACAGGACAAAACAAAAAGTCATGTGAGCATGAAGGTTTTAGTTTAATTCAGTCTTGCTGAAGCACATGGGGAGGGTTGCCAAGTTTCAGCATAATCCCCCATCCCAGCTACAAACACCCCACACACATACACAAAACCTTCAAACTAGCCCAAAATATTCAGACACAGGAAAAAAAAAAAAAGTAGGCGAATGTTGCTTCTTTTTTACAGGAGCCGAGAGAGGCCCTTCATATAATCCTTTTTTTTATTCACCTTGTTATCCCGAGATAATGACATAATTAATTCAGGATCTCGAGAAAACAACACAACTAATTCGAGATCTCGAGAAAACAAAACCATTATTCCGAGATAACGACATAATTAATTCAGGATCTCGAGAAAACAACACAACTAATTCAAGATCTCGAGAAAACAAAACCGTTATTCCAAGATCTCAAGAAAACAAAACAATTATTCCGTGATCTCGAGAAAACAAAACAATTATTTCATGATCTCGAGTAAACAGCTGAGAAATGGTTCATTCAGGTGCGCCAAGAGACTTGTGATATGCTGACTTTGGGGCTATTTCTCATTCTGTATAGACGCAACTTTGGTCATTAGAATGTCTGGAATAATCGATCACCTAATAAGGCAATATTTTGATCAGGGGTTGACACAGGGAGAGATTGCATTAAGTCTTTTAATACGGTATTATTTCAAAATTAGTCCGCGGCACCTCCGCAGAAGACTGGCCCAGCTTCGTCTGTACCGACGGAGATACAGTGATCCAGCTGAGATCATGAAATAATTGTTTTGTTTTCTCGAGATCTCGAAATAACGGTTTTGTTTTCTTGAGATCTCAAATTAGTTGTTTTGTTTTCTCGAGATCCTGAATTAATTATGTCGTTATCTCGAGATAACAAGGTGAATAAAAAATTATATGAAGGGCCTCTCTCGGCTTCCGTACTTTTTCTCAGTCTTTTCATGGGAAACAAATTAACAGTGGTGCGCATTTCTGATTCGAAAGATCTGGTGAGGGGATGGGGCTTTGCTTAGTTGTATACATGGTATATCTGGGCTACAGTAATATACAGTACATTTCAATTAAAAAAAACCCCATGAGGACAGTAATACAACGGTGTGGGTGGTGTGTGTTTATCTTACGCATCAGACACTAGACCCTGGGTGGTGCTGGACAGGTCGAGTGCTGGTGTTTCTGATATTTTAATGGCTTCCTTCATGGCAGCTAGCAGTCCATTACCGCCTTCTCCGCGCAGCGCAGGGCCAAAGCACTCAGGCCGACGAATCAGCAACTTCACCACAACACTGGAGTTCTCTTCTACACTCTCACCTACACAACAGCAGTGAGAATTACAATCACTGGTGCACTGCTCTGAGGATGTGTTTGTATGAGAATTCAATCTGATATATTCCCGAAACAAATGATTAATCATCATCAATTGATATCATCAGTCAGAAATTATACAGTGCCAGTCAAAAGTTTGGACACCCCTACTCATTCACAGGTTTTCTGTATTTTGTCTATTTTCAGGGTTTGAATTATGAATTCATCTTTGTGGGGGTCTCTTTAAAAAAATTTTTAAAAAGAGCAGTGCATGGATGTGACGAGTAATTATATAAATAATTACCCAAACAGGTGCGCTTTTTGTGAACGAGAGGCTACATGGTTCATTAGGCTGTACTTGCATCCACAGAGAGGAGTCTTTTTATTGTTTGTTTTTTTTAACATACTGTTTTTGCGGGTGGCACGGTGGTGTAGTGGTTAGCGCTGTCGCCTCACAGCAAGAAGGTCCAGATTCGAGCCCTGTGGCTGGCGAGGGCCTTTCTGTGTGGAGTTTGCATGTTCTCCCCGTGTCTGCGTGGGTTTCCTCCGGGTGCTCCGGTTTCCCCCACAGTCCAAAGACATGCAGGTTAGGTTAACTGGTGACTCTAAATTGAGCGTAGGTGTGAATGTGAGTGTGAATGGTTGTCTGTGTCTATGTGTCGGCCCTGTGATGACCTGGCGACTTGTCCAGGGTGTACCCCGCCTTTCGCCCGTAGTCAGCTGGGATAGGCTCCAGCTTGCCTGCGACCCTGTAGAAGGATAAAGCGGTTACAGATAATGAGATGAGATATTGTTTTTGCGATTTTCCTATAGCCATCCATTATCCATAACTGCTTATCCTGTGCAGGGTCGCGGCCAAGCTGGAGCCTATCCCAGCTGACTATGGGCGAGAGGCTGGAGCCTATCCCAGCTGTGCCTCGTCAAAAGCTAATTAGTGACATTTCTTGCCTTCTTAATGCATTTGAGATCAAACAGTAAATAGTAAATAATAAAAATACAGTAAATAGTCCGATTCCACAACTGTAGTAATCCATGTCAAGAACCGCTCGACTAAGTAAAGAGAAACGACATCCATCATTACTTTAAGACATGAAGTGACTTTTAATGAATAAAAATAAAGAAAAAACATAGAATTAGAAGGTGTGTACTAACTTTTGACTGGTATTGAACATACAACATATAATGTCAACAGTTGTGTGTTAAATAAATGCTCCATAACTTCTACTGTAATCATTGATGAAGCCATGAAGTGCACCTTTGTTGTGTTAAATAATTAGACTCTTGTTAGTTAGTGTTTGTTTACCATTGACAAAGACAGCGAAGCGGAGAAAGGAGAGGTAGCGCTCTCCCTCAATTGGATTCCAGCCTATATCTGGATAGCCTTTGGCAAGGAGCATGGGACAACTCTGCAGTCCACAGCCAGCCAGATATGTTACCACCTACACACACACACACACAGAAATTATGGTTTCTTACACTTGCACTGTATGAATGATAAATGTCTTCCGAGAAATATATTCATTTTGGAATGCATCTTTAAATTATTTGGAAATGTTTGAAAATATTTCCATCAATTTCTCTCCCCCCTCCGTCTGTGTGTGTGTGTCTCTGTCTCTCTCCCGATCTCTCTCTGTGTGTGTCTCTCTCTCTCCCCATCTCTGTCTCTCTCTCTCCCTGTCTCTGTGTCTCTCTCCCCATCTCTCTCTCTCTGTGTGTGTGTGTCTCTCTCTCTCCCCATCTCTGTCTCTCTCTCTCCCTGTCTCTGTCTCTCTCTCCCCATCTCTCTCTCTCTCTGTCTCTCCTCATCTCTCTCTCTCTCTCTCTCTCCCTCCCTGGCTGTGTGTGTGTGTGTCTCTCTCTGTGTCTCTCCTCATCTCTCTCTCTCCCTGGCTGTGTGTGTGTCTCTCTCTCTCCCCAGCTCTGTCTCTCTCTCTCTCTCTCCCGTCTCTGTGTGTGTCTCTCTCTCCCCATCTCTGGCTCTCTCCCTGTCTGTGTGTGTGTGTCTCTTTCTCCCCATCTCTCTCTCTCTCTCTCTCTCCTCATCTCTGTCTCTCTCTCTCTTTCCCTGTCTCTGTGTGTGTCTCTCTCTCCCCATCTGTCTCTCTCTCCCTGTCCATGTGTGTGTCTCTCTCCCCATCTCTCTCTCGCTCTCTCTCCCTGTCTCTGTGTGTCTCTCTCCCCATCTCTCTCTCTCTCTCTCTCTCTCTCTCTCCCTGTCTCTGTGTCTCTCTCCCCATCTCTGTCTCTCGCTCTCTCCCTGTCTCTCTCCCCATCTCCCCCTCTCTCCCTGTCTCTGTGTGTGTCTCTCTCCCCATCTGTCTCTCTCTCCCTGTCCATGTGTGTGTCTCTCTCCCCATCTCTGTCTCTCGCTCTCTCTCCCTGTCTCTGTGTCTCTCTCCCCATCTCTCTCTCTCTGTGTCTCTCTCCCCATCTCTCTCTCTCTCTCTCTCTCTCTCTCTCTCTCCCTGTCTGTGTCTCTCTCCACCCATCTCTGTCTCTCGCTCTCTCTCCCTGTCTCTCTCCCCATCTCCCCCTCTCTCCTTGTCTCTGTGTGTGTCTCTCTCTCCCCATCTGTCTCTCTCTCCCTGTCCATGTGTGTGTCTCTCTCCCCATCTCTGTCTCTTGCTCTCTCTCCCTGTCTCTGTGTGTCTCTCTCCCCCTCTCTCTCTCCATCTGTCTCTCGCTCTCTCTCCCTGTCTCTGTGTGTCTCTCTCCCCATTTCTCTCTCTCTCCCTGTCTCTGCGTGTGTCTCTCTCCCCATCTCTGTCTCTCGCTCTCTCTCCCTGTCTCTCTCCCCATCTCCCCCTCTCTCCCTGTCTGTGTGTCTCTCTCTCCCCATCTCTGTCTCTCTCTCTCTCCCTGTGTGTGTATCTCCCTCCACATCTCTCTCTCTCTAGCTCTGTGTGCATGTCTCTGTCTCTCTCTAGCTCTGTGTGCATGTCTCTGTCTCTCTCTCTCGCTCTCACACACACACACACACACACACACACACACACACACACACACACACACACACACACACACCTTGTCAAGGTCAGGCTCCTCAAGTGCGAGTGCAAGGCTGTTGTTGTCCATTACAGATGAAGCAGCTACATCTAGAGGAGTGGACCCTCTCATAGATGGAGAAGCTGTGGGGGTGCACATACAAATATGCACGTTTTATCAAGCCTTTTCTTCTGTAACTTTCATTATTAATGTGTGTCACTGCTGTAAAACCTCATTACAACCAGTAGAAGGCAGTGTTTCTAGTGCGTGTTATAGGAAACCTAAAACAGGTGAGTAATACTATCAAACAGTGAAGCTTAAAGTAACTTAAAAGCAAAAACAACAGTAAGATCAGATCATCCCATCGTTAACCCTGAGCCTTGTGTTTCTGACTATTACCTGGTATTGACCCTCACCTAATCCCCATGTTTACTGATGGGTAACCCTAATGAAACCCACACACACACACACAGCTCACCTCATGTTACACTGGTTTAATATAAACTTTAAGAATAACAGCTGCACCATTAGGTTCAGTACATACACACGTACCAGAGAAAATATCACTTCTACATATAATGGCTAAAAATATGGAATAGAAAGTACACGTTTTGCTTATAGGACTTATTTCCTGAACACTGAAGTATATTTATATTCCACATACAGAAAGTGTAGACTGGTCATCCTCTGACTGCGTTCATACGGTAGATATGCCTCTATCACATATTAAACTCTGGGCGGCACAAAGCACTTCAGACACAGCAGTACTGATGTGTACAGAGCCAGGCGTTCAGGAACTCACCCAAGCCCACACTGCTGTTCTCCAGCAGGTAACTCAAATGATCAAACATGGCCTTCTGGTTCTGTCGGCTGATTCGACAGAAATAGCACAGGAAGCGGCAGCAACTGGCCACCATTTTGGGAAAAGCAATTTCCTGCGAAAGAAAGTGGATAATTAAATTCAATCTGCCGGTTAGGGAAATACCAGGTAAGCAAAGCACACTCACTGGCAACACCCACGTCTACAAACACTTGTTATTCGATCATTAACAGACTGAACTGAATGCATAGACATTTAAATTTTCCCCCTCAAATCACAGTATGGTTTTAAAGTGTTTGCTGGTGCTCATATTACATGTGTTAGGGTACTCAAAAAAATCTGAGTGCTTATCCTCAGAGTACCATTGCTGCATCTCCCCAGTACTGGCTCCTTCCCCGTTGTTCATTCATAAAGTAAACACTGATTCTGGAAGTGGATATTAAACAAAACTAGCAAGCCCTGTCGGGAACAGGGGTACTGTAGGAGTCTATTTTTGTCCCCCAAGGTACAATCTACACTAAAGCCTAGGTCACAACAGGACGTACGATTTTTTTGGCCGTGCGATTTTTGGCGTTTCCCAAATCGCTGCGTTTTTTTTGTTCGTGGAGAAAGACGCACGTTGGCCGTAAGTTTGTCTTGCAACCTGAAAAAAATGTAAGCGCCCGTAGAGTTTGTTTGACATGACAAAGAACCTCTGCGGCCGGTCTGCGGCCAGTCTACAGCTCGAAAATCAGCACGTCACACGCGCGCCCTCCATGCGTTTCTTGCGTTTTTTGCACGTACGGTAGACCGGCCGTAGGAGCACGTACGGCCGGCTGTGACCGAGATTTAATATACCCCTAGGGCTCAATATTGGACTTCAAGGTAACTATGTGTACCTTTTAAGGCCAAAAAGGTACTTATATTTTCCCAAGCAGTATATAAAGGGTACATATAAGTACCTTCGAGGGTCCTGCCCCAGTGACAAGTCATTAGTGGGATGTAGAGGTCTCATTATTTGCATGCATGACCAAGTAAGTGGCTGCAGGTCTGTGAGTGCCACTTGATTTGATTTCCAATACTGTAGTAAAAAAAAGTACATTATTTTTAACTTCAGTAAAACTAAAAGAGGACTCCAAAGTCCACAGACTTATTAAATCACAAGCCAACTTTAATTAATCTTAAAAATCCTAATGAGCTAATCCTTTTTACAATATAAAAAAGAAACCATGATATATGAAGGAACTTCCCATCTGCTGTGGCAAATTCCCAACCATCATTAATCCACTTAAAGATAAATAGTCTCCCCATTCTACATCCCACAGGAACCAATCAGCATTTAAATTAAGGCCAGATACAAGGCCACACAATGTCTTCGGTGAAACTTGTGCACATTTAACATCTGTGATTTGGGGTGTCATCAGACTGCCAGAAAAATAATCTCAGTTAAATGCTTCAACCAGTGGCACATTCTCATTTTGTTTTGGAATTAAAACCATTTCCAAGAATGAGAAATTAAAATATAATATACAACGTATTATTATTCATACGGGCCACTTTTTCCATGGAATAAAAACATGCATTCTCTTCCCTTCTAGCGGGTTTATTAATGGCATGCAATATTGTCATCATATCGCTTATCCTCCATGTATTACGCCACTCTCCCCAATGGAGAATGAGCATGCAATATTGTTATAATATTGCATGTTGTCAAGACAACACGACATCACACGTCAGAGCTCATGTAAAGATCCAACTTTGCTGCTGCGCATGTGCACGATCATTTCTTTGTCGGCCGGGAGAGAGCGAAGACGGGGTTAATTCAGTGCTCGGATTAAGCACTAAATAAATAAACTGAAAACTGAAACTGAAGATGCGCTGAACACCCGAAAGACTACCAGAACTTCATTATATATTCTTCACGCATATTTACAAGAGAAAAAACATACCAACAGACATCGAAAAACTGGAAAAGAGACACATCAGAGATGTAAAACTTCTGCATTAACGAGGGACTGACAGTTTGTAAACAAACATGGCTGCGAGGTTTGCTTCATTAAAAGCAGAAGATTTAAAGAGAAAGATGTGCTGAACACCCAAAAGGCTACCAAAACTTCCCTGGATATTCTTCACGCATATTTACAAGTGAAAAACATACCAACGGACATCGAAAACCTGGAAAAGACAGCAACAGTGGAAATATTGTCAAAGTTCTACTTGGAGGTGAGGAAAAGTGACGGAAACTTTTACAAGAGGACTTCACTCGTGGACTTCACTCAGCAAAGCCCTTTTGTTTTGAACAACTGCAAAGTAACAATTAACTACGACCAAATGTAACTGTGAACTTGAACTGTCAACCTGTATATAGCTTGTACAGGTAGTCGTCGACTTACGACTGCGTTTGGTTACGACTGACCGGTCATAAACCGATCTGGTCGTAAGTCGGCCTATGTTAAATGAACGTACATATATTGTGATGTGTAATGATATTGTAACCTTCTTAAAGTCTTATTTTATCAACATTTTCTTATTTCATTACCTTGGCTCATTATTTGGTTTAAGTCAAACACTGCATACTACACTGCGTACAGTACAATTCGTTTAATATGTGCAAAACAAAAAATACAAACTACAGGTGTGAAAAATAGAAAACATTTTAGTTTGAAACATACCAAAATACAAATGTAAAACATAGTAAAATACAAAATTTAGTGACCGCTGGCATCACTGGTGCTTGGCTGTGGGTCGTCTACGTCATCATCAGCTGTTGCAGCGCTCGGGCTGGCGGGAGCATTTGCTCGTTTCATAAACCAGGAGCTGGGGCAGAAACTGTTGTATGCGGCGAGAGGCACTGCCGGGAGTTGGGGCGGAAAATGTCGTACGCTCAGCTAGCTCAGCTAGGAAACACTTGCCAGTCATAACCAGACGGTCGTAAAGTCGATTGGTCGTAAGCCGCATAGGTCATAAGTCGACAACTACCTGTACATAAGTTGGGTTGTTGTTCAGGCTTTTTGGACTTGTATCATTTTTATTGTTAGAACTTTGACTTTGTACATTGGTTTGGCAGAACACTGAATTAGATTCAATCAGAATCAGCATTTAATATTGGTAAGTTACCCCCGTTCTCAACTTTCTGTAAAATCTATAATTGTTCCATTGAATGTGTACGTATTATAATAATAATATTGGCTAGATTTTTTTCGTGGTATATCAGATATATTCCATTCAGCAAGCATGATATTGAACTCATCTTCGACTTGTTTACTATCATGCTAGCTGAATGGAATATATCTGATATACCACGAAAAAAAGCCAGCCAATATTATTTAATTATTTAACAATGATTCATTTCAGGCTCAGTGAATATCGGTGAATAATGACCTCAACTTCGTTTCGGTTATTATTCACCGATACTCACTGAGCCTGAAGCGGATAATTGTTTTAGTATAAATACACAGGTTTTTTAAAAACCTGTGTATTTTTTGCACGTTGTTAAAAAAAAAATCATATTTAAAAAAACCTCATTGATTTCAAACTTGAAAAGCAGCATGCAAATGTAATGCATGCAAACTTGTGTCACTTATCGATGTCGACTCACGTCAAATATTTAGTTTTGAAATGGATAAAATAAATCACAGTTCCACCTTACCTTGGAATAGTTTTAGAGCAAACTTCGTAGCATCTTTAGTGCCTTTAGGAACAGCGTTTTCTTTCATCATTTCTAATTCTTCCTCACCGACAGTGACGAAGCGATTGGCAGCCATTTTGCCGAGTCACTCGAGGTGATTATCGAGAAATAGTCTGAATTTTTCGACCAATCAGCACAAGCGATTTCCTATAATCACCTCCATATTTATAATATAATATAATATAATATAATATAATATAATATAATATAATATAATATGGGCGGCACGGTGGTGTAGTGGTTAGCGCTGTCGCCTCACAGCAAGAAGGTTCTGGGTTCGAGCCCCGGGGCCGGCAAGGGCCTTTCTGTGTGGAGTTTGCATGTTCTCCCCGTGTCCGCGTGGGTTTCCTCCGGGTGCTCCGGTTTCCCCCACAGTCCAAAGACATGCAGGTTAGGTTAACTGGTGACTCTAAATTGACCGTAGGTGTGAATGGTTGTCTGTGTCTATGTGTCAGCCTTGTGATCTGGCGACTTGTCCAGGGTGTACCCCGCCTTTCGCCCGTAGTCAGCTGGGATAGGCTCCAGCTTGCCTGCGACCCTGTAGAAGGATAAAGCGGCTAGAGATAATGAGATGAGATAATACAGGGCTTTTCAAAGTGTGGGAGAGTCAGCCCCCCCTCAGAGAGCAAATAAACAACAGCGCCCCCCTTACAATTTTTGTTGTTGCTATACTTAATGTTCCATTCATATTTAAAAAAATGGTTGTTGTACACATTTTTATTTTTTTCTTTTACACATTTTAAACATCTGTGCTCTTTGAAAACATCTTTTTTTTACACATTTAAAACATATGAGCTTTTTTAAAACATCTCTTTTTTACACATTTTAAACATCTGTGATTTAATTAGATTAACAATTTTTACTGCCTCGTCCAGCACCGCGCGCAACTCTTTTGGCATCTTCTTGGTCGCCAAGGCCTGGCGATGGATGATACAGTGCTTCCAAACAGCGGCCGGAGCAACTGCTTGCACCTGCTTCACCAAACCACTGTGGCGGCCTGTCATTGCCCTTGCACCATCAGTACATATTCCACAACAGCGGCTCCAATCAATACGATTCTCCTGCATGAAATCATTCAAAGGCTTGAATATTTCTCCTGCTGTAGTGCGAGTTGGCAGAGGATAACAAAACAAAAACTCCTCCTCGACACTGAGCTCTTTAATATAGCGCACATACACCATTAACTGAGCACAGTTAGCGATGTTGGTAGACTCATCCAGCTGAATGGAGAAGAGAGGGCTCTCACGAATAGCATCCAGCACCTGTTCCTTAACATCCGAAGCCATGTCTGAGATGCGGCGCTGGATGGTGTTATCAGACATCAGTATGGCCTTCAGCTTGGCAACAGCAGCATCTCCCATCATCACTGAACACATGTCTTTAGCAGCAGGTAAGATTAATGTTTCACTGATGTTGTGGGGCTTACCTGCTTTAGCTATGCGTAACGCCACATGATATGATGCTTCAGTTGCCTTGTCATTTACAGTGCTAAAAGTATGAATTACTTTCTGCTGTGACCGCAGTTCATTTAGCCTCCTGTCAAAAAACTCCCGGGGCTTGGTTACCAAACTTGGGTGTTTGGTCTCATAGCATCGTTAGCTAGCACCTCTTGGCAGACAACACACTGCGGCAGTGGAGCATCTTCAGATCCAGTCCATGAAAATCCAAACTTTAAATAATCGTGGTCATACTTCCTTCTTTTTTTGCTTGGCCCAGACTCTGTCTCCTCACTCACTGTAGCTTTAGGTACTAAAAATCGATCCATTTTGTCTCTGGCAAAGGCTAGCTGAAGTTCGCTAAATGTCCGCAATAGTAACTTATTCTGGTTTATTTTTCCTCACGTTGCGCCCCCCCCGAAGAACTCTGGTGCCCCCTAGGGGAGGCGCGCCCCACACTTTGAAAAGCCCTGAATATAATCTCATCTCATTATCTCTAGCCGCTTTATCCTGTTCTACAGAGTCGCAGGCAAGCTGGAGCCTATCCCAGCTGACTACGGGCGAAAGGCGGGGTACACCCTGGACAAGTCGCCAGGTCAACACAGGGCTGAGACTTAGACACAGACAACCATTCACACTCACATTCACACCTACGGTCAATTTAGAGTCACCAGTTAACCTAACCTGCATGTCTTTGGACTGTGGGGGAAACCGGAGCACCCGGAGGAAACCCACGCGGACACAGGGAGAACATGCAAACTCCGCACAGAAAGGTTCTCGCCGGCCACGGGGCTTGAACCCGGACCTTCGTGCTGTGAGGCGACAGCGCTAACCACTATACCACCGTGCTGCCATAATATAATATATATATATATATATTGGGTGGCACGGTGGTGCCACCCAATATATTGGACAGTAGGCTAATGGGCCAAAAGAACCTGTTATTTCACAGTTTGTGACCCTGCCAACAATCAGCCAGATCAGAGGCAAGAGTATGGGCAAAACTGATGTGTTTTTTCTTTTAAAATCTGGAAATATCGTAACCGACCAGCCTCCCCTGTTTGAAAGACTACCAGCTGCCACTGCTCTGGACCATTGTGCCACCAGAGTAACATGCTGTAATTTAATTGATGCTAATTTATGTGGTGGCTGTTAGTACTGGTTTGGATAAACATCAGTTAAAACAGATCTATTTAACATTTTATTTCACAGTTAAACAACCATCAGTTAATGCACACGTTAATTTGGTTGCTTTGTTAACGTTGCTTGTGATTTACCATCAACTAATATTACCATAGCAAGAACAGTAACAGGCATAGGAAATAAAACACATTTATGACAGCTCCACTGAAAATGATTAAAATAACGTGTTAGTAATACAATGGACATTGTATTTTATTTTACAAAATCATATACACTTGAAAAAAATGTCCAACTTTTTCTTAACGTTTCTCACCAATAATATACGACTGACTAAAGGAAGGAAAGTATTGGGTTGGCATTGACCTTTTATAAACATGCAAAGAAAATGTTATTTAACAGTTATTCCACGAAATCGAGTCATATTTGAGCTGATAGCTGACGAGGCGTGTAGCACAGAGTTGTCTATAAGCCATGTACAAAGAGATTGAGTGGAATAACTGTTTTATTCTATCCGCATTCACTGGATTTTGAGAAACAGAGCAGTTTTATTTTTATTTTTGCAAATTCGATAAATAAAAACTTGATACAAAACATCCGACAAAATCATTTCCGCTTAGGTCGACTTCTTAAAAACCTATCGATGGCTGCACGAATTGACTTTAGTGTTGTAGAAAGTTCCGTCTTGCTGTTGTGTTGAGGTACAGAATAACTTTAGACTTTTTTTAATTCTTCCTTGGACATTTCAGTTCTGTAATTTTCAAACTTCTTTGAGCTTTTAAACCAGTCGAAAAATAAAAAAATAAATTCAACAAATTTTAATGCTTAAAGTGCATATCACGGGTAAATTCAGGAGCAAGATCAATGTAATTCTCCTATTTTATATTAAACTTTGGTCAAATATCTGTAACATTCTGCATTCTCTGCAATTTTTTTTATCTTGCGCAGTACCAGAAAAATTCAGTTGAAATCAAGCCATTTGAGGCGAATTGGTCCGCCTCTGAAAAAACTTGGCATTTGGATTTCCTGGCAAACATTGATTTTCATGACGTCATGTGCGGGACGCCTCCCTCTGAATCCTACGTCAGCGCTGGTTTGTTTATGAGAAAACGACCTGGTGGTTTTCTGCAAATTTCTTCAACGTTATCGTGTAATTATTAAAATGGTGAACAGATGTATCGTAGGAGGGTGTAGCAACACCAATCTTGATAGGATTAGTACTCATCGTTTCCCAGAAGACCGGACAATGAGAGAGAAATGGGAGCGCTTGGTCTACACAGGCTGTGCACTGAAACTGTGCAAGCTCGTGCAGCCTGCTGGCACTTCCGCAGGTAACGTCACGAATCTGGCTCCAGACTCCCTTGAGATTTTTCCAGACGTGTTTTGTTATTTTATTTTTTTCTGCTGTAGACAGATGGCCTTGTGCAAAATTACCCTTCTGGATGAGTGTGTAAAGGGACATACTTTCATCTAAAAAAAAAAAAGAAATTGGTCCAGAAATATGCACTTTAAAGATGAAGAATGTAAAGAAACCGGGGAAATGACAGGAGCAATTTGTGAAAAATGCTATAATAATAATAATAATAATAATAATAATAATAAAATAATAATAATTCTTGAAAAATTAAAAAACGATACATTCTTACTATCAAATACTTTCATTCCATATTTTGTTGCTTTTTTTTATTTTTGGGAGTTTTGTTTTGAAGTAGAGTGTGGCAGTGGGGACGTGGTCAAGCGTCAGTCTGTGAGGGTGGAGTTAGGGAAGGTAAGTGGCAGAATCACTAAACCTGATGGGAATTAACCTGTGTTTGTGTGTCTTCCCCAGTGACTGTGTCCTATAAAGAGGAGAGGGAGAGCAGAGGAAGGTAGCTTTCCACCAACCTGGATGCTTGTGTGCGTGTCTGTGCGTATGTACTGTATGTGAGAGTGTGAATATAAAAGCTGAAAAGCTAAAACAAAAGAGTTTTGAGAACTCAGTTCTGGCCTGCCGTGCTTCTGTGCTCCACCCACCTAGAACTCTTGCTACAGTGGTGCCGAACCCCAGGAATTGGAGTACGGAAGAGAACAGCCCCATGGAGTCCTCCCCCTTCAAGGACCTGGTCCATGCCCTCGCCACAGCCCAACAGAACCAGTATCAGGCGCTGGTCGCCCTCCGGAAGGAGCAAGAACAACGGTTCGAAGCCCTGGTGCTGGTGCAGCAGGAAGATCGCCAGGCGTTCCGGCACCTGCTCGCGTCAACAGGGTCTGCCATCACCACCGGCGTGGACCCTCCCCACTTCACCCTAACGAAGATGGGGCTGCAGGACGACCCCGAAGCCTTTCTCGCTCTTTTTGAGCAGGCAGCGGAGGCGTGGGGTTGGCCGGTGGAGCAGCCTCCTCTCCCTGCTAACGGGCGAGGCGCAGCTGGCCACGCTACAGCTCCCCGCCGACAGCCGGCTGGTCTACGCCGACCTCCACAGGGCCGTCCTCCAACGTGTGGGGCGCACACTGGAACAGCAGTGGCAGCGCTTCCACGCACTGCGCTTGGAGGAGGTCAGCTGGCCGTTCGCGTTTGGCCAGCAGCTCCGGGACACCTGCTGGCGGTGGCTGAGGGCCGACAACCGTGACGCCGAGGGAATCATCGACCTGGTGGCACTGGAACAATTCATCACCCGACTTCTGGAAAGAACCGCGGAGTGGGTCCAGTGCCATCGTCCGGCGTCGGTAGATCAGGCCATCGAGCTGGCAGAGGACCGTATGGCGGCTGTTCCGACGGCAGGACGGCGTGTCCCTTCTTCTCCCCTGTCTTCTCTCTCTCCCTCTCCCTCTGTTCCTCGTCCTCGCCCCGTTCCCCCACCGCGGAGGCGGGGGCCGGCTCCACCCCAGCCGGCCCGCCGCACCCGCGGTGCCCTACTGTTTCCTACTTCCGTGTCTGTGTCTTCCCCCCCTCAAGTGAGTGAACTCTGGAATACCGGTGCAGAGGGAGAGCCTGGGCCAGTATGCTGGCGCTGCGGGGAGCCGGGGCACCTCCAGCATCAGTGCTCGGCAATGGAGGTGGGCACGGTGGTCCGGATCCCCGACGCACCAGAGACCGCCCTCGATCGGGCCAGAACGTATCGCATACCGGTGAGTATCCAAGGGGATACGTATCAGGCTTTGGTGGACTCCGGCTGTAATCAGACCTCAATCCACCAAAGCCTGGTGCAAGACGAGGCATTGGGGAGAGCACAATTGGTGAAGGTGTTGTGTGTGCATGGGGATGTTCACAACTACCCTTTAGTGTTGGTCCACATTATATTTCGAGGGGAGAAATTTAGAGTAAAGGCGGCGGTTAATCCTCGCCTTACCCACTCGATAATTTTGGGGACTGATTGGCCGGGATTTGGGGAATTAATGACTCATTTAGTGAAGAGTGGGGCCTGCCATAGTTTAGCAGGGGGAGGTCCCGGTGTGGCATTGGCGGGAGCAGCTGTCACAGAGCCGTCTACGTCATCACCGCGTCAGAGTGAGGAGCAGCAGGCTCCTCCCTCTCTCGGGGAATCCCTCGTGGATTTCCCGTTAGAGCAGTCACGGGACGGGACTCTGCGGCATGCGTTTGACCAAGTGAGAGTAATCGATGGTCAAACACTCCAGCCAAACACCACACCATCCTTCCCCTATTTCTCCATTATGAAGGATAGATTATATTAAGTGACGCAGGACACTCAGACTAGAGAACCGATAACTCAGCTTTTAATCCCAAAGAGCCGCTGGGAACTTGTATTCCAGGCGGCTCACTTTAATCCCATGGCCAGACACTTGCGGCAGGATAAGACACGAGCCCGAATAATGGCCCGGTTCTATTGGCCAGGGATTTGCGGCGATGTCCGTAGGTGGTGTACAGCATGCCGCGAATGCCAGTTAGTAAATCCCGCAGCCATTCCAAAAGCGCCTTTGTGCCCTCTGCCATTAATCGAGACCCCATTCGAAAGAATTGAGATGGATCTCGTCGGGCCATTAGATCGGTCAACACAAGGATATCGCTTTATTTTAGTTCTGGTGGACTATGCAACGCGATATCCGGAAGCAGTGCCTCTTCACAATATCTTAGCATGCAGTATTGCAGAAGCACTATCTGCGTCATCTCCCGAGTTGGAATCCCCAAAGAGATTCTGACTGATCAAGGCACTGCGTTTATGTCACGCACACTGTGCGAACTGTATGGGTTACTGGGAATTAAGCCTATCTGCATGCACCAGAGTTTATCACCCACAAATGGATGGCTTAGTTGAACGGTTCAATCGCACCCTCAAAAACATAATTAAAAAATTTGTAAGCGAGGACGCACGCAACTCGGATAAATGGTTCGAGCCCCTGTTATTCGCAGTGCGAGAGGTCCCACAAGCCTCCACGGGGTTCTCCCCGCTCGAATTATAATACAGGCGTAAGCCACGTGGCATTCTAGATGTGCTGCGGGAAAATTGGGAGGAGGGACCTTCAACAAGTAAAAATGAAATTCAGTACGTTATTGACCTGCGTGCCAAACTCCACACCCTCACACACTTAACCCAGGAGAATTTGCGGCAGGCCCAAGAACGTCAAGTCTGTCTGTACGACAAGGGCACGTGCCTTAGGGAGTTCACACCAGGAGATAAAGTACTCATGTTGTTGCCCACGTCGAGCTCCAAATTAATCGCCAGGTGGCAAGGACCCTTTAAGGTCACACGGCGAGTCGGGGACGTCAACTATGAGGTGAGGCGAACGGACAGGGGCGGGGCGTTACAGATTTACCACCTCAATCTGTTAAAACTTTGGAGCGAGGAGGTCCCCGTGGCGTTGGTGTCGGTGGTTCCAGAGAAGGCGGAGCTGGGGCCGGAGGTTCAAAAATGAAAATTTACATCGCCCACCGCTCCGGTCCCCTGTGGAGCCCACCTCTCCCCTACCCAACTTGCGGAGGCCGCCCAGTTGCAAACAGAATTTTCTGACATGTTCTTGCCCCTGCCTGGCCACACCCACCTCATAGAACACCACATTGAGACGCCCCTGGGGGTAGTAGTGCGCAGCCGCCCTTACAGACTACCCAAACACAAAAAAAGCTGGTTTGGGAAGAACTCGAGGCCATACTCGAAATGGGCATCGCCGAGGAGTCCCACAGTGACTGGAGCAGCCCGGTGGTATTGGTGCCCAAGGCTGACGGGTCTGTCTGGTTCTGTGTGGAAAAGTCAACGCAGTGTCTAAATTTGATGCATACCCAATGCCTTGTATTGACGAGTTGCTCGATTGACTAGGCACGGCTCGTTTTTATTCGACACTGGATTTGACAAAGGGATATTGGCAGATCCCCTTGACTCCGCTATCCCAAGAGAAAACGGCCTTTTCCACACCGTTTGGCTTACACCAGTTTGTCACACTTCCTTTTGGGCTGTTTGGGGTGCCTGCTACATTCCAGCGGCTTATGGATAGGGTACTCCGCCCCCACGCCACCTACGCGGCTGCATACCTAGATGACATCATTATTTACAGTAATGACTGGCCACGGCACCTAAAACACCTAAGGGCCGTCCTTGGGTTGCTGAGGTGAGTGGGTCTCACAGCCAACCCAAAGAAGTGTGTGATTGGGCGGGTGGAAGTACGGTATCTGGGCTTCCACTTGGGCAATGGGCAGGTGCGTCCCCAAATTAACAAGACAGCAGCGATTGCGGCCTGCCCGAGGCCCCAGACTAAAAAGGGGGTGAGACAGTTCCTGGGGCTGGCTGGCTACTATCGTAGGTTTATACCTAATTATTCGGACGGCACCAGCCCGCTGACTGATCTCATTAAAAAGGGGGCACCAGATCCGGTCCAGTGGACGGAGCAATGCCAGCGGGCTTTCTCAGAGGTAAAGGCTGCACTGTGTGGGGGGCCACTGTTACACTCCCCTGACTTCGCTCCCCCCTTTGTTTTGCAGACGGATGTGTCAGACAGGGGGCTGTTCTGTCCCAGGAGGTGGAGGGGGAGGACCGTCCAGTGCTGTACATCAGCCGGAAGCTGTCGGTGTGCGAGGGCCGCTACAGCACAATAGAAAAGGAGTGCCTCGCCATCAAGTGGGCGGTCCTCGCCCTCCGCTACTACCTGCTGGGGCACCCTTTCACCCTCTGTTTGGACCACGCACCCCTGCAGTGGCTCCACCGCATGAAATGGATCACCCGTTGGTATGTGGCACTCCAGCCATTTAAGTTCGAGGTGGTCCACAGGCCGGGGGCGCAGATGGTCGTGGCGGACTTCCTCTCCCGTCAAGGGGGGGGGGGGGGGGGGGGGGGGGGTGTCAGCTTCAGGCCGGATGGCTCCCTGGCCTGAGTCGGGCGGTGGGGGTATGTGGCAACGGGGGCGTTGTCAAGCATCAAGGTCTGTGAATGGAGGGCAGAGTTAGGGAAGGTAAGTGGCAGAATCACTACACCTGATGGGAATTAACCTGTGTTTGTGTGTCTTCCCCAGTGACCGTGCCCTATAAAGAGGAGCGGGAGAGCAGAGGAAGGGAGCTCTCCCCCAACCTGGACGCTTGTGTGCGTGCGTGTGTGTATGTGAGAGAGTGAATATAAAAGCTGAAAAGCTAAAATAAAAGAGTTTTGAGAACTCAGTTCTGGCCTGTTGTGCTTCTGTGCTCCACCCACCTAGAACTCTTGCTACATAGAGTTTTTATTTCATCTTCAGTTAGTTCATCAAAATGCTCCGCCATTTTGTTTTTCTCTACTCACAGTATATGAGCTGATTATCCTAGTAGTAGAGTAGCCAATCAGAGCGCGCGATTGCTCATATCCAGTGAATGTGGATAGAATAAAATGAGTTGCACTGCAGTTGCACACACATATATAGAAGCATGCAGTGTCCAAGAACAGCTATGCGGTACCTGAGATTTGCCTCCCCCCAGTACATTCACCATAACCTCCATGACAGTCTCATGCATGCCCAGGACTCTCATCAGGTTCGGGTGCTGGTAGAACACCTTATTGTTCATGATGTCACTAAAACACACACAAGACAAAAGGGAAGACGTTCAGCTCGTGGAAATGGAACTGAGCTCACACTAGTGTTTGAGTTTATTACATCCTTTAAGGACTGATCATTGCATTATCTATAAAATGCTTCCCATTGTCCTCTTATTGACCTAATTAGAACAGCTATTCATTGTCATAAATCATGTTAGACTTGCAAATGAATGCACATGTAATACATTTGCATCCAAGCTAAACCATTTATCATAGTTAGTCTGCGCCTATTAACGTATACACCAGTGTCTGATGAATAATGAATGAAATGTGTGTAGGATATAAACAGAAAGGGCATTTGGAGGATTGTAAAAAGTAGCAAAGGAACAACTTGATGGCCGCAACTAAAAGAAGTGAACAATTCAGATAGCTAAAAACTCGCAATTCTCCGAAAGACATTCTCCCCATTGCTGTTACTCAACTGATCATGTATCACTACAGGACACATCCATACTTATTTTCTATATACTGACTGCTTAACTGCTACTATACATGCATAACTGATTGTTGTTGACGACAATTACACTTCATTTCAATTAACCCTTTTTCAATTAACCTTGTTTTCTGTGCTCTGTGGCAGGCTCTTTGCTAATGTAATCTGCACACCATTTTAAATTCATATACACCTTCGGTTGTGTATCTGCTATCTCCCCTTATATTGCTCATTTGATTAATCAGTGTTTTGCTTTAGGCACTGTTCCCATCTCCCTCAAAATTGCTTCAGTTACACCAATACTAAAGAAACCTGGTCTAGATTCTTGTTCTCTTGGACCTCACAGCTACCTTTGACACTGTACATCATGAGATACTCATTTCCAGACTGTCTTCTTTTGGTATTACTGGCTTAGCTTTATCCTGGTTTCAGTCATATCTAGCAAACAGGCAACAGTTTATTTCTATTGGTGTTCATAAATCATCCACTGCTACTGTTGCTCAAGGTGTGCCTCAGGGTTCTGTCCTTGGTCCCCTTCTTTTTATATTATATGTTTGTCCTATAGGCCAGATTACTCGTAACCATGGCCTTAACTTTCATTGTTATGCTGATGATATTCAAATCTACATCACTATCACCCCTTCCATAGCCTCTGTTCAGCTGCTAAGGACTTGCATCACTGACCTTGAGCAATGGCTGCATAAGAACTGCCTTAAACGTAATGCTAGCAAAACGGAGGTTCTATTAGTAGGTACCAAAAGACAGGTTCAGAATTTCTCCAGTTTTACTATTGATGTTGATGGTGTGTCTATTCATCCTTCCCAAGTTATAAAAAACCTTGGAGTTATCTTTGACTCCACCCTTACGTTTGAACCCCATCTTAAACTAATTACTAAGAATGCTTTCTTTCACCTCCGCAATATTGCACGTCTCCGCCCTTTTCTCTTGGAAACTGATGCCAATATGTTGGTCAATGCATTTATTTTTTCTCGTCTTGACTATTGCAATTCTCTCTTTTATGGTCTCCCTGCCACATTGCTCAATCGCCTGCAGTACATCCAAAACTCAGCAACAAGAGTCCTCACACTCACCAAGCGCACTGCTCACATCACTCCTGTTTTACAGCAACTGCACTGGTTGCCAGTTATCTCTCGGATCAAATACAAAATCTTGCTTTTAACCTATAAAGCTCTTCATGGTTTCGCCCCTTCCTACCTCTGTGAGCTAATTCATTTGTACTGTCCCTTCCGCTCCCTCAGATCTTCTGTCTGTGGACTTCTGACTGTCCCACGTTTTAAACTGGCATCTATGGGTGGCAGATCATTTAGTGTTGCTGCTCCTAAACTTTGGAACTCGTTACCACAATAACTCCGTGACTGTTCCACTCTCTCTTCCTTCAAAGCTAACTTGAAAACTTTTCTCTTTACCTCACACTATTCTTCCTAGGTTTTTTTTTTTTTGGTGGTAACTCTTGTGTAAAGCGTCCTTGGGTTTGTGAAAGGCGCTACATAAATTGAACTTATTATTATTATTATTATTATTATTATATACACGCGGGAGTATTTTTGTGCCTTCACCTAAAAATGCAAAGGTCATCAGGAATGTCTAAAAGCCTCTCGTTATCCATCTTATTCACCATTAGCACTTTTATTCGTTCTAAATGTGTTGTATAATTAAAACAAGTTCGGAGTATTATCATACCTGAGGCCATCAATCATGAGCTGCTCTTCTTCCTTGCCCATACGGACACTGAGCAGTGAGCGGATCTGACCCAGTGAGGCCAGCAGGTGGATGGTGTCGTGCACAGATGCTGCGCTGATGGTGTAGCTTTTGCGCATAGCGCGCAGCAGCTCGCCAATGCTGTCATATTGGCGCCGCAGGAGGCTGAACATGGCACGCACCAGCTCTGGGTCTTGGATGTGGCTCTCCTGAGCCCAGCTTACCATGGTCTGAGAGATCAGCTCCTTCAGGTTGGCTGTAGTAATGAGTACATTGAGTAAAATCAACCTCTTCTTGTTACATTCACCAGTATATTTTACTGCAAGGCAATTATCAAATGCAATTTGAAATAACCAAGTTTGTCATATTACCATATCTTTTATTACACGTATAAACAATAATTAATGAAACAGACCGGCAAAACCCTTCACAAGTGTGTGTGTGTGTGTGTGTGTGTGTGTGTGTGCGTGCGTGCGCGCGCGCGTGCACAGGTATGAGTGTACATTACAGGCTTGTAGTAATCGAGTCCAGGACTTGAGTCCTAATATTAAAGGAGAACTGAAGGCAAATTTTTTATCATCAAAATTCTATTTCTCTCATTTTATTAAATATTAATAAAAATAACATTTTTGATAGCTATTTCGTCACTGCTATAGCAAGTTATGAGTGTTTGAAATATGCTATGTAATACAGTATATCAGTCCATATGTCAAAGCAATGGCCGTAAACGAGATTCGTCGAGACCTGTGCGAGACATTGTAGGACGGAAGTAAAACGTACAGCGGAAATCAAAGTGACCGACATCTGCCAACGTTGTCATAAGACGCGCGCGCCCTCTTTCGAATGCTGACGTAATCAAGCTGGAAGTTTTGTTTGTTTTGATAGCAATAGGAAAGTTTGAAAAAAGTAGGCAGTAATCATCATTTAAACTCGTTTTTGTGCAATATTTCATTTGGAAAACAGTTTTCAAAATGGCGGCACTGACGCCTGGCTGACACGTCACGTTTTGAAGTCTCGCACAAGTCTCGTGAAGATCGCGTGGATAAGTGACGCCTGCCGTGGACCAAACGAACTAAATTCAACATGGCTAAAAACCGAATAGGCCGATAAGTATCATATTTAATTGCAATTAGTTGCCAATATGAGTCACGATATAAGGTTACTAAAACCGAGAAAGTAATTGAATAACACATTAATTAAGAAATAAAGCAAGTTTAAAAATGACTTCAGTGCTCCTTTAAGGACTCATGACTTGACTTAGACTTGAGCACTGATGACTCGGACTTGTTCCTTAACTGCATTCGGACTCGTAAATTGGAGACGAGGACTCTGATTTTTTTGTAATATGCCATAATAATTTGGCATAAGATATTTATATCTACATTAATTTTTATACTAATTTCATGCAAAAGAATGCACATTCACCTGTTCATACGTCATGTTCAGGAACAAACTAACGTTAATGGCACTAAAATGCCTGGAGAGAAGCCCCTAGGATTGTCCGCTTTGCTTATACAGACTCCTCGTGCAGTGGGAAAGAATGCACTGCTATGTGTTCCATATGTAGAAGAACTATTGAGGAGATGACGGGGACGTCATCTAAAAAAACAAACTGCACTTGCATGGTGTACAGAGAAAAACAATGAAAAGAAATAAGAAGTGTCTTTTAAAGCAGTGTTTCTCAACCACTGGGCCGAGGCCCATTAGTGGGCCATGAATTTTTTTTTCCAAGTTGAAGTTAATTTTTTTACTCATAGTAGGGTACAATTGTTGGGTTGCATTCGACGTCACATCCACCTCATTAAGCTACGGTCACACTACAGCTCACGATGCTCTGCAATGGGAAAATGAGAAAATGAAGAAAATTCTTTGTTAGCGTGTAAGGATCTAATCCCATTGAGTGGTTTCTATATCCACTTCTTTTGAGTGTAGTTCATGGTTTTAATAACTTGCTTGTTTGCTGAACACAAACATGGCAATAAGTTCTTGTGTTAATGAACCAGACTCCACTTTTGGATCGTTAATCCCTTTTGACTGAGAATGACCCACATGCACAGTTTTATATTGGCTTCTGACACATCCATACAATTTTAAAGGAGAACTGAAGGCAAATTTTTTATTATCAAAATTCTATTTATCTCATTTTATTAAATATCGGAATGCATTTTTGATAGCTGTTTTGTCACTGCTATAGCAAGTTATGAGTGTTTGAAATATGCTATGTAATATATCAGTCCATATGTCAAAGCAATGGCCGTAAACGAGATTCATTGAGACCTGTGAGAGACATCGTAGGACGGAAGTAAAACGTATAGTGGAATGCAAAAGTTTGGGCACCCCTGGTCAAAATTGCTGTTACTGTGAACAGTTAAGCAAGTTGAAGATGAAATGATCTCCAAAAGGCATAAAGTTAAAGATGACTCATTCCCTTTATATTTTAAGCAAAAACAATTTTTATTTTCAAAATGACAAAAAAGGAAAAGGGCCTGAAGCAAAAGTTTGGGCACCCTGCATGGTTAGTACCTGGTAACACCCTCTTTGGCAAGTATCACAGCTTGTAAACACTTTTTGTAGCTAGCTAATAATCTTTCAGTTCTTACCTGGGGGATTTTCACACATTCATCCTTGCAAAAGGCTTCCAGTTCTACAAGTTTCTTGGGCTGTCTTGCATGCACTGCTCTTTTGAGATCTACCCACAGATTTTCAATGATGTTTAGGTTAGGGGACTGTGAGGGCCAGGGCAAAACCTTCAGCTTGTGCCTCTTGAGGTATTCCATTGTAGAGTTTGAGGTGTGTTTTGGATCATCGTCTTATTGTAGGACCCATCCTCTTTTTAACTTCAACTTTTTTACAGATGGTGTGATGTTTGCTTTCAGAATTTGCTGGTATTTATTCAAATCCATGCTTCCCTCGACCAATGAAATGTGCCCTGTGCCACTGGCTGCAACACAACCCCAAAGCATGATCAATCCACACCTGTGCTTCAGAGTTGGAGAGGTGTTCTCTTCCTGGAATTTGGCACCCTTTTTTCTCCAAACATACATTTGCACATTGTGACCAAAAAGTTCTATTTTGATTTCATCAGTCCACAGGACTTGTTTCCAAAATGCATCAGGCTTATTTAGATGTTCATTTGCAAACTTCAGACGCTGAATTTTGTGGCTAGGATGCAGGAACGGTTTTCTTCTGATGACTTCTATGAAGGTCATATTTGTTCAAGTGTCGCTGCATAGTAGAACAGTGCACCACCATTCCAGGGTCTGCTAAATCTTTCTGAAGGTCTTTTGCAGTCAAACAGGGTTTTTTATTTGCCTTTCTAGCAATCCAACGAGCAGTTCTTTCAGAAAGTTTTCTTCATCTTCCAGGCCTCACCTTGATCTCCACTGTTTCTGTTAACTGCCATTTCTTAATAACATTACAATCTGAGGAAACAGCTACCTGAAAACACTTTGCTATGTTCTTGTAGCCTTCTCCTGCTTTGTGAGGATCAATTATTTTATTATTCAGAATGCGAGGGAGTTGCTTAGAGGAGCCCATGGCTGTTGATTTTAGGGACAAGTTTGAGGAGTCAGAGAATTTATACAGCTTTGAAATCTGCATCATCTGACCTTTCCTAACGAAGAATTTGAACAAGCCACAGCTCAATAAGCTAATTAAGGTCTGGAGCCTTGGTAAAAGTTACCTGAGAACTCAAATGTATTGGGGTGCCCAAACTTTCGCATGGTGTTCCTTTTCTTTTTTCACTCTCCAATTGTACAAAACAAAAATAATACACAAATCTTGCAGAAAATGCTGAAAAGAAATGTGTTGTCTTTCCCTTTATGCCTTTTGGTGATCAGTTCATCTTCTGCTCACTTAACTATTCGCAGTAACAGACATTTTCAGTAAGGGTGCCCAAACTTTTGCATGCCACTGTACAGCGGAAATCAAAGTGACCAACATCTGCCAATGTTGTCAAAAGATGCGCATGTCCTCTTTCGAATGCTGATGTAATCAAGCCGGAAGTTTTGTTTGCTTTGATAGCTATTAGGAACGTTTGAAAAAAGTAAGCAGTAATCATCATTTAAACTCGTTTTTGTGCAATATTTCGTTTGGAAAACAGTTTTCAAAATGGCGGCACTGACACCTGGCTGACACTTCACGTTTCGAAGTCTCGCACAAGTCTCGTGAAGATCGCGTGCATAAGCGACGCCTGCCGTGGACCAAACGAACTAAATTGAACATGGCTAAAAACCGAACAGGCCGATAAGTATAATATTTAATTGCAATTAGTTGCCAATACGAGTCACGATATAAGGTTACTAAAACCGAAAACGTAATTGAATAACACGTTAATTAAGAAATAAAGCAAGTTTTAAAATGACTTCAGTTCTCCTTTAAATACAGTAACTACAGTTAAAAACAGTTGGTTTTCTTGCATTTATTTAATTCCTAAACTCCCATCTGTAACAGGAAGTGATGTTGCATTATACACTTTACAACAGATTATTAGATTCTAATAGAATAGATGAGCAAAAATAATTGGGGATCTTTTTTAATGGGGCTCCGTATGTAGTATAGGTGGGCCTCGAAGTATGAATAGGTGGGCCTCGAAGCAGAAAAGGTTGAGAACCTATACAAGTATGAATAGGTGGGCCTCGAAGCAGAAAAGGTTGAGAACCCCTGTATTAAAGTACACACTGCCGTATTCCTGACCAATCAAAGAACACACAAGAGTGCAATCCATTTGGTGCACTTGTGAATCACTGCAATGTGAATATATGGAGTTTAGCAAACAAACTAGGTGTGAAAACAGCTTAAATCATTCTAAATGTCTAGTAATCAATCATTATCTTTCAGCATAATCTTTACATATAAGTAAGAGAAACTTCCTAACATACAAAATATATGCAAAATCTCTCTTCTTCTTCTTCCTTGTCCCACTTACGTGTGTGGGGTTGCTGCCATGTGGACCTTATTGATCTGCATGTCATATTAATTGCAGCTTAGTTTTTATGCCGGATGCCCGTCCTGCCGCAACCCTCCCATTTTCGGTCTTGGGAAACAACCATTCACACCTATGGACAGTTGAGAGTAGCCAGTTAACCTAACTGCATGTCTTTGGACTGTGGGGGAAACCGGAGCACCCGGAGGAAACCCACACAGACACGGGGAGAACATGCAAACTCCGCACAGAAAGGCCCTCGCCGGCCACGGGGCTCGAACCCAGAACCTTCTTGTTGTGAGGCGACAGTGCTAACCACTACACCACCCAAAATATATGCAAAATGATACTGTGATATTCTAAAAACTATAGTAGCAATAGATATGGTTACAGACTGTCTATTACGCTCTCTCTGATTATTTTCACTGAAACCGTCAACTGTTTGAGAATCTCCTGTGTCTTAAAAGCTCTTTACAATGATATTAAGCTCCTCTTCGTGTACTTGAGAGAAGGATATGTGATTGCAAATGCACGCTGTTTAATTATGCTTTGCCTTGTTGTTCACTCTTGAGTTTAGCTGTTGAACCACTCACCATTCTGTAGGACTCAATGTCACATCTGCCCACAAGATGTAAACATATTCATGAATAAAACCAATCACTTGATTTACAAGTCTGAAAACAGATCCATGAATTTAATTAAGATTCTAAACACTCTGACCAACCCTGACCTTCAGGGCTAATGAATAAGCAATAAATCCTCAACCAAGCCGATTTCCAATTGTAGTTAGAAAATAACGAGAGGAAGGAACACGGGGAATACATCGTGTAGTTGGCTGAGCTGACAGGAAGGCTATGGCAACTCAAATAACTACTCTTTACACGGTGAGCAGAAAAGCACAACTCAGAATGCACAACACTTCAAACCTTGAGGTTTATTCAGCAAAACTGGACTCCAGAACCCCTTTTCTTTTGCCAATCCTCACCCGCCAAGTTTTGGTCAGACTGTGCCCAATGAAGCCTCAGATTCATGTTCATGGCTGAAGGGAATAGAACACAGTGTGGATTTCTACTGGAGTGGTTCAAGTTCAGAGTGTTCTGCATCAGCATTTTCCTCTGACCTCCATCAGCAACAAGGAGTTTCTGCCTTACTCACGAGACGTTTCTGTTTTTCACACCGTTCTCTAGTGAGTGTTGTGTGTGAGAAAATCCCAGGAGACCACCAGTTTCTGGAAACAACAACCGCACTGTGGTCAAAGTCACTGGCAGCACAGTGACTTTCCCATTCTGACTTTTGACGTGAGCATTAACAGCAGCTATTACCCTATAATTTGCATATTATATATTGTGCTGATGCTACATGGATAGCTGATGGGATAATTGCAAAAGTGAATGTGTGTGGGTGAGTGAAGTGTGTGTGTGTGTGGTTGGTTGAAGTTGTGGGCGGCTGGTGACTATTAGGATTTCATTAAACCATCACTAATTAAAATTAGGCTGACTGCAGGCTGCTCCAGAGTATCGCATATGGGAAACAATTATTTTACAGAGTGAGCAATAATTTATTAATTTCTGTAGAGTTGCTGACAAACACTAAACTGCACTATCTAATAAATCAAACTAAATCCAAATAGCTCATGCATTGTTCCTACAATAAAGAAAGAATCCATCCATTATCCATAGCCGCTTATCCTGTGCAGGGTCGCAGGAGCCTATCCCAGCTAATTACGGGCGAAAGGCGGGGTACACCCTGGCCAAGTCGCCAGGTCATCACGGGGCTGACACATAGACACAGACAACCATTCACATTCACGGTCAATTTAGAGCCACCATTTCGCCTAACCTGCATGTCTTTGGACTGTGGGGGAAACCGGAGCACCCGGAGGAAACCCACGTGGACACGGGGAGAACATGCAAACTCCACACAGAAAGGCCTCCGTCGGCTGCTGGGCTCAAACCCAGAACCTTCTTATTGTGAGGCAACAGTGTTAACCACTACACCACTGTGCCACATAAACATAGAAAAGAATAATTTTCATAATTGAAAGCAAGTATACTACAGGACAGATTTATTTGGATAGTTAGTTGTCCCATCAATAATTTGTTCCATCTTGCAAGGACTCGAAAAAGATATTCACTGATGGCACAGATGCTTGCGTCATCGTTTCATTGGTGTTATTAGCCAGCAACCGTTACTTTTAATGGCTAATGGGTTTTTTAATGGGGCAACCAATTAGTGGCAGGCATTATGCAGGGAGATCTGAGGGATAACAGGTGGGAGAATAATGCTGAGCTCAGGATACCATGGGACAATAAAGCTAAGCTAAACATCAGTGGTTAGAGAAATGAGTTTGGATGCATGCATGTGAAGAACGTATACTGTAGCTTCATTAAATTAAATCTGCAAGGCTAGAAAAACAGAATCCAAGCCACAAAAGAAAGTTAAAGGTACTGACTGCAAAGTCATCTGAAATTTAAAATTTTTTTTGTGAACGGTATTTTCCTATGTCTCGCAAGAATAATACCATGCGGACGAGATGTGATCATTTTGATGTGCTGAGGGTTGCTTTTCTCTGTTTTGGGGCCGTTTTCCTCCCTCTTGAGGTAAATGGTACGGCCCTACGGAAACAGCCAAACGCGAGAAGCTT
Organism: Neoarius graeffei; assembly: GCF_027579695.1. Lineage (NCBI taxonomy): Eukaryota > Metazoa > Chordata > Actinopteri > Siluriformes > Ariidae > Neoarius > Neoarius graeffei. The sequence goes on along the minus strand of NC_083579.1, from coordinate 42,935,099 downwards.
TAACTAATTAGTATACAGTGGGGCAAAAAAGTATTTAGTCAGCCACCAATTGTGCAAGTTCTCCCACTTAAAAAGATGAGAGAGGCCTGTAATTTTCATCATAGGTACACTTCAACTATGAGAGACAGAATGGGGGGAAAGAATCCAGGAAATCACATTGTAGGATTTTTAATGAATTAATTGGTAAATTCCTCGGTAAAATAAGTATTTGGTCACCTACAAACAAGCAAGATTTCTGGCTCTCACAGACCTGTAACTTCTTTAAGAGGCTCCTCTGTCCTCCACTCGTTACCTGTATTAATGGCACCTGTTTGAAGTCATTATCAGTATAAAAGACACCTGTCCACAACCTCAAACAGTCACACTCCAAACTCAACTATGGCCAAGACCAAAGAGCTGTCAAAGGACACCAGAAACAAAATTGTAGACCTGCACCAGGCTGGGAAGACTGAATCTGCAATAGGTAAGCAGCTTGGTGTGAAGAAATCAACTGTGGGAGCAATTATGAGAAAATGGAAGACATACAAGACCACTGATAATCTCCCTCGATCTGGGGCTCCACGCAAGATCTCACCCCGTGGGGTCAAAATGGTCACAAGAACGGTGCGCAAAAATCCCAGAACCACACGGGGGGACCTAGTGAATGACCTGCAGAGAGCTGGGACCAAAGTAACAAAGGCTACCATCAGTAACACACTACGCCGCCAGGGACTCAAATCCTGCAGTGCCAGACATGTCCCCCTGCTTAAGCCAGTACATGTCCAGGCCCGTCTGAAGTTTGCTAGAGAGCATTTGGATGATCCAGAAGAGGATTGGGAGAATGTCATATGGTCAGATGAAACCAAAATAGAACTTTTTGGTAAAAAATCAACTTGTCGTGTTTGGAGGAGAAAGAATGCTGAGTTGCATCCAAAGAACACCATACCTACTGTGAAGCATGGGGGTGGAAACATCATGCTTTGGGGCTGTTTTTCTGCAAAGGGACCAGGATGACTGATCCGTGTAAAGGAAAGAATGAATGGGGCCATGTATCGTGAGATTTTGAGTGAAAACCTCCTTCCATCAGCAAGGGCATTGAAGATGAAACGTGGCTGGGTCTTTCAGCATGACAATGATCCCAAACACACCACCCGGGCAACGAAGGAGTGGCTTCGTAAGAAGCATTTCAAAGTCCTGGAGTGGCCTAGCCAGTCTCCAGATCTCAACCCCATAGAAAATCTTTGGAGGGAGTTGAAAGTCCGGGTTGCCCAGTGACAGCCCCAAAACATCACTGCTCTAGAGGAGATCTGCATGGAGGAATGGGCCAAAATACCAGCAACAGTGTGTGAAAACCTTGTGAAGACTTACAGAAAACGTTTGACCTCTGTCATTGCCAACAAAGGGTATATAACAAAGTATTGAGATGAACTTTTGTTATTGACCAAATACTTATTTTCCACCATAATTTGCAAATAAATTCTTTAAAAATCAGACAATATGATTTTCTGGATTTTTTTTCCCCATTTTGTCTCTCATAGTTGAGGTATACCTACAGTATGATGAAAATTACAGGCCTCTCTCATCTTTTTAAGTGGGAGAACTTGCACAATTGGTGACTGACTAAATACTTTTTTGCCCCACTGTAACTGTGGAACTGCGTCACACCAAGATGGCGATGTGCGGAAAACATCGTGACTCTGCATCGACCTTAGAGAGTTTTGAGTCGCAGAGATGTAATTTGTGGTTGATGTTCGTGAATAGATCTGTGAAACAAAAGATGGAAAAATCTTTTTTCTGTTACTGCTTTTGTGTTATCATTTCTTTCTCTGTAAGATCAAAACATGAGGTGTATAACACAGTACTCGCTACCGCTGAGTCGAACCCATGCGTTCTAAGGCTAAGATAGCTAAGCGCTCGCTAGAATGATTTAGTTATCTGTCCAGAAAAAGGACATCTCATCGAACCTTGCTCTATCTTGCAGTTGCACTCACTCGGCAGGCTTTCCTTTTCTTTTCCGCTGGTTTTTAGCTGGCGGGAGAGCCGAGTCCGCCATGTTTGTCCACGCCGACTTGTTTTGGTTAAAAGTAGGTCAAACGCGCCCCACGGTGGTCACGTGATACTGTTGCTCACTTGCTCCGGCAATCTCCGGAATCATAAAATGCGAGACACATTTTATCTCGGCAAAACATTTACACAGAGGATACGCGGTGTGTGTAGCAGCAGAACATCTTGAAAGTCCCAACAGCTATAGACATTTTTGTCCAGAATTCAACTTTGCAGTTAGAATCTTTCAGCAACCATGCCAACATGATTATGAATCACCTAAAAATTCTCCCAAAATAACCTATACCAAGAAGTTATGCTCAGTGACAGGCAGCAAATACATACTCTAATGTAGTATTACTTGATTCTTCTCTCTCCTTTAGATAAGACAGCAGTCCTTGAGGTTCATTTCGTCCATTTAGCAGTGCAGGATCATTTAGTGATTCAACTCATGAGTTAATAACTATGTCTAGACGTTATGTTAAAGTAAGGCAATCACCAAGATCTCAGCCCTCCATGACAACTGATTTTTGTGTTACAGACATGGGTATAATGATGACATTTATCATGTGACATCTCTGTACTTTCTAATCCCAGGCAACTACAGAAATACAATTGTCCAAGAACCCGCTGAGCCATGAGTCGATGCAATCAATCATGCCAGAGATCAAATGCCACAGGACAGAAACACAAGTATATTATTACCCAAAAGAAAACTCCCAATCCTGGCCAACCCAGAGCCAGACACAGGCCTTGTGCTATCAGCAGTGAGATATTGCACCACCCATGAAACCTGGCATTAAAGCTCTAGAGGTTATTGGATTCTGAGGTCTCTGTACTGCTGGGATGGACTGCAGGCTAAAATTAACTTCACCTACTTTGAAAATGTTTTCCAGGCCATTGCCAACTTGAGGATCATTGCATAATTTGGCTTTGAAAGAAAGAAAGAAAGAAAGAAAGAAAGAAAGAAAGAAAGAAAGAAAGAAAGAAAGAAAGAAAGCACAACTTTATTCATCACACACTTGTGAAATTCCTCTCTGCATTTAACCCATCTGAAGCAGTGAATACACACATGTGAGCAATGAGCACACACACACACACACATACCCAGAGCAGTGGGCAACTATACTAACAGCGCCTGGGGAGGAGTTGGGAGTTAGGTGCCTCGCTCAAGGGCACTTCAGCCCAAAGCCATCCCATATTAACCTAACTGCATGTCTTTGGACTGTGGGGGAAACCGGAGCACCCGGAGGAAACCCACGCAGACACGGGGAGAACATGCAAACTCTGCACAGAAAGGCTCCCGCCAGCCGCTGGGCTCGAACCCAGAACCTTCTTGCTGTGAGGTGACCATGCTAACCACTTACACACTGTAAAAAATTTGTTGTTTTGAATTAAAAAAGTGAGTAACCTGGTTGCATTAAAATTTTGAGTTCATTAAAACTCATACAGTAAGTTAGCATAATGAGGCAATCAAGTTGCGTTGTGCTAACTTACTATATGAGTTTCAACAAACTTGAAATTTTAAGGCAACCAGGTTAATCACTTCATAAAGTTAACATAAATTATTTTTTACAGTGTAGTTTATGAATACAAACCAACACAAGAGGGCTCTGACAGCACAATATCCCCCGCTGGCAACTATGCCATAACGCTGGTAAAATGCGACTGAATTGAATGAAATTGCAATATGTGTATTACCAACATATAACAAAGAACCCTGCCAAGTTTCATGAAATTTGTCCAAAAATTGTGAGTGGAGTTGAGTTTAGAAGGTGAGTACCCTTCCCGGGATAGACGGACATCGCCACAACATAATCCCTCTTTGGGCCTTTTGGCCAGCAGGGGATAATAAAAATTGTGAGGGAAGTTGATTTCAGGAAGCAAGCACACCTTGATGAAATTGCCAAAGTACGAGTTTGTTAATAATCAAGGTAATAACTCTGGTAAAATTTACCCAAGTTAAACGAAATTTCAGGCCCACTTTACACGGGGACGGTCTGAAACAAAAACGCAAAAGTCCATTTTCGTTCTCACTTTTTTCCGCATCTACACGACCGTTTTCAAGGAGGAAATCTGTGTCTATACGGTGACGCATAAATGTGTGGAATTCAATTGGATGTGCATGCCAGGCAGCTAGGTGGTGCTGTGAAAGACCTCCGCTATGTCTGCACGCATGCGCAACGTCTTCCGTCTTGTCTGATCTGCACATCTGCGCCACGAAAACTTTGACTACTTTGGCTATGGTAAGTAAGAAAGTAAGTAAAAAAGTAAGAGCATACTATACCCGCCTCTGTTCATTAACGGTATATGTGCAGATTCGGTATAGATGTTCGAAGGACTCCTGGACGTTTATTAAAGCTGCCAGAGCAGCTTGAAGGTCCGTTGGATCGATGTAATCAGACATGCTCTTACTTTTTTACTTACTTTCTTACTTCCCGGGCTGGCATGTACAGTATATGACATATGTATGACGTAAACGCGTACCCGTCGTTAGCAGATCCGAGCAGAGTTTCGCGTATTGGGTAGTTTAGACGGATATGCAACGGGGGCTGTTTTTAACTTATCCACTCTGGAAGGCGTTTTCAATTTTTTCCGTTTTTCAGCCTCAGAAACGCTGTCCCCGTGTAGACGAAAGGCACTTCCGATAAAATATTTAGTTGGTTTTACCCGACAGCGTCCTCGTGTAAACGGGCCCTCAATATGCGTATAACTGTCATATACAGTAACAAAGCCTTTTGCCAAGTTTGGTGAAATTCCTCCACAAACTGTGAGAGGAGTTGATTTCAGAAGAATGTACACCCTCATGAAATTGTCAAACTACAAGTTATTTAATCAAGGGTCAAAACTCTGGTAACATTTTCACAAACGAAATTAAATCGCAATATGCGTGTTAGCGTCACATAACAAGGCCTTTTGCCAAGCTTCGAGAAATTCGTCCAAAAATCATGAGAGAAGTTGATGTCAGAAGGCAAGTACACCTTCATGAAATTGTGAAAGTACAAGGTTGTTAATCAAAGGCCTCAACTCTGGTAAAACGCGACCGAATTGAACAAAATTACAATATGCGTACTACCAACATATAACAATGCCTTTTACCAAGTTGTGTGAAATTCCTCCAAAAATTGTGAGAGGAGTTGATTTCAGAAGGAAAACACACTCATGAAATTGTCAAAGTATAATTTTGTTAATCGAGGGCTGTAACTCTGGTAAAATGCGACTGAATTGAACGAAATTGCAATATGCGTATTACCGACATATAACAAAGAATCCTGCCAAGTTTCGTGAAATTCCTCCAAAAATTGTGAGAGGAGTTGATTTCAGAAGGTGAGCACCCTTCCCAGGCCGGACGGATGGACGGAAATCGCCACGACATAATCCCCCTTCGGGCCTTTCGGCCAGTGGGGGATAACAACTAAATAAAATAACTAATTTTCAATCAGGGGTGCATCAATACCAGTAGCTGCACTGAGTTTGAGTCTGATACTGTGATTACTCACTCATATTCATTAAAAAAGTGAACGTACAACACAAAATAAGCACAATCTGGATATATTTCACAGTTGATGATGGCAAAGCAAAGCAGACTGCGAACTGTGCTCTGCAAAAAGAGGTACTACTATAGCAAACAAGTAAACTGATAAACCATCTGAAAACTCAGCATGAGGTGTTCATAGCAGCTAGCAGCACACACCAGAAACCAGCACTGCAGCAAAAAAGTGCTATGACAGAGAAAAAATGTCTATAGACAATGCCAGGGTGAGTGAAAATAATCAGCTACTATCCCTGGCTACTGACAACATATTACACAACTGTACAGAAACACTTTTCCAAAGTGAAACAAAACCAGCTCTCCACTGCAACCCTACTGGTACACCAGCCTTATCCCAAGGTAACTAGTGAAGATAGCTAACGTAATTCACTGAAAAGCAGCTAGCTAAGAATGAGTGCATGTGCATGGACATGCATGTGTGAGCTTTTCATGGTCACTGTGTAAACTGGGAAACATAAACAGAACTAAATAAAATGCTGCATGATGACTCTGATTAATGATCAGTATCCATATCAGGGTCAGTGGGTACAGAAAACATACTTGTGTTCATCCTCAGTCTGAAAAAATATCAGTGGATCCATAGTTTCAAGTAAAGTGCAGAACAAGGAGAGGTATTTTTCACCGAGTTATTGAACAGGCTGATTGCTCATTGAAAACAAGCTTGTCATTAATTTTTCTTCAGAGTAAAATTGCTATTTCTACAACATTACACCTGCAAGGTTAAGAGATATTACTCATTATATCCCTCATCAAAAAATTCCCATGCAGGGACTGGCTAAGGATGGCTCACATGACATAAAATAGTTCCATCATTGATTAAGCAATGTATCTTGTGACGTCAAAAATAACAAGATCAACTGTGAGCTACTGCTCACTTACGTATCCCCCCCGTTCTCCCTTATATCAGCATGCAAACAATCGAAGGAATAGGACACTTATTATGAATGTTGACTTCAACAAATAATTAACCCTGAAACGAGTAAGTAAAGAGCAGCGTTCTGCCCAGGGATTTCAAACAGCATCCTGGTAAACTGCCATTCTGAAATAGCATTTTGCTTCTTGAAACAGCATCAAAATCCACTCTAAATGTGTCGTAAATACATTCAGTCGGTAAACAGGAAGTCGATGTGCGACAGACCTGAAAACGGTATACGCGGTATAGAACCCCAAGCTGAAACTCGGTACCAAATATCAAGCAGTTGTGATTTGTAGTTGTTGAGAAAAGTGTTACGAAATTGTGTAAATCCACCCTATATCTTTCCTAAATACATTCAGTCGGTAAACGATGTGCGACAGACCTGAAAACGGTATACATGGTATAGAACCCCAAGCTGAAACTCGGTACCAAATATCAAGCAGTTGTGATTTGTAGTTGTTGAGAAAAGTGTTACGAAATTGTGTAAATCCACCCTATATCTTTCCTAAATACATTCAGTCGGTAAACAGGAAGTTGATGTGCGACAGACCTGAAAACGGTATACACAGTATAGAACCCCAAGCTGAAGTTTGGTACCAAGTGGCTCTGATTTGTGGTTGCTGAGAAAAAGTGCTTTGGACGGACAGTGGTAAACCAGTATTCCCCCCCACCACATCCATTTTTTTTATTAAAAAAAAATGGATGTGGTGCAAGTAAGTCATGGTATATCCTGGATATACCATGAACTCCCATCACAATTTCAAGCTATTTGGCTGACTTGAGTCACAGCTGTGGCTCTGTGAGTATTTCTGTGTGTGTAGATCTGCATTATCATGATCATGCTTAGCGAGCCAGGTGATAGCATGGTACCATGCACATGTGCAGGTCGAAGGTCACTTTGATGTAAACAACAAACATGGCTGCCTCCAGTGAGTTTGTGCCAAGATTCAATCTTAACACTTTTAGTTTGGAAGTTTTTGATGAGGGATATAAATCTAATATACCATGCACTGAGAGGCTCTTGTTGAAATTATGGATTCTCTGAGGTGACTGGCAGAGTACTATTATCTTCAGGGGCTGTGCCCCTCACACAATAGTACTATGCCAGTCACCTTAGAGAATCCATCATTTCAAAAAGAGCCTCTCAGTGCATGGTGTATTTGATTATTAGGTTGCATCTGACATTGCTCAAATAATAAAGCAATTTATCTGCTTTACCATACTGCAAAGAGCTTCATCAATATCATGAATTAATTTATGATTTTCAGAAAGGCACATCTTCAAAAAACCCTCAGGCCTGATTTTGGATTTGTGCACAGCATGCCTCCACTGGTTTTAAAAATTTTTTATTGTGTTTTGCCCTAAACTTGCAATAGATTCCAGGCAGTGGGTTCCAAAGACATGTACAAGCTTATCTGGGATTATATATGCTCATATGTTTTTATATCTGTGTCAGCCCTGTGATGACCTGGCGACTTGTCCAGGGTGTACCCCGCCTCTCGCGCATAGTCAGCTGGGATAGGCTCCAGCTTTCCCGTGACCCTGTAGGACAGGATAAGCGGCTACAGATAATGGATGGATGGATCCCAGGTTTCACTTTTTTCTGCAATGGGCATCATTCAGGAGCCTGTAGCCAGCCGTGTAGCACTTGAGTCCGACTCGTGCCCTAATTTTAAGGACTCCTGACTTGACTTAGACTTCAGCACTGATGACTCGGACTTGGACTCGGACTCGTGCATTAACTGCATTAGGTCTTGTAAATTGGAGACGAGGACTCAGATTTTTTCTTAATTTTTTGTAACATGCCATAATAATTTGGCATAAGATATTTATGTCTACATTAATTTTGTACTAATTTCGTGCAAGAGTGTCACACCTGCGCGCCTTGGTGCGTGCATCAGATAGACCGTTGGGTGCACTCTGGACAGCATGCGTGCCAAGTGGACTCTCGCGTGCGCTGTAAACGACTCGCACCTGCACAGGATTAAGGTGCAATCAGCGTGCCTATATAAAAACTGTGAAAACACACTTACTTTGCGAAGTATTGAGTTGCGTTGCTGACACGTTACCGAGACTTATTTCCTTATTTGGTTTCCTGATCCCTGATTTCCTGTTTCTCATCTTTGATTCCGCCGAGTCTACAATAGCCTGTTTGTGCCTCACTCGACCTATTGCCTGTTTCACTGTTTTACGATTTTGCCTGCCGTTCTAGATTGTTTACCTGTCTTCACTTCTATTAATAAACACACCTTCTGCACTTACATCCGTCTCCCAACCACCTCTGACAGAATACTTCGCACTCCCTGATAAAGAGAACGCACATTCACCTGGTTATACGTCATGTTCAGGAACAAACTAACGTTATTGGCACTGAAACAGCCACCGTGAAATGGTGCGGTTGGAGTCTTGTACTCGGACTCGACTAGAAATTTTCTTTAATGACTTGAACTTGAACACCGGGGACTCGAGACTGGACTCGGACTTGAGGTTTAGTGACTGGACGACAACACTGGCTGTAGCTGAACAGATTTGTGTGAAATGCTTTTTTATGCAAGTTTTCTTTAACGTCCTTGAAAAAAACATAACACATTCTTGTCTCGAAGGTTTAGTTTAGGGTTTGGATTGAGTATTTGTCTTTGCTAAATCAAATAAAGGCCTGATAAAGCACTGCAATTCCGGCAGTGCCCTGGGAAAATGAAGCAGATATGACCATGGCTTCACTGACCATAAAACACAACTTCTAGAACACTAACATGGTTCTTTCTCATTCTTAATATCCTTTTCATCTCATTGCATGACGCATCTCATGGCAAGGGCCATTTATTACATTCATTTCGATCTAAGATCACATTAAGGGCCGCTTATTTTATTTATTTGTAGACTGCAACTCTGATGCATGCATAGTTTGCGCACTGTATGCACTTCAAAGAGAAATAAACACCGAAAGTATTGTATGCATGATAACTGGCATTTTGTTGCAAATGATTCTTACAAGGGATGGCTTGCTCTTTCTCTGTTGGCTTCTCTTGTGTTTTGTGTGGCTGCCCCTTGAGCTTGTTAACTAGAGCCACCAGGCGGCCTTTAATGGATGTGTCCTGATTCTCTTCCTCTTCCTCCATCGGAATACCTGAAAACAGAAATATAGCATTCTTTTAGTAATACCAGTGGTACTCGAGATGCATTTTTGCTGTTGTCTGTGAACAAAACCTTATTTTTAAATGTTTCTCTTTCTTTTTCACCTTTTTTCTCCATCAGTAAAATAAGTGAACTGCAATTGCATCTGTTTCTGTCTATTTCCTGCATACAGTATGACAGATTGCTTTGCCGCGATCATTCAGAAGAGATTCAGACCCTTCCTAGGGTGCTCTCACTGCCTAAGGAGGACAACAGCGTCTCCAGGAGATAATCACCCAGATCCAGCAGTTCACCCCAGCCCTCACCCAGCTCTCAGCCCAGCAAACCACCTCAACAAGACCTCCTGCTGAGCCTGTCCAACACCTTGCTTCATGACCAGACAAGTTCTCGGGAGAGCCCGCCCAGTACCAAGGGTTTCTTCAATCCTCCCTCTACTTTGCTGAGCAGGAAGGAGTCTATGATCAGTTCAAGATCACGCAGTTCATCCACCTGATCACCAGCAACGACATTCGACTGGACAACCTGCTCCAGAAATGGAACCGGGATCTGCCACCAATTTCCTTTGCTGGTGCAATGTCTGAGCCACCAGAGCCCATGCAGATTGGTTGCAACCACCTAAGTTTCGCAGGGAGACAGAGAAAGACAAAGATGGGAATGAATCTGCTTCTATTGCAGGGAGCTCAACCACTACATCGCCAGCTGCCCCACACAAAGAAGAGCCACTACAACCACAGACTCAACCGAGGGAGCCTCCTCATCTCCTCGGACCTCCCCGATAAGTCTGAATATAGCTATCTCCATGCAAGCATTCATATCACAAATGAAGACCATATCCTCAGGAAATCTCTACTCTTGTAGTGTTGATCAACTCTGCAGTGACACTGAACCTCATTGACCAAACCATGGCACTCCAGCTCCAACTGCCTTCATGTTCTTTACAATCTCCAAAGGTTGCAAAATCAACACCATCAACGGAGGTCCCAATGGTACAGTTGAAATCACATACTGCACCAAAACTATTATCATTCATATCAGCAGCATGTACAGAGAAAGCATCATTCTCGATGTCATGATCTCTCTTGAAAACCTCCTCACCCTAGGTCTCCCCTGGATACAGCTGCACAATACGCAAATATCATGGTTGGACAAGGAGATCACAAAATGGTCACATTTTAGCCTCATTCAATGTCTGCTATGTCCTTGTTCAACCCTTGCCACCACCTAAACTGAAAGCTATGACCAAGAAAACCGATGAGCATATCCCAGAGGAGTATCAAGAATTCAGATTACTTTCAGGAAATACTCCAACAAGGCTACTGTGACAGAGTACCCGTCACTGCGGTTGAGTATGTGCTCTGACTGCCATACCAACGAGCCTGGCTCTTTGCCATTGTGGTCAAGGTGCAGATTTGGCACCCCACAGACCTGGGTTCAAGGCTGGGTGGGGTGACTGCTCTCTCCCTTCGCTACAGTTGGTGTCAGGAGTGGGATGGCTTGCTGTGAGGCCATCGGAGGTGTGCCCTGTGTGTGAGCTATACGAGGGACCCCCAGGATAGGTGACCCCTGTATGAGGGACCCCAGAGATGGGTAAAGCATGAGTGTGTGGGGCACCCTGGTATGGGAGAAGTACAGCTGGGGGATGCATGAGGGATACCTGTGTGCGTGAAGCGCAAGGGTGTGCCTCCCAAAGGGGAGGGCAGTGTGATGGAGTGCCCGTCACTACGGTTGAGTATGTGCTTCGACTGCCATACCAATGAGCCTGGCTCTTTGGTGTTGTGGTCAGGGTGCAAGTTTGGCACCCCGTAGACCTGGGTTCAAGGCTGAGCAGGGTGACTGCTTTCTCCCTTTGCTACAGCTACATATGGCATCAGCCGGGTTCTTTTTTGTGTCAAAGAAAGGCAGTGGGCTGCATGGGGATTAAGCCAGATCGCTGGTTTAATAAATACTCTTATGCTATGCCATGAGTTCCTTCCATGATAGAGCAGCTGCTCTCTGCATGCATTTTCACCAAACTGGACCCACACAGTGCATACAACCTGATGTGCCTCAGAGAATGGGAGGAGTGGAAAATGGCCTTCAGCACCATCTCCGGCCCCTATGAACACACAGTTATGTTGTATGTGCTCTCTTGTGCCCCTCGGTATTCCAGATATTTATCAGTAACATTCTGAGAGGCATGATGAGAAGCTTTGTCATCATATATAGGTGAATTTACTCCCCTCTTCAAAAGCCACAGCAACCATGTTAAAAGGGGCCTGTTACAACTCTTAGAAAATCAGCAACTCTACATCAAAGGAGATAAATGTCTGTTTCACATCCTTTACATCTCCTTCCTGGGGTACACAATAAGCCAACAAGGCATCCAGATGGATGATGCCACGGTATGGGCAGTAACAGTGGCCGGTTTCCCACACACTAAAGGACCTTCAGCATTTCCTGGGGTTTGCAGATTTCTACAGATGATTTATATGAGGCTTTAACTCAGTTGCTTCCCCACTCACAAACCTCTTTAAAAATAGCCCCAAGAAAATAATTTGGAGTCAGGCAGCAGAGGACACATTTAATAAGCTCAAGATTAATAAGATTCAGAAACACCAAGATTGATTCCAAGAACCCCAATCTGACACTGAACACATCCTGTTTTGTAAATACTATTACATGGGACTTCAATAGGAAAATTGCCAACATGCCCCCACACCACGTTCCAGCAGCATTCTCTCCCAGTTTCATCTGTGTGCCTCTCAGGCTCAGAGCAAACTCATAATGTGAGCCCACAACACACCAGTTACTGTACATCCCGGTACATCATGAACAGATGAGCTCATCCATGCTAAGTATTGCAGGCCAAATATGCGAGCTGACATTCATAGATATGTAGCGTCATGCCATTCCTGAGCTCAAGCCAAAACCCCCCGAACAGTCCCCACAGGGAGACTCATGCCGCTGCCCACAACCTAACGCCCACAGTCCCACATTGCACTGCAATTCATTACTAATCTTCCTGAATCCCTTGGCCATATGGTAATCTTGTTTGTTGTAGACTGGTTCTTACAATATGTGTGCTTAATCCATTACCTGGGCTCTCCACCACTTTCGAAACAGTGGAATATTTAACCAAGTGTTCAGATCTTATGGCATACCAGATGATATAGTCAGTGACAGAAGGCCAGAGTTTGCTTCCTGAGTCTGGACCACCTTTATGGACAAGCTGGAGGTATTGTTGACAATCACCTCCAACTACCACCCTCAGTCTAATGGAAACTGGCTGATTTCTAAGAACTTTCTGTTCAGAGAACCAAGGAGACTGGGCCTGGTTCCTCCCATAGCGTTAGTATGCACAGAACTCCTGGCACAGTTTCAGTGCGTGCTTGCATATCAGGCACCTGTGTGTCCATGGAATGCCAACTCTTCCAACTTGCCCTGCTTCAACAACTGGTTTGAAAAGCGTGAGCAAGTATGGGAACGCATGCACTGACACTTGGAAAGAGTAGCAGAAACCATTAAGAGGTCTGCAGCTTGAAACAGAGGAGAAACTCCTTATCTCAACCTGGAAGACAGAGTTTGGCTAGCCACCAGAGATATCAGAGATTTAAGGCTCACTCACAACCCGCCGTATGTGCTACTAAGGGTGGTCTACAGTAAAAAATTTGGCAAAACCGTGCTTGAGACTTGCGTGACACTTGCGTGTGTTCAGCACTGTAGAAGGTCGCAGACTAGCCGTGGAGACTTTTGGTCCTGCACATGCAAATTCTACAGGCCTTGTGAAAAATCAAGAACGCATACACCATGTACGGGACCCGTACTCCTTTTGTACACCTGAACCAAGTCAGCAGCGCGGCTAGTAGGGGCTTTGCGATGACAGTAAGACGCACAAGTGACGCACGGTCATTGTACGAGTGACGTGCCTCAGAAGTACTACACAAGTACTCCACACTTGCTATTTGTGCAGCCCCCAAGACAGAAGTACATCTCACTTTCTACCCCTATGTGTGGCGTGCACACAGCGCACGCGACCTGCATGCGACACAAGGGGCAACATGAGGGGTATATATATTGGGGAGGAACCAAGGAACCGACCATGTAATGTGTAGCATTGTAAAAGGGAAGAAGATGGCTGTCGCCATACCGCCGCAACGACTGAGGGAGTTGGACCCTTGTAGGCAGGTGATAGAACCTGAGGAGCAGCACGAAGCGATATTGTTCTTCAGCCGAAAGACAGATGCAGAATGCTGCAGACACGCTGGTTTCATACCCACTCCTGGCTTGCATCACACGCAAGTCATGAGAGATTGTCACATGCTAATCACATGCGCCACACATGCTTCACAAGTGTATCCCATACTCGTAGCGCAGGAAACTGGTAAAATGCAAGTCACATGTACTCCACACTCACTGAACACACACTGATCACATGCGTCAGACATACGCTTTCCATGGGCTAATGGCGCAATTTTTCCCACGCCTTGAGGAAGTCAGGCGTGCAACCTGTACTTGACAAGTACTTTGCCTGTACTCCTCCCCCAAACTTTCCCCCGGGTTAACCGCGACCCTGCAGCACGGCTGCGAGCTACCAAACCCTGCGACCCATGCGTGTCCAAAACACTTACGGTGGGTTGTGAGTGTGGCATTACCTGGCTGCTGGAAACTTAAGGCTCTGTTACATTCGCACCAGAATCCGATAAGGATCGATCAAGCTTGTGACTTTTTTTTTTTAAACCTTGAACTGGTTTTGCCCTTTGGATTTGTTTTTGTACTCATCTCATTATCTCTAGCCGCTTTATCCTGTTCTACAGGGTCGCAGGCAAGCTGGAGCCTATCCCAGCTGACTACGGGTGAAAGGCGGGGTACACCCTGGACAAGTCGCCAGGTCATCACAGGGCTGACACATAGACACAGACAACCATTCACACTCACATTCACACCAACGGTCAATTTAGAGTCACCAGTTAACCTAACCTGCATGTCTTTGGACTGTGGAGGAAACCGGAGCACCTGGAGGAAACCCACACAGACACGGGGGGAACATGCAGACTCCACACAGAAAGGCCCTCGCCGGCCACGGGGCTCGAACCCAGACCTTCTTGCTGTGAGGTGACAGCGCTAACCACTACACCACCGTGCCGACTTGTTTTCATACTATATATCAGTAAAATAACGGAATTGCAATTGCATTCATTCTTGTCTATTTAATGCATACACCATGACACACTAACGCAACTATCCAGCATCCTCTATTAGGAAGCAAAGATGAACATAATATAAGTATAAGTAACATACAGGGGTTAAAGTGGAATATGGATCACTTTGACAGTGATTATTAATCTATTAATAATCAGATTGTTAGTGCAATAAAAAATGGCTTTCCTGTATACACCTCAACAATTAAGGGCACTCCAAATGAAATTTATATCCGATTGAATGAGGTGGATAATCTTCAATAACTGATTAACTAGAACGGTATTAGCCAGGGTTTATGTTACAGATTGAATCTGTACCAATAATTATGAGGTTTGATGGGCAGTAGTATGAGCATAAAATGAATTTCCTTCATTTTGATACAAGACAAAAAAAACCCAACAACCCTGACCTCAGTAAAGCTGGCACAGCATTTGACTTTCGTTTGACATTCTGAGACTGTTTATTCTTATGCCGTTATTCATATACAATTGCTTTCAATTGTAAAAGATTTGTACATTATTTATACGGATGAATTATATATGCATTTCAAGTTGTTTTAAATAACAAGGGGCCATTGTTCCTGAATTTCAGGAATTTCAGAAACGTGAAATGCCAAGCAACTTCATTACAGTTACAAACCCTTATTCTCGCTGGCTGTTCAATCCCACTTGGATAAGTTTTTTTGCTGAGACTGAAATAATTTAAAAGTTGTTAACAACACAAGCATTGTGATTGAAATGTTGAATATGCTTCGCAAACTCACACTCTATTAACACTGACACTTTCCTCCCCGCATGAGCATAACATGCATATAAATGGCCAGTTTACAAAACTTGAAATATAGCTCTTACCACAGTGTAGACGAAGTTCACCATGGAAATCATAAAGTTCATCCTGAATGTCCTCAGGACATGGACAGTCCTCACCCATACTGAAATTTAACAGCATGTTTATCTGAAAAAAACAAAAACAAATATTGCACAGCCCAGGGACATTATTTGTGCTATAAAATTATCAAACATTAATATAAAACAAAGTTAAAAAAAAAAGGAAAGTCAACATAATTGTGGGGCGGCACAGTGGTGTAGTGGTTAGCACTGTCACCTCACAGCAAGAAGGTCCTGAGTTCGAGCCCAGTGGCCTTTTTGTGCGGAGTTTGCGTGTTCTCCCCGTGTCTGTGTGGGTTTCCTCCGGTTTCCCCCACAGTCCAAAGACATGCAGGTTAGGCTAATTGGTGGCTCTAAATTGACTGTAGGTGTGAATGTGAGTGTGAATGGTTGTGTCTATGTGTTAGCCCTGTGATGACCTGGCGACTTGTCCAGGGTGTACCCCGCCTCTCGCCCATAGTCAGCTGGGATAGGCTCCAGCTTGCCTGAGACCCTGTAGGACAGGATAAGCAGCTACAGATAATGGATGGATGGACGGAACATAATTGTGATGGGTTTTGGTAGTTAAAATTATCTTCTTTGTCCAAAGAGATGAAGTCATCAACCAGTCTATCAAATAATATTCTATCCACAGTCACTGGATATGAGCAGTCGCGCGCTCTGATTGGCTACTCTACTACTAGGTTATCAGCTCATATACCATGAATAGAGAAAAACAAAATGGCAGAGCATGTTGCTCAACCAGCCGAGGACAAAATAAAATCTCTACTCGAAAACGAAACCAAAAAAAATACAAAAAAGAAACAAAATATGGAACAAAAGTATTTGATGGTAAGAACGTATAATTTTTTAAATTTTTCAAGAATTATTAATCTAGCATTTTTCACAAATTGCTACTGTCATTTCGCCTGTTTGTTTACATTCTACATGCCTTGTCAGCTATCAGCTCATGCATGACTCGATTTTGTGGAATAATTGTTCAATATATCTCAAGGATTTGAAGAATGTGAAGGATTTTGGTTTGTTTGTTTTTTCTTTCCAGCTCTCACAATGTTTGTAATCAACAGATGTTGCTTTCCTTGGCTGACCTGTTCAATGTCTGATTGTTAGTACACCAGTGGTTTCTTTATTTTTTTTTCCAAGAGATTCCAAATTGCTGTATTGGCTATGGCTCTGATTGATTTTCCCTCTTTTCTCAGCTTCAAAATGGCTTTCTTTCTCCCATTGACAGCTCAAAAGGCTCAAACCAAACCCAAACATTCAGAAGTATTGATTGCTTAAACAATCGTTCTAAAAAAGGCACACCTGGGAAACCAGAAACATTTGTCAGTCCCATGTTCCAATATTTTTGAGCACTTGAAAATCAGTGGGTTCAAACAAAATGCGCCATGTTGTGAGAGTTTTTTTAAACACTCTACATGTAAATATCAGGAAATGACAGCTGAAATTCTGATCTATCATTGCATATTCATCTTTGGATCTCAAAGCTAAATGTCTTCAGTGTAAAAGAGAAACAAAAGAATTGGCCTTGCTGTTCCAATACTTTCAGAGGGGGCTATATATACACCACAGTACAGTAAAATGTTTGAATCTGAAGATGTTATTATCTATAATTGATGATAACACCACAGCTCAAACAATAGTAACAACTCTAATATTAATGATAGTTTAGATTAATACACTATTTCTTATATGTTGTCATTTCTATAGTGACAGCTTTTAGACATAATCTAAGCCTAATAATAAATGATTACAAGACATGTTGCAGTTTAACAAAGAAAAGGTACAATTATTGAAATGGTGACAGAAAAGTAAGGAGACATTTATTTAAGGTTTATGGAAGGAATCTGGAAAGCTGGTGTTTTGTAAAAGTCAGTACATTTTCTGATACGGACATTAGTAACCATTTATTAACTGAGCACAAAGTCTTTACGGGAAAATATCAGACCTTAGTCTTTTTGTACGGCTCGGTCCGGACAAAAAAAACAACCAAACAAACAAACAAACAAAAAAAAAACCATGGGTGCAGGCACTAGGACCATGTGGAAAGAGCACCTGCTCAAAAACAGGAGAGCCTGCAGGCACTAGGACCATGGAGAAACAGCCACTGCTCAAGGTGCCGGTTTCCCATCTGCTTCGCTCTCCTCTCGTGTGCTCAAAAATGATTCAAACAATACTTAACAATGTCAGAACCCCCCAAGCGACAAAAGATGGAGGACATACAACAATTAAAAAAAAATGTAAGTAATGTCTTCAGACACACTTCATATTAAGTTAGCTAACATTATGTTACAAGTATTCATACTGAGATCATGTTACATGATCACTCTGTAAATATCAAGTTAGCTAGCCATAGAAAATTATTTATTTTTTACATTTTATTTCAAACGAGCACAGTCAGTCTACTACTGTACTTCACTCAACACATAACTCAGAGTAGTGGTAGGCAGTGGAGAGGGGAGTGAAAACACATTACAGCAAGAAATTACAGCTATCCGACTTTCTCATTAGAATTATAAATCAATTAGAACTATAAATGGTTCCTATGTCATTTTAATCTCTAAATCACTACAGTATAATACTTTCATTCATGAAAGTATTTTTATTTGGAAAGAATTTCTTATGTCTGTAACTCAGCACATTGTTCTAATTGTTCTAAAAATTGTTCTAATTGTTGTTCTAAAATAAATGTGAAGGCTTAAATATGACTCCTTTAACTGTTTGTTTAGGTCCAAATACTCTGTAAGAGGAACCATGGGGAGGGGTCCTGCAGGTGACCGTCTTCATCCAGCACCCCTAACCAGTAAACTCAGGGGAAACACTGGACACTATAACCATAATATGCTAATTGGACATTTTAATATTTTTCCTGGTCACAAAAGACCTAAATTAATTTGTCATATAATCAACAGTGTCTTCATGAATGTGCTGTGGCTCTGACTATGAATGTGCAGGATGACTTTAGGATCAGGAAACACTGCTTTCAGACACAGGCATTACACCAACAAGAGTGCTCTGAGAGCACAATATCCCCCGCTGGCAACTACGCCATAACTCTGGTAAAATGCGACTGAATTGAACAAAATTGGAATGTGCGTATTACCGACATATAACAAACAATCCTGCCAAGTTTCATGAAATTCCTCCAAAAATTGTGAGAGGAGTTGATTTCAGAAGGTGAGTACCCTTCCCGGGACGGACGGATGGACATTGCTACGACATAAATCCCCCTTCGGGCCTTTCCGCCAGCGGGGAATAAAAACTTTTTGCCAAATTACATGAAATTCCTCCAAAAATTGTGAGGGAAGTTGATTTCAGAAAGCAAGCACATCTTGAGGAAATTGCCAAAGTACAAGTTTGTTAATAAATCAAGGGCATAACTCTGGTAAAATTTGCCCAAATTAAACAAAATTTCAATATGCGGATAACGGTCATATAACAAAGCCTTTTGCCAAGTTTGGTGAAATTCCTCCACAAACTGTGAGAGGAGTTGATTTCAGAAGAACATATGTACACCCTCATGAAATTGTCAAAGTACAAGTTATTTAATCAAGGGTCAAAACTCTGGTAACATTTTCACAAACGAAATTAAATCGCAATGTGTGTATTAGCGTCACATAACAAGGCCTTTTGCCAAGCTTCGAGAAATTCGTCCAAAAATTGTAAGAGGAGTTTATTTCAGGGGCGGCACGGTGGTGTAGTGGTTAGCGCTGTCGCCTCACAGCAAGAAGGTCCGGGTTCAAGCCCCGTGGCCGGCGAGGGCCTTTCTGTGTGGAGTTTGCATGTTCTCCCCGTGTCCGCGTGGGTTTCCTCCGGGTGCTCCGGTTTCCCCCACAGTCCAAAGACATGCAGGTTAGGTTAACTGGTGACTCTAAATTGACCGTAGGTGTGAGTGTGAATGGTTGTCTGTGTCTATGTGTCAGCCCTGTGATGACCTGGCGACTTGTCCAGGGTGTACCCCGCCTTTCGCCCGTAGTCAGCTGGGATAGGCTCCAGCTTGCCTGCGACCCTATAGAACAGGATAAAGCGGCTACAGATAATGAGATGAGATGAGTTTATTTCAGAAGGCAAGCACACCTTTATGAAATTGTGAAAGTACAAGGTTGTTAATCAAGGGCCTCAACTCTGGTAAAACACGACCGAATTGAACAAAATAACAATATGCGTACTACCGACATATAACAATGCCTTTTGCCAAGTTTGGTGAAATTCCTCCAAAAATTGTGAGAGGAGTTGATTTCAGAAGGTGAGCACCTTTTCCTGGAATGGACGGACGGACGGAAATCGCCACGACATAATCCCCCTTCGGGCCTTTCAGCCAACGGGGGATAAAAAACTGTAGAAGTAAAGAATGTTGTGAACGTTTAACAGCATACCTGTTCCTGTGGTGGTGAGCGGAACTCTTTAGTCTTCTTGGCAGTAACAGCAGCAGACATGTTGAGGGCAAGCATTAACTCATTGTAACGAAACTTCTGGTTGAACTGCAGCTTTGACACAAAGCTGTCAGAGAATGACACAATGGCCTCTATACGGTGCCTCAGCTCACAGTCGCAGAAGTACTGAAGAAGTTTGCACATCTGAAATGAATTACAGAAACAGAATAAAAGTTCAGTGTGAATGGTTGTCTGTGTCTACAGGTATGTGTCAGCCCTGTGATGACCTGGCGACTTGTCCAGGGTGTACCCCACCTTTCGCCTGTAGTCAGCTGGGATAGGCTCCAGCTTGCCTGCGACCCTGTAGAACAGGATAAAGCGGCTAGAGATAATGAGATGAGATGAGAATAAAAGTTCTTCATACATATACGCTTACATACATGTCAACCTTTGGTCAATCAAACCTGTATAACCAACCTCCAAAATCCGTATTTCCCTTATAAAATCCGTATAAGATGCAAATTAAAATAAGTTACCTAAAATTTGAATGATAATTAACAATGATATATCCAAGTTACTTTTTATTCAATATTAATAACAATAAACCTTCAGAATGAATACAAAGCTCCAATGTTTGACAAAAATACAAAGTGTCACTCTAATGTTCTGAATTGTACTCCATGACAGCTTTTTTTAGCACGCTGCACCAATCCCTCACGAGGCTGCATGTCACAGCAAGTGTCTGTGTTGATCTTGCCGGAGTGCCCATTCAGAATCTTTTCAGTCGCTATTGAAAGTCGCTCAGGTGGAAATACGCGTTTCAAACAAAATGTTACTTCCCGGTTGGCGGGATTCTCGCAATGCGGTGTGCGCATGATCAAAAGTGGAACGAAGTCTCGCTACCACAAGATAACGCGTGATTTCATAAGACTCTTTACTGGCTGTCTGTGGTGTACAGTACGTTTGTAAATGTTATGCGCTCTTTTATCATCGTGGGAATTGATTATAGCTCTAAATTAATATTGAAGTTTTTAAAGAATCCGTATAACTTTATTTGTATGCCCGTATACTACGTTTATTGAATCAAATCCGTATAAAATACGGACATTCCGTATAGGTTGACATGTATGCGCTTAATTAAATCCTTTAAGTTTCTTTAAATGTTTAAGGTGAAATCCTGAACTATTTGGCTTTTCAGAAGACAATCATTGCATAATTTGTACTATGTGTAATTAAAACTAATTTCCTTACCCAGAAATCAAGAGTATTGTTATACCTGCAGTTTGACTGATTCTGGCAATTTCTTCTCCAGCAATCCCTTTATTGGCTGCTTTGTATCTTTGGCTTCCTCCTCTCCAGCCTCTACTGCCTTCTCTTCTGCTCCTGTCATCCCCTCTTTTTCTGTAGCTTCCCCCATTTCATCTGCTTTCTGCTCCCCAAAGACGTGCGGTTCGATGAGGAGCAAGATCTTGTGAACATCCTGGCTTGTTAGCACACCCATGGTTAGCAGCGTGCTAATCAGTCGGAGAATTGGCACAAACTGATACTCCACACTGCCTCCTACAGGATCTCGAATGTGGTCTCCTCCACCCTGAACAGCCTCCGTTAGCATGCCGATTGCCTTCTCCCTGAGCACATGTAGAGGAATTTCTGGAGTGTAAAGATACTGGTCACGCTTTGGAGTGATGAAGCATGGTGGAGCAAAGCTAAGGCTGGGTTTTAGAGATGTACTGAGTCCTACACCAGGTGGCTGGTGTTGCTTGGATGTATCCGGAAAGAGTCGGATGCTGCGCGTCTCTGCTGTGATTGGGATGATGAACTCATTGTTCATCATAAGCTGGGCAGCTTTAGCTGTCTCGAGGTGGATACTGATGAGAACATTGTAAAAGCCTTGGCGCAGCATGCCAGACAAGTATTGGTTGTCAATAATGTAAAGGAGCTGTGACTGGTCAAGGTGGCTGCAGAGAGCGTGGGCTACACGGGTGTTACCAAGGGCACAGAGAGCACAGTAAAGTTTCAGGGTGTGATAATGGAATGTGCGCAGGTCTTCCTGCTCAGAAAGTTCCATGATATCCACACACCTGTGTAAGACAAATGAAAAGTTACCCATATTCAACATGCTGCAACTGAACAACTCCAATTCAGTGGTCAGCAAGTGAAGTTTATGTAAGTCTAAACACGCTAACTTGTTCCACACTAGCTTTCCATCACTCATGTCATCTTTTGGCAATATCAGCATATATCACTGGGTAACAACTTGTTTCAGGTCAAGGCAACTGGACCTCGGGGGAAAAATGTGAATCTTTCCTGGACAGTGTAAACTTGTACAGTGGTGCTTGAAAGTTTGTGAACCCTTTAGAATTTTCTATATTTCTGCATAAATATGACCTAAAACATCATCAGATTGTCACACAAGTCCGAAAAGTAAATAAAGAGAACCCAGTTAAACAAATGAGACAAAAATATTATACTTGGTCATTTACTTATTGAGGAAAATGATCCAATATTACATATCTGTGAGTGGCAAAAGTATGTGAACCTTTGCTTTCAGTATCTGGTGTGACCCCCTTGTGCAGCAATAACTGCAACTAAATGTTTCCGGTAACTGTTGATCAGTCCTGCACACCGGCTTGGAGGAATTTTAGCCCATTCCTCCATACAGAACAGCTTCAACTCTGGGATGTTGGTGGGTTTCCTCACATGAACTGCTCGCTTCAGGTCCTTCCACAACATTTCGATTGGATTAAGGTCAGGACTTTGACTTGGCCATTCCAAAACATTAACTTTATTCTTCTTTAACCATTCTTTGGTAGAACGACTTGTGTGCTTAGGGTCGTTGTCTTGCTGCATGACTCACCTTCTCTTGAGATTCAGTTCATGAACAGATGTCCTGACATTTTCCTTTAGAATTCGCTGGTATAATTCAGAATTCATTGTTCCATCAATGATGGCAAGCCGTCCTGGCCCAGATGCAGCAAAACAGGCCCAAACCATGATACTACCACCACCATGTTTCACAGATGGGATAAGGTTCTTATGCTGGAATGCAGTGTTTTCCTTTCTCCAAACATAACGCTTCTCATTTAAACAAAAAAGTTCTATTCTGGTCTCATCCGTCCACAAAACATTTTCCAATAGTCTTCTGGTTTGTCCACATGATCTTTAGCAAACTGCAGATGAGCAGCAATGTTCTTTTTGGAGAGCAGTGGCTTTCTCCTTGAAACCCTGCCATGCACACACTGCAAAAAACTGAAAACTGAATTTGAGGGGAAAATGACTTAATACCAGTGAAATGATCTTGCTGCATGGACAGATATTTTTACTTGAGAAGACATCTTAGAATAAGTTGGTTGCAATCTAGAACTAGGATTAATAATCTTAGAATTGGTGTCTTGTATACTTCTAATAGGAAATGCGAGATCGTTTCAACTATTTTCAAGATATTTTCACTTGCTAAGACATCATTTTTTGCAGTGCATCATTGTTGTTCAGTGTTCTCCTGATGGTGGACTCATGAACATTAACATTAGCCAATGTGAAAGAGACCTTCAGTTGCTTAGAAGTTACCCTGGGGTCCTTTGTGACCTCGCTGACTATTACACGCCTTGCTCTTGGAGTGATTTTTGTTGGTCGGCCACTCCTGGGGAGGGTAACAATGGTCTTGAATTTCCTCCATTTGTACATACTCTGTCTGACTGTGGATTGGTGGAGTCCAAACTCTTTCGAGATGGTTTTGTAACCTTTTCCAGCCTGATGAGCAACAACGCTTTTTCTGAGGTCCTCAGAAATCTCCTTTGTTCATGCCATGATACACTTCCACAAACATGTGTTGTGAAGATCAGACTTTGATAGATCCCTGTTCTTTAAATAAAACAGGGTGCCCACTCACACCTGATTGCCATCCCACTGATTGAAAACACCTGACTCTAATTTCACCTTCAAATTAACTGCTAATCCTAGAGGTTCACATACTTTTGCCACTCACAGATATGTAATATTGGATCATTTTCCACAATAAATAAATGACCAAGTATAATATTTTTGTCTCATTTGTTTAACTGGGTTCTCTTTATCTACTTTTAGGACTTGTGTGAAAATCTGATGATGTTTTAGGTCATATTTATGCAGAAATATAGAAAATTCTAAAGGGTTCACAAACTTTCAAGCACCACTGATTTTGGAACATCAATCTTTTTCCATTCTTCAACAATGACCTCTTTTAGTGACTGGATGCTGGATGGAGAGTGATGCTCAACTTGTCTCTTCAGAATTCCCCATAGGTGTTCGATTGGGTTCAGATCAGGAGACATACTTGGCCACTGAATCACTTTCACCCTGTTCTTCTTCAGAAATCCAACAGTGGCCTTAGATGTGTGTTTAGTCATGTTGGAAAAGTGCACAACGACCAAGGGCACATAGTGATGGTAGAATCTTCTCTTTCAGTATAGAGCAATACATCTGTGAATTCATGATGCCATCAATGAAATGCAGCTCCCCGACACCAGCAGCACTCATGCAGCCCCACATAAGGACACTGCCACCACCATGTTTCACTGTAGGCACCATGCAGTTTTCTTTGTATTCTTCACCTTTGCGACGCCATACAGTTTTGAAGCCATCAGTTCCAAAAACATTTATCTTGGTCTCATCACTCCAGAGTATAGAGTCCCAGTAGGCTTCATCTTTGTCCGCATGGACCCTGGCAAACTCTAGGCGGGCTTTTTTGTGCCTGGGCTTTAGGAGAGGCTTCTTTCGTGGACGGCATCCATGCATGCCATTCCTCTGCAGTGTACGCCGTATTGTGTCACGGGAAATAGTCACCCCAGTTTGGCTTTCTACTTCTTTAGATAACTGCAGTGAACTTGCATGCCGATTTTCTTCAACCCTTCTCATCAGAAGACGCTCCTGTCGAGGTGTTAACTTCCGTGGATCACCTGGACGTCTCTGTGAGATGGTTGCAGTTCCATCTTTCTTAAATTTTTGTACCACTTTTGCTACAGTATTCTGACTGATAAGTAAAGCTTTGCTGATCATCTTGTAGCCTTCACCTTTGTGGTGTAAAGAAATTATTTTTTGGGGGGAATTCTGAAGAGACAAGTTGAGCATCACTCTCCACCCAGCATCCAGTCACTAAAAGAGGTCATTGTTGAAGAATGGAAAAAGATTGATGTTGCAAAATGTCGCCAAATTGTTCATTCCATGCCTAGAAGACTTGGTGCTGTCATTAAAACTCATGGAGGCCATACAAAGTACTAGATGTAGTTTTCGTTGTGGGGTGTACTCATTTTTGCACCACCCTAATTTGAGTAAAACTGAAAAATGTGTAATCTAAGTTATATTATTAACCTTACTTTCATGTTATAAGTTAAACAGATGTTATATTAAACTTTGCCTTGTCAACAATTTTGGAAATTGTTTGTGTTCATTGAGATATTGTTTAAAATGTTACTTTTCAAAGGGGGTGCACTCATTTACACTCAGCACTGTGCTGTATATTCATAATTTTTGTCTTTGTACTATGTGATTGTTCGGTGTAATCACCATCACCACTATAAGGTGTCAAGGAGTTTTGCCACTGTTTCACTCATTAGGGATATAGACCCAATTTCTACAGAGCTGTATTATGACCATGTCAAGTAATTCGTAGTTACATTTAGTATATGTGTGTGCAGTAACTGTCCTGGGAAAAGGAAGCATCTCAAATAAAGCAGACTACAGGCAGAGCATTGTGGATCCATAAGAAAAAGGTTAATTGTGAGCTTATGATATAAGCAAGGGCTTCTGAATGTTTGTTCCTTCCACCTGTATTCAGTGGTTAACATGAAAAGGAAGTGCATAATCTACATGGGTACCCCTCCCATTTTTCACATTTTTCATTTGTCACAGAAAAGCCATTCAAATGGCAGATACCTACAGTACCAGTCAAAAGTTTGGACACACCTTCAAATTCAATTATTTTTCTTTATTTTTATTAATTAAAAGTCACTTCATGTCTTAAAGTAATGATGGGCGTTATTTCTCTTTATTTAGTTAAGCGGTTCAGGATTTACAAGATCAACTGTGAGCTACTACTCATTTACGTATCCCCCCCGCTCTCACTTATATCAGAATGCAAACAATCGAAGGAATGGGACACTTATTATGAATGTTGACTTCAACAAATAATTAACCCTGAAACAAGTAAGTAAAGAGCAGTGTTCTCCCCAGGGATTTCAAATAACATCCTGGTAAACTGGCATTTCGAAATAGTATTTTGCTTCTTGAAACAGCATCAAAATCCACCCTATATGTTTCATAAATACATTCAGTCGGTAAACAGGAAGTCGATGTGCGACAGACCTGAAAACAGTATACATGGTATAGAACCCCAAGTAGCTATGATTTGTGGTTGCTGAGAAAAAGGGTGTGTAGGACGGACAGCGATACGGACGGACAGAGGTAAACCAGTATACCCCCCTCCTTTGGAGCGGGGGTATAAAAAAATTATTACTACAGTCGAGAAATAAGGCTATTTACTGTATTTTTATTATTTACTATTCACTGTTTGATCTCAAATGCATTAAGAAGGCAAGCAATTGCACTAATTATCTTTTAACATGACACCTGTTAATTGAAAAGTGTTCCAGGTGACGAACTCATGAAGCTGGTTAAGAGAATGCCAATAGTGTGCAAAGCGTCATCAAGGGAAACACTGCCTACGCTGAAGAATCTAAAATATGAAATATAGTTTTGAAGTCTTCAGTATTGCTCTACACTGTCAAAAATAATCAAAATACAGAAAAACCTGTGAATGAGTAGAGGTGGACAAAGTACCCAACTTCATTACTTAAGTCAAAGTACAGATCCCACTGGTCAAATGTTACTCTGATACAAGTGAAAGCTCCCCAGTCAAATTTTTACTTAAGTTAAAGTACCGAAGTACCTGCTTTTAAAAATACTTAAGTACTAAAAGTACATTTTCTGTCAACACATTATTGTATTATTGCCAGAGCGCTTACAAAACCTAACGCCGTTACCAAAGACAGAAATGTGAATTCACAAAATGAACGCATGCTGTGCATCATGGTGGTTTAACGTTAAGCTAGCTAGTCAATGAAGCTCCACCTGACATGCAAGCAAACTCTTTTCAAACTCAAAATCATATTGTGTAACTAACGTTACTAGAAAATAAAGATTTCTACATTCTGTTTATTTGGCAAGATTATGCTAAAACATATTTCTGAAAGGACTTCAGATAAAATAACATTATTCATGTTAGCATAACTCAGTTTTTACATGCTAACTAACAGTGTCCAAGTTAACTAGCTATGTGTTAACGTTAGCTGTAAACAAGGCGATGGCAACTTGGTGGGCAAATCCATAGAAAGTCATTTGACTAACCAGACTGCACAGCTATTGCAACGTTATCGCTAGCTCTAAAAGCACAGACAATTTCGTTGCAAGCTTTCTCTTGGAATAAAACATTTACAGACCTCAATATGCTTCCGCGGATTGGTTGGCAAGTTTTTGTAGCCTGTGATGTGGTTCATTTTCAGCAAACAAAGCAAACATTTAAAACGAAACGAATCTTTAATCCATTCAGAAAACTGAAACATGGGTTCTAGCTATAGCCATGGGTGTGTGCATTCTCCAGAAGAACTGCCTCCTTCCATTCTGTCATCAACTGATTGTGTTCAAATAACGCTGCTGAGAAATCACTGAACTAGATTTTATCCAGTCTATGGACGTGACGTGACCCGAGTGATTACTGATCGGCTGTCTCAGTGTCACCTGCGAAAAAAAACAACCACGTTTTAGAAAAGAAAAGAAAAAACTTCGACTTTCAAAGCTGCTTCATAGTAACAAGGACCTTGATAGAAGTGTAGTGGAGTGAAAAGTACACTGTGGTTGGTTGAAGAGAGCAACTGGACTTGCTTGAAGATTCTTGAAAACGTTTCGCCTCTCATCCTAAAGGCTTCCTCAGTTCTGTCTGACTAATAGGGAGTATCCGGTATTTATCCTCTCATGGATCATCATAGAATCCGAATCAGAATGCTAATGGCTGCATTGTAGGTGGCCGATAAAAGATGTCATAGACACCCACCTCTGTTCAATGATGGTCGTTCCAGGTTGACAAAAATGAACGATCCTCTCTGGCTAAGATGTCTGCCAGTTTTCTGGAAGTCCTCTCATGCTCCCGCACCAGTCGAAGGGATCTCATTCCAAAGTGCGTAGAAACATATCTGTGAAGAATCTCAGTCATCCAGGTACATAGTAATCTGTGGTTGGTTGAAGAGAGCAACTGGACTTGCTTGAAGATTCTTGAAAACGTTTCGCCTCTCATACATTTTCAAGAATCTTCAAGCAAGTCCAGTTGCTCTCTTCAACCAACCACAGATTACTATGTACCTGGATGACTGAGATTCTTCACAGATAAGTGAAAAGTACAATATTTGCCCTTCGATTGTAGTGAAGTTAAAGTCATAAATTTCCAAAAATAAAAAAACTCAAGTAAAAGTACAGATACTCAAAAAGTGTACTTAAATACAGTACTCAAGTAAATGTACTTTGTTACTGTCCACCTCTGTGAATGAGCAGGGGTGTCCAAACTTTTGACTGGAACTGTATGTCGGACAAAGGAAGAACTACTTGCCAAGGTTACTGCTTTACCTACGAGTTGTGAAAGATTTACAGAGATCATTTACTTGGGAACAAATGGATGTGATCACGAACTTGGAAACGGAGTTAGTATTCGGGGTGATCATGCCCTTCTTGTGTATTCATATGCAGAGTACAGTACAATGTATAGTATTATTGATAAATGCATATTTTTTACATCACAGACAGTAAAAATACAGAGTGCCTTCAAATTATGTACGTAATAACCATTGAAGAAATGGTACCCTTTTAGAAAATATGGCGTTGTATCTGCTGGAGAATAATTGTTAATGTATGTAACTGGATATGAATTAATAACCTAGACCAGTTATGTTCCGAGCTAACATAGGTGAAGTCGAGGTTGGGTAAGTGTATGTGTAAACAAACCGGTTTTCCTCTGGAATGTGCACTGCCAGCATCTGCAGAGGCTCCAGACATTGCACCTGCCAGCCATGTCTCTCACTCACACGAGCCGTGTCCACCTTCAGAAAGGTGTTGGGCATCCGGCTCCACAAAACCGATTTAATGGTCTGGATATCCAAACGAGGAGGACACTGAGGGATTGGGTTCTTGTGTTCGCTCTTAAAAATTGCTGATGAAAGGGGCATAGCATTCTGTAGCGGAGAGATCAG
This sequence comes from Neoarius graeffei, assembly GCF_027579695.1. Taxonomy (NCBI): domain Eukaryota; kingdom Metazoa; phylum Chordata; class Actinopteri; order Siluriformes; family Ariidae; genus Neoarius; species Neoarius graeffei. Next base: position 42,905,766 of record NC_083579.1, on the reverse strand, counting down.
GAAAAACATTTCCGTGGCTTGCTGCCGAAACTTAGGGTAGATATCGCCATAAGAAAGTGTGCACGTGTGAAAAATGTAAATATATATATGAGTGATTCCATGCTTATGGGTACTGAAATGGGGACATGAACTTATTTTTAAAAATTCACCTAAAACCATTTCTTTTTTTACCATCAGGTCACAAAACATGTAATCTTTAATGAATGATATGTTAAAAGATAACTTTAATTTTCTGAGATGTAATAAAAACATATTTATATGCCAAAGTCAGAACGTAACAGAAGTGTTGTGGACATATATATTCTCAATTTTAACAATGTAGAATTACTTTTTGAAACATAGGAAGGTGATGTTTTAGCAAATATAATTAATAAACATGTGTAGTAGAATAAACATACACATTCTTTCAATAAGATTAACATGGTATAGAGCTAGATTGTAATTAATTTGTAACAGACGCGAGATGGACAATCGTAACAGAAGTAATGTAACAGACATCATTTTGGAACTCATAGGCTTGACTTTGGCATATAAATATGTTTTTATTACATCTCAGAAAATTAAAGTTATCTTTTAACATATCATTCATTAAAGATTACATGTTTTGTGACCTGATGGTAAAAAAAGAAATGGTTTTAGGTGAATAAGTTCATGTCCCCATTTCAGTACCCATAAGCGTGGAATCACTCATATATATATTTTTAAAGTCTATAAATAAATGTTCTAAAACATTTGTCTCCAATGGCTTAGAAAGAGTACTATGCATTTAATGTTCTGATGCTGAACTAAGAAATAAGTTTCAATATTTTTGATCATTTTCAAATTATCGTAGGACTCATAATCCACCACAAGGAAAATGGAATACAGCTTCATTTGAATGACATTTATACAAAGCAGCTAATTTTCTACACAGCGGTCTTATCATTAGGGTGACACAATTACGGATCTCAGCTGTATTTAATGCCTTTTATACCAAGTGAAGTTTGCATGAGTTAGAGCCTGAGTAAACTGAACATTAATATGAGACACTTTCCATATGGTCGTCACATCAAGTCACATTTTGCACTGCACCTACTCGGATTTGTACAGCTGACGCATAGTGACTCCCGATGCATACAATGTTACAGAGAATTTATCAAGGTTACAAGAACAAGTATAACACAATACATTCAGATCCAAAACGCTGAAACAGGTCTTTGCTCTTTTAAAGGTAGACGGCCTTTCAGATTTTTCAAGTGTAGGTCAAAAAAAGAATTTTCCCTGACACCCAAGTATTTTTGCTTAGTGGACTGAATTCGAATCACAGACTTCCAATTTTATTAGTTTTTTTTTTTTTTAAATAGAACAATTAATGACTTTACGGCTACGTGGCCCTAAATTCTCCGCTATCTTTTCCTGCTTCACCATGACCCAATTCAAGATACTACTGTACGTCATGCATCACGTGGTGGGCTTTCCACGTTTGCGCAAGGCATTGTGGGATACAAATTTGAAACAGGAGAGAAAAATGGAGGACGCGAATGAAACGTGAAAGACCGACTACAGTAACGGAAAGCGAGAAGAAAAGACGCTATGTTGCGAAGGAAAGGAAACGCAGGACCAAAATAATAAATATTGGCGGTTGGCACCTCGGTGTGATCAGCTGTTTGTTTAGCGACAGAATGATGGAACTGTCAGTGCACGGTCAAAGGTAAACCTGTAGATGGCAGTAATGCAACCCTGTGGATGCCAGCTGCCGTAAAACCCAAAAGAAGAAGAAACAGGTAAACGTAAGCAGGTAAAACTGCGCATGCGCACACGGACTTCCTCTGTCTGCTTGACTTTGCGAAGTGCATATGATTTGCTCAGGAATGTCCTCAAAATAATTAACTTCCCAGTCACAGAACGGCCTGGTTTTTTTTTTTTTTAGATATTACATTAATAAACATAGATCACAATGACCAAATTTCAGAGGGAACTAAATTTCACTGATTTTATGAAATCCAAAGGCCGTCTAGCTTTAACATGCCATCCTATTATCCAAAGGGCCGTTACGATTCAGTGGGAATTAATCTAAAATGTGAACATCTTAAACTAATAATGTTTAATGTTTAGTGCATTTTCAGATAAGCATTCAATGAAATGACCATGAGATTAAAATCTCATGCAAATGTCTTTGGTTCCAGCTCTATCTTTAAAAACAAGTGGAGAGTTAAACTATTAGGGAAATACACTAACCTTGATCTTTGTCAATTCAAACTGGAACAGATTTGGACTGGTGGGACGGACAAACACAGCAGGGAAAAGCTTTGTATTTGGCTCCACCTGCACAACACAACCCATTTACACAACTCAACACATTTATCATCTTTAAGACAAACCACAGTAATGCATTCTAAGAAACGATTATAGAACAAATAGCTGATGTGAATTCTAGCAATTGCAATGGTTGCCATGGAAGTCACTGATGTGAAGTGGCTCTGAATTAGCAAATCATTTTAAAGGTACAGTATCAGTCCTTGTAAAATGAGTAGATTGTCTGTGTTTGAAGGATGCACGAGAGAGAAACAATAGGGAGGCTAGTAACTAGAGACCAGAATAGCTGAGTGGTTAGTGGGACTTAAGTTCCAATGGATGTGTGTCTGCATGGGTTCAAGCCCCACTCCTGGTATTTGGAGCTTTTTTTTTTTTTGTGGGTGGTGTAATGGTTAGTACTGTTGCCTCGCAGCAAGAAGGTTCTGGGTTCTAGCCCAGAACCTTGAGCAAGGCACTTAAAGTGCCATTCCACCACTGGATGTATTCTTTGGCATAAAATACAATATATTTTATGACAACATGACTAGAAAGAGAAATCTTTTAGCTTCAAAATGATATATCAAACATAATTTTTTGACAACGACAAGTATATTAATTTTGCGACCAAAGTCACCTACCCTTTTAATTTCCGCACGGTAGTGAAACGTGATGTCATCGGCAGGTTCCCCTTCTTGTGTACCACGTGTCGGTCTATTTTTAGACCAGGAAACCCCCAAAGTGAGAGAGTCATTTCTCCTCGTATATGGGGGCCAAAAAAATTGCGAAAAATTTTGAGCTAATCTTTCAGTTAGCTAGATTTATTGGTATTAGCTAGATTTATTGGTATTATTTTTATTGCGTTCTATCCGCCATTGCTGATAATATGTGTCACGTCACGTGGTACACAAGAAGGGGAACCTGCCAATGACATCACGGGCGGAAATTAAAAGGGTAGGTGACTTTGGTCGCAAAATTAATATACTTGTCAAAAAATTATGTTTGATATATCATTTTGAAGCTAAAAGATTTCTCTATCTAGTGATACCATTTATATATGTTGTCAAAATATATTGTATTTTATGCCAAAGAATACATCCAATGGTGGAATGGCACTTTAACTCCCAACTGCTCCCTGGGCACTTTAGCATAGCTGCCCACTGCTCTGGATATGTGTGTGCTCATTGCTCACTTGTGTGTGCATGCGTGTGTTTGCTGATTCCGATGGGTTAAATGCGGAGGAGGAATTTCACTGTGTGTTTAAGTCAGTGCTTGAGTGTACATGTGATAACTAAAAGCTTCTTAAATAAATGGGGAATTAATTTTTTAACAAATGGTGAGAAAAAAAATGAAAAGCTGAGTATGGCACAGGCACAGAATGAGGAAGATAAGATAATGAGGAAAAGGCAGAGGCAGAAAAGAGAAAATGCATGAATAAGAGCACTGAGAGAAGCCATGGCCTAATGGTTAGAGAAGCAGCTTTGGGACCAAAAGGTTGCTGGTTTGATTCCCTAGAACAGCTGAAGTGCCCTTGAGTAAGGCACCTAACCTCCAGCTACTACCCTGAGTATGTTGTCTGTCGCTCTGGATGAGAGTTTCCACTAAATGCCGTTAATTTAATGTAAAAAGCCAGCCAGATGACTCTTGAAAATGCTTTAACTGGCTCTTATGGAATGTTGCCAGTGGAGGTGTACGCATGTAGCATAAATCAAATATGAAACTAAGAAATGAGTTCTAATTGCTTTGAGGTCCAGATACATATGTATATTTAAAAAAAGATAGCAAAATAATGGCTTTATTTCACCCTCAAATAGAAATGGGCTTACTCTAATTTAATACACTACCGTTCAAAAGTTTGGGGTCACTTTGAAATGTCCTTATTTTTGAAAGAAAAGCACTGTTCTTTTCAATGAAGATCACTTTAAACTAATCAGAAATCCACTCTATACATTGCTAATGTGGTAAATGACTATTCTAGCTGCAAATGTCTGGTTTTTGGTGCAATATCTCCATAGGTGTATAGAGGCCCATTTCCAGCAACTCTCACTCCAGTGTTCTAATGGTATAATGTGTTTGCTCATTGCCTCAGAAGGCTAATGGATGATTAGAAAACCCTTGTACAATCATGTTAGCACAGCTGAAAACAGTTGAGCTCTTTAGAGAAGCTATAAAACTGACCTTCCTTTGAGCAGATTGAGTTTCTGGAGCATCACATTTGTGGGATCGATTAAATGCTCAAAATGGCCAGAAAAATGTCTTGACTATATTTTCTATTCATTTTACAACTTATGGTGGTAAATAAAAGTGTGACTTTTCATGGAAAACACAAAATTGTCTGGGTGACCCCAAACTTTTGAACGGTAGTGTACCTGCTCGTCAGTCTTGTCAATTTTCATACCCAATTGCCATTTCTAAATTGGCTCGGTTGAATACACTGCTAAGACAATTAATCTGCTTAGTTTCGAATGTAAAGGATATCTAGAGTGAGATGAAGACATAATTAGTGGGTCGCTGAAGAAGGCAAATTCTGTTGGACTCATTCAACACGATGGCTCTCTAAAATACCTTTTACTGATATGTAAAACTATCATAATGAATGTACTCTACACCGATCAGCCATAACATTAAAACCACTGACAGGTGACATGAATAGCATTGATTACTTCATTACAGTGGCACCTATCAAGGGGTGGGGTATATTAGGCAGCAAGAGAACAGTCATTTCTTGAAGTTGATGTGTTGGAAGCAGGAAAAATGGGCAAGCGTAAGGATCTGATCGACTTTGACAAGGGCCAAATTATTATGACTAGATGACTGGGTCTGAGCATCTCCAAAACGGCACATCTTGCAGGATGTTCCTGGTATGCCGTGGTTAATGCCTACCAAAAGTGGACCAAGGAAGGACAACTGGTAAACTGGCAACGGGGTCACGGGTGTCGAAGGCTCATTCATGCCTGTGGGGAGCGAAGGCTCGCCCCTTTTTTTTTTCTTTCTTTCTTTCTTTCTTTTTCTCCTTTTTCTTTTTGGCATTTTAATATTTTATTTCTACTATTGTTTAATTCTTATTATTTTCTTTTAATTCTTTTAATTCTTTTAATTAATTATTTTAGAATAAAGATAAAATTATTTTATGTAATTTTATTTCTCTATCGTTTACTGTTTTTGTTTTTACTTCTGTAAAGCACATTGAACTGCCATTGTGTATGAAATGTGCTATATAAATAAACTTGCCTTGCCTTGCCTAAGAGCTACTGCAGTACAAATTGGTGAAAAAGTCGATGCTGGCTGTGCTCGAAAGGTGTCAGAACGCACAGTGCATTACAGCTTGCTGCATATGCAGACTGGTCAGAGTGTCCATGTTGACTACTGTCTCCTACCGAAAGCACCTACAATGGGCATCAAAACTGGACCCTGGAGCAATGGAAGAAGGTGGCCTGGTCTGATGAATCACATTTTCTTTTACATCATGTTGCGAGCCAGATGCATGTGCATCACGTACCTGGGGAAAATACTGTACTGGTGCCAGGATGCACTATGGAAAGAAGGCAAGCCAGCGGAGGCAGCGTGATGCTCTGTGCAAAGTTCTGCTGGGGAACTTTAGGTCCTGGCATTCATGTGGATGTTTGATATGTACCACCTACCTAAACAGACCAAGTACACTCCTTCGTGGCAACAGTATTCCCTAATGGAAGTGGCCTTTTCAGCATAACAATATTCCCCGCCACACTGCAAAAACTGTTCAGAAACGGTTTGAGGAACATGATAAAGAGCTGACTTGGCCTGCAGATTACTTAGATCTCAATCCAATAGTGCATCTGTGGAATGTGCTAGACAAACAAGTCTGATCCATGGAGGACCTGCCTCACAACTTATAGTACATAAAGGATCTGCTGCTAACATCTTGGTACCAGATCCCACATCACAGGTCTTGTGGAGTCCACGCCTTGATGGGTCAGAGCTGTTTTGACAGCAAAAGGTGGAACTAACAATATTAGGCAGGTGGTTTAAATGTTATGACTGATTGGTGTATATTCTTTTTGAATCATAGGTCATGTCCATCTAAAGCAAAAAAAACCCAACAAAACCCAATTTCTATTCATCATGAACAGACCTGATATTGTTTGACTGGTCTTTGAATTTTTTTTATTTGGTCTTCACCAATTTTAAATATGCAAGTCCGTACGGTCTGAGACCAAAGCAAAACCAGGAGCACATAGTGTATACTGCTTAAAAATAGTGTATCCTGCCTTACGTACTGCTTTGTGAAAGCAATACGTTTACAAGATAACATACGTCGAAGATAACATAGCCCTACGGTATGTCACAGAGTAGCAGCAGCACTAAAATGTTGCACCTTTAGTTACCATCTATTACATCCACTAAAAGTGCAATGAGAAAAGCTCATGATGTTCATGTATGCCATAACAGAGAAGAGTACCTGATATGAGGTTGGAAGCTCTCTGCCATTAACAGTAAAGGCCACCAAGCCAGTAGCCAAATCAATGAGGCAACCAATTTCCAAATCCACATTACTTCTGCTGGAGGAGTGGCTGGAGCTAATGGCATCACCTCCCCACACCATGTAGCAGTTACTTCTTCTAACACTGCAAAACAGGGCTGGGTTAACCTGACTAGCATATATCACGACCAAAGTCGATCAAGGATGTCACTCTCATGGATGGAATTCAAGGATATACCTTTCATGGACCCGACCTCGCTCGTCCCCTAGTGTAACGGTCACGGATCGGTTCTTGCTGAGATTAAAGTAGTTGCTGTAGTAATGGTAGTCAGGTGTGACCCAGCCAACCCACACGCATGAGGGATCCTGACCAGCAAACACTCGTACTGAATGGTAGTACTGTGGAAAACAGTTAACTCACCATTACACTCCTACAGTAAGTAGTATGGATCAAGATTGAGTCCATGAACAGATTCATCAAAATGAAAATGCTTATTAGTTGGTTGAAATGCTTGCGAAAGTCTTGATTTTGACTGTCTCTGAGTAAGACCTGATATACGTCAATTCAGTACTTTTCTATGCCGCTGATCCATTGTGGATCGCTTGTGAGCTGGAGCCAATCCCAGTGGTCATTGGGCAATACGCAGGTTACACCCAAGACAGGGAGCTGGGAAGAGTACATGTATATACAAAACCACCTAAACACAGCGTTGGTCTTGTTCTGGGCCTCACTGTTCACAGGCTGGTCTCTGCAGTTTAAATCTTGGTCTGAGACTCTGTCTCATATTACCATTTTGAACAAGACCATAGTCTTTTCATGAAACTGAATGGAATAAGCATTTCCGTCTTCGATGTATAATCACAGCCAGCCAACAATTTTAAGGCTATTTCTCTGTATCTGAGAAAGTCATAGTAAGCTAATAGTATAGTCATCTTTGTGACCGCCTTTGGGTACTTTTTCTTTGTGAATGTGTCGATATAATAAAAAGAAAATCACATGCTGGCTTGAAGATATGAAGTTTATCTTCTCATGTTGAAAAACTCGCATTTTTCATACAAAATACATCGTGGATCTGAGTGACATATTTTTCAATATTTCATTTCGATGAAGTCGCTCCCAGTGTTTTCCTGGACACGTGTTGACAAAACGGCAAACCGGTTCAAAATTAAAATTCTTTTGATTAACTTGCTTTTTTTTTTGTGGACGTGTCGATATAATATAAAGAATACTGCACGGTGACGCGAAGATATGAAGTTTATCTTCATTCGCAACGCTCACTTGTGAAATATGTTCACCACCATATAAAATATATACAGTGCTGTGCAAAAGTTTTTAGGCACATGGAAAGAAATGCTGTAGATCAAAAATGGCTTAGAAATAATCAAATTAAATGTTTCAACATTAAAACGTACTATAAACAGCAGTGAGCCATAATAAATGAAACAAAGTCGATATTTGGTGTGAGACGACCCTTTGCTTTATAAAATAAAAATAAAAATAGTAGTCTCAGGTACAGTGAGTGCAGTTTTATAAGGAAATGAGCTGTAGGTTTTACTGAGCGTCTTACAGAACCAGCCGCAGTTCTTCTGGACACTTTGACTGTCACACTCGCTTCTTCATTTTGCACCAAAATCCAGCAGCCTTCATTATGTTTTCTTTTTTAATCTGAAAAGTGGTCTCTTATATAATACGCTGCTCAGATACAAACTTTTTTTTTTCTGTAATATTTAATTTTGTGCTGGAAAACGAACATTTGGACTCTAAAATGTTCTTGTACTGATTCGATAATGCAGAAGTCATAAAACAGAAATCTATAACAAAGTTTGTATGAAAAAAATAGGGTGCTTAAGAATTTTGCACAGTACTTTGTGTGTGTGTGTGTGTGTGTGTGTATATACATACACTAGTAGTTTTACATTTTTTAACCATAGTGTATATACTGTTATAAACAATAAGACATGGATGAATGCCATAACTCCCAGTGACTTACAGTTGTTATGCTACTATAGTCAGTTCTCCTCCCCTCATCTACGTGTTTCATAGATTTGACAGGATACCTGTGAAATAGTTACATCATATCAGTATAACAACCTAGTAAAACAGACTCAGTTAAATAGTTCTATGATTTAAATATTATGATTTATACATGATACAGTTCAAAATTAACAATACACAAGTCAGTATTTTATTATATAGACGTGAGGAAGGAAATTCTAGGTCTCTCAAATAAAGTGGAAAAACTGAAAAATGGGTTCACTGGGACCCCTACTCTTGGTTGCTTTGTTATAAGATGAAATAAATTATGCTTAAAAATCATTTACAAATAATTTCAATTTATGATGTGTTTTAATTAAAAATGTTACATGTACTAATATACATATTTCTGGAGATTCTTGAACTTTGTTGGTTTGCAAAAAAAACTGTAGTAGTTACCAAAGTTATATGTACAGTGGTGCTTGAAAGTTTGTGAACCCTTTAGAATTTTCTATATTTCTGCATAAATATGACCGAAAACATCATCAGATTTTCACACAAGTCCTAAAAGTAGAAAAAGAGAACCCAGTCAAACAAATGAGGCAAAAATATTATACTTGGTCATTTATTTATTGAGGAAAATGATCCAATATTACATATCTGTGAGTGGCAAAAGTATGTGAACCTTTGCTTTCAGTATCTGGTGTGATCCACTTGTGCAGCAATAACTGCAACTAAACGTTTGCGGTAACTGCTGATCAGTCCTGCACACCGGCTTGGAGGAATTTTAGCCCGTTCCTCCGTACAGAACAGCTTCAACTCTGGGATGTTGGTGGGTTTCCTCACATGAACTGCTCGCTTCAGGTCCTTCCACAATATTTTGATTGGATTAAGGTCAGGACTTTGACTTGGACATTCCAAAACATTAACTTTATTCTTCTTTAACCATTCTTTGATAGAACGACTTGTGTGCTTAGGGTCGTTGTCTTGCTGCATGACCCACCTTCTCTTGAGATTCAGTTCATGGACAGATGTCCTGACATTTTCCTTTAGAATTCACTGCTATAATTCAGAATTCATTGTTCCAGCAATGATGGCAAGCTGTCTTGGCCCAGATGCAACAAAACAGGCCCAAACCATGATACTACCACCACCATGTTTCACAGATGGGATAAGGTTCTTATGCTGGAATGCAGTGTTTTTCCTTTCTCCAAACATAACGCTTCTCATTTAAACCAAAAAGTTATATTTTGGTCTCATCTGTCCACAAAACATTTTCAATAGCCTTCTGGCTTGTCCACGTGATCTTTAGCAAACTACAGACGAGCAGCAATGTTCTTTTTGGAGAGCAGTGACTTTCTCCTTGCAACCCTGCCATGCACACCATTGTTATTCAGTGTTCTCCTGATGGTGGACTCATGAACATTAACATTAGCCAATGTGAGAGAGGCCTTCAGTTGCTTAGAAGTTACCCTGGGGTCCTTTGTGACCTCGCCGACTATTACACGCCTTGCTCTTGGAGTGATCTTTGTTGGTCGACCACTCCTGGGGAGGGTAACAATGGTCTTGAATTTCCTCCATTTGTACACAATCTGTCTGACTGTGGATTGGTGGAGTCCAAACTCTTTCGAGATGGTTTTGTAACCTTTTCCAGCCTGATGAGCATCAACAACGCTTTTTCTGAGGTCCTCAGAAATCTCCTTTGTTCGTGGCATGATACACTTCCACAAACATGTGTTGTGAAGATCAGATGTTGATAGGTCCCTGTTCTTTAAATAAAACAGGGTGCCCACTCACACCTGATTGTCATCCCATTGATTGAAAACACCTGACTCTAATTTCACCTTCAAATTAACTGCTAATCCTAGGGGTTCACATACTTTTGCCACTCACAGATATGTAATATTGGATCATTTTCCTCAATAAGTAAATGACCAAGTATAATATTTTTGGCTCATTTGTTTAAGTGGGTTCTCTTTATCTACTTTTAGGACTTGTGTGGAAATCTGATGATGTTTTCGGTCATATTTATGCAGAAATATAGACAATTCTAAAGGGTTCACAAACTTTCAAGCACCACTGTAGCTCTGACACACTACAGTGGTGCTTGAAAAATTTTCTATATTTCTGCATAAATATGACCTAAAACATCATCAGATTTTCACACAAGTCCTAAAAGTAGATAAAGAGAACCCAGTTAAACAAATGAGACAAAAATATTATACTTGGTCATTTATTTATTGAGGAAAATGATCCAATATTACATATCTGTGAGGGGCAAAAGTATGTGAACCTTTGCTTTCAGTATCTGGTGTGACCCCCTTGTGCAGCAACAACTGCAACTAAACGTTTGCGGTAACTGTTGATCAGTCCTGCACACTGGCTTGGAGGAATTTTAGCCCATTCCTCCGTACAGAACAGCTTCAACTCTGGGATGTTGGTGGGTTTCCTCACATGAACTGCTCGCTTCAGGTCTTTCCACAACATTTTGATTGGATTAAGGTCAGGACTTTGACTTGGCCATTCCAAAACATTAACTTTATTCTTCTTTAACCATTCTTTGGTAGAACGACTTGTGTGCTTAGGGTCTTTGTCTTGCTGCATGACCCACCTTCTCTTGAGATTCAGTCCATGGACAGATGTCCTGACATTTTCCTTTAGAATTCGCTGGTATAATTCAGAATTCATTGTTCCATCAATGATGGCAAGCCGTTCTGGCCCAGATGCAGCAAAACAGGCCCAAACCATGATACTACCACCACCATGTTTCACAGATGGGATAAGGTTCTTATGCTGGAATGCAGTGTTTTCCTTTCTCCAAACATAACGCTTCTCATTTAAACCAAAAAGTTCTATTTCGGTCTCATCCATCCACAAAACATTTTTCCAATAGCGTTCTGGCTTGTCCACGTGATTTTTAGCAAACTGCAGACGAGCAGCAATGTTCTTTTTGGAGAGCAGTGGCTTTCTCCTTCCAACCCTGCCATGCACACCATTGTTGTTCAGTGCTCTCCTGATGGTGGACTCATGAACATTAACATTAGCCAATGTGAGAGAGGCCTTCAGTTGCTTAGAAGTTACCCTGGGGTCCTTTGTGACCTTGCCGACTATTACACGCCTTGCTCTTGGAGTGACCTTTGTTGGTCGACCACTCCTGGGGAGGGTAACAATGGTCTTGAATTTCCTCCATTTGTACACAATCTGTCTGACTGTGGATTGGTGGAGTCAAACTCTTTAGTGATGGTTTTGTAACCTTTTCCAGCCTAATGAGCGTCAACAACGCTTTTTCTGAGCTCCTCAGAAATCTCCTTTGTTCATGCCATGATACACTTCCACAAACGTGTTGTGAAGATCAGACTTTGATAGATCCCTGTTCTTTAAATAAAACAGGGTGCCCACTCACACCTGATTGTCATCCCATTGATCGAAAACACCTGACTCTAATTTCACCTTCAAATTAACTGCTAATCCTAGAGGTTCACATACTTTTGCCACTCACAGATATGTAATATTGGATCATTTTCCTCAATAAATAAATGACCAAGTGTAATATTTTTGTCTCATTTGTTTAACTGGGTTCTCTTTATCTACTTTTAGGACTTGTGTGAAAATCTGATGATGTTTTAGGTCATATTTATGCAGAAATAAAAAAAAAATCTAAAGGGTTCACAAACTTTCAACCACCACTGTACATGGCCAAGGGTTTATGGATACCTGACCATGACACTCATATGTGCACCGTGGGCGGCATGGTAGTGTAGTGGTTAGCACGGTCGCCTCACAGCAAGAAGGTTCCGGGTTTGAGCCCTGTGGCCGGCGAGGGCCTTTCTGTGTGGAGTTTGCATGCTCTCCCTGTGTCTGCGTGGGTTTCCTGTGGGTGCTCTGGTTTCCCCCACAGTCCAAAGACATGCAGGTGGGCTGAGGTGTCCTTGGATAAGGTACCTGGGTGCTGTGTGTGGCTGCCCACTGCTCTGGGTGTGTGTGTTCACTGCTTCAGATGGGTTAAATGCAGAGGATGAATTTCACCGTGCTTGAAGTGTGCATGTGACAAATAAAGGTTTCTTCTTTTGGAACATCCCGTTCTAGATTTAGTCCCCCGTTCGCTGCTATAATAACCTCTTCTGGGAAGGTTGAGGTTAGGGCTCTGTACAGGCCACTGAAGTTCTTCCTCTCCAACTTTGGCAAATCATGTCTTCGGTGGACCTCCCTTTGTGAGCAGGGGTGCTGTCGTGCTGGAACGTTTGTGGACATCCTCTTAGTTCTAGTGAAGGGTGATTGTTCTGCTACAGCATACAAAGACACCTGTGACACTACTGGGTTCAACATCTTATCCAGCTGTGTGCTTCCGACTTTGTATCTTCAGTTTGGGGAGGGCCCGCATATGGGTGTGAATGTCAGGTGTCCACAAACCTTTGGACATATAGCGTATGTTGTGGGTAAATTTTGCTGGAATGGTTTTGCTGGTTTGGGTCCACGTGTCCCATTATAGGCATGTCACTGCAAATCAGTATAAAGCTATTCTTACTGACTGCCTTTATCCTATGATGAAATCTTTCCGTCCTGATGGAGGTGGTCTCTTCACAGGACATGAGTGCTTACTGAATGTGAGTATGAAAATGATGGAAATCATATGCTATGGCCTTCTCACCAGGTCTCAACCCAGTTAAACAAATAAGAGAGATTTGAACTGATGTACTGCATAGCACTCTTCATCAGCGTCATCAAGATAGCAACTGAGGAAATATATTTTGAAGAATAGTGTTCATTCCTGTAATACAGTTCCAGAGAGCTCAATCTGTTGCCCAAGGTGTTTCAAACCTGCTCTGGTCAGTCATGATGTTTTGGGTTTTTTTCCTTTTCTTGAATTAGTTAGCCATATGTATATTGGTCAATCGTGTCACTGTCAGAATTTTTAGCTCCTTAAAATCGGTATCAGTGGCAAACTTTTCATATTGATCAGACCCTAGTTCTTATATACTCCATCTTAATTAAAAGCTGCTTGAAGTGACGTAGTACAGTTTCACCTGTATTTGAGTTTGAGTGGCTCTTCTTCGTGCACTCCATTCATTTCAGTAGCTGGGATGCTCTTGTAGGTGGAGTGGAACTCGACGGGCATGCTCAAACGACAGAACACCATGTCAGCGTTGCTATTCTGTGTCCCAAATGTCTTGTGAGTCACTTTAAGACATGGGGGGCTGTCAATAGTCCCATCGATCCTTGTGACCTGCAAACATCTTGGTTTAACCTCTCACCAAATATTGCTTATTGTGTAAAGACCTTAAAGTGTACCGGTACTGGTCATGCTTACAACATTAATCGTGGTTTATGTATTACTTACAGACAAAAGACATGCACATTCAGTCAAAAAAACACCATAAAAGCACTTTTGTGGACAATTTTATTCCGTGAATTACCCGCGGAGGCAGAACCACAGGGAGCAGCCACTGCTGGCTGGAAGTGGCATACAGTCGTTGATTCCGGGTTATCAGGTGCGAGTAAACAAGCAGTGTTCTGTGGGTTGAGATTCCCAGTTCCCAGTCAAGTAACTTCAGAACACATTGAATAAATCTAGATCTAACACTTGTAATAGATCTTTATGGCACATATCTATTATTTCATGGCATTATGTGCAAGTAGATTTGGTTGTACTTTGGGGTCGAGCGCTTCGCCGGCGAAGCTCGGCAGGCTTAGAATGAGATAAATATTTTCGCAAGTTTTTTTTTTTTTTATCATACAAGCATGACAGAAACTTTATACTTTACACTTTCCTATGTGCCCACTGCCAAAGAATATTCTAGTTTTTAAATTATCTAAATTAGATGAAACATAAAACTTGTCACCTTACTCGGTCACACCGGAGCACGCGTTTCCGCATTCATAAAAGACTATTCACGTGCCCTGTGTTCGAAAACACTCCCTACTCACCATATAAGGCACTATATAGTAAAGACGCCATTTTGTAGTGCTGTCCGAAATAATAGTGAGGATTATAGCACCCTATATAGTGCACTCACAGGGAATAGTGAATGAGTGATTTTGGACACAGAGATGGTAACGACATGATGATCACTTTCACTCTTTCGGTTTCTATTGGTTTCTTTTTGTGGTGGGAACGTCCACCGTAAACAGGATAAAATCTGTCTGACATCCCATTAGGGAACATAGGGATATATTTGGGCTATTTGGAGGTAAAACTTGTTGCGAGATGGCACGTGAATTTTATGCGCTTCAAATGATTCATTTTATGATTCAGGACAGCGATTCAGTTCAATCTTGAGAACTGCGATACTGATGATGAACGGTGCCTTTTTTTTTTTTTTACTGTGACTCAATCTAGCCAAAGATCAGCTCGAGTAAGTGTAATTATTTTTTTCGAGGTCCAAATCCTGCGCTCTGATTGGCTGGCGAGCGGGTCCGTATCCTATGACACGGACCCCGGTTACGGACCTCTGGCAACTCGCTCGTTCACAACAACAACAAACATAGTAGGATTTTTTGTCAACATTTATCTTTTTTAATAAGATTTATTTATAAGATTATCAAAAATCTTATAAATTTTTGCCAGCATTTCTCAGGAAAATAGCATTAATTTTACATCATGGATAGCGATAACGACAGTCTTCACAGCAAAAGCGAATTTTACGACCCTGAGGAAGAAGAAATTAAAAAAAAAAACATTTCGGAAGAAAGCTAAAAATTGTAATTTGCTAACGCCGAGCAAAAACATGGCTGAATCCTGAATGACTCCTATTTGTATAAATAGGGGACTACATAGGCGGCAAAATGTAGTTTTTTTTCCTGCCATGGAAGTGCACTTGTATACCGAGGAGGAAGCCATCTTCATTACAGCCGTGAATGAGGATTCAAAATGGCGGCTCGGCTCGGTTTTCCCTTTCGGGCGCTCTCGTTTTCTGTCAGAATTTGGTAAAGAAAAAAATAAATATATTATTTACCAGCTTAAGGTTGGTCTGTATGGTGAAATACCGTGACCTCGGCCTTGAATACTGACCTCGGCCCAGAGGGCCTCGCTCAGTACTTTCAAGACCTCGGTCACGGTATTTCATGATACGGACCTCCCAGCTGGTAAACAACATATATATATTTCTTCTATTTCTTATGAGCAGATCGGGTGATAACGCGTTATCTTAGACTGGTGTTTGCAACACGGGGTCAGTGACCAGTCCACTGCAGCCCAGACAATCGGACAAACCAACGACTGTGCGTCACTACCGGTGCTGGAATGGCCCGTGAAGGAGGCAGCATGTCGCTGACCATGCCTGACTGGCAGAGCAGTGACTTAAAACTCGCGCGTGCTTGACAAGAGCATATGACGAACGTTACATGACGGAACCACTGGTATCATACGTGATCTTTTGAAATAGCTAGTAATTAAAATTCACTACAGGTACACTTTAATGGAGTTCACTTAGCTTCAAATTGACCAAAGGGAAAAACAAACAAAAAAAAACACCGTATATCAGCACAACCCCATGAGAAGAACAGGCTGTCTAAATACTAAACACAATTTCCTTTAGCCATTTTCTACATTAAAATTTTGGATAGAAGGTATCCAACACCCCCCATTTTCTTCCAATTTGGTTCTTGCCAGTTTCCACCTACTGGCTAGTTCCCCGGTTGCCCAACCGGTACCAAGCAGAGAGAGGGAGGGATACCTCAGAACCCTGTACAGATTGTCAAAGTGCTGATCATGGATACACGATGTATGCTGATTCTGTATACATGAGCTCACAGATTCCAATGTTGCTCTAATCAACAGAATAGAGAGTAATGCTACGGTATTTTTTCCACCCAGGTACGCTGTCTTAGACTCCCACTGTGATGGCATTGGGAAAAGCAATCTCCTGAAAACAGGGCGATCACTTGTCGTGTCACTTGGGAACTGAAGAAAGTGTTTAACTTCAAGATGTCTATTATTAATATTTTCACCTATTTTAATCCATTTTTATAAACCTAGTAACAATATGTCAGAAAGCACATAAGTGGATGCACTTTCGATTACTTAACAACTTTAGATTGATCGACTACATTAGGCGGCACGGTGGTGTAGTGGTTCGCACTGTCGCCTCACAGTAGAGGTCTGCGCGGGTCGGATTTTTCAGTCCCGCTCCCTCCCGCGCCCGCATTGTGCAGTCCCACTCCCGCCCGCGCCCGCAAAGAATTATGATTTTCAGTCCTGCTCCTGCCCGCGCCCACAAAAAAATTATGATTTTCAGTCCCGCTCCCACCCGTGCCTGCCATATTTTGTCCCGCTCCCGCCTGCAAATCCCGCATGATGCAGACGTTCGCGTTATTTCTCAGGAAAGTTCTTGTCTTGACACAGCGTGATAGTACCCCGCCCCCTACTTTGAGTGGATTTGAGTATAAATATCTACAGCTCAAGTTCACGTTTGTTATTGTTTACCTTGTTTCTGAATTCAGCATGTAGTGTCTCTAATAATAATAATTAGTGCTGTCAAGCAATTAAAATATTTAATCGCGAATCACACATTTCTATCACATGAGAAACCATTGTAATTCTCTGATCAGCATAAAAAAGTGAATGGGCTTGCTTTGTACCAATGGGGTGTGTGTGTGTTTTTATTACAAAGCAGAGCTAGTAAGAGAAGTGAATTGATTTACTGCTTGAGTTAGTCTACAACTTTAATCAGAGAGACAGGTTACACAGTGACGGTAGGCTTGACTCAATGCTATCCCAGAAATCCTTCCTGTAATATGCAAATTTGGCTGCCTCTGATTGGACAGCCAAATTTGCATATTACAGGAAGGATTTCTGGGATAGCATTGAGTCAAGCCTACCGTCACTGTGTAACCTGTCTCTCTGATTAAAGTTGTAGACTAACGCAAGCAGTAAATCACTTCACTCATGGTTCTTTTGCTAGCTGGGTGTGAACTGCGAGTCATTAGAGTGATCAAAGGATTTCCCGTTAGGGTGATCAATGGCAAATTTAAGATGCTATTCCTCACTTAATCTGGCAATCTGACTTTCTCTGCAAATTTAGGCATCTTAAAATATTTTTATTAATGCCAAATAAAATATCCAGCACAAATTATATATGATAGACATAAATTAATAATTTATAAATTTTATTTCAAACACATTTTTAGTTAGCGGGACTGCAGCTTATCACCGCTCCTGCCCGCGCCGCATATGTGCGCTCCCGCCCCCGCGCGCATATGTGCACTTCCGGTCCCGCCCACGCCCGCAATGAGCTTTCAAAATTTGTCCCGCGCCGCACTGCTTTGCGGCGGGTCCTGCGAGTCCCGCGGGACTCCCGCGGGAGTGCAGGGCTCTACCTCACAGCAAGAAGGTCCTGGGTTCGAGCCCAGCGGCCGGCGAGGGCCTTTCTGTGTGGAGTTTGCATGTTCTCCCCGTGTCTGCGTGGGTTTCCTCCGGGTGCTCCGGTTTCCCCCAAAGACATGCAGTTAGGCTAATGTGGGGTGACCTTGAGCTGAAGTGACCTTGAGCAAGGTACCTGACCCCTGACTGCTCCCCGGGCGCTCTAGTGTGGCTGCCCATTGCTCTGGGTGTGTGCGCGTGTGTTCACTGCTTCAGATGGGTTAAATGCAGAGGATGAATTTCAGTGTGCATGTGACAAATAAAGGTTTCTTTTTATGTGAGGCAGAAAAATTATATCAATGAGATTTCTAGCCGTAGTAGCACTAAGATGTGCACAGTACAGTATATATGATTTAACATGAATTTGCTATCAAAAATCCAGAAAAGTAAAACCGAGGGACTAATTTCAACGTACTTCACTAATCAATTTTGCATTTTGCATGGAGGAAACCTGGGTCTTACCGCAATATGACTATGATCTTTAGGAACATTGACAAAAGTAGGGAGGCGCTTGCTAAACCACATGGTGACTTCCCGGTTCATGTTGACAGCAAATGGCTCGAATCCCTCTTGCAGGCCACACATTGTGTAATACTTGAAGGTACTGGCATCCTTGCCCAGGTTCATACGTCCAACTTGGGAAAGGCCCAGACTACAGACTGGAATAAAGCCTGGAGATTACAGGAAGGAATAACGATTGTGTGTGTGTGTGTTTTTTTTTTTTAATCTATTAAAATATTACATTAACACAGTGTGAACTACAAAGAATATGCACTTTTATCCATTTCTGTTTACTACTTAGCAGTGAATTATTGATCAGGTTACACTGTATATTTTGATTTTATAGCTGCACATTTGTGAAATTCATTTACAAATCACCTCATACACCTTGCTTAGCCATATAAATGCAACTATGTACACACACACACACACACACACACACACACACACACAAAAATGCTTCCACAAACATGAATTCTCTTGGCAACTCGTGTCTACAGCTGTGGTCAGAAGTTTACATACAGCGACATGAATGTCATCTTGGATATGAGTGTCATGGCAATATTTGGGCTTTCAGTAATTTCTTTGAACTGTTCTTTTTCCATGGCAGAATGATTGTACAGCATACAGCTTTAATTAAAAAACAAAACAACAAAAAACCCACTAGAATTTATTGCACAAGTTTTAATTTTCTTTGGGTTTTCTGAAATCAACACAGGGTCAAAATTATACATACAGCACACCTAATATTTGGGTAAAATGCCTCTTCGCAAGATTTACCTTGACCAAATGTTTTTGTTTATCATGAACAAGCTTCTGGCAGAATTCTGGTTGGATATTTCACAACTCTTCATGGTAGAATTGGTAGAGTTCAATTAAATTTGTTTTGTTTTTTTCTTGGCATGGACTTGACTCGTAAGCACGGTCAATATATTTTCAATAGGGTTGAAGTCAGGACTTGTTTTAAGCGTAATGTTAGCCTGTTTTATCATCCACAACCAGCAGCCGGTTTCACTAAAGTAGTTTAGACTGGTCTATGGGTTAAGATTGGTCTTAAGTTTCTTTATAGACCAGTCTAATGCAAGTAAGACAGTTTCACAAAAGTTAAGACTAATTTTTTAAGTCTAATTTTAGGCTTAAAAAATAAGACACCCTCCCCCCAGTCTAATATGGGTCTAAGGGCTATATCACCATGGTAATAACTGAAATAGTGTGTGAATCAGTGTGTGTGTGTTGTTGTTGTTGTTGTTGTTATTATTATTATTATTATTATTATTATAGTGTTGTTCTTGTTATTGTGTTCTTGTTATTATTACTATTGTTACTATTATTACTGGACATACTTTCTTAAATGAATAACATTTAATAAAAAAAAAAAGTCAAGCCATAAGTGCCATCAATGTCAATAACTACAAGAAAGCTTGAAATGTTAAGGCAGTGAAGTGCAAGTATGTAATACACAAATTTAGGCTATTATAATCTAACTATAAAGTATTCAATAAAGAACAAACAGTGTAATGCCAGCTTATTCATTTT
This sequence comes from Neoarius graeffei, assembly GCF_027579695.1. NCBI lineage: Eukaryota > Metazoa > Chordata > Actinopteri > Siluriformes > Ariidae > Neoarius > Neoarius graeffei. The sequence continues at coordinate 42,885,666 of NC_083579.1, read as the reverse complement.
ATTACTTATAAATAATATAAATATATATAAATAATATAAATATATCAATTCATTTATGCATATAATTACATCACCACTCATCACTTATCTCTCTCTCTCTCATACACTCACACTCACACACACACTACTACATCACTCCTCCATCTGCGCGAGTTTCCTCAATTTAAGTTGCAGTCGCTCCAAAAGGAAAGACTGCAACTTAAATTGAAGAGACTCGCGCAGATGGAGGAGTGATGTAGATAATAACGGCGACTCGCCTCCGTAGATCTCTATCACCATTTCGGTGGTGACTTTTAGTTTCTTCGCTTTCCCTCCTCCCGTTGGGGGTCCCGTTTTCCGCTTGTATATTTCCTTTTTTGCCTCTGGTACCATATTTTTAAACCTCTTCTGCACAGCTGACACGTCTCGTACCGCAGCGGGGTTAACGCTGTTCACCGCATCGGTGATTTTTTTCCACACCTCATGTTTCTTTTTGTTGGTACACTCCTCATTGAATTTCCCCAACAAAACCCCTTTGTAGGAATTAAATTCTTCAAGAATGGCTAAATTCTCTGAGTGCGTGAACGGCACTAACCGGTTGCTGTCCGCCATTTTTTTTGTTTTGAAAAGAGTCTTAATTACCAACAATCCTTTGCGGCATAGTACGACTTAAGATAGTCAGAGTCTTAACTGCTTTGTGCAACAGTTTTTGTTAGACGTCTATGCTAAGTCCGACTACACCCTCTGTCTAAGTTATAGTCATAGTCTATCTTAGTGAAACCGGACGCAGGGTCCGGTTTCACTAAAGTAGTTTAGACTGGTCTATGGGTTAAGATTGGTCTTAAGTTTCTTTATAGACCAGTCTAATGCAAGTAAGACAGTTTCACAAAAGTTAAGACTAATTTTTTAAGTCTAATTTTAGGCTTAAAAAGTAAGACACCCTCCCCCCAGTCTAATATGGGTCTAAGGGCTATAAAATGTAATTAAAAAAAAAAAGTCAAGCCATAAGTGCCATCAATGTCAATAACTACAAGAAAGCTTGAAATGTTAAGGCAGTGAAGTACATTGCAAGTATGTAATACACAAATGTAGGCTATTATAATCTAACTATAAAGTGTTCAATAAAGAACAAACAGTGTAATGCCAGCTTATTCATTTTATTACTTATAAATATATATAAATAATATAAATATCAATTCATTTATGCATATAATTACATCACCACTCATCACTTATCTCTCTCTCTCATACGCTCACACACACACACACACACACACACACACACACACACACACACTACTACATCACTCCTCCATCTGCGCGAGTATCTTCAATTTAAGTTGCAGTCTTTCCTTTTGGTAGGCTCTTCGTGTAGTGTCACATCCGCGCAGGTACTGGGTGATGACAACTCCGAGGGTGAAGGAGCCTCAGCTTCAACGTTGCTAGCAACGTTGCTAAGGGAGTTGCTGCTGGGTCTGGCGAAGCCGGTTACTCCGCTCTCCTTTCCTCCTTTCACTCCCCAGAATAAAGGAGACTCGTCGCCATAAATGTTGATGACCATTTCGGTGGTTACTTTTAGTTTCTTCAAACCCCGTCCTCCAGTGGGGGTGTTTTTACGCACGGCAGCAACATCTCTTCTCGCAGATGGATTAACGCTATTCACAGACGACGTTATTTTTTCCCACACTTCATGTTTTTTCTTATTGCTACATTCTTCGCTGAATTTGCCTAATAAAATGTCTTTGTAGGAATTAAATTCCTCTAATATAGCCAGATTTTCCGAGTGGCTAAACGGCACTGAACGACCACTGTGTCCGCCATTTTTTTTGTTTTGAAAAGAGTCTTAAAATACCCACAATCCTTTGCAGCATAGTACGACTTAAGATAGTCGGAGTCTTAACTGCTTTGTGCAACAGTATTTGTTAGACGTCTATGCTAAGCCCGACTATACCCGCTGTCTAAGTTAAAGTCATAGCCTAACTTAGTGAAACCGGCTGCAGCTCTGATGTGTGTTTGGGTTCATTGTCCTGTTGTAACTCCCAAGTCCCAAGTCGTGTTCAAGTTTCTGATGGTTTATGCTGAAGAATTCTGAGGTAGTCCTCCTTCTTCATTATTGCATCCACTTTGTGCAGTGAACCGGTTCCACTGGCAGCAAAACAGCCCCAGAGCATGATGATCCTACCACCACCACTGTCTGTGTGGTCAGCTTCAAACTTTCATTAAGCTTAAAGGTGTCAATTTTGGAGCAGGGGGTTATTTCTTGGATAGCAGCCTCTTAGTCCATGGTGATCTGAACTGTAGACAGTGATCCATCAGCTTCCAGTTCATGGGAAGGCTGTGCCATGGTGGTTTCCGGGTTGTTTCAGACCATCCAAACCAATTTCCTTTCAGCTGAGGGTGACAGTTTAGGTTTTCTTGAAGCAAAGTGGCTTGGCAAAGTGACTACACCTCACAATAACTTGGATACAATTGTTTGAACTGATCTTTGAATTTGCAGTTGTTTAGAAATGTCTCCAAGAGACATTCTGGAGTTGTGTATATCTGCAATCCTCTTTCTCAGATCTGCACTGAGCTCCTTGGACTTTCCCATTTTACTGTGTGTTGGTCAATCCAAAGAGTGCTGCAAACAAACCCTTTTTATGAAGGCACAGAGAAGCTACCAGCTGTAGTCAATCATGATCACTAACAGGAAGATAAGAGACCTTGGCCTTGGCAAGATAAGAGACATTTTGGAAGTTTCAGCACCTCTGAATTAATAATCTAAGTGAGCGTATGTAAATTTTTGACCCTGTATGTATAATTTTGACCCTGTGTTGATTTCAGAAAACCCAAAGAAAATTAAAACTTGTGCATCAAATTCTAGTGTTTTTTTTAATTAAAGCTGTATGCTGTACAATCATTCTGCCACAGAAAAAGAACAGTTCAAAGAAATTACTGAAAGCCCAAATACTCTATTGCCATGACACTCATATCCAAGATGACATTCATGTCACTGTATGTAAACTTCTGGCCACAACTGCATATACGTATGAGTGAAAAACGAAGGGTAGAGGGACTAGTAACTTTTATTTCACTTTTTGCTTGGACATCAAAAGTAACCTAGTACAATCTGTAATATAAATATGACTTCTAAAATGATTTTTGTCAGTAAGGCAGCTGGGCCATAGAAGGTTCACGCTGCACGCTGCATGCTGCACGCTACACGCGTGTAAAGAAAAGTGGACAAACGTAGCATGACTTGCTCTGGGCCATAGAACGGCGTTCACGTTGCACGCTGCACACTTCACGCGTGAAGCGAGAAATGAACATGCACACTTTTTTCTAGGCGTGAAGATGGAAATTCCAGTCAATGCATGCGGTCACCGCCGCGCCAGCCAATCAGAACGGGTCTAGGGAGATAACTCTATGCTTTCAGGGGAAAACTTCAGAAAAAATATAATTGAATGGTATAATTGAAAAATAGTTCTTCATCGGGATTGTCAAGCAGATTATAGAATGTTCGGTGAAATTCACCACGGGTTTCTCTCAGAAGGAAGTGTTCTCGGCTCCAAATTCTGTTCCTTTTTCTCTTCCTCTGTCTCAGTAAAAGCAGAATGAGGCAATCGTCGTCATCCGAAGAGTCCATATTGTTGGTTACTCGGTCAAAGTAGAACAGATGCAACACGTGAACATCCAAGCATGAAGTTTAATGGCCCAGGGTCCGATTCTTCACGTGAACGTGTAGCGTGTAGCGTGCAGCGTGCAGCGTGAACCTTCTATGGCCCAGCTGCCTAATAAGACAAGAATATAACTAAAAAGAGTTTTTAAAAATAAAATGATGTATAGTTTTTTTTTTAATCTCTACTTTCTTTTTTAGGCTTTATTTCTAAAAAAAAAAATATTTTGTTCATGTTTATTTAAGAAAAGAAAATCCCAAATTTACTCAGGGCTCATTTTCAATGTCCACACCAACTGCAATGAGACAAACTTGCAGAAATTCGACTCACATCAATACTTTCTACAAATCAGTGGCTATGGAACAAATCATGAAGAAAGAATAAGACATTCTCTCTTACCATCCTCAGTCTCAAAGTCAGCAAAGCAAAGTTCTGAGCCCTTGTTTGTGATGAGAATTTCTCCATTAAGCGTAAAGATCATGGACTTGTCTTCCATGTTAATCATGCAGCCCACCACATCTCCAGCATGCCAGCAGCGACCAAACAAGCGGCTGCCCTTGTGGAGACGATGACCCTAGGAGTATATCAATAAATAGCATTCATATTCAAATCCAACACGGTTAGGTTATGAGTTTCAACAGACTTTCTGGAAGATTTCTTGTAGTCATTCGTAGTTGTAGTTCCCTGTTTTCAAATATGCAAGTTAATATGAAAGCGTGTCAAATCTTACAGTCAGTGTGCATAATATTATTAATTACGTTAAAAATGTTCAGTATTTCTATTTGTGGAGTAAAGCTATGGAACAGCTTGAATGTGGAGCTCATGAAATGTACAACTATAAACCAGTTCAAAAAAAGGTATAAGGAACAGATCTTTATGAGGTATAGGGAGGAGGAATTACAATAACATTCTATTGATAATATAAGTGTATATATATGGGTATGGGTACATTCGGATATATTATATAAAAAGTGAGTATTTGTGAAAAAGTGAGTATTTCTGTGTGTGTGTATATATATATATATATATATATATATATATATATATATATATATATATATATTAGTGCATAATTGTATATAATATATAAGCATAATATGCATAATTATGATATGGGCGTCTGTGTACGTATGGATGTGTATAGTTATAGGTATGTGTATATGTATGTACTGTATGTATTGTATGCGTGTATATATGCATAAGTATTTGTATATATATGATTTGATTTGGGCGATATTATACCATGTTGGTATGTCTTGGTATGTTGGTATGTTTTTTTTGTTGTTGTTGATTTTGCTTTCTTTTGTATATATAGTTTATTATGGTGGAAAGTGACGTTTGATTAGCACACTGTAAAAAATGTCCGTAGAATTAACAGTGAATTTATGTAAAATCATGACATAAAAAAACTGTAAATACAAAAACAATGAAGCAGTGCGTAATTTACATCAATATACTGTAAAACTCCTAACCAAATACAGCACGCCATAAGCAGACTTACTATAGGGCTTCATATCTGCCAAGAACTATAGAACTACGGAACAGCCTACCAACTGAGCTGAAAACCACGCCAATGTCCTTAGCAAAATTCAAAAAACTAATTTCTGAACACTATCACCAGAGATTATCATCTTATCAGCCACCTCAGTGACTCATTAATGAATTAGTCTAGTATTTTTCTCATCTCATTATCTGTAGCCGCTTTATCCTTCTACAGGGTCGCAGGCAAGCTGGAGCCTATCCCAGCTGACTATGGGCGAAAGGCGGGGTACACCCTGGACAAGTCGCCAGGTCATCACAGGGCTGACACATAGACACAGACAACCATTCACACTCACATTCACACCTACGGTCAATTTAGAGTCGCCAGTTAACCTAACCTGCATGTCTTTGGACTGTGGGGGAAACTGGAGCACCTGGAGGAAACCCACGCGGACACGGGGAGAACATGCAAACTCCACACAGAAAGGCCCTCGCCAGCCACGGGGCTCGAACCTGGACCTTCTTGCTGTGAGGCGACAGCGCTAACCACTACACCACCGTGCCTAGTATTTTTGATAAGATATTTAATGTTATAACTTTTAGACCATTCCACTTTTGCTATTTCAGATTTTTTTAACGCAAAACAGTTTTAACAAGTCTAATGTCCTTGGCAAAATTCAAAAAACTAATTTCTGAATACTATCACCAGATATTATCATCCTATCAGCCACCTCAGTTATTCATTATATAATGAATAAGTCCAGTATTCTTTGATAAAATATTTAATGTTATAACTTTTAGACCATTTCACGACTCTTGCTATTTCATATTGATTTTAACATAACGTAAAATAGTTCTAAGTATTTCCTGTATTTTTCAATGTTATTACAATAGGGGAAGGTTGTCAATTGGGACGTAAGTCCTGTATCCTCCTCCTGTCATGCTTTTATCATAAATAACCCTGTTTTTTTTTGTCTGTATATAACTATTTAGCTCACTTAATATATTATATATTATTGTACCTTAAGTTGTAAATAGTGACGAATAAATTAAACTAAACTAAACTAAGAGAGGTCAGAGGGAAATGGCCAGATTGGTTCGAGCTGCCAGGAAGGATACAGCAACTCATAGCAACCATGGTGAGCAGAAAAGCATCTCAGCATGCAACAGCAGAAGACTGCATTGGGTTCCACTGCTGCCAGCCAAGAACAGGAATCTTAGAATCTACAATAAGTTCCTATTAAAGTGGCCGGTGAGTGTATTTGTATCAGATTATACTCAGAGGTGTCAACAAGATATGACTTAGCAAGTATAAGCAAATCCATTCGTTCTATAATAGAGGACTCCTGTTATGGAGGCCGAGGTAAGGGGCTCAATCCAGCTTTCACTTCCCCAGCATCCATCCATCCATTATCTGTAGCTGCTTATCCTGTTCTACAGGGTCGCAGGCAAGCTATCCCAGCTGACTACGGGCGAAAGGCGGGGTACACCCTGGACAAGTCGCCAGGTCATCGTAGGGCTAACACACAGACACAGACAACCATTCACACTCACATTCACACCTACGGTCAATTTAGAGTCACCAGTTAACCTAACCTGCATGTCTTTGGACTGTGGGGGAAACCGGAGCACCCGGAGGAAACCCACGCAGACACGGGGAGAACATGCAAACTCCGCACAGAAAGGCCCTCGCCGGCAGCTGGGCTCGAACCCAGGACCTTCTTGCTGTGAGGCGACAGTGCTAACCACTACACCACCGTGCCGCCCATTTCCCCAGCATGTTCCAGTTTATTCTATGTGGAAAAAAAACCTGGAGGACTGTGCGTTCATTATAGAGGGTTGAACCAGATGACCAAGAATTTCCATTACCCCCCTGCCTTTGGTACTGCTATCTGTGAAACAGGAGTGTGGACCCAGAGGTGTTTTTTAACAAACTGTACTTGAAGAGTTTGTACAAACTTGTTCATGTCCCAGAAGGAGATGAGTGGAAGACTGTCCTCTCCATGGTCATGCAGCAGCAGTTTGAAAATCTGACAGTACTGCATGACCTTGCCAACACCTCGTTGTGTTCTGGTTATTTGTCAACGAGATGCTCTTTGACAGGTTCCACAGGTATGTAGATATTTGTAATTTCAAATGGTAACTGTTATCCGAAGCATGGAAAAATGATCAGATTAGTCCTAAAGGAGCAAATCAGTAGAGTAACAGGACGTTTTGTTAATCGCACTTTTGTTTTACATCCAATTCTTGTAAAATGCCAAATGATCTTTAAATCAGATTTATCTATTATTTGTTGAATTAACATAAACAATCGGCTATTAAAATATTTGCTTTTTTGCAGTCCTAATTTCAGTGGAGGGTATGTGTATATAAAAACACGTTTTTATGCTAGATCTTATCTGGTGTGAATTTAAACACTAGCTAAAAGAGAAGCTCAGCCGAAAAGAGGCTTCATAAAAGCTTTCAGTGTAAACTGGCCTTTCGAAGCGGAGTTGTTTGTTCTCATTAGAGATAAACGAAGTCTGTTATATTTAGTCAGCCTGCTGGTGAAGTGGCTGATTTTTGTTAAATCAGGGTGAAATAAATAGCAAACAGCCACAAAACCAGATTTTAAGCCATGGGACATAACTGTACCTGAAGTGCTCAAAGTTTTGTCTTAGCCCCCAGTCTGCAGTCGGAGGGCTGTCTGGGTGGAAACAAACACAATTCTGGACCAAAATGGATTTGAAAATCTCATTGCAGATTTTTGTACCACCCAAGTCAGGACTGCGTATTAATTTACGACCGAAAACCGCACAAACACAAAAATATTTGGCTTGAATCCAACCAAAAAGTAGCAACATGCCAGCATTAATCAGCTAATTATACTTGCATCAGTGTGAAAACACAGCCCTCTCGGTCTTTTGGACTCAAGTTTCAAGCGCGTCTGATTGATATTAAAGCTGCAAATGAATTCTACTGTAAATTAAGCCAAATTTAATCTATAAGACTAAAACGGTTAAGCGTTTTCCACCTTCTGTATGTTCATATATACCGGTGACATTTTAAAAACTGATAATTCAGTGTACCACTTTTGAAAATTGTGTTTTAGGCACACAGATCTTTTGAAAAGTGTCTGTTTTAGGTGCACAGATCTTTATTTACCAGATGTCATTTACCCAAACACCTTTAGAGAGTGCTGTGAATGGTAAAACCAAAACTTCGAGATGTTTATGAAGCTTGATGTAATTCAAAGTCAAGAGTTAGTGACTAAGCAGCTAGTATCTAGGACAAGAGACTCTGATATAGGTGTTTTTATTCTATCCACATTCACTGGATATGAGCAATTGCGTGCTCTGATTGGCTACTCTACTACTAGGCTATCAGCTCATATACCATGAGTAGAGAAAAACAAAATGGCGGAGTGCATCAAGTCAGATATATCACTTTGTTGTCAAGTATTTAAAAGAAACAGAAACAGCTAAAAGAATATAGGGGTCCCCCCCCCAATATCTCTTCTGGGCGGCACGGTGGTGTAGTGGTTAGCGCTGTCGCCTCACAGCAAGAAGGTCCGGGTTCGAGCCCTGTGGCCGGCGAGGGCCTTTCTGTGTGGAGTTTGCATGTTCTCCCCGTGTCTGCGTGGGTTTCCTCCGGGTGCTCCGGTTTCCCCCACAGTCCAAAGACATGCAGGTTAGGTTAACTGGTGACTCTAAATTGACCGTAGGTGTGAATGTGAGTGTGAATGGTTGTCTGTGTCTGTGTGTCAGCCCTGTGATGACCTGGTGACTTGTCCAGGGTGTACCCCGCCTTTCGCCCGTAGTCAGCTGGGATAAGCTCCAGCTTGCCTGCGACCCTGTAGAACAGGATAAAGCGGCTACAGATAATGAGATGAGATGAGATGAATATCTCTTCTTCAACACTCCAGCCCAGTCAGTGGCGGTAATGCACATTTAAGTTAGTTTGCCAACCAGCAAAAAATCCTAAAGAAGAAGAAGAAAATGGCGGAGCATGCTCCTGAACCAACCGAGGACGAAATAAAAACTACTCGAAAACAAAACCCCAAAAAATACAAAAAAAAAGCAACAAAATATGGAATGAAAGTATATCATGGGAAGAGCATATATTTTCTTTTTCTTTCAAGAATTATTATTATTGCATTTTTCACGAATTGCGGCTGTCATTTCGCCAGTTTGTTTACATTCTAAGCGGAAATTATTTTGTTGGACATTTTGTATGAAGTTTTCATTTACAGGGTTAGTCAAAATTATGTTAACACTACTGGATTATTTTTCTCCTGAATGTGTGGTACGCCGTGACCGTGAAATAATATGTGTCCGGGCTTTAAACGGTACTGTTGCTCGAACAGGTTGAGACCGTCCTGTAAAATCATCTTGCACATATGATGTATGTTTTGTGAATAAATGGTTTCTACCGTTTGAGGTGGGGTTTACATTAGACCGTATCAGCGGATCATCAGATTAACGTTTTTAAAACGATTAGTGTGCACACAGCAACGCCAATACATGATTCGCGTGCACATAGCAACGCCAATACACGGATACGCTCGGCTCCGCAGGCATCCTGCGCTCCAAATCACTCCGCCCTGAACAGCGAGTGCCCTCTGGAGGGTGCGCACTCCGGCCCTGCGCAGCTCACAGAGCGCGCGAGTATAGCGCACGAGCAGTGATTTGGGACTGAGCCGCTGTGTGTGTGATCTCAGTGCATGTCGGGCATGCGCGTCACTTACCACTTGCAAGTGGAAGGATGGCAAGCCTAAAGACAATCATAACTACACAATGGGCAGTATTTGCATCAGTATTTTCATATTTTTATACTCTTTAATGAAAGGTGATACAAGGCGGAAGTCCGCGCCGTTTTTCAGCAGTCGCATCACATGACCAACGCCAGCGAATCAGGAAGGTGGATGTCACAGTGACGTTGTCCAATGATGACGCCAGCTAGAGCTCAGCACAGCGTATCCGCGTATTCTCAATGTTTACACAGCACCGGACCAGACACGATCTGGATTGAATACGTGGACCCTGGCGGATTCCCGTTTCCCGGCGTTTCCAGGCATTTTAATGTAAACGGACAGTGCATCCGTGAAGAAAACGAGACAGATACGGTCTAATGTAAACTTGGCCTAAGTGTTAACATAATTTGGACTAACCCTGTATTGTATTTGCAAAAAAAAAATAAAAATGCTGTTTCTCAAAATCCAGTGAATGTGGGTATAATAAAACAGTTATTCCACTCAATCTTGTCGTACACGGTTTATAGCCGACTCGCCGCTACACTCCTCATCGGCTATCCTTGATTTCGTGGAATAACTGTTAAACAGATGTGGTGAAAAGTGCTCGCTAGTCAATAAAAACAGTGCTCGTAGACTGGTCATACACTACATTAAACTGTCATTTTTTCAACAGTATATGTGTTTTGCATTTGGATTGTAATAAATTAATCATGTTCTGATTTTCCAAAGTGCTCATCAGACAACATTTAGTGTTGATATTAGCCAAGACTCGACTATAACTGACTATTACCAGGTTTTGTATCTTTATTAACAGCTACAGTTAGGTCCATATATATTTGGACACTGACACAAATTTTGTTTTTTTACCTGTTTACTGAAACATATTCAAGTTATAGTTATATAATGGACATGGACAAAGTCCAGACTTTCAGCTTTCATTTGAGGGTATCCACATTAAAATTGGATGAAGGGTTTAGGAGTTTCAGCTCCTTAACATGTGCCACCCTGTTTTTAAAGGGACCAAAAGTAATTGGACAATTGACTCAAAGGCTATTTCATGGGCAGGTGTGGGAAATTCCTTCGTTATGTCATTCTCAATTAAGCAGATAAAAGGCCTGGAGTTGATTTGAGGTGTGGTGCTTGCATTTGGAAGATGTTGCTGTGAAGAAAACATGTGGTCAAAGGAGCTCTCCATGCAGGTGAAACAAGCCATCCTTAAGCTGCGAAAACAGAAAAAACCCATCCAAGAAATTGCTATAATATTAGGAGTGACAAAATCTACAGTTTGGTACATCCTGAGAAAGAAAGAAAGCACTGGTGAACTCATCAATGCAAAAAGACCTGGACACTCACAGAAGACAACAGTAGTGGATGATCGCAGAATAATTTCCATGGTGAAGAGAAACCCCTTCACAACAGCCAACCAAGTGAACAACACTCTCCAGGAGGTAGGCGTATCAATATCCAAATCTACCATAAAGAGAAGACTGCATGAAAGTAAATACAGAGGGTTCCCTGCACGGTGCAAGCCACTCATAAGCCTCAAGAATAAAAAGGCAAGACTGGACTTTGCTAAAAAACATCTAAAAAAGCCAGCACAGTTCTGGAAGAACATTCTTTGGACAGATGAAACCAAGATCAACCTCTACCAGAATGATGGAAAGAAAAAAGTATGGCGAAGGCGTGGTACAGCTCATGATCCAAAGCATACCACATCATCTGTAAAACACAGCGGAGGCAGTGTGATGGCTTGGGCATGCATGGCTAGTGTTTATTGATGTGACACAGGACAGAAGCAGCTGGATGAATTCTGAGGTATTCAGAGACATACTGTGTGCTCAAATCCAGGCAAACTGATTGGTCGGCATTTCATAATACAGATGGACAATGACCCAAAACATAAAGCCAAAGCAACCCAGGAGTTTATTAAAGCAAAGAAGTGGAATATTCTTGAATGGCCAAGTCAGTCACCTGATCTCAACCCAATTGAGCATGCATTTCACTTGTTAAAGACTAAACTTCACACAGAAAGGCCCACAAACAAACAGCAACTGAAAACCGCTGCAGTAAAGGCCTGGCAGAGCATTAAAAAGGAGGAAACACAGCGTCTGGTGATGTCCATGAGTTCAAGACTTCAGGCAATCATTGCCAACAAAGGGTTTTCAACCAAGTATTAGAAATGAACATTTTATTTACAATTATTTAATTTGTCCAATTACTTTTGAGCCCCTGAAATGAAGGGATTGTGTTTAAAAAATGCTTTAGTTCCTCACATTTTTATGCAATCATTTTGTTCAACCCACTGAATTAAAGCTGAAAGTCTAAACTTCAACTGCATCTGAATTGTTTTGTTCAAAATCCACTGTGGTAATGTACAGAACCAAAATTAGAAAAATGTTGCCTCTGTCCAAATATTTATGGACCTAACTGTAGCTAGTGGGATCACAGGACTGTAATAATTAACAGATGCAGATGGGAAAGTAACAGATGCTGTAAATGTTACTAGACTAACTTCTTGTGTCATATCTCCTTTATGATACACTCCCTTGAGATTACTTTTACTTGGAGTGTCTATAGCTTAGTTTGCTGTAGCATTGTGTCTTCCTGAATTCCTTTAGTTTAGTTTTGTGTTATCCTCTATTTACATTGATTTGTGTTTTCAATGTTTAACATTAACAATTAGAATCATTAACAATTTGTAATGTTCCCAAAGGGGCAGTGAAATATATATACAGTACCAGTCAAAAGTGTGGACACCGCGACTCACTCAGAGTTTTTTTCTGTATTTTGACTATTTCCTACAGTGGTGCTTGAAAGTTTGTGAACCCTTTCAAATTTTCTATATTTCTGCATAAATATGACCTAAAACATCATCAGATTTTCACACAAGTCCTAAAACTAGATAAAAAGAACCCAGTTAAACAAATGAGAAAAAAATATTATACTTGGTCATTTATTTATTGAGGAAAATGATCCAATATTACATATCTGTGAGTGGCAAAAGTATGTGAACCTTTGCTTTCAGTATCTGGTGTGACCCCCTTGTGCAGCAATAACTGCAACTAAACGTTTCCGGTAACTGTTGATCAGTCCTGCACACCGACTTGGAGGAATTTTAGCCCATTCCTCCGTACAGAACAGCTTCAACTCTGGGATGTTGGTGGGTTTCCTCACATGAACTGCTCGCTTCAGGTCCTTCCACAACATTTCGATTGGATTAAGGTCAGGACTTTGACTTGGCCATTCCAAAACATTAACTTTATTCTTCTTTAACCATTCTTTGGTAGAACGACTTGTGTGCTTAGGGTCGTTGTCTTGCTGCATGACCCACCTTCTCTTGAGATTCAGTTCATGGACAGATGTCCTGACATTTTCCTTTAGAATTCACTGCTATAATTCAGAATTCATTGTTCCAGCAATGATGGCAAGCCGTTCTGGCCCAGATGCAGCAAAACAGGCCCAAACCATGATACTACCACCACCATGTTTCACAGATGGGATAAGGTTCTTATGCTGGAATGTAGCGTTTTCCTTTCTCCAAACATAATGCTTCTCATTTAAACCAAAAAGTTCTATTTTGGTCTCATCCGTCCACAACACATTTTTCTAATAGCATTCTGGCTTGTCCACGTGATCTTTAGCAAACTGCAGGCGAGCAGCAATGTTCTTTTTGGAGAGCAGTAGCTTTCTCCTTGCAATCCTGCCATGCACACCATTGTTGTTCAGTGTTTCAGTTTCAGTTCTTTATTTTTGCACAATTAAAATTACATAAAAAATAAAGAAAACAATAAAGTGCAGGGAGAGGTAAAAAACCCAAATGGGCTTATTTAAAAGCCTCCACCTATAGTTAAAATTTCATAATTATAAAGAATAGAAAATTAACATACAAAGAATATTATAACTAAATAAAATAATAAACTAATAATAAAAACATATGTATAACATCAACAGCAAGTTATAATGACAAACAAAAATAGCTAAAAATAAATAAAATAAATAAATAAAAACATGAACAATGAAATAAAAATATGTTATCATGTATGAATTAGTTCTCCTGATGGTGGACTCATGAACATTAACATTAGCCAATGTGAGAGAGGCCTTCAGTTGCTTGGAAGTTACCCTGGGGTCCTTTGTGACCTCGCCAACTATTACACGCCTTGCTCTTGGAGTGATCCTTGTTGGTCAACCACTCCTGGGGAGGGTAACAATGGTCTTGAATTTCCTCCATTTGTACACAGTCTGTCTGACTGTGGATTGGTGGAGTCCAAACTCTTTAGTGATGGTTTTGTAACCTTTTCCAGCCTGATGAGCATCAACAACGCTTTTTCTGAGGTCCTCAGAAATCTCCTTTGTTCGTGCCATGATGCACTTCCACAAACATGTGTTGTGAAGATCAGACTTTGATAGATCCCTGTTCTTTAAATAAAACAGGGTGCCCACTCACACCTGATTGTCATCCCATTGATTGAAAACACCTGACTCGAATTTCACCTTCAAATTAACTGCTAATCCTAGAGGTCCACATACTTTTGCCACTCACAGATTAGATTAGATTAGATTAGATTAGATTAGATTAGATTAGATTAGATTAGATTAGATTCGAAAAAACTTTATTGATCCCTTTGGGAGGGTTCCCTCAGGGAAATTAAAATTCCAGCAGCATCATTACAAGATAAACAGAGAATAGAAAATAGAGAAAACTTCTAGATAAATTAAGTATTTACACAAATATAAAAAAATAAGATATGAAGAAAAAAAAAAGGCCAGCAGGAGAGGTATTGCACATTATATTACACATTGTCCAGTATTGCTTTTAGTCAGGCTAAGCTACTACTCTTTCCTGTCCTCTGTCCTCCTGTTGCCCCTCCTCCCCCCCAGAGAGGAGTTGTACAGTCTGATGGCATGAGGGACAAAGGAGTTTTTAAGTCTGTTCGTCCTGCACTTGGGAAGGAGCATTCTGTCACTGAACAGGCTCCTCTGGTTGCTGATGACGGTGTGCAGAGGGTGACTAGCATCGTCCATGACTGATATGTAATATTGGATCATTTTCCTCAATAAATAAATGACCAAGTATAATATTTTTGTCTCATTTGTTTAACTGGGTTCTCTTTATCTACTTTTAGGACTTGTGTGAAAATCTGATGATGTTTTAGGTCAGATTTAGGCATAATTATCGAAAATTCTAAAGGGTTCACAAACTTTCAAGCACCACTGTACATTGTAGAACAATACTGAAGACATTAAAACTATGAAATAACATATGGAACATATGGAATTATGTGGTACACAAAAAAGGCTTAAAAAAATAAAATATGTTTGATATTTTAGATTCTTCAGCGTAGCCAGCGTTTACCTTGATGACGTTTTGCACACTACTGGCATTCTCTTAACCAGCTTCATAAGGTCATCACCTGGAATGCTTTTCAGTTAACAGGTGCCTCGTCAAAAGTTAATTAGTGCAATTTCTTGCCTTCTTAATGCATTTGAGATCAAACAGTGAATAGTAAATAATAAAACTACAGTAAATAGCCCTATTCAACACCACAACTGTAGTCATCCATATTATGTCAAGAACCGCTCGACTAAGTAAAGAGAAACGACATCAATCATTACTTTAAGATATGAAGTGACTTTTAAGTACAACCCCGATTCCAAAAAAGTTGGGACAAAGTACAAATTGTAAATAAAAACGGAATGCAATAATTTACAAATCTCAAAAACTGATATTGTATTCACAATAGAACATAGACAACATATCAAACGTCGAAAGTGAGACATTTTGAAACGTCATGCCAAATATTGGCTCATTTGAAATTTCATGACAGCAACACATCTCAAAAAAGTTGGGACAGGGGCAATAAGAGGCTGGAAAAGTTAAAGGTACAAAAAAGGAACAGCTGGAGGACCAAATTGCAACTCATTAGGTCAATTGGCAATAGGTCATTAACATGACTGGGTATAAAAAGAGCATCTTGGAGTGGCAGCGGCTCTCAGAAGTAAAGATGGGAAGAGGATCACCAATCCCCCTAATTCTGCACCGACAAATAGTGGAGCAATATCAGAAAGGAGTTTGACAGTGTAAAATTGCAAAGAGTTTGAACATATCATCATCTACAGTGCATAATATCATCAAAAGATTCAGAGAATCTGGAAGAATCTCTGTGCGTAAGGGTCAAGGCCGGAAAACCATACTGGGTGCCCATGATCTTCAGGCCCTTACACAGCACTGCATCACATACAGGCATGCTTCTGTATTGGAAATCACAAAATGGGCTCAGGAATATTTCCAGAGAACATTATCTGTGAACACAATTCACTGTGCCATCTATAGTTCAAAGAAGAAGCTGTATCTAAACATGATCGAGAAGCGCAGACGTCTTCTCTGGCCAAGGCTCATTTAAAATGGACTGTGGCAAAGTGGAAAACTGTTCTGTGGTCAGACGAATCAAAATTTGAAGTTCTTTATGGAAATCAGGGACGCCGTGTCATTCGGACTAAAGAGGAGAAGGACGACCCAAGTTGTTATCAGCGCTCAGTTCAGAAGCCTGCATCTCTGATGGTATGGGGTTGCATTAGTGCGTGTGGCATGGGCAGCTTACACATCTGGAAAGACACCATCAATGCTGAAAGGTATATCCAGGTTCTAGAGCAACATATGCTCCCATCCAGACGACGTCTCTTTCAGGGAAGACCTTGCATTTTCCAACATGACAATGCCAAACCACATACTGCATCAATTACAGCATCATGGCTGCGTAGAAGAAGGGTCCGGGTACTGAACTGGCCAGTCTGCAGTCCAGATCTTTCACCCATAGAAAACATTTGGCGCATCATAAAACGGAAGATACGACAAAAAAGACCTAAGACAGTTGAGCAACTAGAATCCTACATTAGACAAGAATGGGTTAACATTCCTCTCCCTAAACTTGAGCAACTTGTCTCCTCAGTCCCCAGACGTTTACAGACTGTTGTAAAGAGAAAAGGGGATGTCTCACAGTGGTAAACATGGCCTTGTCCCAACTTTTTTGAGATGTGTTGTTGTCATGAAATTTAAAATCACCTAATTTTTCTCTTTAAATGATACATTTTCTCAGTTTAAACATTTGATATGTCATCTATGTTCTATTCTGAATAAAATATGGAATTTTGAAATTTCCACATCATTGCATTCCATTTTTATTTACAATTTGTACTTTGTCCCAACTTTTTTGGAATCAGGGTTGTAATAAAAATAAAGAAAAACAACTGAATTAGAGCTGTGTCCAAATGTTTTACTGGTACTATACAAAATATGCTCTTTTTAATTACAGTACTATTACAAAAATCATTGTTAACAAAAATTCCTAATTGATTCCCTTTAACCTTTCAGGTACTGTAGCTCCAGTACTAGAGTGTGAGTGTAATGTATAGATTTTCCCTTTATATAAGACATGAGGTAATCAGTCAGTCATCAATTAACGAATGAATGGTTTGTATTAACACTAATCTGCGTTTAGCAGAAGTCAGACACCCATATGCCAAATCCTGGACTGTGTCTATAGTAAGAAATGGACAGACATCAAAAACTCACTTTATATCCATCAAAGACGTAGGCCTGATCATCTGTTCCCAGTTCCACATCAGGCCGCACACCTGGCCGAGCCCAACCGACCCTCATATCTCCTCCAGTCACGACCTCAAACTCAAAGTACCACTTCCCTGTTTTCACTGCATACGTCCTCTCCAAACGGAAAAAGCGAATCTTATCGATGCTTAGTCTCTCCACCACATGACCTGTAAGCAGAAAGAGAAATGAGGAAACCCTGAAATGTCATTTGGCACAAATAAAACACTCTTCGCTCTCATAGTATTGAGGTATGAATAAGTGTTTAGCTCAGCTGCTTGCGAGCAATGTAGTTAGTTTAGTTACCGTTCGCCATGTCCTAGATCACCTGACTGCCTGTCTTTTTGAACAGAGCTATTTTTTTTTTTAAATATACAATTTGAATACAACAATTCAGTCATGTACAGATTTTCAATGCTGGTCCACGGGCATTTTTTTTTACTTAATTATCATTGCATATTCCATTTGGCGCATCTTCACTCATTTGAAGTGAAGATTTTTTTTGTGTGTGTGTTTGTGTAGTTTGATGTTCGTTTTTGTTTGAGTGTTTTTGTCCGCTGGTGATGGTGTAGCTCCAGACCCAGTTTTGGGCGTCGGTTCGCTCCAGGCCTTGGTTTGCTGTGGGTGATGCCTGTGCTCCTAGCTATGGACTGCAGTAAGCTCGTTGCTCATTTTAACATCGTGGTTGTCCAGCGCTCTGTGCTTTAGTGCTTGGCGTGGTGTTCCGAGCGATGTTGCTCAGTGGTGTCGCGGCAGCTGTGGAGGCGGTTTGGGATGTACCGGCGCTCTGCATGGCGGAGCTTCTGTGCTCGTTTTGTGGATCCATGGCGTGGTGTTCTGAGTGATGTTGCCCGGCAGCGTTGCGGCAGCTGTGCTGGAGGTGTGGGACTTGTTTTCATGTGCCTTTTGGTGGGACTGTGGCTGCTACACCACTGGAATGACATCCTGACCTCTATTTGGTGGACTTTTTTTATTTTTTTGTTCTCTATAATTGTAAAGCGACCTTGGGTTTTGAGAAAGGCGCTATATAAATTGAACTTATTATTATTATTATGGGCAGCACGGTGGTGTAGTGGTTAGCGCTGTCGCCTCACAGCAAGAAGGTCCGGGTTCGAGCCCCGTGGCCGACGAGGGCCTTTCTGTGCAGAGTTTGCATGTTCTCCCCGTGTCCGCGTGGGTTTCCTCCGGGTGCTCTGGTTTCCCCCACAGTCCAAAGACATGCAGGTTAGGTTAACTGGTGACTCTAAATTGACCGTAGGTGTGAATGGTTGTCTGTGTCTGTGTCAGCCCTGTGATGACCTGGCGACTTGTCCAGGGTGTACCCCGCCTTTCGCCCGTAGTCAGCTGGGATAGGCTCCAGCTTGCCTGCAACCCTGTAGAACAGGATAAAGCGGCTAGAGATAATGAGATTATTATTATTATTTGATCAAGCTTATGTTACGAATTTGACTGCTTTTTTTTTTTTTTTTTCTGGAGTCTTAGAGCTGGCTGAGAAGGATTCCAGTACAGTTTGCTCATTAATAGTAAAATTCACATTGACTGTCAGAATATACCCAATTTCTCTCCAATTACGTCAAAATAATACTAGCTAAGAATCTAGCCTCTTTGAGCAACAAGAGCCTATCCTGGGAACATTGAGTGAGATGTTACACCCTTGATAGGACAACAGTGTGTTTCCTCCTTCGTAGATGAAGATGAGCATGACTTCATAGATTGTGAGTCCACAGACGGCTGATAAGGCCAATCCGGACATGACGGTACATCACAGGGCACAATGTAGATGTTACAGGTGATTTTTGAAATCACTGAGGTGATTCTAGATTTACCAAGGTGAATTAGGTCGGCATTCTTGAAAGGGATTTTTTTGGAAGGGGACTCGTTAAAAAAAAAAAAAGGGGGGGCTTGGATTTTTAGGGGGTTCGTAAAAGAATAAGAACACTTCAACAGCCGCTCTCTATTCACCTTTCCTCCCCACCCCACCCTCTTTATATCTTTCATCCTCTTATACCTCTCGACCCAGAATTACAGTTATACCCTTGACTTCCAAGTGACGTCAAAGGAAAATAAAAACCCAGATGTCGGCCATGTTGGTGGATATACGAATGCGGGGTCAAGCGACATTCCATACAAAACATAGTCACGCGTGCGCAACTCTCTTTGTTTTTCCGCTGCTTTAAGCGTTCTTGTAGCTATGCCATATCTTTGTGCTGTATATGGTCGTGGTCACAACAGTACTCGTGACCGTGGCACGTTCCGATTTCTTAGAATTTCGTCCGTGATTCGGAAAGAGGGCGAGGAAACTCTGAGGCTTAGTACAGAGAGGAGACAAGGGGATCAGGACACTTTTTCCAATGCCATTTCATCCAAAGGTTAAGACATTTCGTCCAAAGCCTTTTTCATAAAATTATTTAATATTTCAGGTATTCCAGTGTTTGCGAACTAAGCCCCTGAGAGAGCTCTGCTCCAGGCCTAAAGATTTAATATGATCCAGCCGACTTAAAAAATTAATAACTTGGCCAGGGGAGCGCATAGCAAAGCCAAATTTTACAGGCACCTCCCTCTCAACCTCCCCCTTTGAAACAGCATGGTTTCGGGTCCGGGATTCGCAAACGAAGCCCCCATGAGAGCGCTGCTCCATACCTGAAGATTTAATATGATCCAGCTGGAAACACAGACATGTAAGCGAGCAGCCTGCAATGACGAGGGACTGAACTCATTCCAGGGTCAGCAAGTGTCATGGAAGGATGTGGTTACCCCCCTTAGTACGCTCTTTAGTGTCGAAGCGCACGTACTATGGCACACATTTGCTTTACAAAAATGCATTTTGCTTCGGTTAAATTCAATTGAGAACTCCTCCTTTTTTTTCTTTTTCGAACAAATACCTGAAATATAAAATAATTGATAGTGCATATAAAAAAGGCTTTGGACAAAATGTCTTAACTATTGGACAAAAAGGCAGAGGACGAAATGACCTGTGTTTGTACTCGATGGTCGGTAGAAGCGTCTTCTCATCAGAAAAGTCTGACTTTTTTAAATAATATGGGTCAAAACCACACACATCTTCTCTTTGTATCAAATCTTCGCTTGATCATGGCAATCCTGAGAAAATTCAGCATTGTTTACAGACACGCTTTCAGCAATTGTTATCCTAGTTGCTTTGTATATCCACCATCACGGTAGACACTCATGATGTCGCACAGTTTGATCACATGGTTGCAACTCATCTATATCTGTCTTGCAGATTGAATTTGCTAATGAAGCCATTATTTTTCACATATATATTACAGCACAGTGAAATCCGTTTCTTCGCATATCCCAGATTGTTAGGAAGTTAGGGTCGGAGCACAGCGTTGCCATGATACAGTGGCCCTGAAACAGAGAGGGTTAAGGGCCACGCTCAAGGGCCCAGCAGTGGCAGTTTGGCAGTGCTGGGGGGGCTTGAACTCCTAACCTTCAGTGATGGGTTTCTCAAAAGCCTCTTGACGCTAAGAGCATCTTAACTAGAAGAGAGAGTGTTCATTGTGCTGCTCGCTCTACCATTTAACTTGCTGGGAAACTTGGTACAGTAACCCAAAGCCTTAACCACTGAGCCACCACTACCCCCAGTATTAATATAATTAATTAATATCGATATTAATAAACCAAAATTATTCCTGGTCATGGAAAACAAATAGCTGAATTAGTAACACATTCATTTATCAATACCCTACGCTACACTGTAAAAAATGTAACTTGCAAAATTGTTGCGTGAAAAAAGGATTCTAAGTTGAATGAACAAATTTCCCTTCTAATTGTTCAAGTAACTAAAAAAAAATAGTTGAGACGCCTTGATGCTGGCCCAGCAGGAAGATCGCCAGGCGTTCCGGCACCGGCTCACGTCAGCAGGGCCGCCGGCCGCCGCTGCCGCCACCCTCACGAAGATGGGACCACAGGACGATCCAGAAGCGTTCCTCGCTCTCTTTGAGCAAACAGCCGAGGCGTGGGGGTGGCCGCTGGAGCAGCGCGCGGCGCGCCTCCTCCCGCTCCTATCTGGCGAGGCGCAGCTCGCAGCGCAGCAGCTCCCTGCAGACAGCCGGCTGGTTTATGCAGACCTGAGCAAAGCCATTCTGCAGCAGCTCAGCCGCTCCCCGGAGCAACACCGTCAGCGCTTCCGGATGCTGACACTGGAGGGGGTCGGCCGGCCGTTTGCATTCGGCCAGCAACTCCGGGATGCCTGCCGGCGGTGGCTGAGGGCGGAAGACCGCGACGCCAAGGAGATCATCGATCTGGTGGCACTGGAGCAGTTTATCTCTCAACTTCCGGAAGGAACGGCGGAATGGGTCCAGTGTCACCGCCCGGCGTCGCTGGAATGAGCCATCAAGCTGGCGGAGGACCATCTGGAGGCGGCTCTGACGGCAGGCAGACGAGGCGCCTCCCCTCGCTTCTCTTCCCCCTCTCTCTCTCCCTCTCTCTCTCCTGTCTCTGGTCCCCCTCCCCACCCCGTTCCCCTGCCACGAAGGCGGCAGCTGGCCCCTCCCCAGCCGGCCCGTCGCACCCGTGGTGTCCTCCCTCTTCTGTGTCTGTGTTGTCTCCCCCTCAGGTGAGTGACACCCATAACACCAGTGCAGAGGGAAAGCCTGGCCCGGTGTGCTGGTGCGGCGGGGAATTGGAGCATCTCCCGAATCAGAGCCCCGCAAGGGAGGTGGGGGCTGTCATCCGGATCCCCGACGTGCCAGAAACCGTCCCCGATCGGGCCGGAGCGTATCGTGTACCGGTGAGTATTCAAGGGGGTACATATCACGCTTTGGTGGATTCCGGTTGTAATCAGACCTCAATTCACCAACGCCTGGTGCAAGGTGAGGCATTGGGGGGAGCACAAGCGGTGAAGGTGTTGTGTGTGCACGGGGATGTTCACCATTACCCTCTAGTGTCTGTCCACATTCTATTCCGGGGCCAAACGCATAAGATGAAGGCGGCGGTTAATCCTCGTCTTACCCACTCGTTGATCTTGGGTACTGATTGGCTGGGATTTAAAGAATTAATGGAGAATTTAACATGCAGTGGGTCCTGCCCTAGTAGGTCACGGGAAGATCCTGGTGTGGCATTGGCTGGAGAAGCTGTCGCAGAGCCGTCCGCGTCAACACCACGACAGAGTGAGGAGCAGCCCGCTCCTCCTCCCTCTCTCGGGGATTCTCTTGGGGATTTCCCATTAGAGCAGTCGCGAGACGAGACTCTGCGGCATGCGTTTGACCAAGTGAGAGTAATCGATGGTCAAACTCTTCAGCCAAGCGTGGCACCAACCTTCCCCTATTTTGCCATTATTAAAGATAGATTGTACCGAGTGACGCAGGACACTCAAACCAAGGAACGAGTAACCCAGTTGTTAATCCCAAAGAGCCGTAGGGAACTCATATTCCATGTGGCTCACTTTAATTCCATGGTGGGACACTTGGGGCAAGACAAAACACTAGCCCGAATAATGGCCCGGTTCTATTGGCCTGGGATTCGCGGGGATGTCCGTCAGTGGTGTGCGGCGTGCCGTGAATGCCAATTGTGACCCCTCACCGAATCCAGGGACACATGTCGGCCAAAACGAATCCGAGATAATCGCAAAAGAAGCATTTTTTTTCGAAATTTGTGATTTTTGTTGTTTTCCATCATGTGCAAGTTGAGATCTTGAAGAATGCAATCAGTATTTCAGATAATAGATTGTTTTGTTGGAAAAGCATACATTTTTTGTTGCAAATTGTCTCGTTTTTGTCAGGACTGTAGCCTGCTGGGGGGTGTGGGTAAATTACCATATGGGCCATTCACATGATGATTTAAGTCTTTTGTTTTTTTTCGCGAATCAGCTGTATGATACGAGCTGAGTGCATGGCTACTTAGCTGCATACAGGCATGTAATTTCACTATGGAATGAGTTACTAAATAGAGCGCAGAGGAGCTGAAACACCGCGAAGCAAACAGACACACGGTATTTACATCGGAGATAACCATTTCTAGCAAAAAAAACCGCAACCTTGTTTTCCAGATTGAATGGAATACTTGAATGATCGGATGATACACGGACCGTTCTAGGATTACATTCCATCAGAGGCATTGGTGTGTGCAAGGCGCCGTTTCTCTTTTGATGGGGTAAGTTTATTAATCTAAGGCTGTGTGGTTATTTTTGCATGTAACGGAGAGTGTTGTGGTTTGGTTAAGCCTAGGTCACAACCGGACGTACGATTTTTTGGCCGTGTGATTTTTGGCGTTTCCCAAATCGCTGCGGTTTTTTTTTTGTTCACGGAGAAAGACACGCGTTGGCCGTAAGTTTGTCTTGCAACCTGAAAAAAACGTAAGCGCCCGTAGAGTTTGTTTGACATGACAAAGAACGTCTGCGGCCAGTCTGCGGCTCGAAAATCAGCACGTCACACGCGCGCTCTCGTGCGTTTCATGCGCGCTCTCCGTGCGTTTCTTGCGTTTTTTGCATGTAGACCGGCCATAGGAGCACGGTACGGCCGGTTGTGACCGAGGCTTTACATGAAACTAGTGTTGTGTTAGTTGTGTCATCATCGTGCTAGCTTTCTTTCTTACGGTGTGAGTAATTTTTCAACCACAAAGCGTTAAAGTATTGTGGCAGCGGGGGCGTGGTCAAGCGCCGGTCTGTGACAGGAGGGCGGAGTCAGGGAAGGTAAGTGGCAGAATCACGTCACCTGAGAGCAATTAACCTGTTTGTGTGTCTTCCCAGTGACTGCGCCCTATATCAGGAGGGAGAGCGAGAGCAGAGGAGGCGCAACCCTGAACCAGACGCCAGTTGTGTGTGTGTCTCTGTGAAAAGTATTGTTAGACTGAAAAGTGTGGCAATAAAGCCAGTTTATAAAACCTGATCTCTGTCCTGCCGTCCTCTGTGCTCCACCCACACGTAGGGTCGCTTACAGTGGTGCCGAAACCCGGGACAGTGGAGCACCAAACCCGCAGCCCCATGGAATCCTCCCCGTTCGCTGATCTGGTCCACGCCCTCGCCACGGCTCAGCAAAGCCAGCACCAGGCACTCGTCACGCTCCGAAAGGAGCAGGAGCAGCGCTTCGAAGCCCTGGTGCTGGCCCAGCAGGAAGATCGCGAGGCGTTCCGGCATCTCCTCGCGTCGGCGGGGTCCACCAGCGCTCCGGCCGCGGGCCCGTCTCCCCTCATTGTCACCAAGATGGGCCCGCAGGACGACCTCGAGGCGTTCATCACGTTGTTTGAAGAGGTCGCCGAAGCCTCGGGGTGGCCGATGGAGCAGCGCGCGGCGCGCCTCCTCCCCCTGCTCACGGGAGAGGCACAGCTGGCCGCGCTACAGCTCCCCGCCGACCGCCGGCTGGCCTACGCGGACCTTCGCCGGGCCGTCCTCCAGCGCGTGGGGCGCACACCGGAGCAACAGCGCCAGCGCTTCCGCGCGCTGCGACTGGAGGAAGTCGGCCGGCCGTTCGCGTTCGGCCAGCAGCTCCGGGACGCCTGCTGGCGGTGGCTGAGGGCCAACGATCGCGACGCCGAGGGAATCGTCGACCAGGTGGTACTGGAACAGTTCATCGCCCGCTTACCAGCCGGAACCGCGGAGTGGGTCCAGTGCCACCGCCCGGCGTCGCTGGATCAGGCAGTCGAGCTGGCGGAGGATCATCTGGCGGCTGTCCCGGCGGCAGGACAGCAGATGGCATCTTCTCTTCTCTTCTCTCCTCTTCTCTCTCTCTCTCTCCCCCTCCTCCTGTGTCCTGTCCTCGCCCCATTCCCCCTCCGCGGAGGCGGGGGCCGGCACCCCCCCAGCCGGCCCGCCGCACCCGCGGTGCCCTCCCGTTTCTCCCTTCTGTGTCTGTCTCTCCCCCACCTCAGGTGAGTGAGCCCCAGATCACCGGTGCAGAGGGAAAGCCCGGGCCGGTTTGCTGGCGCTGCGGGGAGCCGGGCCACCTTCAACAGCAGTGCACGGTAATGGAAGTGGGCGCGGTGGTTCGGATCCCCGACGCGCCAGAGGCCGCCCTCGATCGGGCCGGAGCGTATCGCATACTGGTGAGTATCCAAGGGGCTACATATCAGGCGTTGGTGGATTCTGGTTGTAATCAGACCTCAATTCGCCAAAGCCTGGTTCAAAACGAGGCATTGGGGGGAGCACAAGGGGTGAAGGTGTTATGTGTGCACGGGGATGTTCACAGCTACCCTTTGGTGTCGGTCCACATTATTTTCAGAGGGGAAAAATTTATTGTGAAGGCGGCGGTTAATCCTCGCCTTACCCACTCTCTAATTTTGGGGACTGATTGGCCGGGATTTCGGGGTTTAATGACACGCCTAGTTGAGAGTGGGTCCTGCCATTTGACAGGGGGAGGTCCCGGTGTCGCTTTGGCGGGAGCAGCTGTCACAGAGCCGTCTACGTCATCTCCGCGTCAGAGTGAGGAGCCGCCAGCTCCTCCTCTCTCTCTTGGGGAATCCCTCGCGGATTTCCCATTAGAGCAGTCGCGAGACGAGACTCTGCGGCATGCGTTTGACCAAGTGAGAGTAATCGATGGTCAAACGTTCCCGCCGAACGCCACCCCGTCCTTCCCCTACTTCGCGATTATGAAGGATAGATTATACCGAGTGACGCAGGACACTCAAACTAAAGAGCGAGTCACGCAGCTTTTAATTCCGAAGAGCCGCCGGGAATTGGTATTCCAGGCGGCTCACTTTAATCCCATGGCCGGACACTTGGGGCAGGATAAAACACTAGCCCGAATAATGGCCCGTTTCTATTGGCCGGGGATTCGCGGCGATGTCCGTAGGTGGTGTACGGCATGCCGCGAATGCCAGTTAGTAAACCCAGCGGCCATTCCAAAAGCGCCTTTGCGCCCTCTACCGTTAATCGAGACCCCGTTTGAGAGAATTGGGATGGATCTCGTCGGGCCATTAGATCGGTCAGCACGAGGGTACCGCTTTATATTAGTTCTGGTGGACTATGCAACGCGATACCCGGAAGCAGTGCCTCTGCGCAATATCTCAGCACGCAGAATTGCCGAGGCACTCTTCCGCGTCATCTCCCGAGTTGGAATCCCGAAAGAGATTCTGACTGATCAAGGCACTACGTTTATGTCACGAACACTGCGCGAACTGTATGGGTTATTGGGGATTAAGCCGATCCGCACCAGCGTGTATCACCCACAAACGGACGGTTTAGTGGAACGATTCAACCGCACCCTCAAAAATATTATTAAAAAATTCGTAAGTGAGGACGCACGTAACTGGGATAAGTGGCTCGAACCCTTGCTGTTCTCAGTGCGAGAGGTCCCCCAAGCCTCCACGGGGTTCTCCCCGTTTGAATTATTATATGGGCGTAAGCCGCGCGGCATCCTGGGCGTGCTGCGGGAAAATTGGGAGGAGGGACCTTCACAAAGTAAGAACGAAATTCAGTACGTTATGGACCTGCGCGCAAAACTCCACACACTCACACACCTAACTCAGGAGAATTTGCGGCAGGCCCAGGAACGGCAAGCCCGCCTGTACAACAAGGGTACGCGCCTTAGGGAGTTCACTCCGGGAGATAAGGTACTCGTACTGTTGCCCACGTCGAGCTCCAAATTGATCGCCAAGTGGCAAGGACCCTTTGAGGTCACACGGCGAGTCGGGGACGTCGACTATGAGGTGAGGCGAACGGACAGGGGTGGGGCGCTACAGATTTACCACCTCAACCTGCTTAAACTCTGGAACGAGGAGGTCCCCGTGGCGTTGGTGTCGGTAGTTCCAGAGAAGGCGGAGCTGGGGCCGGAGGTTCAAAAAGGGACATTGGCGTCACGTACCTCTCCGGTCCCCTGTGGAGACCACCTCTCCCCGACCCAACTCACGGAGGTCGCCCAGTTGCAGACCGAGTTTTCGGATGTGTTCTCGCCCCTGCCCGGTCGCACTAACCTCATAGAGCACCACATAGAGACGCCCCCGGGGGTGGTAGTGCGTAGCCGCCCTTACAGGCTACCCGAACACAAAAAAAAGGTGGTTCGGGAAGAACTTCAGACCATGCTCGAAATGGGCATCGTCGAGGAGTCCTACAGTGACTGGAGCAGCCCGGTGGTCTTGGTACCCAAGGCCGACGGGTCGGTCCGGTTCTGTGTGGACTATAGAAAAGTCAACGCGGTGTCTAAATTCGACGCGTACCCAATGCCTCGTATTGATGAGTTGCTCGATCGACTCGGCACTGCTCGCTTTTATTCGACACTGGATTTGACGAAGGGATATTGGCAGATCCCCTTGACTCCACTATCCCGAGAAAAAACGGCCTTTTCCACACCATTTGGTTTACACCAATTCGTCACCCTTCCGTTTGGGCTGTTTGGGGCGCCCGCGACGTTTCAGCGGCTGATGGACAGAGTCCTCCGCCCTCACGCCACGTATGCAGCAGCATATTTAGATGACATAATCATCTATAGCAATGACTGGCAGCGGCACCTCGAACATCTGAGGGCCGTCCTTAGGTCACTGAGGCGAGCGGGGCTCACAGCCAACCCAAAGAAGTGTGCGATTGGGCGGGTGGAAGTACGGTATCTGGGCTTCCACTTGGGCAACGGGCAGGTGCGTCCCCAAATTAATAAGACGGCAGCAATTGCGGTCTGCCCGAGGCCCAAGACCAAAAAGGGGGTGAGACAGTTCCTGGGGCTGGCTGGCTATTATCGCAGGTTTATACCTAATTATTCGGACGTCACCAGCCCGCTGACTGATCTCACTAAAAAGGGGGCACCAGATCCGGTCCAGTGGACGGAGCAGTGCCAGCGGGCTTTCTCAGAGGTAAAGGCTGCACTGTGTGGGGGGCCACTTCTACACTCCCCTGACTTTTCTCTCCCTTTAATGTTGCAGACCGATGCGTCGGACAGAGGGCTGGGGGCGGTTTTGTCCCAGGAGGTGGAGGACCGCCCTGTCCTGTATATCAGCAGGAAGCTGTCGGTGCGTGAGGGGCGCTACAGCACCATAGAGAAAGAGTGTCTGGCCATCAAGTGGGCAGTTCTCGCCCTCCGGTACTACCTGCTGGGGCGCCCTTTCACCCTCTGTTCGGACCACGCGCCCCTCCAGTGGCTCCACCGCATGAAAGATGCCAACGCGCGGATCACCCGTTGGTATCTGGCGCTCCAACCCTTTAATTTCAAGGTGGTCCACAGGCCGGGGGCGCAGATGGTCGTGGCGGACTTCCTCTCCCGTCAAGGGGGGGGGGGGGAGTCGGCTGCAGGCCGGACGGCCGCCCGGCCTGAGTCGGGCGGTGGGGGTATGTGGCAGCGGGGGCGTGGTCAAGCGCCGGTCTGTGACAGGAGGGCGGAGTCAGGGAAGGTAAGTGGCAGAATCACGTCACCTGAGAGCAATTAACCTGTTTGTGTGTCTTCCCAGTGACTGCGCCCTATATCAGGAGGGAGAGCGAGAGCAGAGGAGGCGCAACCCTGAACCAGACGCCAGTTGTGTGTGTGTCTCTGTGAAAAGTATTGTTAGACTGAAAAGTGTGGCAATAAAGCCAGTTTATAAAACCTGATCTCTGTCCTGCCGTCCTCTGTGCTCCACCCACACGTAGGGTCGCTTACAAGTATACTTTAGGACTTATTTTTGTACTTCATAATTGTTTTGGGCATACTTTGCATGGAAGGAAAATTGACGTGGTGATCTTTGTTTACATGAAAGTAGTATCATGCTAGCTAGTAGGGGGTAGAGCTTTCCTTAATATCATGCAAATGAGCACCATTATGTGCCCGCCCTACACCCAGAGTAGCTGAGATGGAAAACTTTGAGGGCGATTTTCTCCCTTTTCTGTTTTAAGAAGTATACACTTTCAAAAGGCCACACATTCTTCAAATATTGTCAGATCTCCACATGGAAGGCATCATTGGAAAGCTTAGAAACTGTACTTTCTGAATCTGTCAATAACTCAAAATGCCCCCGGGCAGACATGTGTCCCTGGATTCTGTTTTCTGACACAATTAGTAAATCCCGCGGCCACTCCAAAAGCGCCATTGCGCCCTCTTCCTCTAATCGAGACCCCGTTTGAGCAAATTGGGATGGATCTCGTCGGGCCATTAGATCGGTCAACACGGGGATATCACTTTATTTTAGTTCTGGTGGACTATGCAACGCGATATCCGGAGGCAGTGCCTCTCCACAATATCTCAGCACGCAGTATTGCAGAAGCGCTCTTCCGCGTTATCTCCCGGGTCGGGATTCCGAAAGAAATCCTGACAGACCAAGGCACCTCGTTTATGTCACGCACACTGCGCGAGCTGTATGGGTTACTGGGGATTAAGTCCATCCGCACCAGTGTATATCACCCACAAACGGATGGATTAGTAGAGCGATTCAACCAGACACTCAAAAATATAATCCGGAAATTCGTTAGTGAAGATGCGCGTAATTGGGATAAATGGCTCGAACCCCTGTTGTTCGCAGTACGAGAGGTCCCACAAGCCTCCACAGGGTTCTCCCCCTTAGAATTATTATATGGGTGTAAGCCGCATGGCATTCTGGATGTGCTGTGGGAAAATTGGGAGGAGGGACCTTCACCGAGTAAAAATGAAATCCAGTACGTTCTTGACCTGCGCGCAAAACTCCACACCCTCATGCAATTAACCCAGGAGAATTTACGACAGGCACAAGAACGTCAAAGCCGACTGTATGACAGGGGCACGCGCCTTAGAGAATTCACACAGGGAGAAAAAGTACTCGTATTATTGCCCACGTCGAGTTCTAAATTAGTCGCCAAGTGGCAAGGGCCCTTCGAGGTCACACGGCGAGTCGGGGCCGTTGACTATGAGGTAAAGTGAACAGATGGGGCGGGGCACTGCAAGTCTACCACCTCAACCTTTTAAAATGCTGGAATGAGGGGGGCCCCGTGGCATTGGCGTCGGTAGTCCCAGAGAAGGCGGAGCTGGGGCCGGAGGTAAAAAGGATAAAATTGCAGGCCACTCCGGTCCCTTGTGGAGACCACCTCTCGCCGACCCAACTCACGGAGGTAGCCAGGTTGCAGAAGGAATTTTCCGACGTGTTCTCGCCCCTTCCGGGCCGTACCCACCTCATAGAACACCACATCGAAACGCCCCCGGGGGTGGTAGTGCGTAGCCGCCCTTACCGCTTGCCCCGAACACAAGAAAAAGGTGGTTCGGGATGAACTCAAGGCCATGCTTGAAATGGGCATAATCGAGGAGTCCCACAGCGACTGGAGCAGCCCAGTGGTCCTGGTTCCCAAGACTGATGGGTCGGTCCGGTTCTGTGTGGACTATAGAAAGGTCAATGCGGTGTCTAAATTTGACGCGTACCCAATGCCTCGCATTGATGAGTTGCTTGATCGGTTAGGCGCTGCTCGCTTTTATTCGACACTGGATCTAACCAAGGGATATTGGCAGATCCTCTTGACTCCTCTATCCCGAGAGAAAATGGCCTTTTCCACACCATTTGGGTTACACCAATTTGTCAAGCTCCCCTTTGGGTTGTTTGGGGCGCCCGCTACGTTCCAGCGGCTTATGGACAGGGTCCTCCACCCTCATGCTGCCTACGCGGCCACCTATCTAGATGACATAATCATCTACAGTCATGATTGGCCGCGGCACTTGGAACACCTGAGGGCTGTTCTAAAGTCGCTGAGGCGAGTGGGCCTTACAGCTAACCCGAAAAAGTGTGCGATTGGGCGGGTGGAAGTACGGTATCTGGGGTTCCACTTGGGTCATGGGCAGGTGCGTCCCCAAATTAACAAGACTGCAGCGATTGCGGCCTGCCCGAGGCCCAAGACCAAAAAGGAGGTGAGGCGGTTCTTGGGGCTGGCTGGCTTTTATCGTAGGTTTATACCTAACTATTCGGACATCACCAGCCCGCTAACCAACCTCACTAAAAAGGGGGCTCCAGATCCGGTCCAGTGGACGGAGCAATGCCAACAGGCCTTCTTGGAGGTAAAAGCTGCACTGTGTGGGGGGCCACTTTTACACTCCCCTGACTTCTCTCTCCCCTTTATTTTGCAGACTGATGCATCGGACAGAGGGCTGGGGGCCGTTTTGTCCCAGGAGGTGGAGGGTGAGGAGCGCCCAGTGCTGTACATCAGCCGAAAGCTGTCGATGCGCGAGAGCAAGTACAGCACAATTGAAAAAGAGTGTCTTGCCATCAAGTGGGCGGTCCTCGCCCTCCGATACTACCTGCTAGGGCGCCCTTTCACTCTCTGTTCGGACCACGCACCCCTCCAGTGGCTCCACCACATGAAGGACGCCAATGCGCAGATCACCCGTTGGTATCTCGCTCTCCAGCCATTCAAGTTCGAGGTGATCCACAGGCCGGGGGCACAGATGGTGGTGGCGGACTTCCTGTCCCGTCGGGGGGGAGTCAGCTGCAGGCCGGACGGCTCCCCGGCCTGAGTCGGGCGGTGGGGGTATGTGGCAGCGGGGGCATGTACAAGCAGCAGTCTGTGAATGGAGGGCGGAGTCAGGGAAGGTAAGTGGCTAGGTCATTACACCTGATGTCAATTTGTGTGTGCGTGTGTGTGTGTTGCAAGGATGGAGTATAAAGGGAGGGGGAGAGGAGAGAAGGCGGCCCCTGACCACAGCACTTGTGTGAATGAGTGTGTGAGCGAGTGAAAGAGAAAGAAAGAAAGCTGAAAAGCTCAATAAAAGTGCGTTTGAGTAAACACGAACTCTCGCCTGCCGTGCTTCTGTGCTCCACCCACATCGGGGATTACTACAGGGTGAAAGATCTAGACTGCAGGCTGGCCAGTTCAGTACCCGGACCCTTCTTCTACGCAGCCATGATGCTGTAATTGATGCAGTATGTGGTTTGGCATTGTCATGTTGGAAAATGCAAGGTCTTCCCTGAAAGAGACGTCGTCTGGATGGGAGCATATGTTGCTCTAGAACCTGGATATACCTTTCAGCATTGATGGTGTCTTTCCAGATGTGTAAGCTGCCCATGCCACACGCACTAATGCAACCCCATACCATCAGAGATGCAGGCTTCTGAACTGAGCGCTGATAACAACTTGGGTCGTCCTTCTCCTCTTTAGTCCGAATGACATGGCATCCCTGATTTCCATAAAGAACTTCAAATTTTGATTCATCTGACCACAGAACAGTTTTCCACTTTGCCACAGTCCATTTTAAATGAGCCTTGGCCCAGAGAAGACGTCTACGCTTCTGGATCATGTTTAAATACGGCTTCTTCTTTGAACTATAGAGTTTTAGCTGGCAACGGTGGATAGCACAGTGAATTGTGTTCGCAGATAATGTTCTCTGGAAATATTCCTGAGCCCATTTTGTGATTTCCAATACAGAAGCATGCCTGTATGTGATGCAGTGCCGTCTAAGGGCCCAAAGATCACGGGCACCCAGTATGGTTTTCCGGTCTTGTCCCTTACGCACAGAGATTCTTCCAGATTCTCTGAATCTTTTGATGATATTATGCACTGTAGATGATGATATGTTCAAACTCTTTGCAATTTTATACTGTTGAACTCCTTTCTCATATTGCTCCACTATTTGTCGGTGCAGAATTAGGGGGATTGGTGATCCTCTTCCCATCTTTACTTCTGAGAGCCGCTGCCACTCCAAGATGCTCTTTTTATACCCAGTCATGTTAATGACCTATTGCCAATTGACCTAATGAGTTGCAATTTGGTCCTCCAGCTGTTCCTTTTTTGTACCTTTAACTTTTCCAGCCTCTTACTGCCCCTGTCCCAACTTTTTTGAGATGTGAGGGCCTTTCTGTGCGGAGTTTGCATGTTCTCCCTGTGTCTGTGTGGGTTTCCTCTGGGTGCTCCGGTTTCCCCCACAGTCCAAAGACATGCAGGTTAGGTTAACTGGTGACTCTAAATTGACCGTAGGTGTGAATGTGAGTGTGAATGGTTGTCTGTGTCTATGTGTCAGCCCTGTGATGACCTGGCGACTTGTCCAGGGTGTACCCCGCCTTTCGCCCGTAGTCAGCTGGGATAGGCTCCAGCTTGCCTGCGACCCTGTAGAACAGGATAAAGCGGCTAGAGATAATGAGATGAGATGAGATGAATTTGTTGGCCTGAACTTCTAAAGTCAACATAAAATACTCTTCTATGTGAACTTAAAAGAATAACATAGGGTGTCGTGGATAAGGCGCCATACCATAAATCCAGGGACCCGGGTTCGATTCTGACCTGAGGTCATTTCCCAACCCCTCCCTGTCTCTCTCTCCTGCTCACTTCCTGTTTCTACACTGTCCTATCTAATAAAGGTGGAAAAAGCCCAAAAAAATCTTTAAAAAAAAGAATAATTTAGGATAACTTAATGTTTTTTGCTTTTCCAAGTTAATTGGAATGATTATTTCAATTTATTTCAACATCACAATTTGAATGCACTGAACTTGCTAAATAAAGTAAAGTCAACATAAAATACTCATCTGTGTTGACTTAAAAGAGCAAGTCAGCACAATTATTTGGCCCGGAGTTGAGTTTACTCAAAATCCTTTGGCAACAGGTTGCGTTACATTTTTAAGTTGGCTTGACTAATTTTTTTTTTTTACAGTGTACTAGTATCTAGAAAAGTGCTTTTTTTTAAATCACCTGGCCAAACAGGCTGCAACTCATGGGGCAAATAAAACACATTGCACTTTCCACTTCTTGATTATGAGCCTCTAAAGCCAAAGGTAAGCCACATACTGCACCTTCCTTCTCTTTGCAGTGCTATTTTTACAGAAAAAGTAACAGGTGTGGATCTTCACATGAGTCATACTCTGTATTGGGTGGACAATGCCTTGCTTGAAAATATCATCATTGGCAAGCATTAATCACGAATAAACATTTAAGAATTAGAAAAATACCACTAAGCATAAAAGTGCACGTGCAATTCTTGCTATTTAAAATCACACGTTCCTGATTAAACTTCCCGAAGGCACTCACCCCCCTCCTGATCGGGAGGCTCGATGTTATAGCCATATCCGATTAGTGTACGGATGGCTTCACGCAGGCTGTCTCGGTTTGACTTCTTGGTGCGCTCATCAAGCAGTGCATATGGCACCAGACGGGGATTGCGCTTGCTTTTCAGGTCCTAAGCAGAGATAGAGAGGGAGGGTCATGCAGTGTTATTCAGTTACCCTGCTTGAGGGGATGGCACTCGAAACCGCCATGTTACGACTTCCCTGGTAATGGTTTCAGTTCATTGAATAATTAATTATCCATTTGTCCCCATTATTATTTCTTTGCTAACAGTCGGCTTTCTATTACTATTTTGTGGAGATGTGAAAAAAGTAGTGTCGTCGAACACTTGTCGTGGAGACACACTGTAAGTTATGACATAGTACACATAACAGCAGCAAAAAGACAAGCTATTTTGTTTTACGTATGCTATACATGTCCTCTACCTGTTCTTTTATATTTGACACAATACTTGTACTAAGGCTACATCCACACAACAACGGCAACGAGATTTTTTTTTTAAATATCGCGTCCACATGGGCAACGGATTAGTAAAATTTCAGGTACGTACATATGGCAACGCAGCGCTTGCTGAAAACGATGCAATACACATGCCACACCTCTAGGTGCGCTGTAAGACGGTCCCATCGGAGACACCAGAACAATAGAAGAAGTAGACGCATGCGCATAAACCCCTTCTTCTGTAGCATTAGCCACATAAAGTTTTGATTATTACTCAGTAGCGTAAAACGAAAGACGCGGAAAGAGGAATGAATGGGGGTAGATGAAAGCCGGTACGCCAACATTCTGATATCCTCCAGAATTCTTTAATGGTCCGGAATAAATTGAATGCTACACGTTGATGGATTACTTTGTTCTTCTATGCCCTTTTTGAGGAATGTATTGTTGGACTTAAACCAACATCTGAAGAGGTGAGATCGCTCCTTTTTTTTTCCCTATGTTTGCTGGCGGGATTGTTTTTGTTTTTGGAAAGCGCACGGGCGGTGTGCGGTTTGGTACTGCTTCCGCAGTGTTTGGACTAAAGACTCTGCCCTAAGGGCTATTCTCTCACTCTCTCTCTCTCTCACTCTCTCTCTCTCACTTTGCACCATTACACAATAAATATTCACAGTGAAAATATTTTGTAAGCGCGTTTCATGAACCAAGTTATAGGATTTGTTGACAACTCGCATCGAGTTCGTTACACTTCTACCCAGCGTGAAGCACTGGCAGTCATGTGGTTGTGACGTCATCGTAAACAAATCCGTTCTACTAATCCAGACGACTTCGCAACGGGGCCGTTGCCAGATTTTTCCACTCTGGAACCCGTTCTCAAAAGATTTCGTTTTGGGGCACCCAAAACGCCGGTGCCGTGTGGACGCCAGGCCGAAACGATAAACAATTTTATCAGATTCACCTGAATCCGTTGCCGTGTGGACAGGGCCTGAATGTAATCTTATACAGAGCATTTTTTTTTGTCTTATGTTGCATCACAATCCTGATTTTTTTTCATTTCATATGT
Source organism: Neoarius graeffei (assembly GCF_027579695.1). Classification (NCBI taxonomy): domain Eukaryota; kingdom Metazoa; phylum Chordata; class Actinopteri; order Siluriformes; family Ariidae; genus Neoarius; species Neoarius graeffei. Next base: position 42,849,852 of record NC_083579.1, on the reverse strand, counting down.
GTTTATGGACGTAAAGTCTATAATAAATAAATAAATACACCTCTCGCCGATAGTCAGCTGGGATAGGCTCCAGCTTGCCTGCGACCCTGTAGAACAGGATAAGTGGCTACAGATAATGGATGGATGAAATAATTAAATAAATAAAGCTTTCTTGTGGTTTCTTTCAGCCTTGTAACAGGCAACCCCAAAGTGCAAACTATGAAAAAATATTACGATTTCATTAAAATGCCATATGAACTAATGAATTTAGTCTGTAAATGTCAACAAAAGAAATCACCAGATCAGCTCATCAGCCTGAACTGCAGAGCTCATTACCTGCTGTATGCCGTAGGTCCAGCCTTGTTTGATCCGATCTTTGGCCCAAACATTGTGTGCGTTCTCAGCCAACTTGTCAACAAGGAGCTCTTGCGCAGGGCTCAGCTTCACTTCTGAAAGCTCCAGTGGCATGGGCTTGTAGCCATTAGACATCATGTAGCTTTGAGGAAGCACAGGATTAGTTTTAGAATGAGGATGATTACATGTTTTAGAAAGCATAGCAAAACTTGTGACAGACTGTATGTTATTCATTATTATTATACATACGGGCCACTTTTTCAATGGAATGAAAACATGTATTCTCTTCCCTTCTAGTGGGTTTATTGATGGTATGCAATATTGTTATCAAATCATTGATCCTCCGTGTATTACGCCACTCTACCCAATGGAGAATGAGCGTGCAATATTGTTATAATATTGCACGTTGTCAAGACAACACGACGTCACACGTCAGAGCTCATGCGAAGATCCAATGGCAAAACTTTTCTGCTGCGCATGCGCACGATCATTTCTTTGTCGGCCGGGAAAGAGAGAAGACGAGGCTAATCCAGCGCTACTGCTAGGATTAGCTATGCTATAATTAACCACTAAATAAATAAACTGAAACTGAAGATGCGCTGAACACCCGAAAAGCTACCAAAACTTCATTATATATTCTTCATGCATATTTTCAAGAGAAAAACATACCAACAGACATTGAAAAACTGGAAAAGAGACACGTCGGAGATGTAAAACTTCTGCTAGTGACTGACAGTTTGTACATGATTATGGCCGTGAGGTTTGCTTCGTTAAAAGCAGAAGATTTTGAGAGAACTTTGGCTGCCAGGTGGCTCCGTTGTGTGTAGCTGTCGATGTTGATTTTAAAAATAACTAAGCAAATTACACGGAGAAAATAATAATAATATTCAGCTTGCCTACGCTAGCATTGGCCTTCACTAACACTACACCGGTTGGAAGGTAACTGCACTGCCGTGCTAACAGCACCGAGTTGCAGGTAAGCTAGCGTTGGCCTTTGAGAATGCTGATATGAAGAGAGTGTATAATAATAATAATAATAATAATAATAATAATAATAATAATGGCTGACATTTTTTCATGGTCTATCAGATATATTCCATTCAGCTAGCATGATACTGAACTCATCTTTGACTTGTTCAATATCACGCTAGCTGAATAGAATATATCTGATAGACCACTCAAAGCCAGCCAATATTATTATTATTATTATTATTATTATTATTATTATTATTATACATACAGGCCACTTTTTCCATGGAATAAAAACCTGTATTTTATTCCCTTCTAGCAGGTTTCATTCATTTGGTTTGATAGCATGCAATATTGTTAGCATATCGCTAATCCTGTGTGTATTACGTCACTCTACTTAATGGAGAATGAGTGTTGAATATGATTTATGATATTGCATGGTTGTCGACAACATGTCACACATCGAAGGTCTAAAACTTCCGTGCTAGCAAGCGACTGTGACAATTTGTAAACAAACATGGCTGCCAGGTTTGCTTCAGTAAATACAGAAGATTTTGAGAGAATTTTGAAACAGAAAGATGCATTGAACACCCGAAAGGAATGTATAATAATAATAATAATAATAATAATAATAAATATTGGCTGGCTTTTTTCTGTGCTGTATCAGATATATCCCATTCAGCTAGCACGATAGTGAACGAGTCAAAGACGAGTTCAATATCATGCTTGCTGAATGGAATATATCTGATATATCATGAAAAAAAGCCAGCCAGTATTATTTAAATAATCTGATGATTAACTTTCTGATTTCCATTACTAATAACCCAGTTTTTAGCATTCTGGTATTCTGGTCTGATTTTAATGTAAATCCATATAGACTCTCCAACAAAGTAAGTGTACTTAATACTAGACTCAAATGCTTTTTGTGAAATTCATGCATAATGTATAATTAGTCCTAGTTATAATCTGATTAGAATATGAATTGCATTAATACTTGAAATTAATATAATTTACAGTTGCACTTTATCAGTCGCCAGCAGGTTACTCACTTCTTTGGGAGTTTCACTTTTTTTAGCTCCTCCTCAGCGTTGACATTGACCTGAACCACATGGCAGCCCAGAGCCAAAAGAGTCCTACAGACACATTATCCAGAGCTGCTGAGAGATTATCCTCACATGGCTATGTGCCAGGAGTTCCCAAACTATGGGTGGCTTCATTTTCAAATGGGGTCATGAAGGAAACTCACCATCTTATCTTTTGCTTTATTTATTTACTTTAGAAATAATGAATATGAATTATGAAGTCAAATATTCAGAAATGTCACCTTCAAACAAGCCATATTTAAATTAATTATGTATGTGGATTTTTTTTTTTTTCTTTTTTGCAATCTTGATACACTGCACTAGCATAGAAATTCAGCCCTTGTCCTTCGACTACAAATTCACTAACCAAACTAGCGGTGTGTCTCAAATTGCATATTTACATACTATTCTAGACTGTTATTAAGTATTAAAGGAGAACTGAAGGCAAATTTTTTTATCATCAAAATTCTCTCATTGTATTAAATATCGGAATGCATTTTTTTATCGCTATTTTGTCACTGCTATAGCAAGCTACCGTATGAGTGTTTGAAATATGCTCTGTAATATATCAGTCCATATGTCAAAGCAATGGCCATAAACGAGATTCGTCGAGACCTGTGCGAGACATCGTAGGACGGAAGTAAAACATACAGCGGAAATCAAAGTGACCGATTGTTGTCAAAAGACGCGCGCGCCTTCTTTCGAATGCTGACATAATCAAGCCGGAAGTTTTGCTTGTTTTGATAGCAATCAGGAAAGTTTGAGAAAAGTAGGCAGTAATCGTCATTTAAACTCGTTTTTGTGCAATATTTCGTTTGGAAAACAGTTTTCAAAATGGCGGCACTGACACCTGGCTGACACGTCACGTTTCGAAGTCTCGCACAAGCCTCGTGAAGATCGCGCGGATAAGTGACGCCTGCCATGAACCAAATGAACTAAATTCAACATGGCTAAAAATTGAATAGGCCGTACTGAAAAGTATCATATTTAATTGCAATTAGTTGCCAATACGAGTCACGATATAAGGTTACTAAAACCGAAAACGTAATTGAACAACACGTTAATTAAGACAAAGCAAGTTTAAAAATGACTTCAGTTCTCCTTTAAGACTAATCCGTTTTCCTATCACAATGAGTCTTTGAATTAAAAAAATAAATAAATCTCTCATGCCACCTTCAAACTTACCAAAAGGTCTGTTTAATGTACCAGCCTTCTCGATTTTTTTAAATACTTTTGAAAGTAAGGTCAGAGTTTTCAATTGGACACACAGCCCATGAGAATAATCACGACCATGCCAGAAAGATTTAAAAAGAAACAGAGTCGTCAGTGTGCTTAATGTCTACACACACACACACACACAAAAAAAAAACCTAAACATTTTACAGTTCAACATGGAGACCTGATGGACAGGGATGTTTTGGCTCTGCCATCTACTATACATCTCAAAATATTGGAAGATCGTGAAAAAGTTCTTTTTTTTTTGTTGCTCAGTCATCCAAAGTTCTCTTTTCAGATGAAAGTAAATTTTGCATTTCATTTGGAAATCAAGGTCCTAGAGTCTGGAGGAAGAGTGGAGAGGCACAGAATTCAAGGTGTTTGAATTCCAGTGTGAAGTTTCCGCAGTCTGTGATGATTTGAGGTGCCATGTCATCTGCTGGTGTTGGTCCACTCTGTTTTATCAAGTCCACTGAGCAACAGTTCAGTTCTTTCTCTCTTCAGCCCAGATAAGACGCTTCTGATGTTGTCTCTGGTTCAGGAATGGCTTGTTATTAGGACTGTGACAGTTGTAGCCCCTTTCCTGAAGATATCTGTGCATGATGTCTCTTGATGCACTGATACCAGCCTCAGTCCACTCCTTGTGAAGCTCTTCTGACTTCTTGAATCGACTTTTCTTGACAATCCACTCAAGGCTGCATTCATCCCTGTTGCTTGTGCACCTTTTCCAGCCACCCTTTTCAGCAATGACCTTCTGTGGTTTACCCTCCTTGTGGAGGGTGTCGATGATCGTCTTCTGGACAACTGTCAAGTCAGCAGTCTTCCTCATGATTGCAGTTGCGTGTACTGAACTCGACTGAGAGATACATGGTATTTACAGTTTTACTCAAACTCGAAATGAAATACTCTAATCATTTGAGATACTGGATTTCTGATTTTTATGAGCAATAAGCTATAATCATCAAAATTAAAACAGAAAAAAAGCTTAAAACATTCACTTTACATGTAATGAATATAGAATACATAAAAGTTTACGTTTTAGTATTAAATTATGAAAAAAAAAATTTTTTCACAATATTCCAATATTTTGAGATGCGCTAGTACAGTGGCTGTGTTTTTTTTTTTTTTTATTTCTCCAGATACCAGATATTTTCATAAGATTCACAGGCGAGTGTGTGAACCATGGCACTCGCATTGCTGCTGCTTCTGCACATGCATGCAAAATCATGCATCAAGCAGAAACCAGATCCCTCTGTTTTGTGTTGGGCTGCATCACACCACGCCAGCATGGATTATTTTCCTATAACAACACACTTCACACTAGACTGATAATTCACTGCAAAGAATATTTCTTCTGCGTTTAGTCACCTAGTGCTTCGTTACGCATACATTTGGTACCATAATAAAATGTTCTAAGGTTACTAATGTTCTTAAATTATAACTCTGGAATTTAAAAAAAAAAAAAAAGGTTGGTCAAGGCTTGGGGTTGCAGAAAACTCAATGTTCATTTGAGGTTGTTTGTCTAAAATGTTTGGGAACCCCTGCAATGCACAATGACAACTTAAACGCCCAACAAATGTTTTGTTTGTCTTTCAGCACATATAAAAATAGCACGATTTCACAGAAGTAGAGTAGTGCAAAGTTCTGAAAAGATTACAGGCATCGAGTCTTTTCATATACTGTATATATTATATTATATTATACTATATTATATTATATTATATTATATTATATATGGGTCCGTCTCAGAAACTGGTCTCTCAATTGGGACATTATGGTCAAAAAATAAATGTTCTAATTTTACTATTTTTTTTTGCATTTACCTAACACTCAATGTTTCTTTTGTCATGTTTAATAAGAATAAAGATAGTATCTTACTTTATCTGGCCTCCACTGTGGAAATTTTTGATTACAATTCAAATGCTTTTGTAAAATTGATTTACATATAAAATAACTACATCATGAAGAATTAAAGCCCCTCCTTCACAGAGGAGTGAAAATATTGAATAAATTTCCTCTTTTTGACTGATTGGGTTAAAAATGCCAAGTTATGATGACTGAATTGATTATTCACTTAAATATGAATAATATGATACATTTTGGGTATTTGATATGGCGAAATAGGACACAATGGAAAAATCAAGAACACACCGGAAAGATGAGAATAACGGCGGTGGTAAAAGAACAGCGACTGGTACAGTCTCTGCTGCGGCGCGCGAGCATCGGGACATCACTACCGCACTGGACGGAGCACGAGGCGGGGGCGGGGCAAAATGACTGGCCGTAGATTCTATCAAAAGTTCGATCTAAATTGACCATGGTTGCAAAATATTGGCCAAAAATACGCAAACACTACAAAATATGAAAGTAAGATGAAAAAGAAACATTCTATTGCCTTATACTGCAAGACTAAAACAAAATAAAACTGTCAAAACTCACCTTTTCAGTGATAACGGCCGAACAGATCACTCGCGTAACAGAAAGACCGCAAATGGAAGCACGATCAACTTCTAACTGTTGGAGTGGAAAATTCCATTCTACACATGCAAATTGTTAATGTGTGTCCTTCCCCGCACACAAATAACACACTAAGGTAAAAAATAGACCACAACTCATTTTATAGCTCAGAAATTCATACAAGACCAGCTACCATCGTAACATATTCTGTAAGAAACATATTCTATACCTAACTTTCAGCTTTCGTTTTAAAAAACAAAATCGCAGATTTATAACTAAATTTTTATATGGCGTGGTGATTTTAAGTTACTACTTTTGGTGAGGTAGTGACCTTGACCCTGAGGCTTTCCGTTTAGATCGAAACACACAATCATATTGGTTTTGGGTCTGCGGAAAATGGAGTTACAACGGTGATTAAATATTTTGCATGATGTTTTATTACGGTTATGATTATTCTGTGAGCGCACCAGTCCTTAGGTGTATAAAGTTACAACTTAAAATACAATTAGTGATAACTGTAGACTTTTCAGTGGACTACAACCTTTTTAAGGGAATGCGATGTAGTCAACCATTTTATCATGTCCCAGATCAAGCCGCCATTTTTCCACAAGTTTGCAGAATTTTTGCCAAATTCTGAATAGAGTATTCACATCAAAGATTTAGTTTTATCTGTATTATTTCTTTCATCATTTTATTTCAAATTTAAACCAACATCACCATTCAAAACAGTATAGTTTATTGACTGAGTATATTTAGTGGGGGACCCCCACAGTACCCAGTTTCTGAGACAGACCCATATATATATATATATATATATATATATATATATATATATATATATATATCATACACACACACACACACACACACACACACACACACACACACAGGGTTAGTCAAAATTATGTTAACACTAATGGATTACTTTTCTCCTGAATTGGGAAAAATAATCCCAATTCAGGGCGTAACTGGGCCCTACTTTTTTGACACCCCAACAGTGACGTCAGACGTCTACTTACAGATGGTGCAGCAGTACGCCATTGATAAACTTCCACTACAGATCCGATACCGATTGGCGAGGTATTTCCAACAGGATGGCGCACTGCCACATTTTGACCGTACTGTTCGTGCTTATCTCGACCACACATTTCCAGGTCGATGGATAGGTCGTAGTGGACCATTGCCGTGGCCTCCACACTCCCCTGAGTTGACGCCCTCTGATTTCTGGTTATGGGACATGGTGAAGAAACGCGTGTATAGCAGGGAAGTTTGTGATATCAATGACCTTAGGGACAGAATAAGGACTGTCGATGGCGAACAGGTTGACACCGTCCTGTAAATTATCTTGCACATATAATGTATGTTTTGTGAATAAATGGCTTCTAACATTTAAGTGTTAACATAATTTTGACTAACCCTATTATATATTTTACAGTTATTCCATGAAATCAAGTTGTACATGAGCTGATAGCCAATGAGGAGCATAGTACCGAGTTGGTTATAAGCCATTTTTGATGAGATTGAGTGGAGTAACTGTTTTATTCTATCCACTTTCACTGGATTTTGAGAAACGGAGCATTTTTAGTTTTTGCAAATTCGATAAATAAAAACTTTGTACAAAAAACCCCACAAAATCATTTACGCTTAGAATGTAAACAAACCGGCAAAATGACAGTAGCAATTTGTGAAAAATGCTATCATAATTCTTGAAAAAAAAAAGATATGTTCTGACCATGAAACACTTTTATTCCATATTTTGTTGCTTTTTTTTTTGTATTTTTTGGGGTTTTGTTTTTGAGTAGAGTTTTGATTTCGTCCTTGGTTGGTTCAGCAAGACGCTCCGCCATTTTGTTTTTCTCTACTCACGGTATATGAGCTGATATCCTAGTCATAGAGAAGCCAATCAGTGCTCACAACTGCTCATATCCGGTCAATGTGGATAGAATAAAAATGCATATAAACGTAGCATATAAATGTCTACCAAAGCACAACATGTCTTCTAGTTATACCTTTAAAATGAGTTTGTACCACTAGGTTGTCTCTATTCCCAGAAGAATTGCATTTTAAGAGACAGGCGATTTACATTTTGATTGGATGAAGGTGTCCAGCTTGAAAGACAAACGAGGTCAGCACATCCTGTCCAAAACGACCTGCAACTTTTCGAGTCGGCCTTTTTACATGACCTGTAATCCACAAGTCCCCTACCACAACCAGGAACTATTATAAAATTATAATAGTGAACATATAATAGCTCCACTATTATATGTTCACTATTATAACATTTATATTGTCAGTCAAAAGTTTGGACACCCCTACTCATTCATGGTTTTTCTGCATTTTGACTATTTTCTACACTGTAAAACAATACTGAAGGTCAAAATTATAAAATAGTATATGGAACATGTATATATTATTTACCAGCTGGGAGGTCCATATCATGAAATATCGTGACTGAGGTTTTGAAAGTACTGAGCGAGGCCCTCTGGGCCGAGGTCAGTATTCAAGGCCGAGGTCACGGTATTTCACCATACGGACCGACCTTAAGCTGGTAAATAATATATTTATTTTTTTCTTTCCCAAATTCTAACAGAAAACGAGAGCGCCCGAAAGGGAAAACCAAGCTGAGGCGAGCCGCCATTTTGAATCCTCATTCACGGCTGTAATGCAAATTGCTTCCTCCTCGGTATACAAGTGCACTTCCATGGCAGGAAAAAAAACTACGTTTTGCCACTTATGTAGTCCCCTATTTATGCAAAATTGAGTCATTCAGGATTCAGCCATGTTTTTGCTCGGCGTTAGCAAATTACAGGTTTTTAGCTTTCTCCTGAAATGTTTTCTTTTATTTCGTCTTCCTCAGGGTAGTAAAACTCGCTTTCGCTGAGAAATGCTGGCAAAAATTTATAAGATTTTTGATAAAAATCTTATAAATAAATCTTATAAAAAAGATAAATGTTGACAAAAATTGCTACTACTGTATGTTTGTTGTTGTGAACGAGCGAGTCGCCAGAGGTCCGTAACCGGGGTCCGTAACTGGGGTCTGTACCGTAGGATACGGACCCGCTCGCCAGCCAATCAGAGCGCAGGATTTGGACCGCGAAAAAAATAAATGGAGTTATGTGGTAAACAAAAAAGTATTAAACTTTTCGATTCTTCAGCGTAGCCAGCGTTTACCTTGACGACGCTTTGTACATTATTGTCATTCTCTTAACCAGCTTCATGAGGGAGTCACCTGGAACACTTTTCAATTAACTCATCAAAAGTTAATTTGTGTAATTTCTTTCCTTCTTAATGCGTTTCAGATCAAACAGTAAATAGTAAATAATAAAAATACAGTAAATAGCCTGATTCCACAACTGTAGTCATCCATATTATGTCAAGAACCGCTCGACTAAGTAAAGAGAAACGACATCCATCATTACTTTAAGACATGAAGTGACTTAATTCATAAAAATAAAGAAAAACCACTGATAGCCCAAGAGCATTAGCTCAAAATTGAGTCCAACCCGGAACAAATTAGTAACAAGCTGAATTTTTCAGAATATGTTCAGAATACCCTTAGGAATAACATACTAAAAGTCCCCGGGAATCCACCTTGTGCTCTCTGAGAAATTCAAGATGGCGTCCAAAATGGCCGCCGATTGGAGATTTTTCAATATCTCAGGGATAAAACATAATATAAATGCAATTAAAATGTTAAATTATATGTTCTCTCATACAAGCAATGCAAATTCACCATTGTCACACTGTTAAAATTAAAATTAACCAAGATTACAAGGTCATTAATGTGGAAATTACATGGAATTTGATGGTTGACATGATTGACAGATTAGCTTAGTAGGCTACCTAGATACATGAACATAATGTAAAGGGAAATTAAATTTGAGAACTCTATCTTCTAAAACTACAATGGCAAGCTGTTTCAGTACACTTCTTCAACATTCCGGCGACTTTCATGACAAAAAGGTCTGCCTCAATAAAAGCTCTTGCTTATAAACAATGAGTAGACTTAAACACTTCTCAGTGCCTCAGTTGTAATGCTTGGACCTTTGTTGTACCATCACTGAAGTAGGGAATTTATTCAAGCTTGTTTAAGGGTGGAAAAAAATTAATCTTTGAGTTTCTAGCGCCAGTCTTTACTACTAGCAATGCCAGTGTGTTCGGACAAAAAATGACTAAACTCAGCATGACTTTTTAAAAATGACTGAACTCAGCATGACCTTTTAACACGCCATTTTTCATTTTACACCACCAATTTACTTTAATTAATATTAATGAAAATAAGTGCTCCAACCCCTAGTAATTGTGTTTGTTGTTTTGTGAACAGAATAGGATGATACGGAGTGAACGAGTAACCAATGGATCCACACTATACACAAATATACTGTTATAATAATGTGTACATTGTTATTATATAATGTTAATACACAATGTAATTAATACACACATGTTGGAATTTACTCTCCTACCCTACAAAATATATATTCTGACCTTTTAATTGCATTAATATTTTGTTTTGGGCCTGAGATATGGGCAGATCTCCATTTGGTGGCCATTTTGGACGCCATCTTGAATTTCTCAGAGACCACAAGGGGGATTTCTGGGGACTTTTAGTATGTTATTCCTAAAGGTATTCTGAACATATTCTGAAATTTTCAGCTTGTTACTAATTTGTTCCGGGTATAACCCTATTACTCCTGGGCTATGAATTAGAAGGTGTGTCCAAATTTTGACTGGTACTGCATTCAGTATCAAATGTTATTTGCTAAGATGGAAAATATGTTTGTATGAGGTACCATTTAAACCAAAACATATCCTCTCATACCAATTTAAGAAGATAAAACTGATCGAGTTGTGTGTTTTTTGATGTATCTCGCACGCTTAAAGCACTTTGACATGCAGTCACTTGAATGGCATGTCCACTCATTCATCCACTCCCACAGAGGCCTTACTTTAACGTCTCTGTTGACATCTGCAGGTTGTAATTCCTCTCGGTTTCAGGTAGCTTTGAGAAATCCACCAGACAGGGGTGCTGCCTTTTATTATCGTCCCTTATCTGAGGAAGAACACCACACAAATTATTACAGGAAATTGGAGCCACTGTTGAAAAAGCGCCAAGAATAAAGATGCATGTGACCAACAGCAAAACAATGACGAGACAATATGTGTAGATAGCCATAGCAACCCTGAAACTGACTGAAGATTGCTATAAAGGGGGAGAAGAAGAGCAGAATGAATGGTGCTCACACAGACACACAGATTTGGAAAGAAGAAATGACATTTTAGTGGATATTTCATGTAATGTAAAGGAATCATGGTCTGGAATACTATTGCCCTGGTTTACTAAAATGTTGTGTGTGCAAAAAACACCATGCAAAAAAAACAAAACAAAAAAAAACGTGCAAGCTTATTCACTATCAGGATTTATGGAGGACTGCATATATCATATGAGCAAAATAGCATGTCTTGTCCATTTTGCAACTTGGAGTGTTTCAACCGAAAAGTAGCCTCCAAACTACAGGATGCTGATCATGCAAACACAATATCACCCACGGCATCATTTACTGCAGCCTGAAAGTCACTTTGGCAATAATGATTACCCACCCTAAGGGTAGTTATTAAATTTAAGTATGCCCGTTTCTGCTATTAAAAGACGAAATAAAACGATCGGTTCATTAGTTCCTCAAAACTGTGTCAGTGTCTCAAAAGCGTCTAAAAATGACGAATTAAATGCAGTCCCAGTAAATTTGGTTTCATATTAAATCTGTGCCTCATGATCTCATTTCTGATCGCAACAGAATTCAAAGGGTCTATAAAAAGGTTTTTATTTGCATATACCTTAAGAACAGAACAGAAAGTTAGGTTGCTGTTGTGTTCTTTTTCTTTTTTTCTTTAATTTATATTGCATTCTGAACAATTTTTTGCTTTAAATTTCAAATTCAGTTTGATTTTCTGGGAGACTCTTTGAGAACCGAGTTTGCCACAGCTATGATGTACAATTAGAACATAATACTTCATTTCAATATTTATATTTCCTCTAAGCTTGCACATGATACATTTTTACAATTACTCTTTCGAAGATTGCACTTACAAACTAGAAGGATACACGGTAGAGTGCATACCTCCACCAAGCCACAGATGATCAACATCAAAATCAAATTACTTGAACCGAGGATAATAATAAAGCTGGACACCAAATTTCATCAAAATCCATTCACTACTTTTTGAGTTATGTTGGGAACACACACACACACACAAAAAAAAAATCCTAGATCCACATACATATCCAGATTTGCATCAAAATCTAACCAACTGTTCCTTTATGCCACACTCACAACCCGCCGTAAGTGTTTTGGACATGCACGGGTTGTAGGGTTTGGTAGCTTGCAGCTGTGCCGCAGGGTCGTGGTGAACCTGGGGGAAAGTTTGGGGGAGGAGTACGGGCAAAGTACCGTACTTGTCAAGTATAGGTTGCATTTGGCAGAGGATAAGAGAGAGGAAGTGATTGGGAAAAGATGGGACAGAGGCCACCGCCTCTGCCGCCTCATGTTCTGACATCGGTGTTCCTGTATTAGCAAAGCCAATATCGCTTCGTGCTGCTCCTCAGCTTCTATCATCTGCCTATAAAGGTCCAACTCCCTCAGTTGTTGTGGCGGTATGGCGATAGCCATCTTCTTCCCTTCTACAATGCTACATGATGGGTTCCTTGGTTCCTCCCCAATATATATACCCAGAGTCTTGCCCCTCGTGTCGTGTGCGGGTCACGTGCGCTGTGTGCACGCCACACTTAGGGGTAGAAAGTGAGATGTACTTCCGTCTTGGGGGCCGCAGAAATAGCAAGTGTGGAGTACTTGGGTAGTACTTCTGAGGCACGTCACTCGTACAATGACCGTGCATCACTCGTGCGTCTTACTGTCATCACAAAGCCCCTACCAGCGGTGCTGCTGACTTGGTTCAGGCGTACAAAATGAGCACGGGTCCTGTACATACTGAATGCGTTCTTGATTTTTCGCAGGACCCGTAGAATTTGCATGTGCAGGACCAAAAGTCTCCACGGCCAGTCTGCGACCTTCTAAAGCACTGCACAAACGCAAGTGTCGCGCAAGTCTCAAGCACGGTTTTGCCAATTTTTTTACTGTAGACCGCCCGTAGTAGCACATACAGCGGGTTGTGAGTGTGGTTTTAGTAGAGGACTTGGGTTAGACATGTATGCACATAATTTAGGAGAGGATAACTCAACTGTTATAGGCTAATTTGAACCCAAGGAACGACTTGGGATGTGTGCCAAAATCGCTATCCGCAGCGAACAGCCTGAAAATTACCAATCCAAGATGGCTGCCATATTGAAAATATCAATTTTTGAACCACTCACCACAGAAGTACAGTGGTGCTTGAAAGTTTGCGAACCCTTTAGAATTTTCTATATTTCTGCATAAATATGACCAAAAACATCATCAGATGTTCACACAAGTCCTGAAAGTAGATAAAGAGAACCCGGTTAAACAAATGAGACAAAAATATTATACTTGGTAATTTATTTATTGAGGAAAATGATCTAATATTACATATCTGTGAGTGGCAAAAGTATGTGAACCTTTGCTTTCAGTATCTGGTGTGACCCCCTTGTGCAGCAATAACTGCAACTAAACGTTTCCAGTAACTGTTAATCAGTCCTGCACACCGGCTTGGAGGAATTTTAGCCCATTCCTCCAGACCGAATAGCTTCAACTCTGGGATGTTGGTGGGTTTACTCACATGAACTGCTCGCTTCAGGTCCTTCCACAACATTTCAATTGGATTAAGGTCAGGACTTTGACTTGGCCATTCCAAAACATTAACTTTATTCTTCTTTAACCATTCTTTGGTAGAACGACTTGTGTGCTTAGGGTCGTTGTCTTGCTGCATGACCCACCTTCTCTTGAGATTCAGTTCATGGACAGATGTCCTGACATTTTCCTTTAGAATTCGCTGGTGTAATTCAGAATTTATTGTTCCATCAATGATGGCAAGCTGTCCTGGCCCAGATGCAGCAAAACAGGCCCAAACCATGATACTACCACCACCATGTTTCACAGATGGGATAAGTTTCTTATGCTGGAATGCAGCATTTTCCTTTCTCCAAACATAATGCTTCTCATTTAAAGCAAAAAGTTGTATTTTGGTCTCATCCGTCCACAAAACATTTTTCCAATAGCCTTCTGGCTTGTCCACGTGATCTTTAGCAAACTGCAGATGAGCAGCAATGTTCTTTTTGGAGAGCAGTGGCTTTCTCCTTGCAACCCTGCCATGCACACCATTGTTGTTCAGTGCTCTCCTGATGGTGGACTCATGAACATTAACATTAGCCAATGTGAGAGAGGCCTTCAGTTGCTTAGAAGTTACCCTGGGGTCTCTTGTGACCTGGCCGACTATTACACGCCTTGCTCTTGGAGTGATCTTTGTTGGTCGATCACTCTTGGGGAGGGTAACAATGGTCTTGAATTCCCTCCATTTGTACACAGTCTGTCTGACTGTGGATTGGTGGAGTCCAAACTCTTTAGAGATGGTTTTGTCACCTTTTCCAGCCTGATGAGCATCAACAACGCTTTTTCTGAGGTCCTCAGAAATCTCCTTTGTTCGTGCCATGATACACTTCCACAAACATGTGTTGTGAAGATCAGACTTTGATAGATCCCTGTTCTTTAAATAAAACAGGGTGCCCACTCACACCTGATTGTCATCCCATTGATTGAAAACACCTGACTCTAATTTCACCTTCAAATTAACTGCTAATCCTAGAGGTTCACATACTTTTGACACTCACAGATATGTAATAATGGATCATTTTCCTCAATAAATAAATGACCAAGTATAATATTTTTGTCTCATTTGTTTAACTGGGTTCTCTTTATCTACTTTTAGGACTTGTGTGAAAATCTGATGATGTTTTAGGTCATGCAGAAATATCGAAAATTCTAAATGGTTCACAAACTTTCAAGCACCACTGTATGTGCAAGACCTCATTTTATGGGTTTTTTGGGTATGGGGAATCCATTAGTGACATAATTTTCATGATTGAAGGAAAAGGGGAAAAGCTATGGTCAAGGGCAAGGTTAAAAAATAATAATAAATTGGCCAAAACTGCAGTTTCACAGAAGACATGAGAAAAACAGAATAACCCGACCTCAAACATGAAATCATGGAATTGGGAGAACTATGCACATAATTTAGGAGAGTATAAGAAAGCAAGCATTTGATTCATCTCATCTCATTATCTCTAGCCGCTTTATCCTTCTACAGGGTCGCAGGCAAGCTGGAGCCTATCCCAGCTGACTACGGGCGAAAGGCGGGGTACACCCTGGACAAGTCGCCAGGTCATCACAGGGCTGACACATAGACACAGACAACCATTCACACTCACATTCACACCTACGGTCAATTTAGAGTCACCAGTTAACCTAACCTGCATGTCTTTGGACTGTGGGGGAAACCGGAGCACCCGGAGGAAACCCACGCGGACACGGGGAGAACATGCAAACTCCGCACAGAAAGGCCCTCGCCGGCCCCGGGGCTCGAACCCAGGACCTTCTTGCTGTGAGGCGACAGCGCTAACCACTACACCACCGTGCCGCCCCCCATTTGATTCATATAAATTGTATTTTCAAATCATACTATGATCATCAATGGAATGTTAAAGTGAAAAATACAAAACAAAACTAATCACTTTAGTAGGCAGCAATATCTTGAGAGCCTAAATGTTTATCAGCCAACAATACAACTTTTAACATCACATTATTACTGTTTATGTGTCACATAAACCAAGGCCAGGAACATTAAGAGTAACACAATAATACCGTAATACCGGCGGCCATCTTGGCTGGGTAATTTTCAGGCTGTTCGACCCAGATAGCGTTTTTGGCACACATCCCAAGTTATTCCTTGGGGTCAAATTAGCCTATAACAGTTGAGTTATCCTCTCCTAAATTATGTGCATACATGTCTAAGCCAGGTCCTTGACAACTTGGCCCATGGCCCACCTTCCCTCAAAAGTTCATCAAAATCCATTCACAACTTTTTGAGTTACTTTGGAAACAGGCAAACAAACAAACAGAGGTAAAAACATAACCTCCTCCAACACAGCTGGCAGAGGTAATTAGTGCTCCTTAATAGTCATGTTCGTAAATCAGGGCCTGCGTGTGTATTAGCAGGCTTGTAGTACTCGAGTCCGACTTGTGCCCTAATTTTAAGGACTCTTGACTTGGACTCGTGCATTAACTGCATTCGGACTCATAAATTGGAGACGAGGACTCGGATTTTTTCTTTATTTTTGTAACATGCCATAATAATTTGGCAGAAGATATTTACAGTACTGAGCGTAAATGAGTACACCCCCTTTGAAAAGGAACATTTTAAACAATATCTCAATGAACACAAAATTTCCAAAATGTTGACAAGACAAAGTTTAATATAGCATCTGTTTAACTTATAACGTGAAAGTAAGGTTAATAATATAACTTAGACTACACATTTTTCAGTTTTACTCAAATTAGGGTGGTGCAAAAATGAGTACACCCCACAACAAAAACTACTACCGTACCTCTAGTACTTTGTATGGCCTCCATGATTTTTAATAACAGCACCAAGTCTTCTAGGCATGGAATGAACAAGTTGGCGACATTTTGCAACATCAATCTTTTTCCATTCTTCAACAATGACCTCTTTTAGTGACTGGATGCTGGATGGAGAGTGATGCTCAACTTGTCTCTTCAGAATTCCCCATAGGTGTTCGATTGGGTTCAGATCAGGAGACATACTTGGCCACTGAATCACTTTCACCCTGTTCTTCTTCAGAAATCCAACAGTGGCCTTAGATGTGTGTTTAGAATCATTGTCATGTTGGAAAAGTGCACGACGACCAAGGGTACAGAGTGATGGTAGCATCTTCTCTTTCATATATAGAGCAATACGTCTGTGAATTCATGATGCCATCAATGAAATGCAGCTCCCCGACACCAGCAGCACTCATGCAGCCCCACATAAGGACACTGCCACCACCATGTTTCACTGTAGGCACCATGCAGTTTTCTTTGTATTCCTCACCTTTGCGACGCCATACAGTTTTGAAGCCATCAGTTCCGAAGCCATCAGTTCCAAAAACATTTATCTTCACTCCAGAGTATAGAGTCCCAGTAGTCTTCATCTTTGTCAGCATGGGCCCTGGCAAACTCTAGGCAGCCTTTTTTGTGCCTGGGCTTTAGGAGAGGCTTCTTTCGTGGATGGCATCCATGCATGCCATTCCTCTGCAGTGTACGCTGTATTGTGTCACGGGAAATAGTCACCCCAGTTTGGCTTTCTACTTCTTTAGATAACTGCAGTGAACTTGCATGCCGATTTTCTTCAACCCTTCTCATCAGAAGACGTTCCTGTCGAGGTGTTAACTTCTGTGGACGACCTGGACGTCTCTGTGAGATGGTTGCAGTTCCATCTTTCTTAAATTTTTGTACCACTTTTGCTACAGTATTCTGACTGATAAGTAAAGCTTTGCTGATCATCTTGTAGCCTTCACCTTTGTGGTGGAAAGAAATTATTTTCTTTGGGGAATTCTGAGGAGACAAGTTGAGCATCACTCTCCATCCAGCATCCAGTCACTAAAAGAGGTCATTGTTGAAGAATGGAAAAAGATCGATGTTGCAAAATGTCGCCAACTTGTTCATTCCATGCCTAGAAGACTTGGTGCTGTCATTAAAAATCATGGAGGCCATACAAAGTACTAGATGTAGTAGTTTTTGTTGTGGGGTGTACTCATTTTTGCACCACCCTAATTTGAGTAACACTGAAAAATGTGTAATCTAAGTTATATTATTAACCTTACTTTCATGTTATAAGTTAAACAGATGTTATATTAAACTTTGTCTTGTCAACATTTTGGAAATTGTTTGTGTTCATTGAGATATTGTTTAAAATGTTACTTTCTGTCGATAGTGGGGCTTGCTGACCGATGAACTAGCGAGTGTTAACCCTCTCTCATGTTATTTGCCCTGTTGATGGCGGACTCGACTCGAAATTTTCTTTAATGACTTGGACTTGAACACTGGACTTGGACTCAAGGTTTAGTGACTCGACTACAACACTGGTATGCAGGGACTAAGAGTGAATGAATAAATAGTTCTTCATTAACAATTAGGTGACTACTCTTAACTACTGGGATCTTGCTCAGTAAGTATGACTGGAGTAGTTCACCATTAACTAAACAGGCATTTCTTACGGAGTCTTACATCTCCTGCAGAACTACTAGTTATCTATGTCTCTTTTATAATAACGACTAATTAGTTACTGATCTCATTAGCACTTATTCCCAATTGATACGTCTGTCTCATCTTCCTCCTTTATTACTTTACACACTGCTCATTGCTCAGGGGAGACTGTTTCACTCTTTAGTAGTTAATGAGGATCTGGAACAGTTTTATAAAGTGAAGCTGATGTAATGGAAACTCATTACTAATGACTGAAAGGTTACGGTTTTGTCAAGTTTATTTGTTATTTGAGCAGGATGCCAAGACATATGTGCATTGAAACGTTCGCAGCAAGGCTCAAGTACACTGCTCACATAACAGTACACACTCACCGGCTTACACAGAATGGTGCGAAAAACAAAAAACACTGAGTGAGCGACAGTTCTGTGGGTGGAAACGCTTTGTTGATAAGAGAGGTCAGAGGAAAATGGCCAGATTGGTTCGAGCTGCCAGGAAGGATATAGTAACTCATAGCAACCGTGGTGAGCAGAAAAGCATCTCAGCATGCAACAGCAGAAGACCACATTGGGTTCCACTGCTGCCAGCCAAGAACAGGAATCTTAGAACCAACAATAAGTTCCTATTAAAATGGCCGGTGAGTGTATGCAAGACACCAAGACTAAGGCCCAATCCCAATTCTAATTTCTACCCCTCCCCCTCCCCCTTCCCCTCCGCCTTCCCCTTGGCCCTTCCCCTTGAAACTGAGCTACAAGGGATAGGGCTTGAAATTCAACCCTTACGTATTGGGATAGCCCTTCAACGATCGCATACGTCATCGCGTACCTCCGTCAGCGTTTACGTTAGCAAAACGCGACACGTCATTGGCTGCGACCAGCCGCTACAGTCAGAGCCAGAGGCAGAAATCTCTGCTGGCAGGGTGTGATTTGTTAACTAACACCACTGAATGGGATATCTTTGGCGCTTCGTGCACCACATCCGACAGAATGAGGTGTCAGAACACTCATGTAAACAATAAAAGCGAGAATAACAGAACAAAACATACGCAGTAAAGCAACCGAAAACAATACTCACTCCCAAAGCTTTTTAGCAGCAGCTTGGATTTCAGAAATCGCTGCTCATTCTCAGCTCGAAAGCGAATCAAGCGGCGTGTTTCCTCTGGATAACAACTTAAAACACGTAAATAATGGAGAAAATACATTTATGACAATCTTTCGCCGCGGGAACCGCCATCTTTCTGAAATCCGCATGAAATCTCGCTGAAATCCGCATGGCATTGTGGGAAATCACTCAAACCCCTTCGTTCGGAGTCTGCTCCAGGAAAATCTCCGTTTGGAGGGGTACAGAAGCCCTACGCCTTCCCCTACCCCTCCGCGTTAACTGGGATTGGGATGCCCCTACCCCTTCACGTGAACGCGCAAAATGGAGGGGAAGGGCCAAGGGGTTGGTCCAAGGGGTGAAATGGGATTCGGCCTTACTCTCATATACATGCGCACACACACACACACACACACACACACGGTACAAGAACATAGGTCTTATTTTTAAGTACACTTGAATACAATAAGGAAAGTACAATATACAGTGGATATAAAAAAAAAAAAAGTGTACACACCCTGTTAAAATGATCGGTTTTTCTGATGTAAAAAAATGAGATCACGATAAATAATTTCAAAACTTTTCCCACCTTTAAAGTGACCTATAACCTGTACAGTTCAATTGAAAAACAAACAAATCTCTTAGGAGGAAAAAACATAAAAAATAAAAAACATACAATAAGCTGGTTGCATAAGTGTGCACGCCTTTAAACTAATACTTTGTTGAAGCACCTTTTGATTTCATTACAGCATTCAGTCTTTTTGGGTCGGAGTCTATCAGCCTGCCACATCTAGACTTGGTAATATTTGCCCACTCTTCCTTGCAAAAGCGCTCCGAATCTGTCAGATTGCGAGGGCATCTCTTGTGCACAGCCCTCTTCAGGTCACCCCACAGATTTTCAATTGGATATAGGTCTGGGCTCTGGCTGGGCCGTTCCAAAACTTTTTTGGGGTCATTGTTGTGCTGAAAGATGAAATTCCTCTTCATCTTCAACTTTCTAGCAGACACCTGAAGGTTTTGGGCCAAAATTGACTGGTATTTAGAACTGTTCATAATTCCCTCCACCTTGACTAAAGCTCCTGTTCCAGCTGAAGGAAAACAACCCCAAAACATGATGCTGCCTCCACCATGCTTCACCGTGGTGATGCGCAGTGTTGTTTTTGCGCCAAACATACCTTTCGGAGTTGTGGCCAAAAAGTTCAACCTTGGTTTCATCAGACCATAACACATTTTCCCCACATGCTTTTGGGAGAGTTGATGGATTTTTTTTTTTTTTTGCAAAATTTAGCCGGGCCTGGATGTTTTTCTTTGACCCCACCTTATAGTCCAGACATATGGAGAATACGGGAGATTGTTGTCACATATAGTACACAACCAGTACTTGCCAGAAATTCCTGCAGCTCCTTCAGTGTTGCTGTCGGCCTCTCGGCAGCCTCCCTGACCAGTTTTCATCTTGTTTTTTCATCAATTTTGGAGGGACGTCCAGTTCTCGGTAATGTCACTGTCGTCCCATATTTTCTTCACTTCTTGATGACCGTCTTCACTGTGCTCCATGGTATATCTAATACTGTGGAAATGTTTTTGTACCCTTCTCCTGACTGATACCTTTCAACATTGAGATCCCTCTGATGCTTTGTAAGCTCTCTGTGAACCCTGGCTTTTGCTGGAGGATGCAACTGAGTAAATGTTTTTCCCCCTAACAGATTTATTTGCTTTTCAATTGAATTGTACAGGTTGTAGGTCACATTAAAGGTGGGAAAAGTTTTGAAATTACTTATTGTGGTCTCATTTTTTTTACATCAGAAAAACCTATAATTTTAACGGGGTGTGTACACTATTTATATCCACTGTACAATACACATAATGGGGAAAGAAAGAAATGCTATATACAGTACGAAGTTCAATTCAAGTTTGTCTAAAGTGACCAACTGGCCATGGAAGTAAAGTGCCTGAATGACCCTGGGAGTGCAAAAACGCTGGCCTATAGACTGTTAAGGAGCTTTATAGCCTGCAGGTAATATACTCCACAGGTAAAAATGCTCCGAAAGCACTCTGGAGAATTTTGTGAGCTTCCTTCAGCCACCATGTCTGATGAACATCTTGAATGGCTAGGAATCTGTTGCCTTTGAGGAGTTCTGTTGCTCACAGTACTCTCTGCATTGTGGAGTTGTGTGGGCAGAGCAGCTGCATACCATACTGTGATGCACCCAGTCAGAATGCTCTCTCTAGTACAGGCAAGGGCTTAGCCAGAGACCCACCAACCTGTCATTGTGACGGGCAGTTGCCAGTGGGTGACGGGCAAAAATTTGACATGACGGGAATTTTTTTCGTCCTGCCCGTCACTACTTTAAGCATTTACTCTCTGATCCATCGTATATTTTCATTTCCACGGGAACGTTATGGCGATTTGACAACTCGGTTTCGTTTTCAATGACGAGTAGTTACAGAAAAGGCCGATTACCGAAATGCAGATATATAATTGGTCAATTGTATCATGTGACCAGTGTAGAATGCGTTCGCGCAAGAGAACAGCTGACTAGTCGGTTTCATTTCAAGCTATTCTGAAGAAGATAGCAGACGATGGCGAAAATCACAATTTTTTTTTGCCTCATTAAAAGAAACTGGGGCGCCACGGTGGTGTAGTGGTTAGCACTGTCGCCTCACAGAAAGAAGGTCCTGGGTTTGAGCCCAGCGGCCGGCGAGGGCCTTTCTGTGTGGAGTTTGCATGTTCTCCCCGTGTCCGCGTGGGTTTCCTCCGGGTGCTCCGGTTTCCCCCACAGTCCAAAGACATGCAGGTTAGGTTAACTGGTGACTCTAAATTGACCGTAGGTGTGTGAATGGTTCTTTGTCTCTGTGTCATCCCTGTGATGACCTGGCGACTTGTCTAGCGTGTACCCCGCCTCTCGCCCGTAGTCAGCTGGGATAGGCTCCAGCTTGCCTGTGACCCTGTAGAACAGGATAAGCGGCTACAGATGATGGGTGGATAAAAGAAACTGCTTCTGTTTCATATGAGGATCCTGTACTGTACAATCACCAGAATGTGAATTGATGTCAACGTCAGAGAGCAAAGTGGAACAAGAAGAGCCTCCAAAGAAAAAAAAACTTGACAAGAGAAGAGCACTTCAGTGGAGGGCAGAGTTAGGGGAATGTGTGGTTTAGAAATGCGTGCACATGGGAGTAATTGTATTAATAAAGACGAGGTTGTCAATGATGGCGTAGCTCATGCCGGCCCTGTCTGGTCCAGAAAAAATTATCTAAAGTAGGCCACCTTGTGCAGTGCTACTCGCAACCAATCCAGCTCAAATATTTGCCAAAAAGAATCCAAAACGGTGAGGAACTGACCGAGAAGAAGTGATTTTTGTTGAACTGCTCATTAAGCCTTAATTACTCCATAACTTCATTAATAATTGTAATTAAGCAAATCTGGGTAGAAGTTATATGCAGCCTGTGCACCACTACCTTCATGCCAGAAAGAATCAAAGTCGGTGAAGAACTGCGGGAGAAGAAGCGATTTGTGCGGAAACTGCTCGTTAGGGCTTAATTACTCCATACCTTCATTATTAATTACAATTATGCAAATTTGGGTAGAAGCTATATGCACCCCAGGCAGACCTACCTTCCTGCCAAAAAGAATAAAAAAATCGGTGAAGAATTGAGAGAGAAGAGGCAATTTTTGTGAAATGTGGACAACGCCAGACAACACATGATGGCATCAGCTCATCGCCTGTTGGCTGGATGAGCTAATAACTGTTCTGTGTTGCAGTGAGGAGCTGAAGGAGATAAAAAGGCAAAAACACTGATGTGGGGAGACAACTGAGCTGCACAGAACACGGAAAAAAAACATAGGGTGGTCAAGACTTGGGGTCGGAGAAAATGCATAACGTCTGTTCGGGGTCGTCTGCCCAAAACATTTGGCTCGGGTATCCCTCCTGTAGGCTGTCTTGTCTCTGTGATGAGGCCCAGGATGAGTGTGTCATCAGAAAAGTTGAAAATGAAACTGAAGCTGTATTTGGCAACAGAGTCATTCCTGGACAGGGAGTAGGGGGTACGTAAAGATCCCTGGGGGGGCACCCGTGTTCAGAGTTAGTGTGGATAAGGTTGAAGGTCTGCCCATCAGGAAGACCTTTATTCCTTAAAATCAAACCATGTACAACACTTTTTAAAGTAACCTAATGGATGCCTGTTACTCATTGCTTCATTACATCAGTGTTCTTTTACATTATTTTTGTCCATTTCTCTCTGTAGACATTGACTCTCTAAGTAAAAACACACCACCACTGTGATCCTCTGTGGAGACCTGTGCAGGACAATAATAAATCAGACAAACGTTTGCATTTTCAACACTGATGTGCTGAAATTAGCCATGGTATATTAGCTAGTAGATCTCCAGGCGGAAGATGAGACTTAGCAATTGTCATATTCTGTAATTAATATTAAACAACAGTTATTATAAAAAGGCACGGTTAGCTACAGGAGAAATGTACGTCTCAGTGATTACTGCGAAGTTATTAGTGAACTACGCCATGCAAGTTACAAGTGAACTCCGAGCCTAACCCATAACTACGTCATTGCTTGTTTACCGCAATGCATTATGGGCGATACCTGGGGTCAGCTCCACCATACTGTTTACTTTCGCCTCCGTTAAACACTGCACTGTTCTGTTTAACCGGTTTTAACCGTGGGGAAAAAGACGTACTTAAACTGTGACTCAGCAATATTTCTGCAGAACAGCCATTGGTTATACAGTGGTGCTTGAAAGTTTGTGAACCCTTTAGAATTTTCTATATTTCTGCATAAATATGACCTAAAACATCATCAGATTTTCACACAAGTCCTAAAAGTAGATAAAGAGAACCCAGTTAAACAAATGAGACAAAAATATTATACTTGGTCATTTATTTATTGAGGAAAATGATCCAATATTACATATCTGTGAGTGGCAAAAGTATGTGAACCTTTGCTTTCAGTATCTGGTGTGACCCCCTTGTGCAGCAATGACTGCAACTAAATGTTTCCGGTAACTGTTGATCAGTCCTGCACACCAGCTTGGAGGAATTTTAGCCCATTCCTCCATACAGAACAGCTTCAACTCTGGGATGTTGGTGGGTTTCCTCACATGAACTGCTCACTTCAGGTCCTTCAACAACATTTCGCCTGGATTAAGGTCAGGACTTTGACTTGGCCATTCCAAAACATTAACTTTATTCTTCTTTAACCATTCTTTGGTAGAAAGACTTGTGTGCTTAGGGTCGTTGTCTTGCTGCATGACTCACCTTCTCTTGAGATTCAGTTCATGGACAGATGTCCTGACATTTTCCTTTAGAATTCGCTGGTATAATTCAGAATTCATTGTTCCATCAATGATGGCAAGCCATCCTGGCCCAGATGCAGCAAAACAGGCCCAAACCATGATACTACCACCACCATGTTTCACAGATGGGATAAGGTTCTTATGCTGGAATGTAGTGTTTTCCTTTCTCCAAACATAATGCTTCTCATTCAAAGCAAAAAGTTGTATTTTGGTCTCATCCATCCACAAAACATTTTTCCAATAGCCTTCTGGCTTGTCCACGTGATCTTTAGCAAACTGCAGACGAGCAGCAATGTTCTTTTTGGAGAGCAGTGGCTTTCTCCTTGCAACCCTGCCATGCACACCATTGTTGTTCAGTGTTCTCCTGATGGTGGACTCATGAACATTAACCTTAGCCAATGTGAGAGAGGCCTTCAGTTGCTTAGAAGTTACCCTGGGGTCCTTTGTGACCTCGCCGACTATTACACGCCTTGCTCTTGGAGTGATCTTTGTTGGTCGACCACTCCTGGGGAGGGTAACAATGGTCTTGAATGTCCTCCATTTGTACACAATCTGTCTGAATGTGGATTGGTGGAGTCCAAACTCTTTAGAGATGGTTTTGTAACCTTTTCCATGGTTTGTGCCATGATACACTTCCACAAACATGTGTTGTGAAGATCAGACTTTGATAGATCCCTGTTCTTTAAATAAAGCAGGGTGCCCACTCACACCTGATTGTCATCCCATTGATTGAAAACACCTGACTCTAATTTCACCTTCAAATTAACTGCTAATCCTAGAGGTTCACATACTTTTGCCACTCACAGATATGTAATATTGGATCATTTTCCTCAATAAATAAATGACCAAGTATAATATTTTTGTCTCATTTGTTTAACTGGGTTCTCTTTATCTACTTTTAGGACTTGTGTGAAAATCTGATGATGTTTTAGGTCCTATTTATGCAGAAATATAGAAAATTCTAAAGGGTTCACAAACTTTCAAGCACCACTGTAGAAGATTATAACGTCTGAAGATATATCGTCTGAAACTAGCGATATTCCAAAGCCTGTAAAACAAAAGTATTATTCGGCCTTTGCCTCTCAACGTGCCGAAGCACTTTGCAGCCAAACGAGCCTGTCAGACTGATGAAACTCCCAAACCACGAAGGTTCTCTTTCTGGTATAATGTATAACATTCAGTGTACCTCGCTAGCGGCATTTATTGAAGAAAATGCATTTATACTGAACATGACACGGCAGATCAGCAGGTTTCCAAAGATTTTTTTTTTGTAATGTTTCCTGATATCAAGTTTTATTTAACTAAATCACTCATTTATAAATGTTTTGATGCTGTTCATCTGGACCCGGGATCACGAAGCAATCTTAGACTTAAGTCAACAGTTGATTTTTCGTAATAGTTTCCCGAACTGCATCTGTAACTTTCATTGTGCTGGATCAAGATTAAGTACAAAGCGAAGATTTCATTAGAACAAAGCGTCTTAAAAAATGGTAAGGAATAAGTGAAGATTAAAAGAAACAAATTTAGACTTGAGTCTAAGATTGCTTCGTGATCCAATACACGTCCTCAGAAATGAGACATTCTGAGATTTGATGACGTTGTTGTACAGTGTGGTAGACTCGATCTAGACTCTTACCTTCTCACCGAGTTTGATTTGGATTCCGATTTTCCTGCTGTAAACCCGCAACATGTTATCCACCTCTTTAAATCACCAATTTCATTGTCTTCCACGACAGAGCATGGCAAAAATCGCTCCTCTCACATAGCTCTCACGTAAAATTAATCAGACATCTGTCATATCGCTCAACTACCGACCCCGGCTATCCCCCACAATGCAGTGTGGTAAACAAGTGATGACGTAGTTATGTTTGGGGGCTACTAATGAGTGTTCCTTAATTGGTAATCACAGTAACCTAAGTGTTCATGAAGAACTAGTCATTCATTCCTGCTTAGTCTTTGCAAAGTAACCTAGAAGTTAGAGAACAGTATTGTACATGTTACAGACATTGATTTTTAACTCTGACATGTTTTATGAATGCAGATTAATTTTCTATTATTTCATCTTTAGTAGAAACCTAGTCCTGGGACTTTTTTTTGGGGGGGGGGGGAGTGGATTTAAACCCACAAACCTCCAGTAATTGTTTTCTTCTTAAATGTTGTCCTTTCTGTAAATCGAGCACTACTGCTGGAAATAGAGGGAGAACTAAATGTCTAGAGAAATGTAAGAAGCACCCATGATACCCTCACGAAGTAAAGCCTTCACCAACTCTGCCAAATACATTTACATTTTGATCTCGCTTCTCCAGCCAATGCTACGTCACCCCAAAGTGAACAAGGTCTCATTAAAAACAGATATGAAACCCTGCCCACAACAGCTGGACCTTGATGATGGCAGATTAACAAGTGAAGAGCTCGACCTGACATAATAGTCGCTCTTGGCCCCAGCTGAGAACTCTATTAAAATACTGTGAGGAGGAGAAAAACTGGCCTGAGTACAAAAAGAGGCTCATAGATTTTCAGGGCTTATGAAAAGGAAATCAAGGAGAATGTACAGAGAAATATGATCAATATCAGATCACATATTAATCACATTTGTAGTACATACATACATACATACATACATACATACATACATACATACATACATACATACATGTGCTGGGTTGTTGATGATGATTTTGTCTTAAAGGGCCTTCTGTGGTCTTACAGCCATTTATTTTTTAAATTAAAAAAAAAAAGGAGGATTACAGATAGTAACTATTTAAAAAATTATGAAGGTCTGGTTTTACAGACAGAAATGTATCAGGCTGAACTGAATTAATTACACAGGAATACTACAACCCAAAGTCAGAAGAAGTTGGAATATTATGGAAAATGCAAATAAAGGAAGAAAGCAGTGATTTTCAAATGTATTTTGACTTGCATTTCATTATAGTTCATGTTTTGTTTGGTCAACTTCATTTCATTTGTTACCTCCGCCAAGGAGGTTATGTTTTTGGTAGCACTGGTTTGTTTGTTTGTTTGTTTGTTTGTTTGTTTGTTTGTTGCTTTGTCTGTTAGCAACATTACGGAAAAAGTTATGAATGGATTGCTCTGAAATTTTTTCCAGAGGTGTGACTGGGCACAAGTAACAATCCATTAAATTTTGGCGGTGATCCGGATCACCTTCTGGATCCCGGATTTTTTTAAAGGATTCTTGGCGGAGGTCTGCGCTCTCCGAGCGCTTTTCTAGTTATATATACACAGGTAGTCGTCGACTTACGACCTATGCGACTTACGACCGATCGACTTTATGACCGTCTGGTTATGACTGGCAAGTGTTTCCCAGCTGAGCTAACGACAGTTTCCGCCCCAACTCCCGGCAGCGCCTCTCGCTGCGTACAACAGTTTCCGCCCCAGCTCCAGGCACACGAGCAGTCTCTCTCGCGCTCCCTCCATCATACAGTTTCCACCCCAGCTCCAGGCACATGCGCAGTCTCTCTCGCACGCCCTCGCGCACTCCGTTATACAGTTTCCGCCCCAGCTCCAGGCACATGCGCAGTCTCTCTCGCGCGTCCTCGCGCACTCCATCATACAGTTTCCACCCCAGCTCCTGGTTTATGAAACGAGCAAATCCTCCCGCCAGCCCGAGCGCTGCAACAGCTGATGATGACGTAGACGACCCACAGCCAAGCACCAGTGATGCCAGCGGTCACTAAGTTTTGTATTTTGCTATTATATTTTGCAACATTTGTATTTTGGTATGTTTCAAACTAAAATGTTTGTATTGAAATGTTTAAAATCAATGTTCTTCAAAGAAATATAGGAAGGGATTTAGATATTTCACCCTCTATGATGAATAATACCATTAAATGTTTCAAGGAATCTGGAGGAATTTCACTGATTAAGGGCAAGGGCACAAGCCTAAGCTGAACACTCGTGATCTCTGATCCCTCAGGCGGCACTGCATCAAGAACTGTCATTCATCTATAGCTGATATACCCACACAGGCTCGGGATTACTTTGGCAAACCTTTGTCAAACTCTACAATATGGAGTTACATCTATGTACAAATGCCAGCTAAAACTTTACTGTGCAAAAAGAAAGCCTTATGTTAACTCTGTCCAGAAGCACCGTTGACTTCTCTGGGCTCGGAGGCATCCAGAATGGACCATCACACAGTAGAAGCGTGTATTGTGGTGAGATGAATCGGTATTCCAGGTATTTTTGGAAGAAATGGATGCCGTGTGCTTTGGATCAAAGACAAAAAAAGACCATGTAGACCGTTACCAACAAGAACAGTGGAAATGCAGAAAAGTACACTGAGATTTTGGAGCAACATGTGCTGCCTTCGAGTCGACATCTTTTCCAGGAATATTTCAACAAGACAATGTAAAACCACATTCTGCAACACATTACAAAGGCATGGCTGTGGAAGAAGAGGGTGCCTGTTCCTAATAGAGAATGCGTGGAAAATTTTGAAATGAAAAAATGACGATGATGAGCCCGTACTGTTGCACACCTTAAGACTTGTTTGCAGGAAGAATGGGACAAAATCACATCTGAAACGCTTCATCACTTGGTGCCTTCAGTCGCTAAGCATCTTTTTTTTTTTTTTAAGATTTTTTTGGGGCTTTTTTCACCTTTATTGGATAGGACAGTGTAGAGACAGAAAATGAGCAGGATAGAGAGATGGGGAGGGATCAGGAAATGACCTCGGGTCAGAATTGAACCCAGGTCCCCGGATTTATGGTATGGCGCCTTATCCACCTGAGCCACAACACCCCCTGCTAAGCATCTTTTAAGTGCTGTGAGAGGGAACGTTATAAAGTGGTAAACGCTTTACATCCCAACTTTTTTTTGAAATGTGTTGCAAGAATCAAAATTGAAATAAATGTTTATTTTGGGGGGAAAAAGCAATACGATTCATGAAGATTCATGAGGTAAAACATCAAATAATGTGGTGCTGTTTTGAATGCAATACAGGTCAAAGATTATTTACAAATCATTGTTTTCGGTTTTAATTTCAACATACCGTCCCAACTTTTTCTGATTTGGGGTTGTCCAGTTCTCAATGGGTTATTGAGAAATTGAGCACATATTCATGACAAGTGCTGAAAAATATGATCATAGCAAGTCAGTTTAATACCTGCAGCAAGTGTGTGCTGTTACCCATTCAGCCCTTTAATCTGAGTAAATCAATCACATTTTAAAGCAAAATCAATCATACCCAACATGGGAGAAATGACTGAACTGAGTAATCTGGAACATATGGAAATTAAAATGGAGTTGATGTTTTCAGTTGCACAAGGAACCAAAACTTTTCCACTTACCCTCTGTTTAATTTGATCGGCAAATTATAAAAGAGAAAGCAAAGTGAAGCACTGAACAAGCTTTTGCTAAGATAAATGATGACCATTTAAATATTCAGAGTAAGAATCTGATCGGTAGTCTCTCAAAGGTTTCAGTGGTATGCGCGTGAAATACTGGTGTGGATGAAATTCGAGTGTGTATTGTAAACTGTATGATCTGGTCAGAACCAAACTGTAAGGTTGTGTGTTAAAATGGTACCGGTATGGGCTATGTGTTCTCGAGCCTGCTGTATCCCCTGCTAGGGTTTTCTTTTGTAGCCATACCTTGCCATAAGACCAGCCCAGTTCAATCTTGTTAATGGCCCACAGTTCATGGATGTTCTCAGCCAGCCTGTCACGTACTTTCTCCAGGTGAGGAGGCATGACGATCTGTGACACAAAATTTTTTTACAATGAGCCATTTATTAATTTCTTTTTAAACTATTATTAAAACAGTTTACAATTTAAAAGTTGGATATTGATCATTTTGTTCATCTACAGTTGTACTATTTACCGTATTGGCCCGAATATAAGACGACCCTGAATGTAAGACGACCCCCCCTTTTCCAAGTTCATCTTTGGGGAAAAAGTTTTTTGAAGACCAAATGTTCATTCATATAACTCGTATTTATTTCAAAATTCTGTTTAAAATTAGAGGCTTTTGTTTTTCACATTTAAATAGAGGTCATTTCAGTCTCATTTCCGTGAACACTTTTCATAGAAGTAAAAAAAGAGGCTAAACTGGAGGCTACTAGACATGCCAAATTAAAACATTTAAATTGCATTAATTCAACAAATTTGTCAGGTTTAGATTGAAAGTTCATAAACTTCAGAATGTCAATGCATTAACTTCCCATAGCCTACGGGTATATGGAATAAATTTGCAGAACAGTGCAAATGTTTTAAACAATGCATTAAACAATACATTAAGGTTTACAATAATAAACAACTGAAACAATGGAAAGGGTAGTTTGCTAAATTACAGCTACTCAGCACAGAGATCCGCAGCCTCACTTTGCTCACTCTCACTGTCCTCACTTTCACTTTCGTTTTTGGCGGCATTTTGTCTAGTCCGCGAATTTAAGACGACCCCCCTTTTTAAGAGCTATTTTTTACAACAAAAACACCGTCTTATATTCAAGCCAATACGGTAGTTTTGTAGCACATACGATGTTATTTTAAATTAATATCCAAGCTAGACGGCCTTTCGAGTTCATAAAATCGGTGAAATTTAGTTCCCTCTGAAATGTGGTCATTGTCATCTATGTTTATTTCTGTAATACCTCACAAAATATCAGGCCATTCTGTGGCTGGGAAGTTATTTAATTTGAGCGGATTCCCAAGCAAATAATGTGCATGAAATCACTCGCTTCACGCAGTCAAGCAGACAGAGGAAGTCCGTGTGCGCATGCACAGGTTTACCTTCTTCTTCTTTTCCACACTGACCGCCAATATTTATTACTTTGGTCCTGCGTTTCCTTTCCTTTGCAACATAACGTCTTTTCGTCTCGCTTTCCGTTACTGTAGTCAGTCTTTCACGTTTCATTCGCACACTCACGTCCTCCATTTTTCTCTCCTGTTTCAAATTTGTATCCGACAATGCCTTGCGCGACCAGGGAAAGCTCACCACGTGATGCATGACATAGTATATTGAATTGGGTCGTGGTGAAGCAAGAAAAAGTAGTGGAGAATTTAGAGCCACGTGGTCCTAAATCCATTAATTTCTCATCTCATCTCATTATCTCTAGCCGCTTTATCCTTCTACAGGGTCGCAGGCAAGCTGGAGCCTATCCCAGCTGACTACGGGCGAAAGGCGGGGTACACCCTGGACAAGTCGCCAGGTCATCACAGGGCTGACACATAGACACAGACAACCATTCACACTCACATCTACGGTCAATTTAGAGCCACCAGTTAACCTAACCTGCATGTCTTTGGACTGTGGGGGAAACCGGAGCACCCGGAGGAAACCCACGCGGACACGGGGAGAACATGCAAACTCCACACAGAAAGGCCCTCGCTGGCCCCGGGGCTCGAACCCAGGACCTTCTTGCTGTGAGGCGACAGCGCTAACCACTACACCACCGTGCCGCCAATCCATTAATTTATTTAAAAAAAAACTAATAAAATTGGAAGTCTCTGATTCAAATTCAGTAGCTTTTGGTCCACTAAACAAAAATAATTGGGTGTCAGGGAAAATATTTTTATGACCTACACTTGAAAAATTTGAAAGGCAGTCTACCTTTAAAAAAAAAAAGTATTCATCCCCCTTGGTGTTTGTCCTGTTTTGTTGCATTACAAGCTAGAATTAAAATGGATTGTTGGGGTATAAATCAACCATTTGATTTACACAACATGCCTACCACTTTAAAGGTACAATTTGTTGTTTTATTGTGACACAAACAGTAATTAAGATTGTGACATAAACAATAATTAAAACCCAGAAGTCTGGAGCGTGCATAAGTATTCACCCCCCAAAAGTCAATACTTTGTAGAGCCACCTTTTGCTGCAATTACAGCTACAAGTCTCTTGGGGTATATGTCTATTAGCTTAGCACATCTAGCAACTGGGATTTTTGCCCATTCCTCAAGGCAAAACTGCGCCAACTCCTTCAAGTTAGATGGGTTGCGTTGGTGTCCAGCAATCTTCAAGTTATGCCACAGATTCTCAATTGGATTGAGGTTTGGGCTTTGATTAGGCCATTCCAAAACATTTAAATGTTTCCCTTTAAACCACTCCAGTGTAGCTTTAGCAGTATGTTTAAGGTCATTGTCCTGCTGGAACGTGAACCTTCATCCCAGTCTCAAACCTCTGGCCAACTCAAACAGGTTTTCCTCCAGAACTGTCCTGTATTTAATGCCATCCATCTTTCCTTCAGTCCTGACCAGCTTTTCTGTTCCTGCAGATGAAAAACATCCCCACAGCATGATGCTGCCACCACCATGCTTCACTGTAGGAATGGTGTTCTCAGGGTGTTGGGTTTACGCCACACATGGCGTTTCCCATGATGGCCAAAAAGATCAATTTTAGTCTCATTTGACCAGAGAATCTTCTTCCATGTGTTTGGGGAGTCTGCCACATGCTGTTGGGCAAACTCCAAACGTGTTTTCTTAAGCATTGGCTTTTTTCTGGCCACTCTTCCATAAAGCCCCGCTTTGTGGAGTGTACGACTTAATGTGGTCCTATGGACAGATACTCCCATCTCCTCTGTGGACCTTTGCAGCTCCCTCAGCGTTATCGTTGGTGTCTTTGTCTCTGATTAATGCCCTCCTTGCCTGGTCTGAGAGTTTTGGTGGGCGGCCTTCTCTTGTCAGGTTTGTAGTGGTGCCATATTCTTTCCATTTTGTTATAATGGATTTAATGGTGCTCCGTGGGATATTCAAAGTTTGGGATATTTTTTATAACCCAACCCTGATCTATACTTCTCCACAACTTTGTCTCTGACCTGTTTGGAGGCTCCTTGGTTTTCATGTTGCTTGCTTAGTAGGGTTACAGAGTCAGGGTCCTTCCAGAACAGGTTGATTTATACAGACATCATGTGACAGATCATGTGACACTTTGATTGCACACAGGTGGATCTTAATCAACTAATTATGTGACTTATGAAGTGAATTGGTTGGACCGGCTCTTATTTAGGGGTTTCATACGAAAGGGGGTGGATACTTATGCACACTCCAGATTTCTGTTTTTTCATCTTAATTATTGTTTGTGTCACAATAAAACAACAATGTGCACCTTTAAAGTGGTAAATCAAATGGTGCTAACCCTCCAACAATCCATTTTAATTCCAGCTTGTAATGCGACAAAACAGGACAAACACTAAGGGGGATGAATACTTTTGCAAGGCACTGTATATACACACACACACACACACACACACACATATATATATATATATATATATATACAGTGGTATGCAAAAGTTTGGGCACCCCTGGTCAAAATTGCTGTTACTGTGAACAGTTAAGCAAGTTGAAGATGAAATGATCTCCAAAAGGCATGAAGTTAAAGATGACTCGTTCCCTTTATATTTTAAGCAAAAACAATTTTTTTATTTTCATCCTTTACATTTTCTAAATGACAAAAAAGGAAAAGGGCCCGAAGCAAAAGTTTGGGCACCCTGCATGGTTGGTACCTAGTAACACCCACTTTGGCAAGTATCACAGCTTGTAAACACTTTTTGTAGCCAGCTAATAATCTTTCAGTTCTTACCTGGGGGATTTTCACACATTCGTCCTTGCAAAAGGCTTCCAGTTCTAAAAGTTTCTTGG
The DNA here is from genome assembly GCF_027579695.1 of Neoarius graeffei. Taxonomy (NCBI): domain Eukaryota; kingdom Metazoa; phylum Chordata; class Actinopteri; order Siluriformes; family Ariidae; genus Neoarius; species Neoarius graeffei. Next base: position 42,815,558 of record NC_083579.1, on the reverse strand, counting down.
GCTGTCTTGCATGCACTGCTCTTTGGAGATCTATCCACAGATTTTCAATGATGTTTAGGTCAGGGGACTGTGAGGGCCAGGGCAAAACCTTCAGCTTGTGCCTCTTGAGGTATTCCACTGTAGATTTTGAGGTGTGTTTTGGATCATCGTCTTATTGTAGGACCCATCCTCTTTTTAACTTCAACTTTTTTACAGATGGTGTGATGTTTGCTTCCAGAATTTGCTGGTATTTATTTGAATCCATGCTTCCCTCGACCAATGAAATGTGCCCTGTGCCACTGGCTACAACACAACCCCAAAGCATGATCGATCCACACCCATGCTTCAGAGTTGGAGAGGTGTTCTCTTCCTGGAATTTGGCACCCTTTTTTCTCCAAACATACCTTTGCACAATGTGGCCAAAATGTTTTATTTTGATTTCATCAGTCCACAGGACTTGTTTCCAAAATGCATCAGGCTTATTTAGATGTTCATTTGCAAACTTCAGATGCTGAATTTTGTGGCTTGGACGCAGGAAAGGTTTTCTTCTGATGACTCTCCCATGAAGGTCAGATTTGTTCAGGTGTCGCTGCATAGTAGAACAGTGCACCACCATTCCAGGGTCTGCTAAATCTTTCTGAAGGTCTTTTGCAGTCAAACAGGGGTTTTTATTTGCCTTTCTAGCAATCCAACGAGCAGTTCTTTCAGAAAGTTTTCTTCATCTTCCAGACCTCACCTTGATCATCACTGTTTCTGTTAACTGCCATTTCTTAATAACATTACAATCTGAGGAAACAGCTACCTGAAAACACTTTGCTACGTTCTTGTAGCCTTCTCCTGCCTTGTGAGCATCAATTATTTTATTATTCAGAATGCGAGGGCGTTGCTTAGAGGTGCTTGAAGTGTGCATGTGACCAAATAAAGGTTTCTTCTTCTTCTTCTAAAAGTTTGAGGAGTCAGAGAATTTATACAGCTTTGAAATCTGCATCATCTGACCTTTCCTAACGAAGAATTTGAACAAGCCACAGCTCAATAAGCTAATTAAGGTCTGGAACCTTGATAAAAGTTACCTGAGAACTCAAATGTATTGGGGTGCCCAAACTTTCGCATGGTGTTCCTTTTCTTTTTTCATTCTCCAATTGTACAAAACAAAAATTATACACAAATCTTGCAGAAAACGCTGAAAAGAAATGTGTCATCTTTCCCTTTATGCCTTTTGGTGATCAGTTCATCTTCTGCTCACTTAACTATTCGCAGTAACAGACATTTTCTGTAAGGGTGCCCAAACTTTTGCATGCCACTGACTTGTGTGACAATGTATGAGGTTGTTTAAGCTCTATGTGTGTGTCCTTCGGCCCTTGTCACACTACAGCTCGTGATGGGTTTGTGAATACTTGGCAATGAAAAATTAGTAGCATTGCGATGCACGGCAGTTGTTCTCCGAGTTTCGTGAATTGATTTTTGGCGTGTCTCCACCTCATGTCTGGCAAAAAACCTCGCGAAAAATTTCAATGCATGCACCGAAATTTGCTGGCGATGCGTTCGTCAGCAAACTAAGCAGCGAATACTTGCAGATGGGTTTGGGAATATTTCCCAAAGCTCGGGGAAGCACTGTTGAGCCTCTTGAGATTTATTTGTTTCAAATCCATGTCTCTGATGCTCACGGGAGTCTCATCAACACAGTGGCTCAGCACAGCCTAACCTTTGGGGATCCTTCGGAGCGTGTTGTGCACGCGTTTGGGACCCAGTTGTGATGGGCAACACCTGATACTGATTTGAGCGCAATCAGCATGCGCACATAAGGACGCCATTTTCACAGAGACTTTGCAAGTATTCTGTCAGGTATGTGGTGGTAGATGAATCTAAGTGCAGGAAGAGTGTTTATTTGCAGGCGTGATATTTACACCAACAAAATCGAAAGCAGGTTCATAAACATGGCTAGAAACAAACATTACAATGATAATGAAAATACTTTGAAAAGCCTCTTTGTCCTTATATGCGTGTGCTGATTGCACTCAAATCGGCATCAGGTGTTTCCCATAATGACTGGGTCCTGTGAGCGAGGGAAGGCGCGACAGTCAAGTGTTCGCCTGCTGCGTGACCACAACTTTTAGCTCGCCTGTATATCGTCATGCGTCGCCACCAAAACGCCTCATTTTCATCAAGAACCCATCACAAAGAATCGCAAGCTGTAGTGTGACCATAGCTTTATACGCTCACTGGCCACTTTAATAGGAACACCTGTACATCTAGATGTGCATGTGTCACTGTGTAACTAAAGAGACTGTAAACTTTCCAGTGACACGAAAACAGGTCATATGGACCACTGCTCAAAATGTCAACAGTTGCTCTCGTTCACTTTCGGTTATTGTTTAACCGCAAGTTGGCCTAGTGGTTAGCATGTCCGCCTCGAGATCGCGAGTTCTACTCACGGTCCGGTCATACCAAAGACCATCATAAAAATGGTACCTACTGCTGTCTGGCAAGGCACGCTGCAATACAGTTGCGAGCGGGGAGTCAAACTCTCGCGGTTACCAGAGGACGAGCCCCCCACTGTAACCCTAGCTATGTAATAGGCTAGAGGCCGAGGGCTACGGAGATCGGCGCCGCCTTATGCGCCACATGGCATGGGAAGGACTTTGATTTTTTTGACTTTCGGTAATTACTTCATCCTAGTCCAGGTTGTGGTGAGGCAAGAATACACAAGGATGGGATGCCAGTCCTTTGTAAGGCACCATGCACACACACATTCACACATTAATTAATACCTAGAGGCAAATTTTCTTAGCCAGTTTACCGACATACATGTTTGTGAAAGGTGGGAGGAAACTGGTGAACCTGGAAGCACACAGTGACAACGTGCAGAAAATCAGCACAGAGAGTAAACCGAGCTCAGGATTTTACCAGGGACCCCGGACCTACTGTACCTGCTGCGCCCCTTTACAAGGGGCATAAAATGTTTTGTACATAAAGTCGGAGACGTTTGATGATTAAACTACACAAAGAAACAGTAACTCACATCCACAACCTTCCCACGAATTTAACTTTGCTCTGTCAACACTGATATTCTTGTACTGACTTGTAATAAAAATGTTCTTACTTGAGAGGTGTCCACCGGTGTGGGTATAAAAGAAGCCTGGGACAGAAATTGTGTGGTGCCCAGTAAGTCTCTCACTCCATCCACATCCCTTTTGTACTCCTTCACTGGTTCTACTCGCATCCTTTCTTTGGGAAGCAGTGCCTCATAGCAGGGAGCATAGCCTGATGGAGGCAGGAACTTGAATTCACCGTGGCGACCACCTAAAAGGAAGCGCACCCTGCAGACAGAGAAGCAAGGGCTGAGTGGGTGAATATGAAAATGAAAACCAGCATGTCTCCCAAAAAGACCTCCAGCATGATAAAGAAGTCAGTCTTGGATTGCACCAGTGAGAGGCGGCATGTTGGATGCTGTTCTCCACAGATCTGACGCCTTAAAGTGCATATTCTGGACCAATTTCGTTTTTATTTATATGAAAGTATGTCCCTTTACACACTCATCCAGAAGGGTAATTTTGCACAAGGCCATCTGTCTACAGCAGAAAAAAATAAATAACAAAACGCGTCTGGAAAAATCCCAATGGAGTCTGGAGCCAGATTCGTGACGTTATCTGCGGAAGCGCCAGCAGGCTGCGCGAGCTTTGCACGGTTTCAGTGCACAGCCTGTGTAGACCAAGCGCTCCCATTTCTCTCTCATTGTCTGGTCTTTTGGGAAACGATGAGTACTAATCCAATCAAGATTGGTGTTGCTACACCCTCCTATGATACATCTGTTAACCATTTTAATAATTATGTGATAACGTTGAAGAAATTTGCAGAAAACCACCAGGTCGTTTTCTCATAAACAAACCAGCACTGACGTAGGATTCAGAGGGAGGCGTCCCGCACGCGACGTCACGAAAATCAAATGTTTGCCGAGAAAACCAAATGCCAATTTTTTTCAGAAGCGGACCAATTCGCCTCAAATGGCTTGATTTCAACTGAATTTTTCTGGTATTGCGCAAGGTAAAAAAATAGTGCACAAAATGCAAAATGTGACAGATATTTGACCAAAGTTTAATATAAAATAGTAGAATTACATTGATCTTGCTCCTGAATTTACCCGTGATATGCACTTTAAGTCGATGTGCTTCAGAAACTGAGTCTGCCATTACTTTTTCTATATATGTCTTTGTGTTTGCAAAATATGGTTGTGGCAGTGGGGCGTGGTCAAGCGCCGGTTTGGCAAGGCCAAGGAAGGTGAGTGGCAAAATGATCACACCTGTGGTTAACTGATACTGTGTGTGTGTGTTTTGGAGTAATGGCTGAGGACTGATACGGAGGGAGACAGCGCAGAGGTGGCATTCGTCTCCCGACCGGAGCATTCGTGCGTGTCTGAGTGTGGAGTGACACACATTAGACAAAGCTGAAAAGCTGTGTGTAAAAATAAAACGAGCAAATTTACACCACTGTCAGTAACAATGACGAAAACCTGAGTTCGGCGTGGCATCCAAACATGGCTACTACAGACTACACTTCCCAAGTGCCACCGCGCCCCTCCTCTCCGGAATTCTGAAGGCGCACCGGTTTCCCATCCTCCCAGTAATTAGCTCTGCTATTGAAGCACACACTTTCATTGTGAAGGATCGTTCTGTGTCTCCGCACACGATCATACCAAGCTGTTTACTTGTTTCCTGACTCCTGTTCACTGTTTATTTCCGACTCGTCATTTCTCTGATAATCTGATCGCACGTTGACCGACCGCTGCTCGACCCTGACTGCGTCTTTTGGCTCACGATTTGGATTTGGCTTCTTGTTTGCAACACACCTGCTCTTCCCCTGCGCCTGCATCCTGACAACCACCACTACCCGCCTGCCTGTGCTTCAGGGACATTTACAATGCTATAACATTTATTGTAAATTAAAAAATGTGTGCTTTGAGGTGGAGTATTGTGTCTTCTCGAATGTTACATGCAGTGGACTGTTTACTGCAGACTGGTTAGCTAACTCAGGAGAGCTACCCAGGGTGGAGGTCGAGCAGTTCCCACCCATGGGCAGTTTAGAGTAGCCAGTTAACCTAACTGCATGTCTTTGGACTGAGGGGGAAACCGGAGGAAACCCATACAGATATGGGGAGAACATGCAAACTCCACGCACTCGGCCATGAGGCTCAAACCCAGAACCTTCTCGCTGTAAGGCAACAGTGCTAACCACTGCACCATCATGCCACCTGAGTACTGTCTTAAGTGTAATGAGAGTGAAATTTTTGTAGAGATTTTTGTCCTACGTGCCAGTGTGTAATAATAATAATAATAATAATATGCATACAATCGTTAAAAAAATGTAGGAACATATTTATTAGAACAGAGATAGCTTGGCAAAATGAGCAGTGCAACGTGCTTTTAACTGATCACGTCTCAACACCATAATGACGGTCACATATACTGTATATTATTATATTACAGCACAGAGAATTTCTTTTTTCACATATCCCAGCTTGTTAGGAAGCTGGGGTCAGCCATTATATGTCCCCCCCAGAGCAGATAGGGTTAAGAGCCTTGCTCAAGGGCCTAACAGTGGCAGCTTGGTGGTGCTGGGGTTTGAACCCATGACCTTCAGATCAGTACCCTAGACTTGGCTTAACTGTTGAGCCACCATTGTTCTATTTGCTAGCACTCTTAGCAAGCTTTCCTTGAGATATAAAAATTAAACTATTAGCTATAAAGTGATTTACAGTATAGCCTCAGCATATTTTACAATGTTCTCTGGACTCCTCGTAAGGATTTTGAAAGGAAAACCCTTTCCAGCTAGCCTCTTCAGACACACTTACCAACACAAAGTTAAATACAAATGAAATCAATTCTCTATAATGTGACGTATACTTTTGAATTGAATTACTTCTCTGAAATCAGACACCCGCATATATAGTGGGGGAAATAAGTGTTCAACAGAGCAACTACCGTATTTTTCGGACTATAAGTCGCACTTTTTTTCATGGTTCGGCTGGCCATGCGACTTATACTCCGGTGCGACGTATATATGGTTTTTTTTTTTTTTCACCGCGGAATAACTGGAGCTGATGCTGAGTCTGACGACAGCCACGCAGAAGAAGAGGAAACGGCGCTTCATCTGCCGCTGGAGGCAGAGTTGTTCAGAAGCGACACCAAGGATGAGGAATTCAATGGATTTGCTGATTTGGAGTGAAATCATCAGCTTGATAAACTTGATTGACCTGTGTTTTATTATTAATGATAGGCCTATAGTTATTTAAATAAGTTATGTAGTGATTTTAGGCAGTGCTTAATTTGTGAAGTGGGAGGTCCCAGAACGCAGGAGGTGGGTGGGTCCGGCGACTCAAAAAAAAAAAGGCGGGGGATGGTTTACTATAACTTTACGCACATGCGCTTATTGTGTGTGTAAAATAATAATAATAATAATAATAATAATAATAATAATAATATCAGACATTATGATCTTAGAAAACGCTTTAGTGACAAACAGTTACAGACAGTAATATGTCGTGATATTATATTATAAAATATTAATTTTTATTAGTCTATATATTAAATTATATATTACATTTATCTTCTAAAATAACAGACTGTACTCATCACAGCCGGTTTATTTCACCATTGGAGATCAGATCACACAAGACATGAGTTAAATGACTCATTTTAAGGATTTAAGTAGGGGATTTAAAAGCGGTTGTTGTTTTTTTTTCACTAGACGGTTGTTTTTACTACCGTACCTGTCTTTGGAGATGATATACCTATAGCCTACTTGACCTCTGATTTGATTAAATAAAATTCGACAAAAATGAAGAATGACACTCCTCGATGATGACTACAGCTTTAATAACACAGATGAAAGAGCCATGGGGCGATAATAAGCCCTACCGGTAAAAATATTCTAAAAGCAAACTGATTAATGCATCAGTAATAGGCTACTAATATTAGTTATAATAATAATATAGGCTATTAGTAACAACGATAGTGATAGTATTAAAGACAGTAGTAGATATTTAAAATAATCAGACTAGGCTACTTACAGGGCAAAGGGCGCGTTATCACTGCTCAGCTGTTCGTTTATTAAATAAACAGTGCAGTCGCGCAGTAACCACGCGCCGCTTATCAGATAGAATCACAGATTCCATGGATAGAATAACCCTTCAAAAAAGTGCGACTTATAGTCCGGTGCGACGTATATATGTTTTTTTCGTCTTCATAATGCATTTTTTGGCTGATGCGACTTAAACTCCGGAGCGACGTATAGTCCGGAAAATACGGTATTTTTCTATTAAATATATTTCCAGTGCAACTATTTATGTTGAGGAGACATTGGTATTAATACAATAAAACTGCACAGAAAAAGAAATCCTATTTCATTCCATTAAAAAAAAAAAACACTTCTGGGCAATAAAGCAGAATAGTGCAATAAAGTGGCAAGAAAAAGCATTGAACGCAATAAGAAACCCAGCTGATTGCACTAAATAGTTCTCCTACGTGTGCTAATTAGAATGAGCTGGATTAGTGCATGTTGGTTGGCTGGTTGGTTGGTACGGGTGGCACGGTGGTGTGGTGGTTAGCACTGTCGCCTCACAGCAAGAAGGTTGTGGGTTGGAGCCCAGTGACCGACGGTGGCCTTTCTGTGTGGAGTTTGCATGTTCTCCCCGTGTCTGTGTGGGTTTCCTCCGGGTGCTCCGGTTTCCCCCACAGTCCAAAGACATGCAGGTTAGGTTAACTGGTGACTCTAAATTGACTGTAGGTGTGAATGTGAGTATGAATGGTTGTTTGTCTCTATGTATCAGCCCTGCGATGATGTGGCGACTTGTCCAGGGTGTCTTGCCCATAGTCAGCTGGGATAGGCTCCAGCTTGCCCATGACCCTGCACAGGATAAGCGGTGATGGATGGTTGGTTAGTACTTCCACTTGTTGGAAAAGGGGAACCCACCTCTGAATGCAAGTTAAAAAAAATCGTTGAGCACCAAGCTGTCATGCAAGAAACATCTAAGACCTTCACAAGAAAACTGTTGAATAGCATAGTAACGGCACTGACAGATTTCTCAACTCCTAAAGATTCCTTTAAGCATCATTATTTGCAAGTGGAAGGACCATCACTCAACCATCCACCAGGCACGCACAGGAGCTCCTCAGAAGTTTTCCAACTGAGCAGTCAGAACATTGGTCAGAAGCTAAGAACCACTCAAAAAGAGCTCTAGAAAAAGCTGGAAGCAGTGGGTACAGTTCTCACAGAGAAAACTATAGGCAATGCACTCCACAGACCCTGCCTGCATTCTCAATCACCCCAGAAGACTCCGTTACTGAAGAAAAGGTGTGTCATCCTGTATCATAGCATAGCATACCTACTGTAAAGTTCAGAGGTGAAAGCCTCATGGCATGGTGCGGTTTCTCTTCTTATGGTACCAGCAGAATCCAAATTATCAAAAGGAAGATGAATGGAGTTATGGACTGGAAAAGTTTTGAGAAGAATCGGTTGCCATCAACTTGGATGACAAGGCATGACTGGAATTTCCAGCAGGACAACGATCCAAAATATACTCCTAAGGAGACTCTCAATTGGTTCCATAGACTAATAAAGGTGTTGGAGTGGTCCAGTCAATCCAGACTTAAAGCCAATAGAAAATTAGTTGAATGAATTGAAGATCACTGTGGCAGCGGGGGCGTGGTCAAGCGCCGGTCTGTGACAGGAGGGCGGAGTTGGGGAAGGTAAGTGGCAGAATCACTACACCTGAGTGTAATTAACCTGTGTTTTGTGTGTGTTCTCCCCAGTAAACCGCGCCCTATTTAAGGAGGGAGAGTGAGAGCGGAGGGGAGCTTGCCGAGAGGAGTACACGGAGTGTGTGTGTGTGTGTGTGTGTGTGTGTGTGTGTGTGTGTGTAAATCTCCGAGTGTTGCTTATTGAATGCCCGACTGAAAAGTGCGGCAATAAAAACACGATATTCATCCTGATCTCTGTCCTGCCGTCTTCTGTGCTCCACCCACACGTTAAACCCGCTATAATCACGATTTACCATTTCATTTAAAGAGCCAAAATCCCACCTGAACACTGTGAGAGATTAGTTTCTTCATCCAGAAAGCATCTTGAAGTGATCATTGTCAGCCAGGCGAAGTATCCTGTCACAGTGATGCAGGTTGTTGGGAGTGGAGACGGATGTATTTGCAGAAAGAGAGTGTTTATTGAAAAGAAACATATGCAAACAGTCCAGAACAGCAAGCTGAATCGATGTCGAGGAACAGGCAAAGGATCAGGCGAGGCACAAACAGGCTAAACAGGGCTAGACAATATCGGAATCAAAAACACACAACGGGAATCAGGAAACCAGGAGGACGGCACGATGACGAGGCTTGGTAATGTGTGACTTGCAACGCAATACTTCGCGAAGTGAAAGAGTACTGAGCGTCCTTATATGAGCGCGCTGACTGCACCTTAATCCGAGGCTGTTCAGAGCGCGCGTGAGCGTCAGTGAAGAAGACTTCTTCACCAAATAATAAATAAGTTAGTGTGTTCAATACTTTTTTTACTGCATACGCATTTAAATAAATGGAGCACAGTTCAAAGGAACTGGAAGTCATGGTCAAGAGATGAACAGCAGTGAGAAGAAGCCTTTATTTATCACACGTACACTCAAGCACAGTGAAATTTCTCCTCTGTATTAAACCCATCTGAAGCAGTGAACACACACACAGAGCAGCTTATGTTATAGCATTAGGTGTCTTGCTCAAGGGCACTTCAGCCCTGATACACAGGGAGGGGGAAGTGCTGTTCATTCACTCAACTCCCCTCACATTTTTCTTACCAGTCCCGAGATTCAAACCAGCGACCCTTTGGGCCCAAGGCTGCTTCAATAACCTTCTCTAACCTTCAGGCCATGGCTGGCCCCCCATTGCTGAGTTCCAATGCTGAAAGCATTAGTGTTTTATCAGACTGTCTAACCTTACACATGTTGCCACTGCTAGACAGAATTTTATAGAGAACCAGCCAAATTAGAAAACTTAATGCTATTCAAATGCCAGGATTATTAACACGTCCCCTACGTACTCAATGCTCATCTTTAGAGATTCAACTATTTGCACTGGTTATTACATTTTATTCTTAACTCTCATCACGGCAAAGAAAATACACCTGCAAAACGGACACAAGCAAATCAGTGTTTGTGAATACGGTCTGAAATTGAGTCGGCAGTAAGAGGCAATACGAAAGGCTGTTCCCAAGAATGCAATAAAGAAACCTGGCAGGGTGTTTTAAAGCAGCTGAGTAATAAAAGCAATGAGAAACAATTACACCGCAGCGGCGTGTCAGAGCTTAACACCTCAATGTCTATGAAGGCTTATCGAGCTGTAACACTCAAATCTCAAACTAGCTTGTGCACTGGGTTGTGCAAACATACACACACATATTACTCACTGTCTGGCCAAAGATATGTGGACACCTCGCTCGCTCACTCGAGTTTGTTGACGGTGTCGTGGCTGGCTGCTTTACGTCCCGGGGCACCCTCATGCCTGTGTTACCTTCTGGCGCTCCCCTTTTAGTTATGCTGTCATAGTTAGTTCTGCCAGAGTCCCTGCTTGTACTCAGCGCAAAATGTATACTGTTCTTATTCTTTTGGCGACACTGGGCATACCTAACAACCTGTGTTTTCTCTCTCTCTCTCTTCCCCCCCATTCTGTCTGTCCCTCTGAGTTACAGTGGTGCTTGAAAGTTTGTGAACCCTTTAGAATGTTCTATATTTCTGCATAAATATGACGTAAAACATCATCAGATTTTCACACAAGTCCTAAAAGTAGATAAAGAGAACCCAGTTAAACAAATATTATACTTGGCCATTTATTTATTGAGGAAAATGATCCAATATTACATATCTGTGAGTGGCAAAAGTATGTGAACCTTTGCTTTCAGTATCTGGTGTGACTCCCTTGTGCAACAATAACTGCAACTAAATGTTTCCGGTAACTGTTGATCAGTCCTGCACACCGGCTTGGAGGAATTTTAGCCCATTCCTCTGCACAGAACAGCTTCAACTCTGGGATGTTGGTGGGTTTCATCACATGAACTGCTCGCTTCAGGTCCTTCCATAACATTTCGATTGGATTAAGGTCAGGACTTTGACTTGGACATTCCAAAACATTCACTTTATTCTTCCAAAACCATTCTTTGGTAGAACGGCTTGTGTGCTTGGGGTCGCTATCTTGCTGCATGACCCACCTTCTCTTGAGATTGAGTTCATGGACAGATGTCCTGACATTTTCCTTTAGAATTCGCTGGTATAATTTAGAATTCATTGCTCCATCAATGATGGTAAGCCGTCCTGGCCCAGATGCAGCAAAACAGGCCCAAACCATGATACTACCACAACCATGTTTCACAGATGGGATAAGGTTCTTATGCTGGAATGCAGTGTTTTCCTTTCTCCAAACATAACGCTTCTCATTGAAACCAAAAAATTCTATTTTGGTCTCATCCATCCACAACACATTTTTCCAATAGCCTTCTGGCTTGTCCACGTGATCTTTAGCAAACTGCAGACGAGCAGCAATGTTCTTTTTGGAGAGCAGTGACTATGGCATGCCTTGGTCTTGGAGTGATCTTTGTTGGTCGACCACTCCTGGGGAGGATAACAATGGTCTTGAATTTCCTCCATTTGTACACAATCTGTCTGACTGTGGATTGGTGGAGTCCAAACTCTTTAGAGATGGTTTTGTAACCTTTTCCAGCCTGATGAGCATCAACAACACTTTTTCTGAGGTCCTCAGAAATCTCCTTTGTTCGTGCCATGATACACTTCCACAAACATGTGTTGTGAAGATCAGACTTTGATAGATCCCTGTTCTTTAAATAAAACAGGGTGCCCACTCACACCTGACTGTCATCCCATTGATTGAAAACACCTGACTCTAATTTCACCTTCAAATTAACTGCTAATCCTAGAGGTTCACATACTTTTGCCACTCACAGATATGCAACATTGGATCATTTTCCTCAATAAATAAATGACCAAGTATAATATTTTTGTCTCATTTGTTTAACTGGGTTCTCTTTATCTACTTTTCGGACTTGTGTGAAAATCTGATGATGTTTTAGGTCATATTTATGCAGAAATATAGAAAATTCTAAAGGGTTCACAAACTTTCAAGCACCACTGTACATGTCAATCCTGAGATTGAGATGCTGACCTCATCTGCTCCTCAGACCTGCCTGATCTATCCTGATGCTCTACGTCTGGCTGGAGCCTCATCACATTGCTCTTGTCGAGGATGGCCCCATATGGACAGTCAAAAGTCACACCTGGAGGACGCTCTGGACACTTACAGTAATGCTTTTATGGCTGAGGACTACAGTTGACTTGCTAACTTTAGGACTGCAGTTGTCATGAACAGTTCTGCACTCACGTTTCCATCAATGAAGAGTTATAACATCAACGAAACTGTCTTCATGTTAAAACTGTTATAATCACATTGTCTGTTATCACCGAAATGAGGAAGGGTTCCCTTTTCAGTCCGGTTCCTCTCGAGGTTTCTTCCTCATGTCGTCTGAGGGAGTTTTTCCTTGCCTCTGTCACCACACACTTGCTCATTGGGGATAGATTTGGGATAAAATTAGCTCATGTTTAAAGTCATTCAAATTCTGTAAAGCTGCTTTGCGACAACATCTACTGTTAAAAGCGCTATCAAAAGAAACCTGGCTTGACTTGACACCTGCTCATTGCACCTATATGTGGTTCTTGCTACAAAGGTGGAAGCACACGATTGTCTAAAATGTCTTTGTATGCTGTAGCTTGGAAATTTCCATTCACTGAAACGAAGGAGCCCAAACGTGTCCGAGCATGACAATGCTCCGTGCACAAAGCAAGCTCCATGAAGACATGGTTTGCCAAGTGTGGAGTGGAAGAACTCGAGTGACCTGCACTCAACCCTGGGGGTGACCTGGAATGCTAACTGCACCCCAGGACTCCTCACTCGACATCAGTGACTGGCATCACTAATGGACAAATCCCTACAGCCACATTCCAAAATCTAGTGGAAAGCCTTCCCAGAAGAGTGGGAGGTTATTATAACAGCGAAGGGAAGACTAACTCTGGAATGAGATGTTCACAAAGCATGTGATGGTGAGATGTCCACAAACCTTTGGCCATATAGTGTATAATCCCTCTCATTTGTACTATGACATACTTGACACCAGCGGAGAAGCTGACAACAGGGAAGAAGAGACCGTCTGTGTTGAAGCTCTCGAACATGCCTTGAACAGGCTGCCCGTTGATTCGAAAGGAGATGCTTGGAGCTCCAAGATCCAAACAGCAGCTGACCACATCATCTGAGGTAAGTATGTGCTGGTTTACTGAAGCTACTCTTCGTGGAATTCGACCTGACAAAGACATCCAAACATAGACACACAAACATAGACAACTGTCTGAGAACACCGAGGAGGAGTCAGTCAGTGCCTTATCTGTGTCTTCTGTACTTTGGAAATTAAAATCAAAACTTGAGGTTATTTTCCACACTATTCACAATCTATTCGAAAGCATACCTGACCACAAGTGAAGTCCATCAAAGCCATAAGAATAGAGGTCATCTCCAACTCCGTTTCCCCCCCAGCCCTCTCCACCCCCTGGGTAGGGGGCGTAGCCTTTGGAGGAAGCCCACCCGACCCGCAGGTGAGAAGGTTCGCTGGTTACAAAGTGCTCCACCTGGTCTATCATCAGCTCAAAGTACCACTTCTTGTACTGAGCCGAACCTTCCCTCACTCCCAGAAAGATGTTAGGTCTCATGCTACCAGGACAGAAAAGTAAGCAGAAGAGTCAGTTTGTGTCAAAAATCTTAATAAATGATGTAAAAGTGTGTAAATGTATGAGTGGGCTGTTTACAGACATAGTGGAAAGTGCTCACAAAACACTCAGAAAACAGATGCGTTCGAATCAACACTTGGTGTTTTAGTTTAACACACCTTTGCACCTGGTTGTTATTTTTAACATAACCGGCATGTTATAATATTTAAAGGAGAACTGAAGGCAAATTTTTTATCATCAAAATTCTATTTATCTCATTTTATTAAATATCGGAATGCATTTTTGATAGCTATTTCGTCACTGCTATAGCAAGTTATGAGTGTTTGAAATATGCTATGTAATACAGTATATCAGTCCATATGTCAAAGCAATGGCCGTAAACGAGATTCGTCGAGACCTGTCCGGAACATCGTAGGACGGAAGTAAAACGTACAGCGGAAATCAAAGTGACCGACATCTGCCAACGTTGTCATAATCAAGCCGGAAGTTTTGTTTGTTTTGATAGCAATCAGGAAAGTTTGAAAAAAAAGTAGGCAGTAATTGTCATTTAAACTCGTTTTTGTGCAATATTCATCAGTTATTCATCAATATTTATCAGTTTTCAAAATGGCGGCACTGACACCTGGCTGACACGTCACGTTTCGAAGTCTCGCACAAGTCTCGTGAAGATCGTGCGGATGAGCGACGCCTGCCGTGAACCAAACAAACTAAATTCAACATGGCTAAAAACCGAATAGGCCGATAAGTATCATATTTAATTGCAATTAGTTGCCAATATGAGTGATGATATAAGGTTACTAAAACCGAAAACGTAATTGAATAACACGTTAATTAAGAAATAAAGCAAGTTTAAAAATGACTTCAGTTCTCCTTTAAGGCAGTCAATGTGATGACTTGCTAAATGCAAGTACAGTGGCATGCAAAAGTTTGGGCACCCTTACTGAAAACGTCTGTTACTGTGAATAGTTAAGTGAGCAGAAGATGAACTGATCACCAAAAGGCATAAAGGGAAAGACGACACATTTCTTTTCAGTGTTTTTTTTTTGTTGTTTTGTACAGTTGGAGGGTGAAAAAAGAAAAGGAACACCATGTGAAAGTTTGGGCACCCCAATACATTTGAGTTCTCAGGTAACTTTTACAAAGGTTCCAGACCTTAATTAGCTTATTGAGCTGTGGCTTGTTCAAATTCTTCATTAGGAAAGGTCAGATGATGCAGATTTCAAAGCTGTATAAATTATCTGACTCCTCAAACTTTTAGAAGAAGAAACCTTTATTTGGTCACATGCACACTTCAAGCACAGTGAAATTCATCCTCTGCATTTAACCCATCTGAAGCAGTGAACACACGCACACACTCAGAGCAGTGGACAGCCACACTAGAGCACCCAGAGGTTAGGTACCTTGCTCAAGGGCACCTCAGCCAAAGCTGCCTCATGTCAACCT
Organism: Neoarius graeffei; assembly: GCF_027579695.1. Taxonomy (NCBI): domain Eukaryota; kingdom Metazoa; phylum Chordata; class Actinopteri; order Siluriformes; family Ariidae; genus Neoarius; species Neoarius graeffei. The sequence continues at coordinate 42,800,320 of NC_083579.1, read as the reverse complement.
AACTGCATGTCTTTGGATTGTGGGGGAAACCAGAGCACTCAGAGGAAACCCACACAGACAACATGCAAACTCCACGCAGAAAGGCCCTCGCCGGCCGCTGGGTTCAAACCTGGAACCTTCTTGCTGTGAGGCAACCGTGCTAACCACTACACCACCGTGCCGCCCACAAACTTGTCCCTAAAATCAACAGCCATGGGCTTCTCTAAGCAACTCCCTCGCATTCTGAATAATAAAATAATTGATGCTCACAAAGCAGGAGAAGGCTACAAGAACGTAGCAAAGTGTTTTCAGGTAGCTGTTTCCTCAGATTGTAACGTTATTAAGAAATGGCAGTTACAAAAACAGTGGCGATCAAGGTGAGGTCTGGAAGATGAAGAAAACTTTCTGAAAGAACTGCTCGTTGGATTGCTAGAAAGGCAAATAAAAACCCCTGTTTGACTGCTTGTAGAACTGGAAGCCTTTTGCAAGGACGAATGTGTGAAAATCCCCCAGGTAAGAACTGAAAGATTATTAGCTGGCTACAAAAAGTGTTTACAAGCTGTGATACTTGCCAAAGCGGGTGTTACTAGGTACTAACCATGCAAGGTGCCCAAACTTTTGCTTTGGGCCCTTTTCCTTTTTTGTCATTTTGAAAATGTAAAGGATGAAAATAAAAAAATTGTTTTTGCTTAAAATATAAAGGGAACGAGTCATCTTTAACTTTATGCCTTTTGGAAATCATTTCATCTTCAACTTGCTTAACTGTTCACAGTAACAGCAATTTTGACCAGGGGTGCCCAAACTTTTGCATACCACTGTATATATTTAAATGTAGCCTAAGAGCAAAAACTACTTTATCTCACCTGGTCAACACAAAATAAATAAATAAATAAATAAATAAAAATAGAAAGCGTTTTACTTTTTTAGAGCTGTCAAATTCTCTCATCTGACTGGTCAAAAAGGTGTTGATTAATTTTCTGTAACAGCAGCTCTGACAATAGTGCCAGCTATAATTCATGTTACAGTTTTATTTTAATGCAGTGATTATAATATTTCATCACTCCTGTAGAAACAGCTCATTCATAGGGACGTGTATACTAGATGGTCAGCACCAAGCGGCATGGCACCAAATCACAACTCCACGCCAGTTCCCTTCCAGACTCGGTTTATCTAAAGCACCCCACGGCATACAGACATGGCTGCTGCAGACTTCAACTCCCACTAACCATCTCCACAAACCCCATGAACGCTTGCATGTTCATTACACACACCTGGAGTCAGTTTGTACTCAGTCACAGCTCCCAGCATGAAAGGGCTCTGCACTCACAACCACATCACGAAGTATTGTCGTAACGTTCCGTACTGACATTGCTAAGCCATTTGTTTTGTCATAGTCTCCTCAGTTTGGGGCCTTAACCTCATCTCTGATACCCTGTTTGTTAATCGGCTGACATTTGCCTGCTGATTGACCGTCGTTCTCGCCTCATGTTTTTTGGACCTGTCTGCCTTCTCTGTAAATCAACTTTGTTCTGCACTGGTATCCGCCCGCAGTGTCTGCTCATACCACACATAAAACTCCAAGTTAATGAATGGCTTCAAAACATGTTGTGATTTAACTAAATGTTTTCTGTAAGCCTATGGTCACACTACAGCTCGTGATGCTTAGCGATGGGTCATTGATGAAAATGAGGCGTTCTGGTAGCGATGCATGGTGATATACAGGCGAGCTAAAAGTTGTGGTCACACAGCAGGCGAACACTCAACTGTCATGCTTTCGCGCGCTCGAGTGGCCACGCTCGCTCACAGGACCCAGTCGTTATGGGAAACACCTGATGCTGATTTGAGCGCAATCAGCACACGCATGTCACGTTTGTTTCTAGCCACGTTTATGACTCTGCTTTCGGTTGTGTTTTGTTACTCTGACCTTGCCTTGCATTTTGTCTTTGTAAATATCACACCTGCTAATAAACACTCTTCCTGCACTTATATCCATTTACCGCTGCATACCTGACAGAATAATTCGCAAAGTCTCTGTGAAAACAGTGTCCTTATATGCGCATACTGACTGCGCTCAAATCAGTATCAGGTGTTTCCCATAATGACTGGGTCCCCAAATGTAAATGCACTTTTTAAGTCTTGGTAAAGGTTAAGCTATGCCAAGCTGCTGTGTTGATGAGACTCCTGTGAGCATCTGGAACATGGATTCAAGACAAATAAATCTCAAGAGGCTTGATGTTTCCCCAAGCTTCAAGACGTATTCCCAAACCCATCTGCGCGTATTTGCTGCTTAGTTCGCTGATGAAAATATCGCCACCAAATTTCGATTCATGCACTGAAATTTTTTGCGACGTTTTTGGCCACTCACGAGGCGAAGACACACCAAAAACAACTCGCGATGCTCGGAGAACATTCGCCATGCATCACGCGATTGCTGGCAATGCTACCAATTTTTCATCACCAAGTATTCCCAAACCCATCGCGAGCTGTAGTGTGACTAGGGCCAAAGGATGCATTTATATAATATTTATGGGAAGCGTTTCAGGTGCGAGTGCTTTTCCGACATGTTATAGCTATTATAATTCCACAATATTAAATGGTTATAAACCACGATGAGTTGTTCATTCATGAATTAAAAATTATAATCACTGACAAACTGCTGTAGTATAAGAGGAATAAAAGCTGCAGTTATTGGACAATAAAGGACCTCTGCATCATGATGGCCCCATCACACCACACTAATGTTCACTATTGTCCATGCAACATCATGTTTGACATGTTTCAACAGCGTGCCTCATCATGTTTTATTCCTTATGCAATGTAGATAAAAGAGCACAACGTCCAGTTTTTGTGTCAAACACTATGCCGTATTAATTATCAGGTTTTAGTATAAATACGCAGGTGATTATAGAAAATCACACCCACTGATTGGTCGAGAAATTCGGACTATTTCTCAATAATCACCTCGAGCAACTCGACAAAATGGCGGCCAATCGCTTCGTCACCGTAAGTGAGGAAGAATTACAGATTATGAATGAAAATGCTATTCCTAAAAGCACTAAAGATGCTACGAAGTTTGGTCTAAAACAATTCAAAGGTAAGGTGGAATTGTGATTTATTTGTATCTATTTCAAAACAAAGTATTTTAGGAGTCAGCATTGATAAGTGACACAAGTCTGCGTGTGCCTTTATTACATTTGCATGCCGGTTTTGAAGTTTGAAATATTTTTTTAATACAATTTTTAAACATTTTTTTAAAAAGAATCACCTGTGTATTTATACGAAAACAATTATCCACCTCAGGCTCAGTGAATATTAGTGAACAGTGACCTTGACTTCAACTTCGTCTCAGTTATTATTCACCGATATTCACTTCACCTTCGGTGAATAATTGTTAAATAATGGTCCATAAATGGCATGATTACCAAAAAATGTACATCTGACCTATAATCAGCTGTGTAGTTCCATAATTTTGTGCAGTGACCATGACAGAAATCTTTTTTTCTTTACCTTTGGACATCATTGACCAGCCGTGTCTGGAGTAGCAGGTCTCGTTTTGGGAGCAGGTGATCGCAGATGAGGTTCTGATTGGCTCGCACAGCTACTCCATTACAAACACAGAGTGAGCACAGGACATCTAGGATCTTATGACAAATAAAAAGGGACAAAATGAGGTCAGAAACACACTAGTGGCCATATCTTGACAAACCGGATTCATTCAGTATGATGTGATGATCCTCCTTCATGCAATCAAGACATCAACATTAAGTGGTATATTCCCAATGTGTACTTTCAGCTTCATAACCAGATAAGCTGGTACATCTTCTGAAATCTGAATATCGTATGAATAATAAGAAAGAAGAGGGTCTCATTAATATTTTACATGCTGTAAGCAATCCGATGAAACGAAACATAACATGTTTTTCTCTTTCACAGGAATGTTACAAGATTGCCCAGAAATTGTCCTGAACTAGAAATAAGTGGTAAGTAAGAAATACAAAATAAATTTGGAGATATACTCTTGGGGTATGTCTCTATTAGCTTAGCACATCTAGCCACTGGGATTTTTGCCCATTCCTCAAAGCAAAACTGCTCCAACTCCTTCAAGCTAGATAGGTTGCATCGGTGTCCAGCAATCTTCAAGTTATGCCACAGATTCTCAATTGGATTGAGGTCTGGGCTTTGATTAGGCCATTCCAAAACATTTAAATGTTTCCCTTTAAACCACTCATTGTCCTGCTGGAATGTGAACCTTCATCCCAGTCACAAACCTCTCTGGCCGACTCAAACAGGTTTTCCTCCAGAATTGCCCTGTATTTAGTTCCTTCAGTCCTGACCAGCTTTCCTGTCCCTGCAGATGAAAAACATCCCCACAGCATGATGCTGCCACCACCATGCTTCACTGTATCACTGCTTCACTGAGAATCTCCTTCCATGTGTTTGGGGAGTCTGCCATATGCTGTTGGGCAAACTCCAAACATGTTTTCTTTTTTTTTTCTTTAAGCAATGGCTTTTTTCTGGCCACTCTTCCATAAAGCCCCACTCTGTGGAGTGTACGGCTTAAAGTGGCCCTATGGACAGATACTCCCATCTCCGCTGTGGATCTTTGCAGCTCCTTCAGTGTTCTCTTTGGTGTCTTTGTTGCATCTCTGATTAATGCCCTCCTTGCCTGGTCTGTGAGTTTTGGTGGGTAGCCTTCTCTTGTCAGGTTTGTAGTGGTGCCATATTATTTCCATTTTGCTATAATGGATTTAATGGTGCTCCCTGGGATATTTAAAGTTGGGGATATTTTTTATAACCCAACCCTGATCTATACTTCTCCACAACTTTGTCTCTGACCTGTTTGGAGGCTCCTTGGTTTTCATGTTGCTTGCTTAGTAGTGTTGCAGAGTCAGGGTCTTCCAGAACAGGTTGATTTATACAGACATCATGTGACAGATCATGTGACACTGTGATTGCACACAGGTGGATCTTAATCAACTAATTATGTGACTTATGAAGTGAATTGGTTGGACCAGCTCTTATTTAGGGGTTTCATACGGAAGGGGGTGAATACCTATGCACACTCCAGATTTCCGTTTTTTCATCTTAATTATTGTTTGTGTCACAATAAAAAAAAAAAAAATAATAAAAACTACTTGCACCTTTAAAGTGGTAGGCATGTTGTGTAAATCAAATGGTGCTAATGCCAAAAAAATCCATTTTAATTCCAGCTTGTAATGCGACAAAACAGGACAAACACCAAGGGGGATGAATACTTTTGCAAGACACTGCAGATGATCAGTAATGCAAAAGGAAACGGCAGAATCTAACCTTGTGGTTGCGGCCATGTTTGTATAGCAGAGAAATGATAGATTTGATATGTCCTCTCTGAATGATGTTAAGTGCCTCTGGGCTTTCAATTAAGATGCAGTGAAGGACTTCCAGGATCCCTGAAGCACAGAATCAGTTATTAAATCTCCGGTGCAGGAGAATCAATAGGAAAACAAGACAGCATATAAGAAAATTGTGTTTCAAAGAGATGATGCAGTAGATATTCCAATGAATATAGATCTGCTCGTAAACGTATGTGACGTGCATGTAGGGAGATGAAGTTACAAACCGGCAAGGCAGCCAAATCAAATCTGTCACGCTGACAACAAATAACACACACTATACAGAATAACTCATATTCAAAAAACCAAGATTGAAAACAAAATGCATCCAAGTCTGTGTGTGAGTGAAAATAATGGCAGAGGGGTCTGTTCTACCTGAGGATGACTCTAGTCTCTCCAGCTTGCTGACCAGCCAGTCCAGGTTTTGGGAGAACTGTGTGCAGTTATTTCTATTTCCTCGGATCAAAGCAGCTAAAAATCGAACGGCAAAAACAGAGAGGGAAGATAACTTGTTACCCAGTAAACACATGCGTACTGTCAAGAAACTCTCTAAACGTTCATCTCTTAAATCAAAACACACATCCTCAAGTTTATTACCTTGCTGGAAGACATGTTAACAGCTATTTTACAATTTTATTAAACATCACCCTCCTCCCAAAGACAGACCAAGTGCATATTAGTCAGCTCTTTTTTCATGGACAGTATATTAATTAAAATACATCATCTACTGTGGATGACCTGAGGCTATGAGAGGATGAAGATTTGAAGCAAAGTGTCGGGGTCAAATCGCTCGGACCAGCTGGGAATGGAGGAAAAGATGGTGCATCTAAAATTCTAAACTGATGCAGACGTGGCTGTGTATATGATGTGTGTGTTCTTGTACGCATATGTTGGCAGCTGAAGACTGCAGCCGAGATGTGGCGAGCACACTAATTCTCCTTCTTTAGCAAAGCGTTATCATGCTTTTAAATGCCATGTGAAGGACGCAGATTTGAAGCCCAATCTAGCAACCAGGAAACAAAATGTCCTAATAGGCAACAGAAACCTCCAGAGCAGAATGTCAATAAAAGTGCTAGAATATTTCTAAAATGTATACACACACCAAATGTTTACATATGAAATAAATAGGTGTCTGTTTTTAATATGGACATATCAATACATCTGCCTTTAGAAATTTGAGCCAACTTGGAATTTATCACATATTTGTCAAGTTTGTTTGAGAAAACAGAAAAGGTGTAACCCTTTCATCCAAAAAAAAAGCTACTTGTGGTTCTGTCCTCTTACAGTGTCTTGCAAAAGTATTCATCCCCCTTGGTGTTTGTCCTGTTTTGTTGCATTACAAGATGGAAAACTGCTCCAACTCCTTCAAGTTAGATGGGTTGCGTTGGTGTCCAGCAATCTTCAAGTTATGCCACAGATTCTCAGTTGGATTGAGGTCTGGGCTTTGATTAGGCCATTCCAAGACATTTAAATGTTTCCCTTTAAACCACTCCAGTGTAGCTTTAGCAGTATGTTTAGAGTCATTCTCCTGCTGGAATGTGAACCTTCATCCCAGTCTCAAACCTCTGGCCAACTCAAACAGGTTTTCCTCCACAATTACCCTGTATTTACTGCCATCCATCTTTCCTTCAGTCCTGACCAGCTTTCCTGTCCCTGCAGATGAAAAACATCCCCACAGCATGATGCTTCCACCACCATGCTTCACTGTAGGAATGGTGTTCTCAGGGTGTTGGGTTTGCGCCACACATGGCATTTCCCATGATGGCCAAAAAGATCAACTTTAGTCTCATCTGACCAGAGAATCTTCTTCCATATGTTTGGGGAGTCTGCCACATGCTGTTGGGTAAACTCCACACGTGTTTATTTAGGGGTTTAGCTCTTATTTAGGGGTTTCAAACGAAAGCGGGTGAATATCTATGCACACTCGAGATTTCTGTTTTTTTCATCATAATTATTGTTTGTGTCACAATAAAACAACAATTTGCACCTTTATAGTTGCAGCTTTCCTGTCCCTGCAGATGAAAAACATCCCCACAGCATGATGCTGCCACCACCACGCTTCACTGAAGGAATGGTGTTCTCAGGGCGTTGGGTTTGCGCCACACATGGCATAAGTTCAATTTTTGTCTAATTTGACCAAAGAATCTTCTTCCATGTGTTTGGGGAGTCTGCCACATGCTGGTGAGCAAACTCCAAACCTGTTTTTTTATGACTTTTTTTTCTGGCCACTCTTCCATAAAGCCATGCTCTGTGGAGTGTACAACTTAAAGTGGTCCTATGGACAGATACTCCCATCTCCACTGTCGATCTTTGCAGCTCCCTCAGCATTATTGTTGGAGTCTTTGTTGCATCTCTGATTAATCCCCTCCTTGCCCGGTCTGTGAGTTTTGGTGGGTAGCCTTCTCTTGTCAGGTTTGTAGTGGTGCCATATTCTTTCCATTTTGCTATAATGGATTTAATGGTGCTCCGTGGGATATTCAAAGTTTGGGATATTTTTTATAACCCAACCCTGATCTATACTTCTCCACAACTTTGTCTCTGACCTGTTTGGAGGCTCCTTGGTTTTCATGTTGCTTGCTTAGTAGTGTTGCAGAGTAAGGGTCCGTCCAGAACAGGTTGATTTATACAGACATCATGTGACAGATCATGTGACACTTTGATTGCACACAGATGGATCTTAATAAACTAATTATGTGACTTATGAAGCGACTTGGTTGAATCAGCTCTAATTTAGGGGTTTCATACGAAAGGGGGTGAATACTTATGCACAGTCCTGATCTCTGGTTTTTCATCTTAATTATTGTTTGTGTCACAGTAAAAAAAAAAAAAATCCATTTTAATTCCAGCTTGTAATGCAACAAAACAGGACAAACACCAAGGAGGATGAATACTTTTGCAAGACCCTGTACGCTTTTGAGAAATCATCCAGGTTTTTTTTAATAAGGTTTGTATGAATGTGTAATCAAGGTACCTTTCAAATTTTTTTCTGTAGCTCATTAATGTGTACATGCATGGGTGATTGTTGTTTTTTTTTGTGTGTGTGTGTGATGCACTACGATCTATAAGTTAAGGTTTCAAATAGGTACAGCAATGCCATTGTTATTTGTGAGGGGTTAGGAAAGGACATCAGCTGCCACATCAGACACTGATGAGGATAGATGGCATACTTCATCATGGATTCAGAGGCCATCTGCTGAGAAAACATCTCGGCTGCACAGTGTGTGTGTGTGTGTATGATCATAAGACACTGCGATCCCCAGTGAAGGAGAAAAATCTCTTCACTATATTAAAGCTGGGATGCTGAACCAAAAAAGGAAAGGAAAATGGAGGTAAAGAAAATTGTGTGTGTGTGTGTGTGTGTGTGTGTGTGTGTGTGTGTGTGTGTGTGTGTGCATAGAACCCATAAACTGATATAAAACACAAATCCTCACTACATATTGAATGTAGTCACATTTATCTGTGTATGAATATGAGATTACAATAAAACAAATATGAATATAAATCTGCCAATAGAAGAAAACAATTTCAAGCTTTTTATTTAAAAAAATGTACAGAAATACTGTATGCATAATTGTGTATTTTGTGATTTTAGTATGATAAGGTTCTGTCTGGATGAAAAATGAAGGGCAGCTTGAGCATTACAGTATGAAGGTCACTATTTTTATCATAAACTCACAAGAAGGCACACTTGTCTATATTCAAACATTTCCACTTGCGAAGAAAAAGTTATTTCTCAGTAAGAGTCCCTGACTGAACCATAAGGTCCTCAAGCTGCCAGAAAATCACACAGCCAACATTCTATTAAAGGAAAACGTGATTTCAACTGTATGCAAACTTTGTATACAGTGTCTTGCGAAAGTATTCATCCGCCTTGGTGTTTGTCCTGTTTTGTCGCATTACAAGCTGGAATTAAAATGGATTTTTGGAGGGTGAGCACCATTTGATTTACACAACATCCATACCGCTTTAAAGGTACACTTTTTTTTTTTTTATTGTGACACAAACAATAATTAAGATAAAAAAAAGAGAAATCTGGAGTGTGCATAAGTATTCACCCCCTTTCGTATGAAACCTCTAAATAAGAGCTTGTCCAACCAATTCACTTCATAAGTCACATAATTAGTTGATTAAGATCCACCTGTGTGCAATCAAAGTGTCACATGATCTGTCACATGATGTCTGTATAAATCAGCCTGTTCTGGAAGGACCCTGACTCCGCAATATGACTAAGCAAGCAACATGAAAACCAAGGAGCACTCCAAACAAGTCAGAGACAAAGTTGTGGAGAAGTATAGATCAGGGTTGGGTTATAAAAAATATCCCAAACTTTGAATATCCCATGGAGCACCATGTGGCAGCGGGGGCATGGCCAAGTGTCGGTCTGTGAATGGAGGGTGGAGTCAGGGAAGGTAAGTGGTGGAATCACTGCACCTGATGGGAATTAACCTGTGTTTGTGTGTCTTCCCCAGTGACCGCGCCCTTTAAAAGGAGAGAGAGAGCAGAGAAAGGGAGCTCTCTCCCCAACCAGAAGACTTGTGTGCGCGCGCGTGTGTGGCTGGGAGAGTGTAGAAAAAGTCTTAGCTGAAAAGCTGGAAATAAAGAGTTTTGAGAACTCAGTTCTCGCCTGCCATGCTTCTGTGCTCCACCCACCTGGTCCGATACAACAGTGGTGCCGAAACCCGGAACGGAGCACAGAAAGGAACAGCCCCATGGAGTCCTCCCCCTGCCAGGACCTGGTCCATGCCCTCGCCATGGCCCAACAGACCCAGCACCAGGCGCTGATCGCCCTCCGGAAGGAGCAGGAACAACGGTTCGAAGCCCTGGTACTGGCGCAAAAGGAAGATCGCCAGGCGTTCCAGCACCTGCTCACGTCGGCGGGGTCCATGATCCCCACCGCCACGGACCCTCCCCACCTCACCCTAACGAAGATGGGTCCGCATGACGACCCCGAAGCCTTCCTCGCTCTTTTTGAGCAGGCAGCAGAGGCGTGGGTTTGGCCGGTGGAACAGCGTGCGGCGCGCCTCCTTCCCCTGCTAACGGGCAAGGCGCAGCTGGCTGCACTACAGCTCCCCGCCGACAGCCTGCTGGTCTACGTGGACCTCCGCAGGGCCGTCCTCCAGTGCGTGGGTTGCACCCCGGAACAGCAAAGGCAGCGCTTCCGTGCGCTGCGCCTGGAGGAGGTCGGACGGCCGTTCGCGTTTGGCCAGCAACTCCGGGATGCCTGCCGGCGGTGGCTGAGGGCCGACAACCGCGATGCCGAGGGAATCATCGATCGGGTGGCGCTGGAGCAATTCGTCGCCCGGCTTCCGGAAGGAACAGTGGAGTGGGTCCAGTGCCATTGCCCGGCATCGCTGGATCAGGCCATTGAGCTGGCGGAGGACCATATGGCGGCCGTTCTGACGGCAGGACAGCGTGTCTCCTCTTCTTCCCTCTCTTCTCTCTCTCCCTCCCCCTCTGTTCCTTGTCCTCGCCCCATTTCCCCACCGCGGAGGCAGGGGCTGGCTCCACTTCCTTGTCTGTGTCTTCCCCCCCTCAGATGAGTGATCTCCGGAACACCAGTGCAGGGAGAGAGTCTGGGCTGGTATTCTGGCACTGCGGGGAACCGGGGCACCTCCAGCATCAGTGCTCGGCGATGGAGGTGGGCGCGGTGGTCCGGATCCCCGACGCGCCGGGACAGCCCTCAATTGGGCTGGAGCATATCGCATACCGGTGAGTATCCAAGGGGACACGTATCAGGCTTTGGTGGACTCCGGCTGTAATCAGACCTCAATCCACCAAAGCCTGGTGCAAGACAAGGCATTGGGAAGAGCACAATTGGTGAAGGTGTTGTGTGTGCACGGGGATGTTCACAACTACCCTTTAGTGTCGGTCCACATTCTATTTCGAGGGGAAAAATTTAGAGTAAAGGCAGCAGTTAATCCTCCCCTTACCCACTCGATAATTCTGGGGACTGATTGGCCAGGATTTCGGGAATTAATGACGCATTTAGTGAAGAGTGGGGCCTGCCATAGTACAGCGGGGGGAGGTCCCAGAGTGGCATTGGCAGGAGCAGCTGTCACAGAGCCGTCTACGTCATCACCGCGTCAGAGTGAGGAGCAGCCTACTCCTCCTCCTTCTCTCAGGGATTCCCTCGTGGATTTCCCGTTAGAGCAGTCGCGAGACAAGACTCTGCAGCATGCGTTTGACCAAGTGAGAGTAATCAATGGTCAAACACTCCAGCCAAATGCCACCCCGTCCTTCCTCTATTTTTCCATTAATAAGGATAGGTTATACCGAGTGATGCAGGACACTCAGACTAGAGAACAAATAACACAACTTTTAATCCCAAAGAGCTGCCGGGAATTTATATTCCAGGCGGCTGACTTTAATCCCATGGGCAGACACTTGGGGCAGGATAAGACACTAGCCCGAATAATGGCCCAGTTTTATTGGCCAGGGATTCGCGGCGATGTCCGTAGGTGGTGTACGGCGTGCCGCGAATGCCAGTTAGTAAATCCCACGGCCATTCCAAAAGTGCCTTTGCGCCCTCTGCCATTAATCGAGACCCCATTCGAAAGAATCGGAATGGATCTCGTCGGGCCATTAGATCAGTCAACCCGAGGATATCACTTTATTTTAGTTCTGGTGGACTATGCAACACGATATCCGGAAGCAGTGCCTCTTCGCAATATCTCAGCACGAAGTATTGCAGAAGCGCTCTTCCACGTCATCTCCCAAGTCAGAATCCCCAAAGAGATTCTGACTGATCAAGGCACTACATTCATGTCACGCACACTGCGCAAACTGTATGGGTTACTGGGAATTAAGCCTATCCACACCAGCATTTATCACCCACAAATGGATGGCTTAGTCGAACGGTTTAATCGCACCCTCAAAAACATAATTAGAAAATTTGTAAGCGAAGACGCACGCAACTGGGATAAATGGCTCGAGCCCCTGTTATTCGCAGTGCAAGAGATCCCACAAGCCTCCATGGGGTTGTCCCTGTTCAAATTATTATACAGGCGTAAGCCGCGTGGCATTCTGGATGTGCTACGGGAAAATTGGGAGGAGGGACCTTCAACCAGTAAAAACGAGATTCAATATGTTATTGACCTGCACGCCAAGCTCCACACACTCACGCACCTAACCCAGGAGAATTTGTGGCTGGCCCAAGAACGTCAAGTCCGCCTGTACGACAGGGGCACGTGCCTTAGGGAATTCACAACGGTAGATAAAGTACTCGTGCTGTTGCCCACGTCGAGCTCCAAATTGATCGCCAGGTGGCAAGGACCCTTTGAGGTCACACGGCGAGTCGGGGATGTCGACTATGAGGTGAGGCGAACGGACAGGGGTGGGACATTACAGATTTACCACCTCAATCTACTAAAACTTTGGAATAAGGAGGTCCCCGTGGTGTTGGTGTTGGTGGTTCCGGAGAAGGCGGAGCTGGGGCCGGAGATTCAAAAAAGAAAATTGACATCGCCCACCGCTCCGGTCCCCTGTGGAGACCACCTCTCCCCGACCCAGCTCACGGAGGTCGCCCAGTTGCAAACAGAATTTTCTGACGTGTTCTCGCCCCTGCCCGGCCGCACCCAACTTATAGAACACCACGTTGAAATGCCCCCGGGGGTAGTAGTGCGCAGCCACCCTTACAGACTGCCCGAACACAGAAAAAAGGTGCTTTGGGAAGAACTTGAGGCCATGCTCGAAATGGGCATCGTCGAGGAGTCCCACAGTGACTGGAGCAGCCCGGTGGTCTTGGTTCCCAAGGCCGACGGGTCGGTTTGGTTCTGTGTGGACTATAGAAAAGTCAACGTGGTGTCTAAATTCGATGTGTACCCAATGCCACATATTGACGAGTTGCTCGATCGACTAGGCACGGCTTGTTTTTATTCAACACTGGATTTGACAAAGGGATATTGGTAGATCCCCTCGACTCCACTATCCCGAGAGAAAACGGCCTTTTCCACACCATTTGGCTTACACCAGTTCGTCACACTTCCTTTTGGGCTGTTTGGGGTGCCCGCTACATTCCAGCGGCTTATGGATAGGGTCCTCCGCCCCCAAGCCACCTACGCGGCCGCCTACTTGGACGATATAATTATTTACAGTAATGACTGGCCGCGGCACCTAGAAAACCTAAGGGCCATCCTTAGGTCGCTGAGGCGAGCGGGTCTCACGGCCAACCCGAAGAAGTGTGCGATTGGACGGGTGGAAGTACAGTATTTGGGTTTCCACTTGGGCAATGGGCAGGTGCATCCCCAAATTAATAAGACAGCAGCGATTGCGGCCTGCCCGAGGCCCAAGACCAAAAAGGGGGTGAGACAGTTCCTGGGGCTGGCTGGCTACTATCGTAGGTTTATACCTAATTATTCGGACGGCACCAGCCCGCTGACTGATCTCACTAAAAAGGGAGCACCAGATCCGGTCCAGTGGACGGAGCAATGCCAGCGGGCTTTCTCGGAGGTAAAGGCTGCACTGTGTGGGGGGCCACTGTTACACTCCCCTGACTTTTCTCTCCCCTTTATTTTGCAGACGGACACATCAGACAGAGGGCTGGGGGCTGTTCTGTCCCAGGAGGTGGAGAGGGAGGACCGTCCAGTGATGTACATCAGCCGGAAGCTGTCGGTGCGTGAGGGCAGGTACAGCACAATTGAAAAGTAATGCCTCGCCATCAAGTGGGCGGTCCTCACCCTCCGCTACTCCCTGCTGGGGCGCCCTTTCACCCTCTGTTTGGACCACGCACTCCTGCAGTGGCTCCACCGCATGAAGGATGCCAATGTGCGGATCACCCGTTGGTATCTGGCACTCCAGCCATTTAAGTTCGAGGTGGTCCACAGGCTGGGGACGCAGATGGTCGTAGCGGATTTCCTCTCCCATCGGGGGGGGGGGAGTTGGCTGCAGGCCAGACAGCTCCCCGGCCTGAGTCGGGCAGTGAGGGTATGTGGCAGCGGGGGCGTGGCCAAGCGTCGGTCTGTGAATGGAGGGCGGAGTCAGGGAAGGTAAGTGGTGGATTAACTGCACCTGATGGGAATTAACCTGTGTTTGTGTGTCTTCCCCAGTGACCGTGCCCTTTCAAAGGAGAGAGAGAGCAGAGAAAGGGAGCTCTCTCCCCAACCAGAAGACTTGTGTGTGTGCATGTGTGGCTGGGAGAGTGTGGAAAAAGTCTTAGCTGAAAAGCTGGAAATAAAGAGTTTTGAGAACTCAGTTCTGGCTTGCCGTGCTTCTGTGCTCCACCCACCTGGTCTGATACAACACACTATTAAATCCATTATAGCAAAATGGAAAGAATATTACACCACTACAAACCTGACAAGAGAAGGCCACCCACCAAAACTCACAGACCAGGCAAGCAGGACATTAATCAGAGATGCAACAAAGACACCAAAGATAACACTGACGGAGCTGCAAAGATCCACAGCGGAGATGGGAGTATCTGTCCATAGGACCACTTTAAGCCATACACTCCACAGAGTGGGGTTTTATGGAAGAGTGGCCAAAAAAAAGCCATTGCTTAAGAAAACACGTTTGGAGTTTGCTCAACAGCATGTGGTAGACTCCCCAAACACATGGAAGAAGATTCTCTGGTCAACTTAAAATAAAATTGATCTTTTTGGCCATCATGGGAAATGCCATGTGTGGTGCAAACCCAACACCTCGAGAACACCATTCCTACAGTGAAGCATGGTGGTGGCAGCATCATGTTGTGGGGATGTTTTTCATCTGCAGGAACAGAAAAGCTGGTCAGGACTGAAGGAAAGATGGATGGCAATAAATACAGGGCAATTCTGGAGGAAAACCTGTTTGGGTCAGTCAGAGGTTTGAGACTGGGATGAAGGTTCATGTTCCAACAGGACAATGACCCTAAATATACTGCTAAAGCTACACTGGAGTGGTTGAAAGGGAAACATTTAAATGTCTTGGAATGACCCAATCAAAGCCCAGACCTCAATCCAATTGAGAATCTGTGGCATAACTTGAAGATTGCTGTACACCAATGCAACCCATCTAACTTGAAGGAGTTGGAGCAGTTTTGCCTTGAGGAATGGGCAAAAATCCCAGTGGCTAGGTGTGCTAAGCTAATAGAGACATACCCCAAGAGACTTGCAGCTGGAATTGCAGCAAAAGGTGGCTTTATAAAGTATTGACTTTTGGGGGGTGAATACCTATGCACACTCCAGATTTCTGTTTTTTTCATCTTGATTATTGTTTGTGTCACAATAAAAACAACCATTTGTACCTTTAAAGTGGTAGGCATGTTGTGTAAATCAAATGATGCTCACCCCCCAAAAATCAATTTTAATTCCAGCTTGTAATGCGACAAAACAGGACAAACACCAAGGAGGTAAATATACTTTTGCAATAAATTACTTTTGCAATAAATTGCAATAAATTCTAATTTTTTGTATAATTGTATTATAATTGTTTTGTATAACTGTATTGTATTTGAATATATCAATAATAAAAAAGGGATTCATTATCCAAAAAAAGGGATTAATGATAAAAAAAAAATACTTTTGCAAGACACTGTATATTTCTAAAAAAAATCACTTAGAAGCCATATTCACAGTTTCACTGGATCAAAAGCCCCATAAAGGTTGTACAATCTTCCAGCAGTAATAAAATAAAGTGGTCTAACTGACACTAGAGAAAATCACCATTCAGCCACACATCAGGTTCTATGGACTGGTGACCACAAGAGATGGCGAAACCTTTAATAAACCAGTGAGATGACCATCACACACACACTCTCTCTCTCTCTAATGGAGGACTTTTTTCAAGGCTATTAGACCATAACTGATTTGCACATATTTCCCACTTGAACATTAGTACCGTAGGCATATCAGATCATATCAGGCTGGCCGTGGTGTGAAAACTGTGCGTGCAGACGCTCATCTAAGTTTCCAAACCTGTCATTGCTTAACTCTTGAATATTTTCTATTGTGAATACTATCCTTAAAACGCTTATAATATCTGCTTTCCAAAGAAATTAATCTGGTTAAGATCTGTTCAGTCCTTTGGGAGTAACGGCAGGTTGAAGTTGGTACAACAGAGTTCACTCTCTGCTTGCGTGACGTCGGGAAACTGCTGGTGCTTTTTGAGTCACAGGGTAGCAGTCAGTCTCTCTCTCTTCTGATCGGTTTCCGACTGGGTTACTCGTGAATATCAATCAGATAACTTTTATAGGGATGTTCTGTAGCTCTCTCACTGTTTCTGATGAAGTATTCAGCAACATTTTCCCTCTGCTAGTTTTGATGTTATGCTTCATGGGATACTTTGAAGTGAGTTTTTGTAGCTTTACCTACTTTTTTAAAAAAAATTTCAAATCAAACCGATTGATGTAAATAAATAACTATTTTAGAATATAACTGTAGTTGTTTTGGTGAAAAATACTGAGATCTTAGTGGTCAGAATGAGATTTAAAAAAAAGAGAAGTCAGAAATGCAAACGTCAATTTCAGTTCAATTCATTGGAATTGTTTATCGGATGTGGCTCACACAGTTTTTTCGAGGTTAGCCTTGAAAACTGAATATTAATCGAAATAATCATTTACAGTATATTCTTTCATATAAACACTAGTAGGCCCTATTTCGAAATACAAAGGCCTACAGAGCACAAAGATGGTATTAGAAATAATCTTTTCTTACTTTTTTATTGAGTGTACTGATTTTACGGGTTAACCTAATTAGCATAATTGGTGCTAATTAAATACTATTTTGCATAATTAGTTGTACTAATTTTTCAAACTTTGTATTCGGTATACAACCGTCTATGTGCCTGCCAATGTCCATGTAAATACAGTATCTTGAAAAATAAAAAAAGTTATTAAGAAAAAGCATTTGATCTCATTGGTTAATGAGGCCCATTTTGGACCATGTGATCCTCAGACAGAATATTACGGCAACTTTCTAAAAATTAAGCCGTTTTTTCAGTCTTTGATTTGGAATATCTCAAGAATGGATAAAAATAGTTTAATTCTGTAAAAAGTATGTTGTTCTGCATTTGATTCTGAATTCAAGGAGTGCAGTTTCAAGCAATTTGGATTGAATTTGGATTTTCGCAGCGACATTCTACATTTCTTCCCTTTGCATCCCAAAAAGTGTCCACTGGAATGGTCTCAGGCATTCTACTGTCTTACCCAGGAGCTCATAGAGCAGGTTGAGAATGTCTTTCCAAGCCATGCCAGCTTCCTCTCCTACACATTCCCCAAAGTGTGCTGCACTGTTGTAGACACTCAAACGATCAATGCAGTTAGACACTAAAGTCAGCATCCCCTAGGACAGAAGAAGACAAAGAGAGACAGGGAAAGAGTAAGAGAGGTCAAGGAAGAGACTTCTGCTGTCACAGTGACCATATGTGTCCTCCCCCCCAGAGTGCAGATTGCTCTAAGCTCTAGCCTTCTGGGAGATGATGGTCACAACCATGACACAAAGTGAAACAGAACATACTTACTCGGAGTCTACGGCAAGACCACTATCTGTATCTGTGTTGTGTATAGTGCTTCAAGTATCTGTATCTGAACCTGAAGTGTGGCTTAAACCAGAACTTGCCCCAAAATCAGGGAACTAATGTTTATAATTAGCAACAATAATAGTATTTTATTAGGCTCACTTAGAAAAATCAGAAGTCAATGGCATGCCTTTGATTGCCATTTCATAAAATGCCTGCATGATTTTGCACTTTAAGAACAATGAAGAACGACAAAAGAAGCTGAGATATGCTCGTCTGCGTACAGTGTATGGTCTGCAGTGCAGCTCTATTAATAAAAAAAAAGTTATTTTGAGAATTTCAGGGTAGTTTGCATAGAAATACGGTTTTATTTTGGAGCTCAGTAAGGCAGTGTTTGGGTCAGGCTACTGAAGTAGAATAGATTAAAATGCTTCTGGGAAGACTTTGCACTAGATTCTGGAGTGTGGCTGTGGGGATTTGTGCTCGCTCAGCCAGAAGAGCATTAGTGAGGTCCAGCACTGATGTCAGATAAGGAGATGTGGGGTGCAGTCTGTGCTCCAGTTCATCCCAAAAGTCTTGTGCGGTTCAGTTCAGGGCTCTAGGCGGGACACAAGGTTTTCTACTCTCTACTTAGCAAACCATGCCTTCATGTGGGTTTTTTTTTGTTTGTTTTTTTGTTTTTCCAGTGTTACTATCACCTTTTTGTCACTTTGTCACTTTTATTCGCATATCATTGCCATCATCTACTTATGCTAATAATATTACAAATGTGGGCGGCACGGTGGTGTAGTGGTTAGTGCTGTCGCCTCACAGCAAGAAGGTCCGGGTTCGAGCCCCGTGGCCGGCGAGGGCCTTTCTGTGTGGAGTTTGCATGTTCTCCCCGTGTCCGCGTGGGTTTCCTCCGGGTGCTCCGGTTTCCCCCACAGTCCAAAGACATGCAGGTTAGGTTAACTGGTGACTCTAAATTGACCGTAGGTGTGAATGTGAGTGTGAATGGTTGTCTGTGTCCATGTGTCAGCCCTGTGATGACCTGGCGACTTGTCCAGGGTGTACCCCGCCTTTCACCCGTAGTCAGCTGGGATAGGCTCCAGCTTGCCTGCGACCCTGTAGAACAGGATAAAGCGGCTACAGATAATGAGATGAGATGAGATATTACAAATGTGGTACAATATCCTTTTCATTTGCAAGTATTTTCTTATTTAAGTCTCACTCTTATAATTGTTGTGTACAATTATGTTCATCGCCTGTGGTTTTTGTGGTCATTTTTTTGGTTACTTTTACACACATGTTCCATCCTCATTATTTATGTTATGCTGTGCAAAAACATGCACTACCTGGTGCAATATTTCTATTTCAGGTGAAGTACTACCCTTATTGAAAGCTAGACGGCCTTTTGATTTCATAAAATCAGTGAAATTTCGTTCCCTCTGAAATTATTGTGAAATATGTTTATTTCTGTAATATCTCGCTTCGCGCAGTCAAGCAGACAGATGAAGTCCGTGTGCGCATGCACAGGTTTACCTTCTTCTTCTTCTTCTTTTTGGGTTTTTCGGCAGCTGGCATCTACAGTGTTGCATTACTGCCATCTACAGGTTTACCTTTGACTGTGCACTGACAGTTCCATCATTCTGTCGCTAAACGAACAGCTGACCACACCGACGTGCTCGCTGAGCGCTGATATTTATTCGTTTGGTCCTGTGTTTCCTTTCCATCGCAACAACATCTTTTCTTCTCACTTTCCGTTGCTGTAGTCGGTCTTTCATGTTTCATTTGCGGCCTCCAATTTCCTCTCCTGTTTCAAATTTGCATCCCACAATGCCTTGTGCAAACAGGGAAAGCCCACCACATGATGCATGATGTAGTATTTTGTATTGGGTCATGGTGAAGCAGGAAAAAATAGCAGAGAATTTAGAGCCATGTGGCTGTAAATTCATTAATTGTTCTATTTAAAAATAAGCTAATAAAATTGGAAGTCTGTGATTCAAATTCGGTAGTTTTCAGTCCACTAAACAAAAATACTTGGGTGTCGGGGAAAATTTTTTTATGACCTAAACTTGTAAAATCTGAAAGGCAGTCGACCTTTAAGTGTCAGTCTTATTTTGTTGTGTACGTTAGATACATGGCCTGTGTTTTTACTTTTCTTTATACATATATATTTATATTTTTTCCTACAGGTTTTTTAAAAATAATTTTATTGCACTCTATTTTTTGTTACTGTCTATTCCTGACTCTTTTCTATCTGTGAACTGCTGAAACATGTACATTTTCCCTCCGAGGGATGAATAAAGTTTTATCTTATCTTCATGGATGTCACTTTGTGCACAAAGACATTGTCATGCTGGAACAAGTTTGGGACGCTTAGTTTCAGTGACGGGAAACTGTAATACTACAGCATACAAAGACATTCTATCCAACTGTATTCAGCATATATACAACATGGAGTGGCATGGTGGTGTAGTGGTTAGCATTGTTACCTCACAGCAAGAAGGTTCCAAGTTCGAACCTCATGGCCAACAGGAGCCTCTGTGTGGAGTTTGCATGTTCTCCTGTGTCTGTGTGGGTTTCCTCCAGGTGCTCTGGTTTCCCCCACAGTCCAAAGATACAGTAGGTTAACTGGCTACATGAAATTGCCCATAGGTGTGAATGGTTGTTTGTCTGGGGAAGTTGTAACAGGCCTAGCAAGCTGGTGGTAGATGAAGTGTGCTCAAGATAGATGCAGAAAGCCTTGTAAGAGGCTAGCATCTGACAGGCCAATTGGCCTACAGGGCGTCAGGTTGAGTGATATATACAACATGGGTGTGATAGTCAGGTGTCCACAAACTTTTGGTCATATAATGTATCTCAGAGTGCATATTTTTTTAGGATACAAAGCAAAAATGGGACTTTGTTAGTCATGTGGTTAGTCACAGTGTTTCTCTACTGGCACAGGAAGCCAATTTTAATGCTAATTACTGTACTTACATTTTGAGCACCTGCATTATAATTCCTCAACTAACCTTCTCTAAAGGTTGCGTCACAGCCCTGGTTATTATTTCTATTCTGAGTTGAGCAGACAGATCTATTATGGCAAGTTGCAGAATAGAAGATGGAAAAGATCAGCCATTTTATCATTGATGGCTGTAATTTTAAGTCATACTTTGGAATAAATTAAAAAAAAATCTGCTCTTTAAAAAAATAGGACCATGGCAATTTCCATCAGCTACAGTGGTGCTTGAAAGTTTGTGAACCCTTTAGAATGTTCTATATTTCTGCATAAATATGATCTAAAACATCATCAGATTTTCACACAAGGCCTAAAAGTAGATAAAGAGAACCCAGTTAAACAAATGAGACAAAAATATTATACTTGGTCATTTATTTATTGAGGAAAATTATCCAATATTACATATCTGTGAGTGGCAAAAGTATGTGAAACTTTGCTTTCAGTATCTGGTGTGACCCCCTTGTGCAACAATAACTGCAACTAAACGTTTCTAGTAACTGTTGATCAGTCCTGCACACCGGCTTGGAGGAATTTTAGCCCATTCCTCCATACAGAACAGCTTCAACTCTGGGATGTTGGTGGGTTTCCTCACATGAACTGCTCGCTTCAGGTCCTTCCACAACATTTCGGTTGGATTAAGGTCAGGACTTTGACTTGGCCATTCCAAAACATTACCCTTATTCTTCCAAAACCATTCTTTGGTAGAATGACTTGTGTGCTTAGGGTCGTTGTCTTGCTGCTTGACCCACCATCTCTTGAGATTCAGTTCATGGACAGATGTCCTGACGTTTTCCTTTAGAATTCGCTGATATAATTCAGAATTCATTGTTCCATCAATGATGGCAAGCCGTCCTGGCCCAGATGCAGCAAAACAGGCCCAAACCATGATACTACCACCACCATGTTTCACAGATGGGCTAAGGTTCTTATGCTGGAATGCAGTGTTTTCCTTTCTCCAAACATAACACTTCTCATTTAAACCAAAAAGTTCGATTTTGGTCTCATCCGTCCACAAAACATTTTTCCAATAGCCTTCTGGCTTGTCCACGTGATCTTTAGCAAACTGCAGATGAGCAGCAATGTTCTTTTTGGAGAGCAGTGGCTTTCTCCTTGCAACCCTGCCATGCACACCATTGTTGTTCAGTGTTCTGATGGTGGACACATGAACATTAGCCAATGTGAGAGAGGCCTTCAGTTGCTTGGAAGTTACCCTGGGGTCCTTTGTGACCTCGCCGACTATTACACGCCTTGCTCTTGGAGTGATCTTTGTTGGTCGACCACTCCTGCGGAGGGTAACAATGGTCTTGAATTTCCTCCATTTGTACACAATCTGTCTGACTGTGGATTGGTGGAGTCCAAACTCTTTAGAGATGGTTTTGTAACCTTTTCCAGCCTGATGAGCATCAACAACGCTTTTTCTGAGGTCCTCAGAAATCTCCTTTGTTCGTGCCGTGATACACTTCCACAAACATGTGTTGTGAAGATCAGACTTTAATAGATCCCTGTTCTTTAAATAAAACAGGGTGCCCACTCACACCTGATTGTCATCTCATTGATTGAAAACACCTGACTCTAATTTCACCTTCAAATTAACTGCTAATCCTAGAGGTTCAAATACTTTTGCCACTCACAGATATGTAATATTGGATCATTTTCCTCAATAAATAAATGACCAAGTATAATATTTTTGTCTCATTTGTTTAACTGGGTTCTCTTTATCTACTTTTAGGACTTGTGTGAAAATCCGATGATGTTTTAGATCATATTTATGCAGAAATATAGACAATTCTAAAGGGTTCACAAACTTTCAAGCACCACTGTAGCTTTATCTGCTATGGAAATGGCCTCTCAATAAAACTGCCATGAAAAAGAGGATGCACAAAATGACAGAGCTGACTTGTCAAATTCTGCTTGGAAGCTGGTGAGGGAACTGACCTCCTGTTTGAATAGGTTCTGGCGGTTCTTGAGTGAGCGTAGCTTGATCTGCTTCTCCTCATGCTCCAGTTCGGCATCAGGGAGTTGAAAATATGTAATGAGGTCTTTAAGCGTCTGGAGAACCTCATCGATGGGGAGAACAACAGCTGTGCGATTCTTCCCAGCCAGACTGTCCAGGTCTCTGAGATGAAAGTGTATCAAGAGATAAGTCTTAATGATCATAATGAGCAAGGTGTAGTTATATTACATTACATGTGGCTAAAAAAAAAAATTATATGAGTGATTCCACGCTTATGGGTACTGAAATGGGGACATGAACTTATTTTTAAAAATTCACCTAAAACCATTTCTTTTTTTTACCATCAGGTCACAAAACATGTAATCTTTAATGAACGATATGTTAAAAGATAACTTAAATTTTCTGAGATGTAATAAAAACATATTTATATGCCAAAGTCAGAACGTAACAGAAGTGTTGTGGACATATATATTCTCAATTTTAACAATGTAGAATTACTTTTTGAAACATAGGAAGGTGATGTTTTAGCAAATATAATTAATAAACATGTGTAGTAGAATAAACATACACATTCTTTCAATAAGATTAACATGGTATATAGCTGGATTGTAATTAATTTGTAACAGACGCGAGATGGACAATCGTAACAGAAGTAATGTAACAGACATCATTTTGGAACTCATAGGCTTGACTTTGGCATATAAATGTTTTTATTACATCTCATAAAATTAAAGTTATCTTTTAACATATCATTCATTAAAGATTACATGTTTTGTGACCTGATGGTAAAAAAGAAATGGTTTTAGGTGAATAAGTTCATGTCCCCATTTCAGTACCCATAAGCGTGGAATCACTCATATATATATATATATATATATATATATATATATATATATATATATATATATATAGGGGTTTTGAGTGTTATTTAAAAACATATGGTCACACGTTCACAAAAAGTAAGCCAATTATCATTCAATTAAAGGATAACATGGCTTTAAACAGTGTCTTGAATAGATTGTGAAATAATGTCCAACATAAATGTAAACAGCAGTATCAGCAAGTGCAAAGTGTTGTGAATCGCTTGCACATAGGGGTATTCATAATTGTGGAGCAGTGATGCAAGAAAAAAAAAAGTTAATTAGTCACAAACATCCTGTTGACCCCATGCCTGTGTGGGTTTCCTCCAGAGGTGCTCCAGTTTCCTCCGACATTCCAAACACATAAAGATCAGGTCAACTGGCTACTCTAAATTGCCCATCGAGTACTTTCACATTACCCATAATGCTTTGCGCCTTGGGGAGGTAACCAAAATATAAACAAACTAAAACAACATGGCGTCGCACACGGACAGTAATCTTTCGAATTCAAATCTCCCTAAAACCTTCAAAGAAGTGTCAAAACTAACTAAACCAAAGCTTAAAGAAACCTGCAAAGCCTTTTCTGTGGACTTTGAGAAATCAATCTGTAAAAAAGTGCTTGTAAATATCATACTGAATGCTTTTGGCATCTCTACTTCGGATGACAGTCAGCGGCCTTCTTCGTCTGTCAGCACGGGGGTTCCAACAATTACTGACCTGCAGAAGTTAAAAGATTGGCAGAAGAGCTGAGAAAGATCGACACTGATAATAGAAGAATCCACAGTGAAATCCTTTTTACTGGGTGCTGGTTACGACGAGAAAGCCGTAAGAAAATACAAAACGCTTCGTGCAAGGGAACACAAGCAAGGAATTCACCCGGTCAAGTAAATACTGTAAACACAGCAGAACTGTCAATATAGCTGTATTTTTTTAGATTTTTTTAAAGTTTAAGTTGATCACTTGGATTTTCCTCGAGCTCATATGCTACCAGATGACGACAATCTTTGGGCTGTTAGAGGAAGCCGTTAGGACCACAGGGTCAAATCCTACATTCGATTTACCTACAGAAACACTAAAAGGCGAAGCACATGTAAGCTTATTTACACTACATCGTCTGTGCTTTGTTTCGGGAGTTGATCCTTCAATAAAGTTGTCCTTTTCAGTTCTTTGACTTGTCCTTGTTTTTCAGTTTCGCACTTTTTATGACTAAGCACAAAGACAGAGAGGTTGTAGGCTTCGTGACTAGGATCATCAGACTTTACTCCACCACTGAAGTGTGCAGAACACACTCGCGTGTTTTCTGTCGGTGTAAAATTTTGACGGTGAATTCTGTCTAACCACGCTTTTCGACGCTTAGCTTCTTTAGGTATTCTATAAAACTTTAAATCAGGAAAAGTCATTTTTCCATATGTGAATTCGAAGAAATGACTGAGGTTATCTGACTTAGTAAACAATTTTTTCTTATTACAGTTGTCACAGTTATTGCAGTGTTTAAATTTTTTAAAACTTTAGCGTTGTCTTCAAATCAACGAAAAGGTCAATACTTTTAAATGTAAGCTGCCGTATAGGAGCCAGAATCCACCAGAAACGCCATTTCCCAGAATACATCATGGCCTAGAAACATGGCTGCCGTGGACTACAATCCCCATCACAACACTCTACCTGCACGCTCACAATCTAAGTCTAAAAGTCTAAAGTCCTTCCCGCACCATATGGCACATTAGGCGGCGCCGATCTCCATTTCTGTAGCCCTCGGCCTCTCACCTATTACATAGCTAGGGTCAGCATCGGGGGCTGGTCCTCTGGTAACTGTGAGAGTTTGACTCCCTACTCACATCTGTATTGCAGCGTGCCTTGCCAGACGGCAATAGGTACCATTTTTATGAAGGTCTTTGGAATGACCCGACAGCAAGTAAAACTTATGATCTCCCGATCGAGAGGCGGACACGCTAACCACTAGGTCAACTCGCGGTTCCTAGCAGCTCACAATCTGCCAAGCTCTAATCATGCACACCTGTTCCCAATCACATTAACACCTGATATAAACAGATTTTGGACATTCGTCCAGTTGTGAAGTAATTCTCAGTGTGCCTTTGCCAAACTTTTTTTTTTTCATTTTGCCTACATTGTTCTTGACGCTAACTGCCTGATCTTCTGCATGTTCCACTTTTATGATCCTTGCTTCATGTTTTGGAATTGTTTGCCATTGTCTTTTTAACAGAAAGGCTAACCTGCATTTGCATCCGTCTCTGACTCCATTACCTGATGGAATTCTCTGCTGTTAAAGCAATTTAGGACTATCAATCCATCCATTATCTGTAGCTGCTTATCCTGTGCAGGGTCACAGGCAAGCTGGAGCCTATCCCAGCTGACTATGGGCGAGTGGCGGGGTACACCCTGGACAAGTCACCAGGTCATCACAGGGCTGACACATAGAGACAAACAACCATCCACACTCACATCTACAGTCAATTTAGAGCCACCAGTTAACCTAACCTGCATGTCTTTGGACTGTGGGGGAAACCGGATCACCCAGAGGAAACCCATGCAGATACAGGGAGAACATGCAAACTCCACACAGAAAGGCCCTCGTCAGCCGCTGGGCTTGAACCCAGCACCTTCTTGCTGTGAGGCAACAGTGCTAACCACTACACCACCGCGCCACGGCTCGGGATTACTTTGGCAAACCTTTGTCAAGCTGTACAATGTGGAGTTACATCCACCAATGCCAGTGAAAACTTTACTGTGCAAAAAGGAAGCCTTATGTTAACTGTGTCCAAAAGCACCACTGACTTCTCTGGGCTCAGAGGCATCTGGGATGGACCATCACTGAGTGGAAACATGTGTTGTCAAAGTCCCTCCCACACCAGGATCTGGTCTTCCCAGGCAGTCTCCTGTCCCAGTACTACCCAGTTGTTTGAGGCATATGGGTGTAGTGCCAATCTCCGTTTATATAGCCCTCAGCCTCTAGCCTATTATATAAGTAGGGTTACAGTGGGGGGCTAGTCTTCTGGTAACTGAAAGAGTTTGACTCCCTACTTGCATCTGCATTGGAGCGTGTCTTGCCAGATGGCAGTAGATACCATTTTTATGATGGTCTTTGGTATGACCTGACCACGAGTAGAACTCACGATCTCCCAGTCAAGAGGCGGACACACTAACCACTAGGCCAGCTCGCGGTCACAAATGTGTATTGTGGTCAGATTAATCAATATTCCAGGTGTTTTAGGGAAGAAACGCCCATCATGTGCTCTGGACCAAAGACGAAAAGGACCAATCAGGGGTGGGTTTCCCTAAAGCCTCTTAACGCTAAGAGCATCTTAACTAGGAGAGAGAGCATCCATTGTGACGCTCACGCTACTATTTAACAATGATCTTTATGCTACGATGCTTTTGGGAAACCCACCCCAGATTGTTACCAACAACAAGTCCAAAAGCCAGGGTCTGTCATGGTATAGGGTTGTGTCAGTGCCTTTGGTAAAGGTAACATACTTCTGTGATGGCAGCATTAATGCAGAAAAGTACAGTGAGATTTTAGAGCAACATATTCTGCCTTCAAGTCAACATCTTTTCCAGGGATACTTCAACAAGAAAATGCAAAACCACATTCTGCACACATTACAAAGGCATGGCTGTGGAAGAAGAGGGTTCCTGTCCCTTCTGTCCCCAATAGAGAATGTGTGGGGAATTTTGAAAATGAAAAATATGACAATGACAACCCAGTACTGTTGTACATCTTCAGACCTGTTTGCAGGAAGAATGGGACAAAATAACACCTGAAATGCTTCATCACTTGGTGTCTTCAGTCCCTAAACATATTTTAAATGGTGTGAGAAGGAATGGCAACATAAAGTGGTAAATGCTTTACCATCCTAGCTTTTTACCTCACCCGGAACGGAGTCCACCAGGGGGTGAGGTATTGTTTTCAGTGGGGTTTCTCTGTTTCTTTGTTAGCAACATTATGGGAAAACAGCTGGATCAATCGTCATGAAACTTTCAGGATAGATGGGCATTGGTCTCAAATAAAACCTCCAACATTTTGAGGGTCATCCGGTCAAGGTCACCAAAAAGGTCAAAAAATTTTTTTCATGATATCTTCCTTCATGTTCATCATATTTACTTCAAACCAATTCCAAAATGTTCATCTTTCAATTCTGCTTCCATTGATATGCTACATGATGGGGTATCTCTCAGTTTTCTTTCAAACTTTCATTTGTTTGTTTGTGTGTCTGTCTGTCTGCTAACAATCTAGTGTCTAGGTGGTTGCACCGATTGACTTCAAATTTTTTACTTCAAATTTTCAGGGTAGGTGGACAATAGTCCGTAGATTACCCGATTAAATTTTGGGGGTAATCGGATCAAGGTGAAGGTTAAGGTCGCCGGAAAGGACAACCTTTCGGTACAAAATAACATATTTTCCATGATAACTCAAAAACGGTTGCCGATAGACAGATGTTTAGTATTATGAACATATAGGAACTCCCATATGGCCTTTCATTTGGCACCATGATCTTTGACCTTGAGTGACCCTGAAAGGTCAAACTCAAGGTCACGGATTTTCATAGGACTATAACCTGACAGCTGATGATTGAGAAATATTACCATTATCAA
Source organism: Neoarius graeffei (assembly GCF_027579695.1). Lineage (NCBI taxonomy): Eukaryota > Metazoa > Chordata > Actinopteri > Siluriformes > Ariidae > Neoarius > Neoarius graeffei. The sequence continues at coordinate 42,772,129 of NC_083579.1, read as the reverse complement.
CATATACAGTACCGTTCAAAAGTTTGGGGTCACTTTGAAATGTCCTTATTTTTGAAAGAAAAGCACTGTTCTTTTCAATGAAGATCACTTTAAACTAATCAGAAATACACTCTATACATTGCTAATGTGGTAAATGACTATTCTAGCTGCAAATGTCTGGTTTTTGGTGCAATATCTCCATAGGTGTATAGAGGCCCATTTCCAGCAACTCTCACTCCAGTGTTCTAATGGTACAATGTGTTTGCTCATTGCCTCAGAAGGCTAATGGATGATTAGAAAACCCTTGTACAATCATGTTAGCACAGCTGAAAACAGTTGAGCTCTTTAGAGAAGCTCTAAAACTGACCTTCCTTTGAGCAGATTGAGTTTCTGGAGCATCACATTTGTGGGGTCGATTAAATGCTCAAAATGGCCAGAAAAATGTCTTGACTATATTTTCTATTCATTTTACAACTTATGGTGGTAAATAAAAGTGTGACTTTTCATGGAAAACACAAAACTGTCTGGGTGACCCCAAACTTTTGAACGGTAGTGTAGGTATAAAACAAGTGCTGCCGGGCGAGGTTTGTTTTGCCTGGCAACACTTGTTTTGAAATGTGTTGATTTTGAAAAAAAACTAACAATAAAATTCACGAGGTAAAACATCTTTTTTTCTGAGTCGGGGTTGTATTTCACCCCTCTTACCACCTTGTGTGCACACATAGCACGACTTTCAAACAACCTAGTGATCTCTCATCTCATCTCATTATCTCTAGCCGCTTTATCCTTCTACAGGGTCGCAGGCAAGCTGGAGCCTATCCCAGCTGACTACGGACGAGAGGCAGAGTACACCCTGGACAAGTCGCCAGGTCATCACAGGGCTGACACATAGACACAGACAACCATTCACACTCACATTCACACCTACGGTCAATTTAGAGTCACCAGTTAACCTAACCTGCATGTCTTTGGACTGTGGGGGAAACCGGAGCACCCGGAGGAAACCCACGCGGACACGGGGAGAACATGCAAACTCCACACAGAAAGGCCCTTGCCGGCCCCGGGGCTCGAACCCAGGACCTTCTTGCTGTGAGGCAACAGCGCTAACCACTACACCACCGTGCCGCCCACCTAGTGATATGATATAGCATTTTCTTGAAATACTGCCATCACATACTGTATCAACTGCTCCCTTTCTCCTTCTCACAGGTACCCACAAATAAGTTATGGAGCTATCTGTTTTGCAACTTTTGACTATAGTTGAGGTTACAGGTGTTCTGTCCTCCAAAGCTAGGGATTGCCTCTCATTCCTTTCTAGCACAATTTTCCTTTCTATTATTAGCATTATTCATAGAACACGACTGGGCTCTGTAACACCTATTAGCCTTGAGTCTTTTTTCCCCTTGTGAGCGCTGCCCTGCATTCAGCTTGTCCCTCCCTTACAAAAAAGAAGTTTATTCAAGTGTGCTTCTAGGATACTTCTTTTAAACTAAAAATGAGAGCGTATGCTTTCAGTTAACTTTTTATTTACTTATCAAAGATATACTTAATAAAGTTATACATAAAGTGGTGCTTGAAAGTTTGTGAACCCTTTAGAATTTTCGATATTTCTGCATAAATATGACCTAAAACATCATCAGATTTTCACACAAGTCCTAAATGTAGATAAAGAGAACCCAGTTAAACAAATGAGACAAAAATATTATACTTGGTCATTTATTTATTGAGGAAAATGATCCAATATTACATATTTGTGAGTGGCAAAAGTATGTGAACCTCTAGGATTAGCAGTTAATTTGAAGGTGAAATTAGAGTCAGGTGTTTTCAATCAGTGGGATGACAATCAGGTGTGAGTGGGCACCCTGTTTTATTTAAAGAACAGGGATCTATCATGGTCTGATCTTCACAACACATGTTTGTGGAAGTGTATCATGGCACGAGCAAAGGCGATTTCTGAGGACCTCAGAAAAAGCATTGTTGATGCTCATCAGGGTGGAAAAGGTTACAAAACCATCTCTAAAGAGTTTGGACTCCACCAATCCACAGTCAGACAGATTGTGTACAAATGGAGGAAATTCAAGATCATTGTTACCCTCCGCAGGAGTGGTCGACCAACAAGGATCACTCTAAGAGCAAGGCGTGTAATAGTCGGCGAGGTCACAAAGGACCCCAGGGTAACTTCCAAGCAACTGAAGGCCTCTCTCATATTGGCTAATGTTCATGTTCATGAGTCCACCATCAGGAGAACACTGAACAACAATGGTGTGCATGGCAGGATTGCAAGGAGAAAGCCACTGCTCTCCAAAAAGAACATTGCTGCTCATCTGCAGTTTGCTAAAGATCACGTGGACAAGCCAGAAGGCTATTGGAAAAATGTTTTGTGGACGGATGAGACCAAAATAAAACTTTTTGGTTTAAATGAGAAGCATTATGTTTGGAGAAAGGAAAACACTGCATTCCAGCATAAGAACCTTATCCCATCTGTGAAACATGGTGGTGGTAGTATCATGGTTTGGGCCTGTTTTGCTGCATCTGGGCCAGGACGGCTTGCCATCATTGATGGAACAATGAATTCTGAATTATACCAGCGAATTCTAAAGGAAAATGTCAGGACATCTGTCCATGAACTGAATCTCAAGAGAAGGTGGGTCATGCAGCAAGACAACGACCCTAAGCACACAAGTCATTCTACCAAAGAATGGTTTTGGAAGAATAAAGTTAATGTTTTGGAATGTCCAAGTCAAAGTCCAGACCTTAATCCGATCGAAATGTTGTGGAAGGACCTGAAGCGAGCAGTTCATGTGAGGAAACCCACCAACATCCCAGAGTTGAAGCTGTTCTGTATGGAGGAATGGGCTAAAATTCCTCCAAGCCAGTGTGCAGGACTGATCAACAGTTACCGGAAACGTTTAGTTGCAGTTATTGCTGTACAAGGGGGTCACACCAGATACTGAAAGCAAAGGTTCACATATTTTTGCCACTCACAGACGTGTAATATTGGATCATTTTCCTCAATAAATAAATGACTAAGTATAATATTTTTGTCTCATTTGTTTAACTGGGTTCTCTTTATCTACTTTTAGGACTTGTGTGAAAATCTGATGATGTTTTAGGTCATATTTATGCAGAAACATAAATTCTAAAGGGTTCACAAACTTTCAAGCACCACTGTACTTGCAGTACAAAATAAAAAATACTAGTTGTATACTCAAGGTTTACTTCTCTTAAACTTAAAGTATACTTTTTATAAACTAAAAGTGGGCCAATTTAGTACCAAGAAGTATTAGATTAGTTTACTTGCAAGTACTGTATACTGTAAGTACATTGATATCAGTATACTTGGTACACAAAAGTATACTTAAGGAAATGTACTTTAACTTTACTTAAGTATACTTCTTTCTGATAAGGGCTTTCTATCTTTGGGGAGTTAAATGTGTTCTTTGCAGGTTCTGTGTGTGTGCTAAGTACTTTTGATTCACTGCTGTGACCAGCAACATAGTGCAAACTTTTTCCCTGACAACTCAGTTCCCCAGTTTTCTCTACACTTGGGTTGGATTGCCGATACATTTCAGGCTTTAATTAATGGGTAGCCACTCATAATCATCCTTCAAAACACTCAAAATACCCGGGTCTTTTGTTTTATATGGAGCGCCTACTGTAATAATGTATAAATTTGTGATGCAGCCCTAATGTTCTTTCATAATGGCACCAGCCCAAGGGCAGTGGCCCACATTTCCACATTCAATTTATAAATACATTAAGATGTTAATGATATTAAATATATCTCATTAGCATTACAATATGTCCTCACTGTGAACTACACTGAGATGGATGGCATTGCTCTTAAAAAAAAAAAAAAAAAACACCTTTCGGAGTTTACAGTGTTCACATTTTTATTTGGATGTTTGTGGATTTTTATATCCAAAGGATTTTGTTGAACCCTTTCAGGAATGATCAACATCCTTTGACAAATTCCCACCACATAATAAAGGACAAAGTGTAGAATGGCCCCATACTTGATGAAGTGGCTGAAGAGTCTGGTGGTGTTGCGGATGATGCGTGCAGCACGTGATTCTTCATGCTGACAGCGTTGAAGTGTGAAGCCGTCATCCATGTGTCCTTCTGCATGGAGATACGCCTGACGGTAATCAAAGCAACAGCGAGAAGAGAAAGGACCTTATGAAATTCACTCATCCTGGTGAATCTAATATTGTATTTATGTAATCACAAAAAGGTGGCTGAAAGGGAATTTGTATTGACTGGCTGCGTCATCACATCCGCCACTTCAGCAAATAAAAAGTGAAAACAATATAATAATGTGAACTGATTATTCCTGCCAAATTATGATAGGTGTAGAGAAAACATAAGTCACTCACTCGTCTCTTGAGAGGCCCCAGTCGTGTTGATTTTACATCCGGTGCCTGGTATGAGAGCCACAGGCCAGTGGCCATGTGCATGATGAAACAGAGCGAATCCCCATACTTAATCTCAGGCACCCCCATGCCCTCCACATCTTTCTTTGGACTTGATTCCAGCTTCTCCTGCAGCATCATAAAGATTCGCGTTTCATTCATTCTTGGTCTGATGAAAGCCGATACATCTTAACACTAAACCTATTCAAATGACCAGCCACAAAGCACGAAGAATCTTAAATCTTCTCAAACTTAAATACAATTGCCAACTGCACAGTAATCAATTCTGTTTGTCTGACAAATGCTCTCAAGAACTACTCTGTGTGGCAACATATATAGCTGGCATTCATATAATACTACCGTATCTTGCAAAAGTATTCATCCTCCTTGGTGTTTGTCCTGTTTTGTCGCATTACAAGCTGGAATTAAAATGGATTTTTTTTTGGCATTAGCACCATTTGATTTACACAGCATGCCTACCACTTTAAAGGTGCAAATATTTTTTTTAAATTAATTTATTTATTTATTACTGTGACACAAACAATAATTAAGATGAAAAAACAGAAATCTGGAGTGTGCATAAGTATTCACCCCCTTTCATATGAAACCCCTATAAGAGCTGGTCCAACCAATTCACTTCATAAGTCACATAATTAGTTGATTAAGATCCACCTGTTTGCAAAGTGTCACATGATGTCCGTATAAATCAACCTGTTCTGGAAGGACCCTGACTCTGCAACATTACTAAGCAAGCAACATGAAAACCAAGGAGCCTCCAAACTGGTCAGAGACAAAGTTATGGAGAAGTATAGATCAGGGTTGGATTATAAAAAAATATCCCAAACTTTGAATATCCCAGGGAGCACCATTAAATCCATTATAGCAAAATGGAAAGAATATGGCACCACTACAAACCTGATAAGAGAAGGCCGCCCACCAAAACTCACAGACCAGGCAAGGAGGGCATTAATCAGAGATGCAACAAAGACTCCAACGATAACGCTGAAGGATCTGCAGAGATCCACAGCAGAGATGGGAGTATCTGTCCATAGGACCAGTTTAAGTCGTACACTCCAAAGAGTGGGGCTTTTTGGAAGAGTGGCCAGAAAAAAGCCATTGCTTAAGAAAACACGTTTGGAGTTTGCCCAATAGCATGTGGTAGACTCCCCAAACACATGGAAAAAGATTTTCTGGTCAAATGAGACTAAAATTGATCTTTTTGGCCATCATGGGAAACGCCATGTGTGGTACAAACCCGACACCCTGAGATCACCATTCCTACAGTGAAGCATGGTGGTGGCAACATCATGCTGTGGGGATGTTTTTTTTTCATCTGCAGGGACAGGAAAGCTGGTCAGGACTGAAGGAAAGATGGATGGCACAAAATACAGGGCAATTCTGGAGGAAAACCTGTTTGAGTCGGCCAGAGGTTTGAGACTGGGATGAAGGTTCACATTCCAGCAGGACAATGACCCTAAACATACTACTAAAGCTACACTGGAGTGGTTTAAAGGGAAACTGTAGCGCGGACAATGCGTGGGTGGAGCACAGAGGACGGCAGGACCACGTTTGGGAGGTAGTAACAGCGTATTTTATTAATAAACTTTTCAGTCTAAAAGAACTCGCAGCACACAGACACACTCTCAGCCTCCACTCCCGGGTCGCGCTCCCTCTGCTCTCTCTCAGCCTCTTAAAATAGGGAGCGGTTTACTGGGAAAACACACACAAAACACAGGTTAATTACCGTCAGGTGTAGCGAATCTGCCACTCACCTTCCCCGGCTCCACCCTCCTGTCACAGACCGATGCTTGACCACGCCCCCGCTGCCACATACCCCCACCGCCCGACTCAGGCCGGGCGCCCGTCCGGCCCGCAGCCGACTCCCCCCCCCCTTGACGGGAGAGGAAGTCCGCCACGACCATCTGCGCCCCCGGCCTGTGGACCACCTTGAAGTTGAAGGGTTGGAGTGCCAGATACCAACGGGTGATCCGCGCGTTGGCATCCTTCATGCGGTGGAGCCACTGGAGGGGCGCGTGGTCCGAACAGAGGGTGAAAGAGCGCCCCAGCAGGTAGTAACGGAGGGCGAGGACCGCCCACTTGATCGCCAGGCACTCCTTCTCAATGGTGCTGTAGCGCCCCTCACGCACTGACAGCTTGCGGCTGATGTATAGGACTGGGCGGTCCTCCCCCTCCACCTGCTGGGACAAAACGGCCCCCAGCCCTCTGTCCGACGCATCCGTCTGCAACAAAAAAGGGAGAGAGAAGTCAGGGGAGTGTAAGAGTGGCCCCCCACACAGTGCAGCCTTTACCTCAGAGAAAGCCCGCTGGCACTGCTCCGTCCACTGGACCGGATCTGGTGCCCCCTTTTTAGTGAGGTCAGTCAGCGGGCTGGTGACGTCCGAATAATTAGGTATAAACCTACGATAGTAGCCAGCCAGCCCCAGGAACTGTCTCACCCCCTTTTTGGTCTTGGGCCTCGGGCAGGCCGCAATCGCTGCAGTCTTATTAATTTGGGGACGCACCTGCCCGTTGCCCAAGTGGAAGCCCAGATACCGTACTTCCACCCGCCCAATCGCACACTTCTTCGGGTTGGCTGTGAGCCCCGCTCACCTCAGCGACCTAAGGACGGCCCTCAGGTGTTGCAGGTGCCGCTGCCAGTCATTGCTATAAATGATGATGTCGTCTAGGTACGCGGCCGCATAGGTGGCGTGCGGCCGGAGGACTCGGTCCATCAGCCGCTGAAACGTAGCGGGCGCCCCAAACAGCCCAAACGGAAGTGTGACGAACTGGTGTAAGCCGAACGGTGTGGAAAAGGCCGTTTTCTCTCGGGATAATGGAGTCAAGGGGATCTGCCAATATCCCTTCGTCAAATCCAGTGTCGAGTAAAAGCGAGCCGTGCCTAGTCGATCGAGCAGCTCATCAATACGAGGCATTGGGTATGCGTCGAATTTAGACACCGCGTTGACTTTTCTATAGTCCACACAGAACCGGACCGACCCGTCGGCCTTGGGAACCAAGACCACTGGGCTGCTCCAGTCACTGTGGGACTCCTCGACGATGCCCATTTCGAGCATGGCCTGAAGTTCTTCCCGAACCACCTTTTTTTTGTGTTCGGGTAGTCTATAAGGGCGGCTACGCACTACCACCCCCGGGGGCGTCTCTATGTGGTGTTCTATGAGGTTCGTGCGACCGGGCAGGGGCGAGAACACATCCGAAAACTCGGCCTGCAACTGGGCGACCTCCGCGAGTTGGGTCGGGGAGAGGTGGTCTCCACAGGGGACCGGAGAGGTACGTGATGCCAATGACCCTTTGGGGACCTCCGGCCCCAGCTCCGCCTTCTCCGGAACTACCGACACCAACGCCACGGGGACCTCCTCATTCCAGAGTTTCAGCAGATTGAGGTGGTAGATCTGTAGCGCCCCCTCCCTGTCCGTTCGCCTAACCTCGTAGTCGACGTCCCCGACTCGCCGTGTGACCTCAAAGGGTCCTTGCCACTTGGCGATTAATTTGGAGCTCGATGTGGGCAACAGGACGAGTACCTTCTCTCCCGGAGTGAACTCTCTAAGGCGCGTGCCCTTGTTGTACAGGCGGACTTGCCGTTCCTGGGCCTGCCGCAAATTCTCCTGAGTTAGGTGGGTGAGCGTGTGGAGTTTTGCGCGCAGATCCATAACGTACTGAATTTCGTTTTTGCTCTGTGAAGGTCCCTCCTCCCAATTTTCCCGCAGTACATCTAAGATGCCGCGCGGCTTACGTCCGTATAATAATTCAAACGGGGAAAACCCCGTGGAGGCTTGGGGGACCTCTCGCACTGCAAACAACAAGGGTTCGAGCCACTTATCCCAGTTACGTGCGTCCTCACTTACGAATTTTTTAATAATATTCTTGAGGGTGCGATTGAACCGTTCAACTAAACCGTCCGTCTGTGGGTGATAAACGCTGGTGCGGATCGGCTTAATACCTAGTAGCCCATACAGTTCGCTCAGTGTTCGTGACATAAACGAGGTGCCTTGGTCAGTCAGAATCTCTTTCGGGATTCCAACCCGGGAGATGACGTGGAAGAGGGCCTCTGCAATACTGCGTGCTGAGATATTGCGAAGAGGCACCGCTTCCGGGTATCGCGTTGCATAGTCCACCAGGACTAATATAAAGCGGTACCCTCGTGTTGACCGATCTAATGGCCCAACGAGATCCATCCCAATTCTTTCGAACGGGGTCTCGATTAATGGTAGGGGGCGCAAGGGCGCTTTTGGAATGGCCGCTGGATTTACTAACTGGCATTCACGGCACGCCGTACACCACTTACGGACGTCGCCGCGAATCCCCGGCCAATAGAATCGGGCCATTATCCGGGCGAGTGTCTTATCCTGCCCGAGGTGTCCAGCCATGGGATTAAAGTGGGCCGCCTGGAATACCAATTCCCGGCGGCTCTTTGGAATTAATAACTGGGTGACTCGCTCTTTCGTCTGAGTGTCCTGCGTCACTCGATATAATCTATCCTTCAAAATGGAAAAATAGGGGAAGGACGGGGTGGCGTTCGGCTGGAGCGTTTGACCATCGATTACTCTCACTTGGTCAAACGCGTGTCGCAGAGTCTCGTCTCGCGATTGTTCCAGTGGGAAATCCACGAGGGATTCCCCAATAGAAAGAGGAGGGGCCGGCGGCTCCTCCCCCTGTCGCGGAGGTGATGTAGACGGCTCTGCGACCGCCGCTCCAGCCAAAGCGACACCGGGACCCTCCCCCGTCAACCGGCAGGACCCACTCTTTACCAGGCGTGCCATTAAACCCCGAAATCCCGGCCAATCGGTCCCCAAGATCAAAGAGTGGGTAAGGCGAGGATTAACCGCCGCCTTCACTATAGATTTTTCCCCTCTAAAATATATGTGGACTGACACCAACGGGTAGCTGTGAATATCCCCGTGCACACACAACACCTTCACCCCTTGTGCTCCCCCCAATGCCTCGTCTTGCACCAGGCTTTGGCGGATCGAGGTCTGATTGCAGCCTGAATCCACCAACGCCTGATATGTAGCCCCTTGTACACTTACCGGTATGCGATACGCTCCGGCCCGATCGAGGGCAGCCTCTGGCGCGTCGGGGATCCGCACCACCGCCCCCACCTCCATCGCTGCACATTGTTGCTGCAGGTGGCCCGGTTCCCCGCAGCGCCAGCAAACCGGCCCGGGCCTCCCCTCTGCAACTGTGTTCTGGGGCTCACTCACCTGAGGGGGGGGAGAGACAGACACAGAAGGGAGAAACGGGAGGGCACCACGGGTGCGGCGGGCCGGCTGGGGTGGGGCCGGCCCCCGCCTCCGTGGTGGGGGAATGGGGCGAGGACGGGACACGGGAGGAGGGGGGGAAGACAGAGAGAGGGGGGGGGAAGACAGAGAGAGAGAAGAGGAGACAGAAGACGATGTCATCCGTTGTCCTGCCGCCGGTACAGCCGCCAGATGATCCTCCGCCAGTCCTACGGCCTGATCCAGCGACGCCGGGCGGTGGCACTGGACCCACTCCGCGGTTCCGGCTGGTAAGCGGGCAACGAACTGTTCCAGCGCCACCTGGTCGATGATTCCCTCGGCGTCGCGATCTTCGGCCCTCAGCCACCGCCAGCAGGCGTCCCGGAGCTGCTGGCCAAACGCGAACGGGCTGCCGGCTTCCTCCATCCGCAGCGCGCGGAAGCGCTGGCGCTGCTGCTCCGGCGTGCGCCCCACGCGCTGGAGGACGGCCCGGCGAAGGTCAGCGTAGGCCAGCCGGCGGTCGGCGGGGAGCTGTAATGCGGCCAGCTGCGCCTCTCCAGTCAGGAGGGGGAGGAGGCGCGCCGCGCGCTGCTCCATCGGCCACCCCGAGGCTTCGGCGACCTGCTCGAACAAGGTGATGAAAGCCTCGGGGTCGTCCTGCGGGCCCATCTTGGTCACAGTGAGGGGAGACGGGCCCGCGGCCGGGGCGCTGGTGGACCCCGCCGACGCGAGGAGCCGCCGGAACGCCTCTCGATCTTCCTGTTGAGCCAGCACCAGGGCTTCGAAGCGGCGCTCCTGCTCCGTTCGGAGCGTGACGAGTGCCTGGTGCTGGCTCTGCTGAGCCGTGGCGAGGGCGTGGACCAAGTCCGCGAACGGGGAGGATTCCATGGAGCTGTAGCACTGGTGCTCCACCTTTTCCCGGGTTCCGGCACCACTGTAGCGCGGACAATGCGTGGGTGGAGCACAGAGGACGGCAGGACCACGTTTGGGAGGTAGTAACAGCGTATTTTATTAATAAACTTTTCAGTCTAAAAGAACTCGCAGCACACAGACACACTCTCAGCCTCCACTCCCGGGTCGCGCTCCCTCTGCTCTCTCTCAGCCTCTTAAAATAGGGAGCGGTTTACTGGGAAAACACACACAAAACACAGGTTAATTACCGTCAGGTGTAGCGAATCTGCCACTCACCTTCCCCGGCTCCACCCTCCTGTCACAGACCGATGCTTGACCACGCCCCCGCTGCCACAGAAACATTTAAATGTCTTGAAATGGCCTAATCAAAGCCCAGACCTCAATCCAATTGAGAATCTGTGGCATAACTTAAAGATTGCTGGACACAAACGCAACCCATCTAACTTGAAGGAATGAATGAACCCTTTATTGTCACTAGTCACAAGTGCCAGCGAAATTGACCATCAACCCGTCCTTACATATGCATACAATTGACAGAGGGGGAGGAGACAGGACAGGAAGACAGGGATGAAAAGAAAAAATACAGAGTAACATGAGGAGAGGGGAGGAGAAAAAAGCAAACCCCACACTATGCTCCTGTGGGGAGTACAGTGTGGGAACATTAAAAAAACACCTCAGCACATAAGCACAAAATAACACAGTACACTTTACAACATGAAAACTCAGGACTTGAGGGGGGAGGGTGGGAGAGATCGGGGAGGGGCAGAGGTAGCGGTAACCCAGCACAAGCAAGCAGCCGGTTCCTGCAGCCACGACGGCGCTGGTCGCGCACCTGCTAGTCACACTGGGGGTAAAAAGAGGCGACCGTGGGAAGTGGGGGAAGGAATGCAAGAGCGTCTCACTGCAGTGATCTTCAGGAGGAGTTGTTGTTCCAGCAACGGCCTTGGCCAAGGCCAGTGCTGTCTGAGGGAGCCAAAAGCAGATAAGATTGGGAGTTGGAGCAGTTTTGCCTTAAGGAATGGGCAAAAATCCCAGTGGCTAGATGTGCTAAGCTAATAGAGGCATACCCCAAGAGACTTGCAGAGATACCTATGCACAGTCCAGATTTCTGTTTTTTCATCTTAATTATTGTTTGTGTGACAATAAAACAACAATGTGCACCTTTAAAGTGGTAGGCATGTTGTGTAAATCAAATGGTGCTAACCCTCCAAACATCCATTTTAATTCCAGCTTGTAATGCGACAAAACAGGACAAACACCAAGGGGGATGAATACTTTTGCAAGACACTGTATTTATCAAAGCTATTAGAGTCAACATATAACATCTAAAAATATTTTCTAGTTCCCTGACAGCGGCTCAACAAGCTGTCAGAAGAAACTGTAAGAATCTATTTAATCATGGAAAGCTGCAGGTGCTGAGTGAGCTGGGTATGAGAAAGCAATTTGCAAAGATGGACAGATTAAGCCAGTCAAGGAGAAGGGCTGACCTCCCTCTCTGGGCTGACTCATAATTACAAGAGCCCTACACAGCAGGCAAAGACTGAGACAGACAGATACACCGAGAGAGAGAGAGAGAGAGAGAGAGAGAGAGAGAGACGTTGGGTTGCACATGAGAAGAGTCCAGAAGCTAAGTCATTGTATAATTACTGAGATGCTTCAATTATTTTCCCCTGTGGAATAATTTCACAATACACAACCCCCCCCAATAAATAAACAAATGCAATTAAAACATTGACTATTTGAGAACAAAAATATAGTATAGATTTGTTGGGAAAGAGTTGTTCGATTATTCTCCAGAGATCAGCAACATCAGTCAGTTTATGCTTTTAAGAGCCACTCTAATCAAGACTAAGAGTAAGAGCAGATGGGGCAATTATTTTAAATGGTTCTGTTTGATTAACATCTTAGACACATAGCATCATAATAAATAATATATCAGTAGAACCAATGCGTATGCATTTGTGCAGGGTTGATAGTTATTTAGGCACTTTAGGCTCCCTAAAGCTCTCTGCACTCACATGACGTCCCTAGCTTCGAACTCAATAGTTTCCCAAATTAGTTCACCAAAACCTGTTGCGTTTGGATGGATTATAGTCCTTCAAACAGAGTGGAGTTACAGTACGTCTGCTGTCCTAAAAGATGTAATGTCAGAGACCTTGGAGGCTCGGAAGCAGAAGGCGGTGGAGGCTGTGTCTGATTTCTCCCGATCCTGTAGCACAAGGCCTTTGTCTTCAGTCAGAGCCAGATAATGACCGGTGGTGAGGTGGCGCAGGCGAAATGGCTGTCCCCAGCGGATATGACTACCACACCAACTGCATGGCACACAAACACACACACACCTCAACATGTAGCATGATCGCAGGAGTACTGTGTCTATTTAACAGTTATTCCACGAAATCGAGTCGTACATGAGCTGATAGCCGATGAGGAGCGTAGCGCCGAGCTGTCTATAAGCCATGTATGACCAGATTGAGTGGAATAACTGTTGGATTCTATCCACATTCATTGGATTTTGAGAAACCGAGCATTTTTATTTTTTGCAAATCCAATAAATAAAAACTTTATACAAAACGTCCGATAAAATAATTTCCGCTTAGAATGTAAACAAACCGGCGAAATGACAGTCGCAATTTGTGAAAAATGTGATAATTATAATTCTTGAATTTTTTTTTTACATTCTTACCATCAAATACCTTCCTTCCATATTATGTTGCTTTTTTGTATTGGGGGGGGGGTTGTTTTCGAATAGTGCCATTTTTTTTCTCTACTCACGGTATATGAGCTGATAGCCTAGTAGTAGAGTAGCCAATCAGAGCGCATGATTGCTCATATCCAGTGAATGTGGATAGAATAAAATTAAACAGACAGGGTCCGCCTTCCTAAAGTCAATATAGCAAAACCAATGTAATAAACTGATTGTAGCCCATTTGCTGTTGTACACAGTTTGCAGCCCCTCTCAACCCTGTGCACTATGGACCACTAACTAAGCAAATATCAGTGCAGCAGACCACTGTAAGTACAGCAGTGACCCTGATATTAAGTGTACTGATGGTACGAGTGTATCAGCTGAGAAAGAGTAGGAGAGGGAAAGAGAGTGCTAAAGGGCCACAGGAACATAACTAATCAAGGGCCAACCACACATGTTAAAGATATCACTTCTTTCAGCTGCTCCCCTTAGGGGTCACCACAGCAGATCTGTTCTGCATATTCGATTTGGCATAGTTTTTACACCAGATGTCCTTCCTGACGCAACCCTCCCCAGTCTATCCGGGCTTGGGACTGGTACTAAGTATGCACTGGTTTGCATTTTACCTAATCTGCATGTCTTTGAACTGTGGGGGAAACTGGAGCACCTGGAGCAAACCCACACAGACACGGGGAGAACACGCAAACTCCACACAGAAAGGCCCCTGTCAGCCGTGAGGTTCGAACCCGGAACCTTCTTGCTATGAGGCGACAGTGCTAACCACTGCACCACCATGCTGCCAAAGAGATCACTTACGGTACATGTGTTGACCAATTTGAAATTTACTGATGACCAAGGACAATATATTTCAGTGTTCATCTCATAACTGCTGCATCAGGTCAGGGATGTGACCAAGCATACAATGGTGACTCTAACAGAGCTTCAGAAGTCCTCCGCAGAGATGGGAGAACTGTCAAGCATCTAAGAAATAGTCCATCAATAGAGTGGCTACATGGCAGCCACTAATATGAGGATAGGTTCCCTTTTGAGTCTGGTTCATCTGAAACTTTCTCTCTCATGTCATGTCGGAGTTTTTCCGTGCAGTCTTCGCCTCAGGCTTGCTCATTAGGGATACATTTATAATTTCATATCTTTAAAATGTACATATTTCTGTAAAGCTGCTTTGCGACAATGTTTATTATTCAAAGTGCTAAACAAATAAAATTGACTTGAGTTGACGAACATGATCCCTGTCGTGAAACATGGTGGTGGCAGCATAAGACAGGAGACTGGTCAGACCTGAGGAAAGTATAGGCGCTGCAGTAGAAGTGTTCGGAGTATCGTCAGGATATCGCAATATTTGAATCTCAACAATGGGAGCTAAGGGAGCAGTCCTGGCTGTGCCCTCTGGGTGGGAGGGATGTAATTCTGCTCTCTTCCCGGTCATTCACAGTGACACTAGCAATGCCTGAGCTCATATACGTACCGGTAGATGAGGACAAAATAGAGCTTGCTTTTGTCATGCAGCATGAGCAGCAGTTAAAAAAAAAAAAAACAGAGGTTCGCTTACATGTGAAAGATTAAGCTCGTGTTTGCCCAGCCTCCCCAGTTGGTAGCTGTCATGTGATGGGGGGGGGGGTTTAGCTAGTGGGTGAAAACTGAGAACACTAAATTGGGGTGGAAATGGGGGGGGGGGGGGGGGGGGGGGAAGGAAAAGAGGGAAGAATAAACATACCCAAATACAGAGAGGTCTTTGAAGAAAACTTGCTCCAGAGTGCACACAACCTCACTGCGGTAAATTTTTCCCATTTGATGTGAACATTAACTGAAGTTTTCAACCTGTAACCATTATGTTATGCTTTGCACTGCTGCCACACCATTAGCCAGCTGGATAATTGTATGACTGAGGTGTTCCTATTAAAGTGGCCGGTGAGTGTACTGTATATTGTTCGATTGATATATTCTTATCTATAGGGAAAACGTATAACAATGATCGGCTGGAGGACAAGGTTTCACAAAAGCATCGTCAGTGTGAAGTGGGAGATGCGCACCTGATTCGTAGAGGTTCCAATCTCCAAAGAGATCTGGCCTTGGCCCCGACTTTGCCTGTCTCGTAGTTGACTATTCTATAAAACACAAAACATGATCACATTAATGGGGAAAGCAGGGAGACTTGGGACAGTCTCTCATCTCATCTCATTATCTGTAGCTGCTTTATCCTGTTCTACAGGGTCGCAGGCAAGCTGGAGCCTATCCCAGCTGACTACGGGCGAAAGGCGGGGTACACCCTGGACAAGTCGCCAGGTCATCACAGGGCTGACACATAGACACAGACAACCATTCACACTCACATTCACACCTACGGTCAATTTAGAGTCACCAGTTAACCTAACCTGCATGTCTTTGGACTGTGGGGGAAACCGGAGCACCCGGAGGAAACCCACGCGGACATGGGGAGAACATGCAAACTCCACACAGAAAGGCCCTCGCCGGCCACGGGGCTCGAACCCGGACCTTCTTGCTGTGAGGCGACAGCGCTAACCACTACACCACCGTGCCGTTGGGACAGTCTGTGTTCCCATAAATTAATTTTAACCAATCAGGGTTTAGATGACATCAGGCGTTAGATGTTGCCGCTTAGAGTAACCTACTTCCTTTGGAGTCACAAAGCTGGACACTGCAGTAAGGTTTGCACAGTTCAATATTTTTATCAACCCAAACGTGCATTTACTACATCTCCTCCACCTCCATTGGATGGGGTAATGTACGCTGGTGAATTCGGGATTTGTTAGGAATTAAAGTATGTCGCCCAGAGTTACCATATAGGGTATGGTATTATTTATTAAACTTAAATTCTGGCGCAAAACATTTCAAGATGTTTTCTCCCCCAAAATGGCCAGATGGGGAGAGTTGGGACAGTTCATCATGTTACAGGATTTTTCTTGTGGTTTACAAATATAAAATTGTTGAAAGTTTTCTTGTTATACCGTAAATGTAGGAGTGTGAGAATGGAGCTGGTTTGTCTCGTCAGGTTTTGGGTAAACTGATTTTTTCTATCGCTGTACCAGCACTGTGTGTTCATACAGGTCGTACAACCCCGATTCCAAAAAAAGTTGGGACAAAGTACAAATTGTAAATAAAAACAGAATGCAATGATGTGGAAGTTTCAAAATTCCATATTTTATTCAGAATAGAACATAGATGACATCAAATGTTTAAACTGAGAAAATGTATCATTTAAAGAGAAAAATTAGGTGATTTTAAATTTCATGACAACAACACATCTCAAAAAAGTTGGGACAAGGCCATGTTTACCACTGTGAGACATCCCCTTTTCTCTTTACAACAGTCTGTAAACGTCTGGGGACTGAGGAGACAAGTTGCTCAAGTTTAGGGATAGGAATGTTAACCCATTCTTGTCTAATGTAGGATTCTAGTTGCTCAACTGTCTTGGTCTTTTTTGTCGTATCTTCCGTTTTATGATGCGCCAAATGTTTTCTATGGGTGAAAGATCTGGACTGCAGGCTGGCCAGTTCAGTACCCGGACCCTTCTTCTACGCAGCCATGATGCTGTAATTGATGCAGTATGTGGTTTGGCATTGTCATGTTGGAAAATGCAAGGTCTTCCCTGAAAGAGACGTCGTCTGGATGGGAGCATATGTTGCTCTAGAACCTGGATATACCTTTCAGCATTGATGGTGTCTTTCCAGATGTGTAAGCTGCCCATGCCACACACACTAATGCAACCCCATACCATCAGAGATGCAGGCTCCTGAACTGAGCGCTGATAACAACTTGGGTCGTCCTTCTTCTCTTTAGTCCGAATGACACGGCGTCCCTGATTTCCATAAAGAACTTCAAATTTTGATTCGTCTGACCACAGAACAGTTTTCCACTTTGCCACAGTCCATTTTAAATGAGCCTTGGCCCAGAGAAGACGTCTGCGCTTCTGGATCATGTTTAGATACAGCTTCTTCTTTGAACTATAAAGTTTTAGCTGGCAACGGCGGATGGCACGGTGAATTGTGTTCACAGATAATGTTCTCTGGAAATATTCCTGAGCCCATTTTGTGATTTCCAATACAGAAGCATGCCTGTATGTGATGCAGTGCCATCTAAGGGCCCGAAGATCACGGGCACCCAGTATGGTTTTCCGGCCTTGACCCTTACGCACAGAGATTCTTCCAGATTCTCTGAATCTTTTGATGATATTATGCACTGTAGATGATGATATGTTCAAACTCGTTGCAATTTTACACTGTCGAACTCCTTTCTGATATTGCTCCACTGTTTGTCGGCGCAGAATTAGGGGGATTGGTGATCCTCTTCCCATCTTTACTTCTGAGAGCCGCTGCCACTCCAAGATGCTCTTTTTATACCCAGTCATGTTAATGACCTATTGCCAATTGACCTAATGAGTTGCAATTTGGTCCTCCAGCTGTTCCTTTTTTGTACCTTTAACTTTTCCAGCCTCTTATTGCCCCTGTCCCAACTTTTTTGAGATGTGTTGCTGTCATGAAATTTCAAATGAGCCAATATTTGGCATGAAATTTCAAAATGTCTCACTTTCGACATTTGCTATGTTGTCTATGTTCTATTGTGAATACAATATCAGTTTTTGAGATTTGTAAATTATTGCATTCTGTTTTTATTTACAATTTGTACTTTGTCCCAACTTTTTTGGAATCGGGGTTGTATGTTACAGGTTTTGATAATAAATAAAAATTAAACATGTAGGCCTGGGTATTTTATTTTTGTCCCAAGTCTCCCAACATAATGTCCCATGTCTCCCCTCAGTGTCCCATGTCTCCCTGCAACAATAATGAAAGAAAAAGTGAAGTCTAGAGGTCAGTACATGTGACACGCTGAGAAACTAATGTTGGGATAAGAGGGTGCAGTAAATACTCTTTAATGCAATATGAATGCGACGTGACCTGTAAAGAATTTCACACAATCTACAAAAACTTATCCCAAGTTTCCCCGCTCTCCCCTACCCTGTTTGTTGGTAAAACCCTCGTACTGCAGTCATAAGCAAATGTACGACCAAATCCAATTCATAAATTGAACATGATGGCTCTAAATCAGACAATTTATGGTCTATGACAGACTTAAAACGAATGATCAAGACAGAACACTGTGCTCTAACTCCCCCATTTTACCTTCGATTGTGACAGTTATGAAGACTTGATTAAATTTCAGCAAGTAGACAAAGAGGCCCAAGTCACAGCTGATAAACAGCATCTAATCTTGTGTCTCTGACCTAAAATAGGCACTGATGACGGAGAGGGAGATGGAACATAACAGTTCTGCAATGGCTCAGGGGAAGTTCTTAAGGATCTGGCCACCTTGGCCTTGACCCAGTTTAGCAGGCCATCTACAGTATCCCTCTCACACACACACACACACACACACACACAGATTTTTTCCCCCTTTCATTAATTAAGAGTGGGGTCTTTGAATTTGACAGCAGAATGTATTCATTTCATGTTTTCCCTCAAAACCTGCCCTCTCTTTCTCTCAAATATCCCCTGCTCACATTCATACTGCTTTTGTGCACTCACGAATTTCTGTGCTCTCGCTCGGATTTTGGTGATATCAAAATTCATCGACTAATAGGATGCAAGGTATGATGCTGACTAATGAAATCATCACTGCCTCTCTTGAGTGTGTTCGCTTTACCTATGCACGGATTACTGTTTAACAGGGTTGCTTACCATCTAAGGCTTTATTATCGGTCTACATACTTCGCTTGTTGTCTTATTGGACTTTTGGAGTTAATACATATACCAGTGTCTATTTTTTATTATAATAGCTACATGTAGTGGCCCCATAGCACGTTGGCTTCCCATCGTCTTGAAACCGGTGCTGGAACAGAACAGATTTAGGCTATATTTGTGACACAGATCTGGCAACCTTAGGAATAGCACCTGGCCAAACATGGCAATGTGATTGGGCAAGATGTCTGATTCCCACACAGTCACAGCTCACTTATGTAAAAGCTCATGATTCATTAAGGCACTCTGAACAGCTCGGATTTGTCTGATCACTCCCACTGAAGAAAAGCAAAGCTCAAACAAGAGAAAACAAATTGCTGGTTTTCATTAGAATCTGCATGTTTGCTAATGCTATCTATTCATTACACCTTCTCCTGGTGATGCAATAATTTAATCATCTCTGTGAATTTTTAGTGAATAGGACATTGCTAGAAAGAAACTGCAAGAAAAAAAATTTTTTTCTTCCAAAGGACATTCCGGGCTTACACTGACACAATGAGTCACATGCTGGTGCTCATCACATATCATTTACATATCAGTTGAAATTCTTACCTCTGCTGTTCCTCACTCTGATCTGAGCCTGGGATCGTCAAAACCTCATCATGCCCATGAAACAAACGCATCACATGACCTCCAAGGAGATATCCTAGAGGACAAAAGGGGAAACTACTGAGCAAAAGAGGAACCCACTCTAGGATAGGACTTCTGTATAAAAGACGTCACCTCTGTTATGTTACATTTGTTGATCTGCTCTTTAGATTTGCTCATTCAACTCTTCATGGGATTTTAGTTTCTGTTAGACCTGTGTGATATTGATTTTTTTTTCATGATTTGTCATTTTTTTCAGAAATCCATCCATCCATTCATTATCTGTAGCCACTTATCCTGTTCTACAGGGTCGCAGGCAAGCTGGAGCCTATCCCAGCTGACTATAGGTGAGAGGCAGGGTATACCCTGGACAAGTCACCAGGTTACTGCAGGGCTGACACATAGACACAAACAACCATTCACACTCACATTCAAACCTACGGTCAATTTAAAGCCACCAATTAGCCTAACCTGCATGTCTTTGGACTGTGGGGGAAACCGGAGCACCCGGAAGAAACCCACACAGACATGGGGAGAACATGCAAACTCCGCACAGAAAGGCCCTCGTCGGCCGCTGGGCTCGAACCCAGAACCTTCTTGCTGTGAGGCGACAGCGCTAACCACTACACCACCGTGCCACCTTTTTTCAGAAATCATGATAAACAATTTCATCATCCGGAAACGACAGCCTAAATAAGCATTTCCACCATTTCAGGTTGAAGGAGTATGAGAGGTGGACGTGATCAAATCACCTGGGCAGTCACGAACTACAGCAGAAATTGTGAAAACTCATGTGGATGGTGAATTTTTTTGGTGATTCTGCAATAATATACATCCATCCATTATCTCTAGCCTCTTTATCCTGTTCTACAGGGTCGCAGGCAAGCTGAAGCCTATCCCAGCTGACTATGGGTGAGAGGCGGGGTACACCCTGGACAAGTCACCAGGTTATCGCAGGGCTGACACAGAGACAAACAACCATTCACACTCACTTTAGAGCCACCAATTAACCTAACCTGCATGTCTTTGGAGGAAACCCATGCAGACACGTGGAGAACATGCAAATTCCACACAGAAAGGACCTCATCGGCCGCTGGGCTCGAACCCAGGACCTTCTTGCTGTGAGGTGACAGCGCTAACCACTACACCACTGTGCCGCCCCAGTAATATACAGTAAACAGTAAAAAAAAAAGAAAAAAAGAAGAAAAACCATAACAGTATACACTCACGGAACACTAATACTAGGTAGAGCCTCCCTTTGCTTGAAAAACAGTTTCAGTTCATCGTGGCATGAATTCCATGAGATGTTGGAAACGTTTCTTTGAGATTTTTCAGGTGTACTTTCATGCACATTTCACTCTCATTCAACTACATCCTAAAAGTGTTCTATTGGATTCAGATCCGATGACTGAGAAGGCCACTCAAGAACACTAAACTCATTGTCATGTTCAAGAAACCACTTTGAGACGACTTTTGCTTTGTCATGGTGTAATATCATGCTGGAAGTAGCCATTAGAAAATGTGTAAACTGTGGCCATGAAGGGATACATATGGTCAGCAAAAAATACTCAAATAGGCTGTGTCATCCATCCATTATCCGTGACTACGTATCCTGTGCAGGGTCGCGGGCAAGCTGGAGCCTATCCCAGCTGACTATAGGTGAGAGGCGGGGTACACCCTGGACAAGTCGCCAGGTTACCGCAGGGCTGACACATAGAGACAAACAACCATTCACACTCACATTCACACCTACGGTCAATTTAGAGTCACCAGTTAACCTAACCTGCATGTCTTTGGACTGTGGGGGAAACCGGAGCACCCGGAGGAAACCCACGCAGAGAACATGCAAACTCCGCACAGAAAGGCCCCTGTCAGCCACTCGGCTTGAACCTAGAACCTTCTTGCTGCGAGGCGACAGTGCTAACCACTACACCGCCATGCCACCCTAGGCTGTGTCATTCACGTATTAATTGATTAACAGACTCAAAGTGTGTCAAGAAAACATTCCCCATACCATTACACCACCTCCACCACCCTGGACTGTTGACACAAGGCAGGTTGCCTTGCATCCATGGATTCATGCTGTTGGCAGAAATTCTGACCCTTCCATATGTGTGCCTCAGCAGAAATCAAGCTTCATCAGATCAGGCTACATTTTTCTTGCCTTCAACTGTCCGCTTGTGGTGAACTTCAGCCTCAGCTTTCTGTTCTTGGCTGACAAAAGTGGAACCTGATGTGGTCTTCTGCTGTTGTAGCCCATCCACCTTAAGATTCAATATGTTGTACGTTCTGAGATGCTTTTCTGCTCACCACAACTGTACAGAGTGGTTATCTGAGTGACTATAACCTTTCTGTCAGCTAGAACCAGTCTAGCCATTCTCCACTGACCCCTCTCATCAACAAGGCATTTCTGTCCTCAGAACTGTTGCTCACTGGATGTTTTTTTCTTTATTGCACCATTCTGAGTGAACTCCAGAGACTGTTGTGTGTGAAAATCTCAAAAGATCAGCAGTTATAGAAATGTTCAAACCGGTGTGTCTAGCACTAACAGTCACTCCACAGTCAAAATCACTGAGATCACATTTTTCCCCCCGTTCTGATGGTCATGTGAACCTGAGCCGAAGCTGTTGGCCTGTATCTGCATGATTTTGTGCATTGCACTGTTTCCGCATGGCTGATTAGATAACTGCATGAACGAGTAGGTTTACAGTTGCTCCTAATAAAATGCTCACTGAGTGTATTTTGAATATTACAACCCCAAGTCCAAAAAAGTCGGGACATTGCGTAAAACAAAAATCAAAACAGAATGTGAAGATTTACAAGTCATGGAAACCCTATATTTAATTGAAAATAGTACAAAGACAACAGATCAAATGTTGAAACTGAGAAATTTTATTGCTTTTTGAAAAATATATGCTTATTTTGAATTTGATGTCAACAACATGTTCCAGAAAAGTTGGGACGGGGCAACAAAAGACTGAAAAAGTTGTGTAATGCAAAAAAAAAAAAAAAACAGCCTAATTTGGTTAATTGGCAACAGGTCAGTAAGATGATTGGGTATAAAAAGAGCATCCCAGAGAAGCAGAGTCTCTCAGAAGTAAAGATGGGGAGGGGTTCACCGCTCTGTGAAAGACTGTGTGGGCAAACAGTGCAACAATTTAAGAATAGCGTTCCTTAATGTAAAATTGCAAAGAATTTGGGGATCACATCATCTATGGTCCATAATGTCATTAAAAGATTCAGAGAATCTGGAGAAATCTCTGTATGCAAGAGACAAGGCTGAAAACTGACATTGGATGCCTGTGATCTTCAGGCCCTCAGGCGACACTACATTAAAAGCAGACACGTATCTGTAGTGGAAATCACTGTATGGGCTCAGGAACACTTCAGAAAACCATCGTCTGTGAAAACAGTTCATCAGTGCAACCAGATATAAACAATATCCAGAAACACTGCCACCTTCTCTGGGCCTGAGCTCTTTTACGCTGGACTGAGGTGAAGTGGAAAACTGTCTAGAGGCCTGATAAATCAAAAGTAGAAATTCATTTTAGAAATCCTGGACACCACGTCCTCCAGGCTAAAGAGGAGGGGGACCATCCGGCTTGTTATCAGTGCACAGTTCAAAAGCCAGCATCTGTGATGGTATGAGGGTGCATTAGTGCACATGACATGGGTAGCTTGTACATCTGGGAGGCATCATTAATGCTGAATGATATATACATGTTTCAGAGCAATATGCTGCCATCCAGACAAAATCTGTTTCAGAGAAGGCCTTCCTTCTTTCAGCAAGACAATGCCAAAGCGCTTTCTGCACATATTAAAACTGCATGGCTCCATAGTAAAAGAGTCCGGGTGCTAAACTGGCCTGCCTGCAGTCTCCCATTTAAAACATTTGGTGCATTGTGAAGCGCAAAATACGACAAAGGAGACCCCGAACTGTTGAGCAACTGAAATTGTATATCAGGCAAGAATGGGACAACATTTCTCTTTCAGAACTACAGCAATTGGTCTCCTCAGTTCCCAAACGTTTACAGAGTGTTGTTAAAAGTAGAAGTGATGCAACACAGTGGTAAACACGCCCCTGTCCCAACTTTTCTGAAATGTGTTGCTGACATCAAATTCAAAATGAGCATATATTTTTCAAAAAACAATAACATTTCTCAGTTTCAACATCTGATAGTTGTCTTTGTACTATTTTCAATGAAATATAGGGTTTCCATACTTTGCAAATTATCACATTCTGTTTTTATTTACAGTTTACACAGCGTCCCAACTTTTTTGGAAGGGGGGTTGTATCTTTTTTTTAAAAATCAGTTGTCTAATCGCTACATGGCTGACATTTTCACCATTTATCTGCTGCTCAATGTGTGTGAATGCTTCTGAGTGCTCAAAAGCAGTGTATTTAATCACGTTCTAGTTTTAATTATATATCATTACCATTAACACTATTTGTAAAGCATTACAAATTAATTAATACCCAGCTACTGGGGTTGTACAAGCCAGTGCAAGGGATGGGTAGGAGTAGCGCCCCCCCATCCGACTTTAGCTATAGAAAGGCAAGATGCCTGCGGGACTCACCATGATGATGATGCATTAGATTTGACACTTCAATGTAAACCTCATCTCATCTCATTATCTCTAGCTGCTTTATCCTTCTACAGGGTCGCAGGCAAGCTGGAGCCTATCCCAGCTGACTACGGGCAAAAGGCGGGGTACACCCTGGACAAGTCGCCAGGTCATCACAGGGCTGACACATAGACACAGACAACCATTCACACTCACGGTCAATTTAGAGTCACCAGTTAACCTAACCTGCATGTCTTTGGACTGTGGGGAAAACCGGAGCACCCGGAGGAAACATGCAAACTCCACACAGAAAGGCCCTCGCCGGCCCCGGGGCTCGAACCCAGGACCTTCTTGCTGTGAGGTGACAGCGCTAACCACTACACCACCGTGCCGCCCTCAATATAAACCTATTTAATCTTATTAGAGGAAAATTTTTTGTCCTTTTCTCTCTTTCAACAAAACAAAAATTGCCATTTTTTTTTAGCCATTTTTGGAGGAAAGTTTTCAGGAATGTTTTTTCAATGAACAGAGTTAACTGATGTTAAAGTGCATATCACGGGTAAATTCAGGAGCAAGATCAATGTAATTCTCCTATTTTATATTAAACTTTGGTCAAATATCTGTCACATTTTGCATTTTGTGCAATTTTTTTACCTCGCGCAATACCAGAAAAATTCAGTTGAAATCAAGCCATGAGGCAAATTGGTCCGCCTCTGAAAAAAATTGGCATTTGGATTTCCCGAGAAACACTGATTTTCGTGACGTCATGTGCGGGACGCCTCCCTCTGAATCCTACGTCAGCGCTGGTTCGTTTATGAGAAAACGACCTGGTGGTTTTCTGCAAATTTTTTCAACGTTATCGCGTAATTATTAAAATGGTTAACGGCTGTATCGTAGGAGGGTGTAGCAACACCAATCTTGATGGGATTAGTACTCATTATTTCCCAAAAGACCGGACAATGAGAGAGAAATGGGAGTGCTTGGTCTACACAGGCTGTGCACTGAAACCGTGCAAGCTCTCGCAGCCTGCTGACGCTTCCGCAGGTGATGTCACAAATCTGGCTCCAGACTCCCTTGGGATTTTTCCAGACGTGTTTTGTTATTTTATTTTTTTCTGCTGTAGACAGATGGCCTTGTGCAAAATTACCATTCTGGATGAGTGTGTAAAGGGACATACTTTCATTAAAAAAATAAATAAATAAAATAAAATTGGCCCAGAATATGCACTTTAAATACACAGTATACGTATCTAATGTATATTTAACAGTTATTCCACGAAATCAAGTCGTACATGAGCTGACAGCCGACGAGGCGCGTAGCCATGTACGAAGAGATTGAGTGGAATAACTGTCTTATTCTATCCACATTCACTGGATTTTGAGAAACAGAGCATTTTTATTTTTATTTTTTGCAAATTTGATCAATAAAGACTTGATACAAAATGTCCAACAAAATCTTTTCCGCTTAGGCGGACTTCTTAAAAACCTATCGATGGCTGCACGAATTGACTTTAGTGTTGTTTTTTTTGTAGAAAGTGCCGTCTTGCTGTCGTGCCGAGGTATGGAACAGCTTTAGACATTTATTTAATTCTTCCTTGGACATTTCAGTTATGTAATTTTCAAACTTCT
This sequence comes from Neoarius graeffei, assembly GCF_027579695.1. NCBI lineage: Eukaryota > Metazoa > Chordata > Actinopteri > Siluriformes > Ariidae > Neoarius > Neoarius graeffei. The sequence goes on along the minus strand of NC_083579.1, from coordinate 42,746,350 downwards.
TTGAGCTTCTGAACCAGTCTAAAAGAATTCAACAAATTTTAATGCTTAAAGATGAAGAATGTAAACAAACCGGCGAAATGACAGGAGCAATTTGTGAAAAATGCTGTAATAATAATTCTTGAAAAATAAAAAGAGATACATTTTTACAATCAATTACTTTAATTCCATATTTTGCTGATTTATTGTACTTTTTTTTTTTTTTGGGGGGGGGGGTTGTTTTCAAGTAGAGTTTTTATTTCGTCCTCAGTTGGTTCAGCAACACGCGCCACCATTTTGCTTTTTTTTCTACTCACGGTATATGAGCTGATATCCTAGCAGTAGAGTAGCCAATCAGAGCACACGATTGCTCATATCCAGTGAATGTGGCTAGAAAAAAAAATGATACACTTTATCTCATATTAATAATTTATTAATATGAGATTATTATTAGCTTTTCCTTCTGAAACCTAATGGATGTGGTCTTCAAAATGTTGCCAATATCAAGCATGTTGGCCAGAAAACACTGAAAACGCTCTGTGCAGACATGCTGCAATTCACTGTTATCACTCGTGGCAAGTTGCATTTTAATGGCTGGCAATAGTCTTGATATTTTTAACAGTGTTTCATGTCTCCATGCAGACCATCTGATATTATGAAACTTGCCCAGTTTCACAAAGGAGATGCCATTTTCTTCACACAATTTCTTCAGTGCTGCAGTGTTTTTTGCTCCACCTTTTTGTAAATAAAACTGCAGCAGCTTGACCACAGAGCGATTAAATGTCTCACAGTAAGGAACGTTGCGATCAGCTGATTTTGCGCAGTTCTCCAATGTGTGTGCAGTGCACAGAATATGCACAAGAGAGTTTCCTACCACCACAAGTTGTCGTGGTTTTGGCACAACGCCGTTGTACGTACCGACGTTAACAGCAGCCCCGTCTATGAACACAGCGACCAACTTCGTTGTCCAGTCATCCAAGCCTGCGTCGTGGAAAAGCCTCACACATCCATCTGTTATAGCCTGCGCGGTTCGGTCAGCACCCAGTTCAATCAATCCAAGAAAGTCCGACGTAAATTCTCCGTTGCTGGACACAGACACGATGTAAACGATTTCCTGCTCGGTTTTTGTGATGTCCTCAGATCCATCAAAAAGCAGCCCCCAAAATTCAGCAGACTGCAATTTTTCTCTTAACTCCCCGCTGATAGTATGTGTGATGCTCTGCATTATCCGTATGCCTCCTTCACGTGAGTGATAAACACCGCCGACATTCACTCCGAGCCGCTTCACTAAAGTAATATCCTCAGAATAGGAAGACATGGGATGTGTGTGTTTAGCCTTATGAAAGGCAAGGAGAAAAATATTACACAGGGCTTGCTGTTGTTCTTCATTTAGCTTGTCTCGCCATTTGGCAAGTGGACGAATGGATATTTCTTCTTGACTAGCTTGTTTATTAGCAATGGCTTTTGCCACATTCATGTGCTCCTTGCTCTTTTCGTGTTTATCAAATAAAGGATGATTGAAATTCTTCGAGCCCTTATAAAACGCACCTGTTTTGTCTGCTAGCTGTGGATGCGAGTGGCAAATCTTGCACCACATTTCAGTGCGCTCCTCATTAACATCAAGCCACTGCACATCTTGGAGCCACCTTTCAGAAAAAAACCCTTTTCTTCGGCTCTGGCTCGGTTTGTCGTTTCTTTGGTGTTGGTGAAACGCCAAAAAAGCTGCTTAATGTCTTGTTTTTTAGACATAGCTTCGTGTAGACAAGATCTCTGATGCCGGTAACTGTCAGGTACGCAAATGCGCCGTAGCGACACACGTGATGTTACGCATTTCTCATTTTCGTCGCGCATGCGTGCCAGTTATGTGCACCCCTGTAAAACTCAAAACATTCTCCATTTACTTTGTCAGAAAGCAACGGCACCCACACGAGTTCACAGTCAAGTGCATACGACATGGGGGGGAGAGGACGGGGCTTTCAAAGAGTGTCATTTAAGAATCATTCCAAATTCAATTGGAATTGGCATATCTGTCATTTTATGGACTGCTCTTTTGGCTTATTTTTATTGATAACTCATACTACTAGAGTATTCTGATGTCTAATTTCAGAACTTCGACACAAGATTCAGAAAGTCTGGCAGGTCTGGTAATAAAATCAGAGTAAATGTCATTGGATATCATGGTAATAATGCTTAAATCATTATATTCCAAAAGCCTGGTTTCAGTTGAAGCACACACATTTACAAAATACACAATAGGGGAAGCCATGGCCTAATGGTTTGAGGAGCTGCTTTGACAGCTGAAAGGTTGCAGGTTTGAGTCCCTGGACCAGCAGGAATGGCTGAAGTGCCCTTGAGCAAGGCACCTAACCCCCAACTACTCCCCAGGCTGCTCTGGGTATGCTGTAGGTTGTTCTGGAGAAGCGCATCTGCTAGATGTGATTAGCGTAATGTAATATGTAATGCTTTAGTTAAACAGGATGCTTATACTGCACCTTCTTCCACACTGCTGCCTGAACAGGTGGGGTGGACGTTCCACAGAGTCTGCATGAAAGATGCATCCACCTGGATGTTGCCATTAGAGATGGACAGATGCTAGAAACAACGGAGAGGTCAATTACCATAGTAATACATCAACACTCTCATAAACGCTTACAAGACAGGCGGCATTTTCCTGAAAAGATTTCAGCTTCAAGCATAGCCTCTGTCTTAATAGTGTTTTGAGCAATGTGCTGTACTTAATATAAACTGTTTTATACTAATTTATTACTTAAATGAGTCAACCAAGCCAGTCATTAATCAGTGATTTTGCCTTTATAAATCTCACCTGACAAGACTCCAGTAACCCATAAATACAGATGTGATACAAGAGTGTACAGCTAAAATTCTTTCTTCTTCTTCGGCTGCTCCCGATTAGGGGTCGCCACAGCGGATCTTTCATCTCCATTGCTCCCTGTCTTCCGCATCCTCCTCTACCACCCCTGCCACTTTCATGTCCTCTCTCACCATATCCATGTATCTCCTCTTTGGCCTTCCTCGTTTTCGTGTGCCTGGCAGCTCCATCCTCAACATTCTCCTTCCGACATGCTCTGCATCTCTTCTCAGGATGTGCCCATACCATCTCAGTCTCATCTCTCTTAGCTTAATTCCCAAGCTCTCTACATGTGCTGTCCCTCTGATGTGCTCGTTCCTTATCCTGTCCAACCTCCCATCGCAAACCTTAACATCCTCAACTCCGCCACCTCCAACTTTGCCTCCTGTCTCTTCGTTAAGGGTACGGTCTCCAATCCATACATCACAGCTGGTCTCACTACTCTCTTATACATCTTACCTTTCACTTTTGCTGGGACTTTCCTATCACAAATGACTCCCGAAATCCTTCTCCAACTGCTCCACCCTGCGTGCAATCTCTTTCTCACCTCACTATCGCAGCCCCCATTTTCCTGCACAGTTGACCCCAGGTACTTGAATTCACCAACTTTCTTTACGTCTGCTCCTTGCATCTTCACTACACTCTCATCCCCATTCTCATTGATGCACATGTATTCTGTTTTGCTCCTGCTCACCTTCATTCCTCTTCGTTCCAATGCATACCTCCATCTCTCCAAACCCAACTCAACCTCCTTTCTACTTTCACCACATATCACAATATCATCTGCAAACATCATGTTCCATGGTGACTCTTGCCTCACTTCGTCCGTCAAGCTAAAATAATTTATAGACGTAAATATTATAATGTAGCTTAGCTGATAATGTGCCTTCTCACATTCTCCATACCATGGCTGCGTGTCCAAGTCTAAGCATATGGACAAAACCTCCAAGGCAGGAAACCGCCAGTGCCTTGACGGAGTACATTACAGTGGAAATGGGGTAATGAGGCAAATCTGATGTGATCCTGGGTTAAGTTTTATATATAACACACACACACACTACACAGTGTTTACTCACTAGATAGCGCTCCGATGATACACTGACAAGGATGAGGTCATCACCAATACGAACTTTCTCCCCTTCTGATCTCTGCTTCGAAGCAGGATGGATAGTCCACCAACAAGCTTCACCTGTAGAAGAATATACACGCATGTTTATCTTACTACCCTTGTGAAAGACCTTCCACTGACATAATAAGCTAATTAATATTTATAGCATAATTAATCAGCTAATTAATGCTAGACCTAAATCTAACCCTAACCTTAACCCCAGTAACCAAAAGGCACTTTTAGTTTTGAAGATAGAGAGAACTCCCAAAGGAGCTAAACCTTGTAATCAACTGCCAATCACTGACATAGTAATGAATATGACTGGCATCTTACAACCCCGATTCCAAAAAAGTTGGGACAAAGTACAAATTGTAAATAAAAACAGAATGCAATAATTTACAAATCTTAAACTGATATTGTATTCACAGTAGAACATAGACAACATATCAAATGTCGAAAGTGAGACATTTTGAAATTTCATGCTAAATATTGACTCATTTGAAATTTCATGACAGCAACACATCTCAAAAAAGTTGGGACAGGGCAATAAGAGGCTGGAAAAGTTAAAGGTACAAAAAAGGAACAGCTGGAGGACCAAATTGCAACTCATTAGGTCAATTGGCAATAGGTCATTAACATGACTGGGTATAAAAAGAGCATCTTGGAGTGGCAGCGGCTCTCAGAAGTAAAGATGGGAAGAGGATCACCAATCCCCCTAATTCTGCACCGACAAATAGTGGAGCAATATCAGAAAGGAGTTCGACAGTGTAAAACTGCAAAGAGTTTGAACATATCATCATCTACAGTGCATAATATCATCAAAAGATTCAGAGAATCTGGAAGAATCTCTGTGCGTAAGGGTCAAGGCCGGAAAACCATACCGGGTGCCCGTGATCTTCGGGCCCTTAGACGGCACTGCATCACATACAGGCATGCTTCTGGATTGGAAATCACAAAATGGTCTCAGGAATATTTCCAGAGAACATTATCTGTGAACATAATTCACCGTGCCATCCGCCGTTGCCAGCTAAAACTCTATAGTTCAAAGAAGAAGCCGTATCTAAACATGATCCAGAAGCACAGACGTCTTCTCTGGGCCAAGGCTCATTTAAAATGGACTGTGGCAAAGTGGAAAAATGTTCTGTGGTCAGACGAATCAAAATTTGAAGTTGTTTATGGAAATCAGGGACGCCGTGTCATTCGGACTAAAGAGGAGAAGGACGATCCAAGTTGTTATCAGCGCTCAGTTCAGAAGCCTGCATCTCTGATGGTATGGGGTTGCATTAGTGCGTGTGGCATGGGCAGCTTACACATCTGGAAAGACACCATCAATGCTGAAAGGTATATCCAGGTTCTAGAGCAACATATGCTCCCATCCAGATGACGTCTCTTTCAGGGAAGACCTTGCATTTTCCAACATGACAATGCCAAACCACATACTGCATCAATTACAGCATCATGGCTGCGTAGAAGAAGGGTCCGGGTACTGAACTGGCCAGCCTGCAGTCCAGATCTTTCACCCATAGAAAACATTTGGCGCATCATAAAACGGAAGATACGACAAAAAAGACCTAAGACAGTTGACCAACTAGAATCCTACATTAGACAAGAATGGGTTAACATTCCTATCCCTAAACTTGAGCAACTTGTGTCCTCAGTCCCCAGACGTTTACAGACTGTTGTAAAGAGAAAAGGGGATGTCTCACAGTGGTGAACATAGCCTTGTCCCAACTTTTTTGAGATGTGTTGTTGTCATGAAATTTAAAATCACCTAATTTTTCTCTTTAAATGATACATTTTCTCAGTTTAAACATTTGATATGCCATCTATCTTCTATTCTGAATAAAATATGGAATTTTGAAACTTCCACATCATTGCATTCCGTTTTTATTTACAATTTGTACTTTGTCCCAACTTTTTTGGAATCGGGGTTGTAAAAGGTAAACATTTCAAAGTCAGTCTGACTTGCAAAGTGCTCTGGGCCTAATCCATCCATCCATCCATCCATCCATCCATTATCTATCAGATTCAACTCCAGCTGGCTTCAAGCAAGAGGTAAGATCCATCCTGGGCAGGTCACCAATCTATCGCAGGGCTAACACAGAGATGAACAACCATTCGCATTCACACCTATGGGCAATTTAGAGTAGCCAGTTGACTTAATCTTCATGTCTTTGGACTGCCGGAGGAAACCCATGCAGGCACTAGGAGAACACACAAACTCCACACAGAGAGGCCCCAGTCGGCCACAAGGTTCAAACCCAGAACCTTCTTGCTGTGAGGCAACAGAGCAAACCACTGCACCGCTCAGGCCTAATCCATAAGAGTTATAATAATAGCTAGTTAGCTCACTGCGCAAAATACCCCAGAATCCAGAAATGGTTTTGCCCAGATATTTCAACTATGACCTATATATGATGTAATCCATGTTGGGTACTCTCTAATCATGGCCTTCTCAAAAAAAAAAAAAAGTCTCCAGATACGCTCCAGATTCATGCAAAAATTTCAAAGGATATCCAAAAGATCCAGATTGTTGGGGTTCTGGTGCAGTGGCTGACGCTACTTTTTTCAGTGAAATTTAGACAGCTACTCAGGAGCTCAGATGATTTTTAGTGCTGCAACGTGGCCAACACTACTAATCTTGTTGACTTGATTTTGGGAAAGTGTTTTATGCTATTACTTAAGAGGAGAGACTGAGAATTAAACAGGAGGACAGAGTAATAGATAAAACACACACACAGATATTTTCTTCAGTAAAACACAACTTCTCCTGTGCTTCTCCTATTTTAACAAGCGTGCTCTGAGAGCACAATATCCCCCGCTGGAAACCCGGAGGAAACCCACACGGACAACATGCAAACTCCGCACAGAAAGGCCCTCGCCGGCCACAGGGCTCAAACCCAGGACCTTCTTGCTGTGAGGCGACAGCGCTAACCACTACACCACCGTGCCGCCCAAGGAATGACATATGCGACTGTTTTTTTCCTGTCCAAAAAGCTGATACAAATGGGTAATGTGTTGACATCAAAAAGTTAAAGGTTCAATAAGTAACTTTGTCAGTTCACAAACTGCTCTCGACTTCGATTTTCCATTTAATGACAATCTATTACATACTCATAATAAGACGTGGCTTGTATAAACCAGAAGGAACTAAAGTGACAAATCTTTAAATGCTTACCTGTCGAGTCCTCCTGAAGTCCGACATCAAAAGACAACTTATCTGTCAGAGACCTGGATGTCTTTAAACATGTCAGATACTGGAAGAAGAATGAGACAGAGCATTTGTACGCTGAAACACTGATGGGGAAATATAAAGGAATGGTAAATTAAAACAAGCGACTTAGTACAGTGAATTCATAAAGCAAATTTAAATCATTGCACGTTGACCAAAAGCACCAGCTATTGCTATTGTTCCCATAATAATAATAATAAGAAGAAGAAGAAGAAGAAGAAGAAACAAAATAGGTTTACTCCATTGGAACACAGTTACTTATGTTAGCCTATCCATTGCTAGTCACAGTTTTTCAATCAGTGGAATGAGATCCCATGAATCAAATATTATAGAGCATATTAGTGAGTGTTAGTGGGTGGACTGTTAGAATATGATTAACCCTTTGCTGCCTGCTCAAAATTACCCTATTTTCACCAATGCCTATTCAAACAAAACTAGCTTGAGGTTGGACTTCAGGATACCCATTATGCTATGTATATACCATTTTAAAAGTACTGTAAGACATTTTTTGTTGTTGTTTTCAAGGTATTTTTATTTTTTCATAGCAACCATTATGTCATCGTTCCTGGAGGAACCATATTTAAAGGTTCTGGCACCAAAGGGTTAAAACAAATTGCATGCGATTGTTGTTGTTGTTGCAGTCACCATATCTGAGATCAATGTCTTGGCCGTCCTTATAACACTAATGTAACTAGAGGTGAAAGATGCCAAAAATTACTCATCTTATTTTGGAAGAGAATAAATGGTACCTCATTACAGCTGATAAAATAGACTGTGATCCTTATGTACTTTCCCCAATTAGCAATACTTGCTGCTAAGTTCTCAGCTGTACCACAACATAGCTAACAGGCAGCATGACAGGGAAGATTCACTACATTGCTGTTTGTTGAAGATGTATGTACGGTACAACCCCAATTCCAAAAAAGTTGGGACGCTGTGTAAACTGTAAATAAAAACAGAATGCGGTATTTTGCAAATCACTGAAACCTATTGAAAATAGTACAAAGACAATATATCAAATGTTGAAACTGAGAAATTTTATTATTATTTTTTTTAATATATGCGTATTTTGAATTTGATGTCAGGAACATGTTTCAAAAAGTTGGGACGGGGCAACAAAAGACTGAAGGATTTGTGTAATGCTTAAAAAAAAACTAATTAGGTTAATTGGCAACAGGTCAGTAACATAATTGGTATAAAAAGAGGATCCCAGATTGGCGGAGTCTCTCAGAAGTAAAGATGGGGAGGGGTTCACTACTCTGTAAAAGACTGCATGGGCAAACAGTGCAACAATTTAAGAATAACATTCCTCAATGTAAAATTGCAAAGAATTTGGGGATCACATCATCTATGGTACACAATATTATTTAACACTCTCAGGTCGCCGACCCCCCACAGAGGACTTTTAGGACTGTTAGTAAACACACATCTAAAGCGCCACGAGTTTTTGTGCTAGAAACATTCAAGTAACACTACTAGAAACCTTGAATCTTCTAGTTTTCAAATATATATATATATATATATATATATATATATATATATATATATCTTTAAAACAAACTTTATCTTTAGCACTTTGTAAAGAGAATAAAGACAAATCTTACGAATTTCAGTGCTTCGGCCAGCTGCAGACTCTTAAAGTGCCATTCCACCATTGGATGTATTCTTTGGCATAAAATTTTGACAACATATATAAATGGTATCACTAGATAGAGAAATCTTTTAGCTTCAAAATGATATATCAAACATAATTTTTTGACAACGACAAGTATATTAATTTTGCGACCAAAGTCACCTACCCTTTTAATTTCCGCGCGTGATGTCATCGGCAGGTTCCCCTTCTTGTGTACCACGTGACGTGTGACGTGGCACATATTATCAGCAATGGCAGATAGAACGCGATAAAAATAATACCAACTAGACAGGGACACTCTAACGAGTGCAAACCCCGCCTTTTCCCTATTAAAATACATTGGGCGAAAATTTCGAAGTTCTGCCATGACCTTGACCTTTGACCTTTGACCTCCAAAATTTAATGGTTTCCTTCCTGGGTGATTGGCAACACATGTACAAAATTTGGTCCAAATCGATCCATTGGTTCTTGAGATATCTTGCAGACACACAGACAGACAGACAGACAGATACACACACACACAGACTGACGCAGGTGAAAATAATAACCCCTCCGACTACTGTCGGCGGGGTTAATAAATCTAGCTAATACCAATAAATCTAGCTAACTGAAAGATTAACTCAAAATTTTTCACAATTTTTTTGGCCCCCATATACGAGGAGAAATGACTCTCTCACTTTGGGGGTTTCCTGGTCTAAAAATAGACCGACATGTGGTACACAAGAAGGGGAACCTGCCGATGACATCACGTTTCACTACCACGCGGAAATTAAAAGGGTAGGTGACTTTGGTCGCAAAATTAATATACTTGTCGTTGTCAAAAAATTATGTTTGATATATCATTTTGAAGCTAAAAGATTTCTTTGTCTAGTCATGTTGTCATAAAATATATTGTATTTTATGCCAAAGAATACATCCAATGGTGGAATGGCACTTTAACAGCACACCCATCAGCTATTCACATGCTAAGCGCATGGAACATCAGTGTCGTCATTCGCTCATTGAGTAGCAAGGGGAGGTGAGAACACACCCCATTTCACCGGTATAAACAAGTGCACATGTTCACTTGTTTTCATACCAACTGAGAAACTTTGAGGCCCCAAAGGCTCCTCTGAAGAAAGTTGGCAAGGCTCACAAGCCAGTTTGTGGGATTGAGCTGAACACAAAGGGAATAGGGCTGGTGATGGTCGCAGAGCCCATGTGTACTGCAGGTTGCAGGGAAGGAAAACAAAAATCCTGTGGAAGTGCAAAATTTGTGATGTTTTCCTTTGCCTTCAACCTGACAGGAACTGTTATGATGCTTGGCATCCAGATGAGGACTGCGATGAGGACTGACAGCAGAGAGCCACAATCCAGGGATGATCATTAGCTAGTGAACATTTTTATTGAGTATCTTACAGTTGAAGAGGGCATATTTATTATAAGATTTAGAAGAAGCCAGAATATTTAATCTGTGACTGTGATAGCTTTGGCTTTTAGGGCTTCTTTTCTTTGCAGTAACTTTCCAAGCAGAGAGGTGTGGGGGTAGGGAGGTACAGGGGCCAGGGCCAGGGTTTTTGTCTTTGACAAATGGACTGTTGACAGTGATGGGGGGAGGGGGGGATCACAGGTGAATTACACCTACCTCATCAATATTCGTTTGAAAGGGCAACTGGCTTTGGAGAAAACATAGGTAGTCTGAAGTTTCTACAATTAGTATTGAAACTACAACCCCGATTCTAAAAAAAGTTGGGACAAAGTACAAATTGTAAATAAAAACAGAATGCAATAATGTGGAAGTTTCAAAATTCCATATTTTATTCAGAATAGAACATAGATGACATATCAAATGTTTAAACTGAGAAAATGTATCATTTAAAGAGAAAAATTAGGTGATTTTAAATTTCATGACAACAACACATCTCAAAAAAGTTGGGACAAGGCCATGTTTACCACTGTGAGACATCCCCTTTTCTCTTTACAACAGTCTGTAAACGTCTGGGGACTGAGGAGACAAGTTGCTCAAGTTTAGGGATAGGAATGTTAACCCATTCTTGTCTAATGTAGGATTCTAGTTGCTCAACTGTCTTAGGTCTTTTTTGTCGTATCTTCCGTTTTATGATGCGCCAAATGTTTTCTATGGGTGAAAGATCTGGACTGCAGACTGGCCAGTCTTACTTTTTTGTAGCCAACACCTATGTTTACAAGGTTCAGACTTCAAAAGTCTTGTGCAGATATATTTATAGTGTGTTTTTTTTTTTACAAGGTTTGAAGACTCTGAAAATATTTTTTTGTAAGGTTGTGTTTGCACTTAATTTAAATAAAAACAAATTTCATTACATTCACTTTACTCTCATATTATTATTGCTGAGGGCGTCCAGAATATAACCATGTGTGTCACTTTTGCATGGATGTTCTTAGTTAGATGAAATACTTAAAAATGTTAAGGTTTAACAGACTGCCACAGAGTGTCTGACAGGCCCAGGACCTCAGAGTGTTAAAGATTCAGAAAATCTGGAGAAATCTCTGTATGCAAGAGACAAGGCTGAAAACTGACATTGGATGCCTGTGATCTTCAGGCCCTCAGGCAACACTGCATTAAAAGCAGACACGTATCTGTAGTGGAAATCACTGTATGGGCTCAGGAACACTTCAGAAAACCATCGTCTGTGAAAACAGCTCATTACTGCATCCACAAATGCAAATTACAACCAGATATAAACAATATCCAGAAACACCGCCACCTGCTCTGGGCCCGAACTCTTTTACAATGAACTGAGGCAAAGTGGAAAATTGTCCCGAGGTCTTACGAATCAAAAGTAGAAATTCTTTTTAGAAATCATAGATACCGCATCCTCCAGGCTAAAGAGGAGAGGGACCATCCGACTTATCAGTGCACAGTTCAAAATCCAGCGTCTGTGATGGTATGAGGGTGCGTTAGTGCACATAACATGGGTAGCTTGTACATGTGGGAAGGCATCATTAATGCCGAATGATATCTACACGTTTCAGAGCAATATGCTGCCCATCCAGACAAAACCTTCCTTCTTGTCTTTGGTGAGACAATGCCAAACCGCTTTCTGCACACATTAAAACTGCATGGCTCCGTAGTGAAAGAGTCCGGGTGCTAAACTGGCCTGCCTGCAGTCCAGACCTGTCTCCCATTGAAAAGACTTGGTGCATTATGAAGCGCAGAATAGAACAAAGGAGACCCTGAACTATTGAGCAACTGAACTTGTATATCAGGCAAGAATGGGACAACAATTTTCTTTCAAAACTGCAGCAATTGGTCTCCTCAGTTCCCAAATGTTTACAGAGTGTTGTTAAAATTCGAGGTGATGCGACACAGTGGTAAACATGCCCCCGTCCCAACTTTTTGAAATTTGTTGCTGGCACTAAATTCAAAATGAGCATATATTTTTCAAAAAACAATACATTTTCTCAGTTTCAACATTTGATATGTTGTCTTTGTACTATTTTCAATGAAATATAGGGTTTCCGTGATTTGCCAATTATCGCATTCTGATTTTATTTACAGTTTACACAGCGTCCCAACTTTTTAGAATTGGGGTTGTCATCAAATGTATTATGGCAGTTGATTATTAGCATAAATGACAATGGAAATGGAAGGATATACAGTATGTATGGTTGATTTAAGGTGTGCCTAATAAGGTGGATGTAAGAATACACAGAATACACCCCCTTCCTCCCAAAGCGATGGTGGACCTGACACAATCTTACACAACAGTAGACCTAATTAATACTAGCAAACTAGCTACCAGGTTTAAATCTACGTAGATAACCAGAAAGGTCACACAAATTTCCCTTCCCAAACACTAGGGAACGAAGGAATAAAAAGGAAAGACAGAGGCGCTATTATTCCTCACCATTCCGCTGAAAGAGTGTCGCAGGAGGATAGCATGTCCATACAGTAATGTTCTGTGTCCACCTCCATGGGCTGCCTGTGTGGATTGAGCAGGGTGTTAGACATCACTGAGAATGATTTCAAACGTTAAAGCACTGGTTCCAGTCCAGAACACGTTTCTGTTTTCCATGCTCTAACACACGTCCCTCTTATGAAATCCTTAATAATCACCTGGGTGGAGTTTCCCCAAAAGCACTGCACAATGATTAGTGTCACATGGTAGAGCAAGCAGCATCTCCAACATTGCTCTTGACCAGTTCAGATTATTTTCACCTTATAATGATTTTTGGGAAAATGGGTTCTGATGATTTGTGTGTTAGGGAAAAAAAAGTGCACAGGAGACAGCCACAGCTTTAGTGGGTTGACAAAACGATAGGCATTGCAGGTTCTGCATTCTTTCACATAAGAGACGGACGACTCTTATGTGCAGTGAGCAAGCAACGCATTCCTATGGACACTCTCAAACAAAAAGCGGGGAAAGATTTTCACGATGCCAGATAATTAGTGCAAACAAAAGGAAATACCTTTGTTTGAACGCTGCATTTCGCTTCTCATTCAATTTGTGCATATACCGTATTTAAGCACATTTTAGCTACTTACAATAATGCATGCATGCATACCAGTGGCATTGCAGATATGTTCTCTCAGTATTAATGTTTGATTCTAGGAGATTTTTGGACTCGTTCCTACATTTTAAGAGATACTCACCTTTCTAATGAGCTTCTACCGAAGGCATTGAAATAACAGAGGCAAATGTTATAGCGAGCCTCAAATGCAAAAGTTGAAATGGTGCAAATGATAAAATTTCACGATTGTATTAACATGAAGCCAAAAAAGGAATCCTTAATCAAACATGTCTGTTATGTCTGATTCTAGTGATCACTGTTTCTTTATTTTATCATCTTGTGTTGATCAGGTGTGAAGCACGTTTTTTTAGATGATTATTATTTTTATTATTATTATTAGTGTATTCTTGGCATTATAAATACCTGCTGATTCATGTACATCTACAAAACACATAATTATCTCATCAGCCAATCATTTGGCAGTATTGCAATGCATAAACTCATGTATATTCAGATACAGATACCGACACAGAATCAAGCTTCAGTTAATATTCACACCTTCAGTAACTCAAATAACCACCCTGTACAACAGCACTGAGCAGAAAACCATCTCCGGACACTCAACTTGTTGAACCTTGAGGAGGGTGAGTTATCTCTTGTCAATCCCTCTGTATCGAGTAAGATCTCTGCTTGCTATGTTCATTGGACTTGCATCTCTTTAGAACAAGTGAAATCATCATTTGTGTCACTTGATGGAGACAGCTGACGGTGCTTTCTAGCTGCTCGTAGCTGCTCCCGATGATCTTTCCTTTGTTGTTCAAAGTTCTGAGTACCTTTGTGAACCGTGGCTCTCCAGACAGATCTGTTGATAGCTTAGTCTTCCCACGTATCAGGATTGATACTACATTGTTTCATGTTATGCTTCAGATGATCTGTGAAGCGCTTTCACGGTCCTCCTTGAGATCGTTTGCCATTTTTGAGCTCTGAGAACAAGATCTGCTTCGGTACATGATTGTTGCTCATACACACCACATGGCCTGCCCAATGCTGTTTACTTCGGATGATCAGGGTGAGCTATAACAGCAGATGGCCACATTGAATTCCACGTCTGTCAGCCAAGAAGAGCGTACACTGGGCACAGGTTCACCAAAACTGGTCAGCTGAAGATTGTAAAAAGATCAGGTGACATTTGGACCGTTCTCTCCTGTCAACAAGGCATTTCCACACCAAGAACTGCCACTCACTGCCACTCAATCCCCCCACATCATTTTGTATGGAGACTGTTTATATACAGTTGTGGTCAGAAGTTTACATACAGTGACATGAATGTCATCTTGGATATGAGTGTCATGGCAATATCTGGGCTTTCAGTAATTCTTTGCACTGTTCTTTTTCTGCGGCAGAATGATTGTACAGCATACATCATTCATTTATAAAAAATATAATTTGGTGCACAAGTTTTAATTTTCTTTGGGTTTTCTGAAATCAACACAGGGTCAAAATTATACATACAGGGTCAAAAATTTACATACGCTCACTTAGATTATTAATTCAGAGGTGCTGAAACTTCCAAAATGTCTCTTATCTTGCCAAGGCTGAGGTCTCTTAACTTCCTGTTAGTGATCATGATTGACTACAGCTGGTAGCTTCTCTGTGCCTTCATAAAAAGGGTTTGTTTACAGCACCCATTGGATTGATCAACATACAGTAAAATGGGAAAGTCCAAGGAGCCCAGTGTAGATCTGAGAAAGAGGATCGCAGATATACACAACTCCAGAATGTCTCTTGGAGCCATTTCTAAACAACTGCAAATTCCAAGATCAGTTCAATAACTTGGATCAGTTGTATCCAAGTTATTGTGAGGTGTAGTCACTTTGCCAAGCCACTTTGCTTCAAGAAAACCCAAACTGTCACCCTCAGCTGAAAGGAAATTGGTTTGGATGGTAAGGAACAACCTGGGAACCACCATGGCACAGCCCTGTCATGAACTGGAAGCTGATGGATCACTGTCTACAGTTCAGATCACCATGGACTAAGAGGCTGCTATCCAAGAAATAAGCCCCTGCTCCAAAATTGACACCTTCAAGCTTAACGAAAGTTTGAAGCTGACCACACAGACAAAGAAAAAGCCTTCTGGAGGATACCTACTGTATATGGTCAGATGAGACAAAGACTGAGTTGTTTGGCCACAATGGCCACCATGTACAGAGGGACACTGTACCAGCTGGTGATGGTGGTAGGATCATCATGCTCTGGGGCTGTTTTGCTGCCAGTGGAACCGGTTCACTGCACAAAGTGGATGCAATAATGAAGAAGGAGGATGACCTCAGAATTCTTCAGCATAAACCATCAGAAACTTGAACATGACTTGGGACTTGGGGATTACAACAAGACAATGAACCCAAACACGCATCAGAGCTGGCTGTGGAGGATAAAACAGGCTAACATTAAGCTTAAAACAAGTCCTGACTTCAACCCTATTGAAAATATATTGACCGTGCTTATAAGTTGAGTCCATGCCAAGAAAAAAAAAAAAATTTAATTGAACTCTACCAATTCTACCATGAAGAGTTGTGAAATATCCATTCATGATAAACAAAAACATTTGGTCAAGGTGAATCTTGCAAAGAGACATTTTACTCAAATATTAGGTGTGCTGTATGTATAATTTTGACCCTGTGTTGATTTCAGAAAACCCAAAGAAAATTTAAACTTGTGCAACAAATTCTAGTGTTTTTTAAATGTATTTTTAATTAAAGATGTATGCTGTACATTTTGCCACAGAAAAAGAACAGTTCAAAGAAATTACTGAAAGCCCAAATATTGCCATGACATTCATATCCAAGTAATCAGCAGTTTCTGAAATACTCAAACTAACCCACCTGCCATAAACAACCATAACACAGTTCAAGTCACTGAGATCACATCTTCCCTTGTTCTGATGTTTGACATGAATAGGAACTAAAGCTCCTGACTTGAATCTGCCTGGTTTTACAGTGGTGCTTGAAAGTTTGTGAACCATTCAGAATTTTCTATATTTCTGCATAAATATGACCGAAAACATCATCAGATTTTCACACAAGTCCTAAAAGTAGATAAAGAGAACCCAGTTAAACAAATGAGACAAAAATATTATACTTGGTCATTTATTTATTGAGGAAAATGATCCAATATTACATATCTGTGAGTGGCAAAAGTATGTGAACCTTTGCTTTCAGTATCTGGTGTGACCCCCTTGTGCAGCAATAACTGCAACTAAACGTTTCCCCTAACTGTTGATCAGTCCTGCACACCGGCTTGGAGGAATTTTAGCCCATTCCTCCGTACAGAACAGCTTCAACTCTGGGATGTTGGTGGGTTTCCTCACATGAACTGCTCGCTTCAGGTCCTTCCACAACATTTCGATTGGATTAAGGTCAGGACTTTGACTTGGCCATTCCAAAATGTTAACTTTATTCTTCTTTAACCATTCTTTGGTAGAAAGACTTGTGTGCTTAGGGTCGTTGTCTTGCTGCATGACTCACCTTCGCTTGAGATTCAGCTCATGGACAGATGTCCTGACATTTTCCTTTAGAATTCACTGGTATAATTCAGAATTCATTGTTCCATCAATGATGGCAAGCCGTCATGGCCCAGATGCAGCAAAACAGGCCCAAACCATGATACTACCACCACCATGTTTCACAGATGGGATAAGGTTCTTATGCTGGAATGCAGTGTTTTCCTTTCTCCAAACATAACGCTTCTCATTTAAACCCAAAAGTTCTATTTTGGTCTCATCCGTCCACAATACATTTTTCCAATAGCTTTCTGGCTTGCCCACGTGATCTTTAGCAAACTGCAGACGAGCAGCAATGTTCTTTTTGGAGAGCAGTGGCTTTCTCCTTGCAACCCTGCCATGCACACCATTGTTGTTCAGTGTTCTCCTGATGGTGGACTCATGAACATTAACATTAGCCAATGTGAGAGAGGCCTTCAGTTGCTTAGAAGTTACCATGGGGTCCTTTGTGACCTCGCTGACTATTACACGCAGGGCTCGACATTAGCACTTGCCCAATGGCCCGCCGGTGTTTTTTACGTCTTTCGGGCCAGTTCGGGCCACTAAATTTGGCCAAACAGTGGCCCGGGCAGGCCAGTACGTTTTTGATACAAATTAAATTTTATTACTCATATTTTACCCAGAATTGTGAAGAAATTGTTCGTAAAATGCACCTTTTCGATACGAGGTCCGCCGTCTTTGTTTATGTCACGCTCCGCTCCGCGGCAGGAGTGTGTCGTCTTCATGCATCGTCGGAGATGTTCGGCGCTGTTCGGAAGCGTCATTTTGGTCGAGCGCCAGATCGAGGAGAGAAGGGCTGAGTTTACCAAAGTCTCAGATGACCATCGGGACACACTTAGTGACACCATGGCAGCAGGATGTGCACGTATTCAGGGCTCGACATTAACGGTTGTCTGCTTGTCCGGGACAAATGATACTTTATGTCGGACAAGTTCATCGTCTCCGTTACTTGTCCGATCGCACAAGTGCCAAAATACGCCGATATTCGGGTTACATATCAAATTTATCAGTTTATTCACATGATTTCCGAAGCATCTCACTCGACATATTGTTTTGATGACTCCCCGGATGTTTCTATTAGGAAAGAGCGATGTGCGCATGCGCAATATTCCACTTGCGAAACCGGCCAATACCGCTTCGTGTATTTGAGCTGAAATGTTTATGATTGGTTTTAATCGTGTCATACATGTGGATTTGTTGAATATTCGTTGAGTATGTGGTAATTTCCAAATCTTTGAATTGTTGTCGATGGTGTTCGTTATATAGTCGAGCGTGTGTGGCGGGGTGTGCTGGGCTTGGAATGTGCGCCTGCATGCGTGTGGATTGACAGAGTGAGGTAGGAGTGGGGAAAGTTATCTAGGAAATACCAAGTTGTCAAATGGCTGCTAATTAGGTTATTAATTAGTATTAATTAACTAATTAGTAATGGGAGTTTAGGAATTTGAAACAGGGCTCTATAATTTAGATATAAATTATGGATTATTTGAAATTATATTTTTTGACCATTAAATACCATACAGGAGCTACACTGAATAATTAGACAACAACAATTAATCAGTGGAGGATATATATTCAAAATTAATAATTAAAAAATGAAAAAAAAAAAAAATATATATATATATATATATATATATATATATATATATATATATATATAATTTTAATTTTCTGGTTTTCAATTTCTCAAAATAAATTAATGATTGATGGAGTCCAATTGATGGAGCAGAACTCAAGGGTTGATAGATGAAGATGAATAGAAACTTTATTTGTATCCATTCATCTGTGAGTCAATAGAGGTGTGGAGGTTTTCATAACAAGATATATTATCTTGTCATTTGATAACTAGATTTCAGTGTATAATAATCAGTGATTTACAGTATTAATCAGTCAATTTTGTTATCAGTTGTTTTTATTTGTAGCATTGTTATTTGTTTCTCTTGTCCAAACTAGTGATATCTCAAGTCATAAATTTTATGATAATATTACTTTTTGTGGCGGCACGGTGGTGTAGTGGTTAGCGCTGTCGCCTCACAGCAAGAAGGTCCTGGGTTCGAGCCCCGGGGCCGGCGAGGGCCTTTCTGTGTGGAGTTTGCATGTTCTGTCCGTGTGGGTTTGCTCCGGTTTCCCCCGCAGTCCAAAGACATGCAGGTTAGGTTAACTGGTGACTCTAAAGTGACCGTAGGTGTGAATGGTTGTCTATGTGTCAGCCCTGTGATGACCTGGCGACTTGTCCAGGGTGTACCCTGCTTTTCGCCTGTAGTCAGCTGGGATAGGCTCCAGCTTGCCTGCGACCCTGTAGAAGGATAAAGCGGCTAGAGATGATGAGATTACTTTTTGTGATATTTGTTACTGAACTGCAGAGTACTGATCTGTGTATATATAATGGTTAGTGTTTCTGGATCTCATAGTATAGTTATTTTGTTCTTAATTTTATGTTCATAATTTCTATTCTATTGGGATATATTGCTTCTGAACTTCAGCATAATAATTGGTGAATTATGGTATCAATCAGTCTGTTTTACTATATTTTTGAACTTTTGCCTCAGTATATCAAGTACTGATTACTTTTGATTCATAGATATTATGCATATGTTGTGAATTCGGAAACAAATGCCATAAAGATTGGGTTACAAATAGTTTGTGGGTTTTTTTTTTTCTCAAATATTTCTTCGGACAAGTTGACTTCACATTCGGACAAGTAAATTTCCTTTCAACTTGCCCGACAGGACAAGCGGTTTCAAAAGTTAACGTAGAGCCCTGGCATTTTAGATGAGAGTGTGGAAGAGGAAAGCTATTGCACTAAACTATAAACCTTAAATTGACTTTATTGCTATTTCAGTGCAGTGCACATTTTCAGAAGCAAAAACATTTTATATATTTATTTCAATTTGATTTGACTGTTTTTGAGTCCATTGCTGGTAATTTGGACTGAGTTACTGTCTTTTGTCAGTATTGTTTTCAGGTACAAAATCAAAATATAAGGTGATAATCTTGAGAAGGCTCTTTTTAATTTTAGGGGGCGGTCATTATTTATGGGGGAGGGGGGCTATGAATTTATGGGGGGGTCATGAAAAAGTGACACTACTTTGTACGGAGATGAGGAGATTATTGCCTCCTACAATGATGTGGCTTGGGGATATTCTGCAAAAATTTTCAGCCTCACTGCGCTTGGCAACAACATGTACCCCTAAAGTCTACTTTTCTAGCCAAAAATCAATGACATAGTGTATTATAAACTGTATGAAATGTGGTGGCCTGAATGTGGGTACCGCGTGCATTCGGGCCACCACATTTTCCATTTGGGCCAGTAACTTTTCAATTCCACTGGCCCAATAGGCCACCAGTGGTAAATGCTTAATGTCTAGGCCTGACACGCCTTGCTCTTGGAGTGATCTCTGTTGGTCGACCACTCCTGGGGAGGGTAACAATGATCTTGAATTTCCTCCATTTGTACACAATCTGTCTGACTGTGGATTGGTGGAGTCCAAACTCTTTAGAGATGGTTTTGTAACCTTTTCCAGCCTGATGAGCATCAACAACGCTTTTTCTGAGGTCCTCAGAAATCTCCTTTGTTCGTGCCATGATACACTTCCAACATGTGTTGTGAAGATCAGACTTTGATAGATCCCTGTTCTTTAAATAAAACAGGGTGCCCACTCACACCTGATTGTCATCCCATTGATTGAAAACACCTGACTCTAATTTCACCTTCAAATTAACTGCTAATCCTAGAGGTTCACATACTTTTGCCACTCACAGATATGTAATATTGGATCATTTTCCTCAATAAATAAATAAATGACCAAGTATAATATTTTTGTCTCATTTGTTTAACTGGGTTCTCTTTATCTACTTTTAGGACTTGTGTGAAAATCTGATGATGTTTTAGGTCGTATTTATGCAGAAATCTAGAAAATTCTTAAGGGTTCACAGACTTTCATGCACCACTGGAAGCATTGCACTGCTGCCACAGAATTGGATAATTGAAGGGGTACAGGTGTTCCTTTTAAATTGCCCAGTGAGTATACATATCCAGTGTGACTATAATAAAAATAATATTTAAATAGTGTCATGGTCCTCAGTGCCCTAATGACTGGTAAAGCTTTAAAAAAAAAAAAAAAATTTTGGTCAAAACATCTTCTGAAGCCCCAGCAGTTACACCAAGAGTAAATGGAGCACATCTGAGTCTGTCAGTCCATTCAGAGTTCCTCTTTAAGAAAGCCTGCCTGAGATGGCTGATTGGAAAAAAAGGGTGAAACAAGGAAATATCACTGCCTACGTGATGTGGCTAAAGGTCATCAGCTTCCCAAGCACCACTGGGGTTTGCATTAACATATCATTAGAGAGACATCTCTCCAAAAATAGATTTTCAATTATTTTATTTTTTTAAAAAGAACCTACTTGAAGATATTATAGATGTTGTTGCCAGATTTGAGGTGTTATGAAAACTGAGAATATCTGCCAAACATAAATTTCGAATTTATTCATCTGCATTGAACAGTTATGCAAAAATTAAATCAACTTTCACTCTGCCATGTGTTATTGTGTTGTTCCATCTCACTAAACAGGTTGGAACTGACAAGGATTGAAGATGTAGGGAAAAATAAAACCAGACATTTTCATTTTAAGCTGATTTGTTAAAAAAAAAATTTGCTTTGTAAAGACTGGCCTTGTTTTTGCCCTTCTTTCACAGGAGCTGCAGAGTATGAGCCATTATCACTAATGCGCACTTCAGCGAAAAACAAACAGAAAATCATGGATTCCGTAGCTTTAATTAACACACACTAAGACAGTCGAGGAACCCATTAAGTCCCATAAAATGGTTAATAAAAGGGCACTTCTGGAAGAATCCCTATCAGTATATCTTGAGTATATAAAAATCGCTTATGGTAATGAAGCACAAAGAACAACTCCATCCCCTTTTGAGGTTATTTGTTACTCTTTTTTCATTTGCTTCAATATTAATATGCAACGATTACAACACCGATGTTATATTCATGCACAATAACTAAGTGTAGAGTATAGCGGATCAGGACACTGTCAGTAATCCCGGTGTGAAAGAGCAGACTACAAACACTCAGGACTACAACTCCCATGATGCACAGCGCCCTCTGTCGCAAGCCTACTGAACTACATGCATTTCCTTAATCACCGCTTCTGCTTTTTAAAGTGCATATCCTGGACCAATTTCAGGGTTTTTTTATATGAAAGTATGTCCCTTTCCACACTCATCCAGAAGGGTAATTTTGCACAAGGCCATCTGTCTACAGCAGAAAAAAATAAAATAACAAAACACATCTGGAAAAATCCCAAGGGAGTCTGGAGCCAGATTTGTGACATCACCTGCGGAAGCGTCAGCAGGCTACGAGAGCTTGCACGGTTTCAGTGCACAGTCTGTGTAGACCAAGTTTAGCAGCTAGTGATTTTGCATTGAAATATGGAATTGTCACCTGAGCGCAATGTTACTTCACCTTTGGATGAAGAATATAATGAGATGTCAGAATTATTTCTTACCCTGGCAACAGTCAACTTGTGAATTGCCGATTTTCTTGGTCTTTTTCTTGGCTCTGCTTTGGTCCTCGGCTTCCAGGTGCCTCGCATGAAGCGCTCCCATTTCTCTCTCATTGTCCGGTCTTTTGGAAAATGATGAGTACTAATCCCATCAAGATTGGTGTTGCTACACCCTCCTACAATACATCTGTTAACCATTTTAATAAGTACGCGATAACGTTGAAGAAATTTGCAGAAAACCACCAGGTCGTTTTCTCATAAACAAACCAGCGCTGACATAGGATTCAGAAAGAGGCGTCCCGCACATGACGTCACGAAAATCAATGTTTCCCGGGAAATCCAAATGGCAAGTTTTTTCAGAGGCGGACCAATTCGCCTCAAATGGCCTGATTTCAACTGAATTTTTCTGGTATTGCGCAAGGTAAAAAAACTGCACAAAATGCAAAATGTGACAGATATTTGACCAAAGTTTAATATAAAATAGGAGAATTACATTGATCTTGCTCCTGAATTTACCCGTGATATGCACTTTAAGCCGCTCATTCACACCACTCCAGTGCGAAGTATTGTCCTGCCATTTCAGTACATACCGAGCCTTGTATTTTTTCTGACTGTCTCTAGCGTTTCCTGACCTTTTGCTATTTCCTCTCCGTTTTCACTCTTTGTCTTTTCCACGTCACGTTGCCCACCGATCGCCTGACCCTTGCTAGTTTACCGACACCGATTTCAGTCACACGTTTTGGCTTTGCCGACAGTCTGCTGATCTGCTCCCTCCATGCCTACATCAGTAAGTGCCTGCACTCTCGCAGACACAGCTGAAAATTTTTAATCATAAAATATTAGCTAGTACATACCATGAAGCTAAACCCAATATATGCTGTTAATTGAAAATGTCAGGCCAAAGCAAAAATTTAGCCCTGACAGAGGAACATTAGCTCTACAGGGTTGTATTACAATCAGGGTACAAAGTTTGTGTCACAGGGGTCCAAAATTCAAATTGATTCAAACTGGTTTTCAAAAAAAACTATCAAATCTGCACTTTTGGAAATTAATACACATATGAACATAGGCATGTGTAATAGTTTGTATTATAACAAGATTAAGTGTAGCTTTAAGCAGGGCTGGGAGAAACAAATGAAGTGATTCTCGGAGAGGACATTTATTTTTTTTTTTTGACAATTCAGAATCCACTACTTCCAATCCAGACTAGCAGGATTGACTTAAGTGCCCTTGAGCAAGGCACCTAACCCCCAACCGCTCCGGCAAGAGTGGTGGCGTACCTTGTGTCTGATTAGCCAAAGAAAAACTGATGATGTGATCATCAGTTCGGGCATTGAACCCGACCAACTGACTTCCATAGTGCTTTTAAATATAAGGCTGTAAGCTTTGTGTTAGTTGTCTCTAATATTTATGTCCCAATATCTTGACCACATTTTAGGATGAAAATAATCATTTTAGATATGTTATTTTATATTGAAAAATTAGCTGTCTCGGAGAGGACTTTTTTTTGACACAATTACATACTAATTTGATCAAAATAGTCTGAAAACTTACTGGCATTCAACATTAAAACTTAACTCTGTTTCCAATGATATGGAACCAAATATTTGTTTTATGGTATAAAGAATGATTTAAGTGCATCCCTTTTGGAGCTACCTGTGGTCAAAAAAGCACTTTTTCTAAATGACATGAGTAATTTTGCTAAATATGACATATATTGCCATATATTCACCAAAAATAACGTTATCACCAATTTTTTTTTGCACGGTAAATAGAGCTATCACAGGGCTACAATAAACAACCAAGTTTATTTAGTCAAGCCTTTTGATATTGAAGATAATAAGTGTTAAATGTGATTTTTAGCTTGCGTACCCTGATTGTAAAACAACCCTACATGGTTCTGTCACAGCTGTTGTGGATTTAAACAACATTGAACGTAGACGTTTGTGTCCAAAAACATGTTGATATAAACATCAGTGAAACGCTAACAAATGGGACAAGACTTATAATGTTGAAGTCAGGAAAATACCAACATATTAGCGTTAATCAAATAGAAATATGAAATAATTGGAATTGGCTACCAAGAAAAATAAATAAATAATTGAAACCAGAGTAACCTTACAAATTCCATAGGTTTATAAAATAGTGTTTAGTTTTAATGAAACTATAGATCATTATGAAAACTCTAATAGACAGATAGAAACATATAGCAGTGCAAAATAATGGATGTTGTGTCCTCACTTCATTATTTTCCCCGGTTTTGGCCAGCATCTCCTGCAGTGCCCGGACAGACAGGGACTGCTCCAACACAAAGTTACAGATGCACAGATCTGGAGGGACATACTGAGAGAGAGAGAGAGAGAGAGAGAGAGAGAGAGAGAGAGAGCAGTTAGTCACTGCTTCTTTAAAGATCAAAAAGTATCCATCAGGAAGCATTTCCAAAAAAAAAGTGCAGCTATTAGGATAATGTTTAATAAGTACAAACAAGAGGAAGCACCAGTGCACTTTGGAAACCATCAAAAATAATGGCAAGAAATTATGGAAAGTGCTGTAATTGACTACAAAAGCACATATACACACACACACACACACACATAAATATAATGTTTCGCTGAACAATAACCCAGATTCAGTAAGAAGAATCAAACAAATGTGTTACATGCTGACGTGGGATTCAGGGCACAAGTGTGTCAAATGTGTTTTATTGGACGTAACCCAGATATCACAGTCAGTATCCGAAGCATTGGTCAAAACACACAAGCAGGCAGGCTTAACACGGGATAATCCATAATCAACACACAAACAACAGGTGAGTGTCAGAACTGGGTGGTCTTGGAGAACCCTCTGTCCTGCATATTTTGTCCCATCTCTAACACACCCACTTCAGGTCCGGAAGGAGTGTTAATTAGCTGATAAAACTGGGTGTGTTGGGAGCACACTGTCAGAAATAGGGGTCCAGTAGGAGCCCATTTCTGTCCCTCAAGGTACAATGTACACTCGTACCCCCTAGGGCTCAATATTGGACCTCAGGGTAACTATTACCGCTTTTCCACTACCAACGCGGCTGAGTTGGGCTGAGCCGTGCCGTGTTGAGTTGGGCTGAGTCGAGCTGAGTGGGGCTGTTGGAGTTGCATTTCAACTACAACCGCGCTGAACCGTGCTGGCTGGAAGTGGGTGGACACATTGGGTGGAGTTAGCGAAAGTGGGTGGACGTCACGTGATGTCGTTAGGCGGCGCAAACAGTGACATCAGTGACCTTTTAAGCGGTAGTCTCACGACCCGGATAGTAAACAATAAACATGGAGGACATAGAGTCGTTAGTGTTGCTGGTCTTGGTGCTGTGGCTTGTTGTCACCGACAACGCCAGCAGATACTGGCAAGAGCGTATAGATGAGGCGAGGCGCATAAGGCTTCAGAAATTCTTGTAATTTGTAATTATTCTTCTTCCGGGTTTACGGTGTTTACAGATCCCAGCGTGCTCGCGGGGTGTGTGTGGGCGTGTGAGGACACTCCTCCTCACCAATCAGTGCACAGGGGAGTGTCTCCTCACGCCCCTAGCCCCACTCGGCTCGGTTTGGCTCGCTTCAGCCCCACTCCAAAACCGTGCGAGTTTTGGGTGCTAAGCAGGGCTGAAGCGAGCTGAGTCACGCCGCTCTGAGGTAGTCGAAACGCGAGCCGTGTCGGGCTGAAGTGAGCTGAAGCGAGCTGAAGTGAGCTGAAAAAGGGTAGTGGAAAAGGGCCATATGTGTACCTCTGTAGGGCCAAAAAGGTACTTGTGTTTCCAAGCAGTATATAAACAGGACAAATAAGTACCTTAGAGGGTCCTGCCCCAGTGACAAGTCACTGTACTCCTGAAGGTACAATAAAGTACTTTATTTTCTCAGAGTGCACGGAAAGTATCCAAAAGAAAAAAAAAAGTGAGGTACAACCCCAATTCCAAAAAAATTGGGACGCTGTGTAAACTGTAAATAAAAACAGAATGCAACGATTGACAAATCATGGAAACCCTATATTTCATTGAAAATAGTTCAAAGACAACATATCAAATGTTGAAACTGAGAAAACGTATTGTTTTTTGAAAAATATATGCTCATTTTGAATTTAGTGCCAGCAACAAATTTCAAAAAAGTTGGGACAGGGGCATGTTTACCACTGTGTCGCATGACCTCGAATTTTAACAACACTCTGTAAACATTTGGGAACTGAGGAGACCAATTGCTGCAGTTTTGAAAGAAAATTGTTGTCCCATTCTTCCCTGATATACAAGTTCAGTTGCTCAATAGTTGGGGGTCTCCTTTGTTCTATTCTGCGCTTCATAATGCACCAAGTCTTTTCAATGGGAGACAGGTCTGGACTGCAGGCAGGCCAGTTTAGCACCCGGACTCTTTTACTACGGAGCCATGCAGTTTTATTATGTGCAGAAAGCGGTTTGGCATTGTCTTGCTGAAAGAAGGAAGGCCTTCCCTGAAAAAGATTTTGTCTTGATGGCAGCATGTTGCACTGGAATGTGTATATATCATTCAGCATTAATGATGCCTTCCCAGATGTACAAGCTACCCATGTCATGTGCACTAATGCACCCTCATACCATCACAGATGCTGGCTTTTGAACTGTGCACTGATAACAAGCTGGATGGTCCCTCTCCTCTTTAGCCTGGAGGACGTGGTGTCCATGATTTCTAAAAAGAATTTCTACTTTTGATTCGTAAGACCTCGGGACAATTTTCCACTTTGCCTCAGTTCATTGTAAAAGAGTTCGGGCCCAGAGCAGGTGGCGGTGTTTCTGGATATTGTTTATATCTGGTTGTAATTTGCATTTGTGGATGCAGTAATGAGCTGTTTTCACAGACGATGGTTTTCTGAAGTGTTCCTGAGCCCATACAGTGATTTCCGCTACAGACACTGTTATTCTGAAATTGTTGCACTGTTTGCCCACGCAGTCTTTCACAGAGCGGTGAACCCCTCCCCATCTTTACTTCTGATCAGACTCCGCCTCTCTGTGATACTCTTTTTATACCCAATCATGTTACTGACCTGTTGTCAATTAACCTAATTAGTATTTTTTTTAGCATTACACAACTTTTTCAGTCTTTTGTTGCCCCGTCCCGACTTTTTTGAAATGTGTTGCTGACATCAAATTCCAAATGAGAATATATTTTTCAAAAAACAATAAAATCTCTCAGTTTCAACATTTGATATGTCGTCTTTGTACTATTTTCAATGAAATATAGGGTTTCCATGATTTACAAAATATCGCATTCTGTTTTTATTTACAGTTTACACAGCATCCCAACTTTTTTGGAATTGGGCTTCTATACCACTAAGCAGGACTGCAGGGTTACCAAGCTAACCTTATCTAAAACTCTAGCTTATCCATACCACAAAGGTGGCTATCTTTTCAACTGGATACATCACTATGGCAGCTGACTCTACATGGTTAGCGTGCTCCAGGGCAGGGTACAGTAAAGATAACCACATCGAGTGTGTAGAAAGTCCTCCTTTTGTCCAATCAGAGAGCTAGGACTTACAGTTATGTCACTTTTCAGGTGGAGCCTGCTGTTCATATTGTGAAAGGATCTCTATGGTGTAGAATTTTCAGGATGAGATAGAAATAGTGAATGTTTTCCAATTCTTACAGGGTTGATATACATTTTTATAAGTTTTTAAAAAATATATTAAATAGCAGGTTTAACAGAATATTGTCATTAACCTGTTGTGTTTTATAATGCAGTTTCTGTAAAGCTGTTTTTATGACAATGTTCATTGTTAAAAAAAAATATCCATCCATCCATTATCTGTAGCCGCTTATCAGGGTTGCAGGCAAGCTGGAGCCTATCCCAGTTGACTATGGGCGAGAGGCGGGGTACACCCTGGACAAGTTGCCAGGTCATCACAGGGCTGACACAGACAACCATTCACAATCACAACTACGGTCAATTTAGAGCCACCAATTAGCCTAACCTGCATGTCTTTGGACTGTGGGGGAAACCGGAGCACCCGGAGAAAACCCACACAGACACGGGGAGAACATGCAAACTCCACACAGAAAGGCCCTCGCCGGCCACGGGGCTCGAACCCAGAACTTTCCTGCTGTGAGGCGACAGTGCTAACCACTACACCACCGTGCCGCCTAAAAGAATTATACAAATAAAATTACATTGAAACAAACTGAATTATTAGGATTTCCCAGAGTAATCACTGTATTAAACTACATACACAACACTGTTAGAGCATTCCTGTGGGTGCATGAATTGACACTGAAAGGAAGTCCGTGCACAGTATCAGTGTTCGGATAAAAGGGTCTCAATTTATGCATTTCCTGAAACATCCAGTCGTAACAAAGTGAGCTTTAACAGAACACAATGGCAAAACACCTTTTTCCTCTGTTGCCTGACCTGTGATCAGTCTCTGACTACTGAGCATTAAGACAAAATTACTCGAGTCAGATCATGACTCATATTCTGAGGGATTCGACACTACATCACTTCTTCGAGCTTGCTCTGAATGCTGACGACCTTACTAAATGGTGCTGCTTTAAAAATATTTTCTTACAATGCTCCTGTGCATTGTGAATTGCAGATCAGTTTAATCAGCTGTTTGGAGACAGGGTACAACTGCAACAAGTACCTGATGACATGAGAACTTTTTAAAGAAATTTATTATCTATTTACAGAGAACTTAATACGAGTTCAGAATAGAAATGACCTTTGGGATTCTCAAGTCACACTTCAATTGTTTCAGACTCTGAAGTGGAGACCCAGCCAAAACATGCAGCATATACAGTACAGTATAACCAAGATTAGGAAAGAGAGACTGATTTGGCGCATCCTGTCACCGTGAATGCCATAACCAAGTGGCTGACATAGTGTACAGAAACATCTGTGCCGAGTATGGACTGGAAGGCCCAAGGTCAAAGTAGGACGCACCTCCAAAGGTGGTTGAAAATAACCAAGCTAAGATCCTGTGGGACTTCCAGATACAGACAGACAAACTGGTAATGGCTAACCAACCAGACATGGTAGTGGTGGACAAATGGGAGAACAAGGCTGTGGTGATGGATGTGGCAATACCAAGTGACAATAACATCAGGAAAAAGAAACTTAAGAAGCTTGAGAAGTCTCAAGGACTAAAAGAAGAGCTAGAAAAGATGTGGAAGATGAAGACAACAGTGGTCCCCGTGGTGATAGGAGCCTTCAGTGCAGTGACCCCCAAACTGGGAGAGTGGCTCCAACAGATCCCAGGAACAACATTCGAGATATCTGTCCAGAAAAGTGCAGTCCTAGGAACAGCTAAGATACTGCGCACAACCCTCAAACTCCCAGGCCTCTGGTAGAGGACCCGAGCTTGAGGGGAAAAATATCACTCAAAGGAGAGGCGAGTGGGGAATTTATACAGTATATATATATATATATATATATATATATATATATATATATATATATATGGGTCCGTCTCGGAAACTGGTCTCTCATTTGGACATTATGGTCAAAAAATAAATAAATGTTCTAATTTTACTATTTTTTTTGCATTTACCTAACACTCAATGTTTCTTTTGTCATGTTTAATAAGAATAAAGATAGTATCTTGCTTTATCTGGCCTCCACTGTGGAATTTTTTTTTATTACAATTCAAATGCTTTTGTAAAATTGATTTACATATAAAATAACTACATCATGAAGAATTAAAGCCCCTCCTTCACAGGTGAGTGAAAATATTGAATAAATTTCCTCTTTTTGATTGCTTGGGTTAAAAATGCCAAGTTATGATGACTGAAATGATTATTCACTTAAATATGAATAATAGGGGGGCGGCACGGTGGTGTAGTGGTTAGCGCTGTCGCCTCACAGCAAGAAGGTCCTGGGTTCGAGCCCCGGGGCCGGCGAGGGCCTTTCTGTGTGGAGTTTGCATGTTCTCCCCGTGTCTGCGTGGGTTTCCTCCGGGTGCTCCGGTTTCCCCCACAGTCCAAAGACATGCAGGTTAGGTTAACTGGTGACTCTAAATTGACCGTAGGTGTGAATGTGAGTGTGAATGGTTGTCTCTGTCTCTGTGTCAGCCCTGTGATGACCTGGCGACTTGTCCAGGGTGTACCCTGCCTTTCGCCCATAGTCAGCTGGGATAGGCTCCAGCTTGCCTGCGACCCTGTAGAAGGATAAAGCGGCTAGAGATAATGAGATGAGATG
This sequence comes from Neoarius graeffei, assembly GCF_027579695.1. NCBI lineage: Eukaryota > Metazoa > Chordata > Actinopteri > Siluriformes > Ariidae > Neoarius > Neoarius graeffei. The sequence continues at coordinate 42,715,812 of NC_083579.1, read as the reverse complement.
AGATGAGATGAATAATAGGATACATTTTGGGTATTTGATATGGCGAAATAGGACAATAGGACACAATGGAAAAATCAATAACACACCGGAAAGATGAGAATAACGGCGGTGGTAAAAGAACAGCGACTGTACTGGCTGAAGGTCACACGGGTCTCTGCTGCGGCGCGCGAGCATCGGGACATCACTACCGCACCGGACGGAGTGCGAGGCGGGGGCGGGGCAAAATGACTGGCCGTAGATTCTATCAAAAGTTCGATCTACAGTGGGGCAAAAAAGTATTTAGTCAGCCACCAATTGTGCAAGTTCTCCCACTTAAAAAGATCAGAGAGGCCTGTAATTTTCATCATAGGTACACTTCAACTATGAGAGACAGAATGGGGGGAAAGAATCCAGGAAACCACATTGTAGGATTTTTAATGAATTAATTGGTAAATTCCTCGGTAAAATAAGTATTTGGTCACCTACAAACAAGCAAGATTTCTGGCTCTCACAGACCTGTAACTTCTTTAAGAGGCTCCTCTGTCTTCCACTCGTTACCTGTATTAATGGCACCTGTTTGAACTCGTTATCAGTATAAAAGACACCTGTCCACAACCTCAAACAGTCACACTCCAAACTCCACTATGGCCAAGACCAAAGAGCTGTCAAAGGACACCAGAAACAAAAACTGTAGACCTGCGCCAGGCTGGGAAGACTGAATCTGCAATAGGTAAGCAGCTTGGTGTGAAGAATTCAACTGTAGGAACAATTATTAGAAAATGGAAGACATGCAAGACCACTGATAATCTCCCTCGATCTGGGGCTCCACGCAAGATCTCACCCCATGGGGTCAAAATGATCACAAGAACGGTGAGCAAAAATCCCAGAACCACACGGGGGGACCTAGTGAATGACCTGCAGAGAGCTGGGACCAAAGTAACAAAGGCTACCATCAGTAACACACTACGCCACCAGGGACTCAAATCCTGCAGTGCCAGACGTGTCCCCAGTACATGTCAGTACATGTCCAGGCCCGTCTGAAGTTTGCTAGAGAGCATTTGGATGATCCAGAAGAGGATTGGGAGAATGTCATATGGTCAGATGAAACCAAAATAGAACCTTTTGGTAAAAACTCAACTTGTCGTGTTTGGAGGAGAAAGAATGCTGAGTTGCATCCAAAGAACACCATACCTACTGTGAAGCATGGGGATGGAAACATCATGCTTTGGGGCTGTTTTTCTGCAAAGGGACCAGGACGACTGATCCATGTAAAGGAAAGAATGAATGGGGCCATGTATCGTGAGATTTTGAGTGAAAACCGCCTTCCATCAGCAAGGGCATTGAAGATGAAACGTGGCTGGGTCTTTCAGCATAACAATGATCCCAAACACACCGCCCGGGCAACGAAGGAGTGGCTTCGTAAGAAGCATTTCAAGGTCCTGGAGTGGCCTAGCCAGTCTCCAGATCTCAACCCCATAGAAAATCTTTGGAGGGAGTTGAAAGTCCGTGTTGCCCAGCGACAGCCCCAAAACATCACTGCTCTAGAGGAGATCTACATGGAGGAATGGGCCAAAATACCAGCAACAGTGTGTGAAAACCTTGTGAAGACTTACAGAAAACATTTGACCTCTGTCATTGCCAACAAAGGGTATATAATAAAGTATTGAGATGAACTTTTGTTATTGACCAAATACTTATTTTCCACCATAATTTGCAAATAAATTATTTAAAAATCAGACAATGTGATTTTCTGGATTTTTTTTTCCCATTTTGTCTCTCATAGTTGAAGTGTACCTATGATGAAAATTGCAGGCCTCTCTCATCTTTTTAAGTGGGAGAACTTGCACAATTGGTGACTGACTAAATACTTTTTTGCCCCACTGTAAATTGACCATGGTTGCAAAATATTGGCCAAAAATATGCAAACACTACGAAATATGAAAGTAAGATGAAAAAGAAACATTCCTTATACTGCAAGACTAAAACAAAATAAATCTGTCAAAACTCACCTTTTCAGTGATAACGTCCGAACAGATCACTCGCGTAACAGAAAGACCGCAAATGGAAGCACGATCAACTTCTAACTGTTGGAGTGGAAAATTCCATTCTACACATGCAAATTGTTAAAGGTCCCATGGCATGAAATTTTCACTTTCTGAGGTTTTTTAACGTTAAAATGAATTCCTCTGACCTTCTTAAGTCACCCCAGTGGCTAGAAATGTCATAATGTGTAAACCAAACTATGCCCACCCTTTGTCAACATTTGAGAATGGCGCGTCAAAATGGCGCGTTGATAGGCTCTTCCCTTTACTACGTCAGCAAGGGAGATGATCCCCATGCCCCCACTCTGGATTCCCACCCACTGTATGGATTGCCCGCCCAGCTCAAAAGTTGCCACCATAGATACGTCACTTCAATTTTGTAGTGAGGAGACCATAGAGGACACAACAACATGGCACCACCTAAGCAAGCGAAACATGGAAATTGCACTGTACAACACAGAAAGGAGTCTGTTTTTACTGCCGACGGGAGAGCCCCTGAAGACGCAGTGGCTTAATTTTATTTACTTCAATAATACGCCGTCGAGTCTACCTAAGACGGTGTATGTTTGTTGGAAGCATTTTCCTGATGAATGTTTCCACAGCTTGGGACAGTACAGGGCAGGTTTTGCACATCAACTGTCACTGAAGCCTGGGTCCGTACCAAGCATCCCTGCCGCATCAGCCACAAACACCGAACAAGTAAGTGTATAACTGTTAAGTCGTTTTGCCGTGTTTTAAAATCGATGCGTTAGCCTTGCAATGGCTACATTAGCTGTGCAGCTAACCGCTTCCTGCAGTTAGCCAGGTACTCTGCGCTACAAAACCAAAAAGCATGCAGCATGCTCTGTTAAACTGAGTTTAGTCTGGAAATTGACTAACTTATGAGCTTATGTTTGACTATTGCTCCGCAATGCATGTCTTCTGTTGGATAAGCGATATGTTGCTGTAGTTGCTGCTTCTATCCTCTTTGGTTATGGAGTGCGTGTTCAAGCCCAGGGTATTATACGTTCGTAAACTACCACTCCGAACACTCTCACTCTCTGTTCTCTGTGTCACGTTGAGTTTACGAAAGGAGTCCGAGGGAGAACGGGGTTTTGTCTTAGCAGCGTGGCTACAGGCGCTGATAGCAGCGAGTATGTGTGTGCACGCAAACACTATACTACTATGCCCGCAGCTTGGGCAAGCCCCTCCCCCCATGGCCCGCCCCCACCCTCTACCCTTCCCCGCCTCCTGCTTCTCATTAGCAAAACAATGCACTGGGAAAAGGGCTGAAATGGGGCTTTCTCCCAGGAGGCTATATCTACGTGCCGAGAGTTCATTTCGAGAAAGGCTGCGGATATAACATCCAGAAACCTCCATGAGCCCGTTTAAAGCATTAACAAACCACCATGCTATGGGTCCTTTAATGTGTGTCCTTCCCCGCACACAAATAACACGCTACGGTAAAAAATAGACGACAAATCATTTTATAGCTCAGAAATTCATACAAGACCAGCTACCATTGTAACATATTCTGTAAAAAACATATTCTATACCTAACTTTCAGCTTTCGTTTTAAAAAACAAAATCGCAGATTTATAACTAAATTTTTATATGGCGTAGTGATTTTAAGTTACTACTTTTGGTGAGGTAGTGACCTTGACTCTGAGGCTTTCCGTTTAGATCAAAACACACGATCGTATTGGTTTTGGGTATGCAGAAAATGGAGTTACAATGGTGATCAAATATTTTGCATGATGTTTTATTACGGTTATGATTATTCTGTGAGCACACCAATTCTTAGGTGTATAAAGTTCTCATCTCATTATCTCTAGCCGCTTTATCCTGTCCTACAGGGTCGCAGGCAAGCTGGAGCCTATCCCAGCTGACTATGGGCGAAAGGCGGGGTACACCCTGGACAAGTCGCCAGGTCATCACAGGGCTGACACATAGACACAGACAACCATTCACACTCACATTCACACCTACGGTCAATTTAGAGTCACCAGTTAGCCTAACCTGCATGTCTTTGGACTGTGGGGAAAACCGGAGCACCCGGAGGAAACCCACGCGGACACGGGGAGAACATGCAAACTCTGTGTATAAAATTACAACTTAAAATACAATTAGTAATACAGTGGTGCTTGAAAGTTTGTGAACCCTTTAGAATTTTCTATATTTCTGCATAAATATGACTTAAAATATCATCAGATTTTCACACAAGTCCTAAAAGTAGATAAAGAGAACCCAGTTAAACAAATGAGACAAAAATATTATACTTGGCCATTTATTTATTGAGGTAAATGATCTGATATTACATATCTGTGACTGGCAAAAGTATGTGAACCTTTGCTTTCAGTATCTGCTATAACCCCCTTGTGCAGCAATGACTGCAACTAAACGTTTCCGGTAACTGTTGATCAGTTCTGCAGACTGGCTTGTAGGAATTTTAGCCCATTCCTCCATACAGAACAGCTTCAGCTCTGGGATGTTGGTGGGTTTCCTCACATGAACTGCTCGCTTCAGGTCCTTCTACAACATTTTGATTAGATTAAGGTCAGGACTTTGATTTGGCCATTCCAAAACATAAACTTTATTCTTCTTTAAACATTCTTTGGTAGAATGACTTGTGTGCTTAGGGTTGTTGTCTTGTTGCATGACCCACCTTGTCTTGAGATTCAGTTCATGGACAGATGTCCTGACATTTTCCTTCAGAATTCGCTGGTATAATTCAGAACTCATTGTTCCATCAATGATTGCAGGCCATCCTGGCCCAGATGCAGCAAAACAGACCCAAACCATGATACTACCACCACCATGTTTCACAGATGGGATAAGGTTCTTATGCTGGAATGCAGTGTTTTCCTTTCTCCAAACATAACGCTTCTCATTTAAACCAAGAAGTTCTATTTTGGTCTCATCCATCCACAAAACATTTTTCCAATAACCTTCTGGCTTGTCCACATGATCTTTAGCAAACTAAACATGAGCAGCAATGTTCTTTTTGGAGAGCAGTGGCTTTCTCCTTGCAACCCTGCAATGCACACTATTGTTGTTCAGTGTTCTCCTGATGGTGGACTCATGAACATTAACATTAGCCAATGTGAGAGAGGCCTTCAGTTGCTTAGAAGTTACCCTGGGGTCCTTTGTGACCTCACTGACTGTTACACGCCTTGATCTTGGAGTGATCTTTGTTGGTCTACCACTCCTGGGGAGGGTAACAATGGTCTTGAATTTCCTCCAATTGTACACAATCTTTCTGACTGTGGATTGGTGGAGTCCAAACTCTTTAGAGATGGTTTTGTAACCTTTTCCAGCCTGATGAGCATCACCAACACTTTTTCTGAGGTCCTCAGAAATCTCCTTTGTTCGTGCCATGATACACTTCCACAAACATGTGTTGTGAAGATCAGACTTTGATAGATCCCTGTTCTTTAAATAAAACATGGTGCCCACTCACACCTGATTGTCATCCCAATGATTGAAAACACCTGACTCTAATTTCACCTTCAAATTAACTGCTAATCCTAGAGGTTCACATACTTTTGCCACTCACAGAAATGTAATATTGGATCATTTTCCTCAATAAATAAATGACCAAGTATAATATTTTTGTCTCATTTGTTTAACTGGGTTCTCTTTATTTACTTTTAGGACTTGTGTGAAAATCTGATGATGTTTGAGGTCATATTTATGCAGAAATATAGAAAATTCTAAAGGGTTCACAAACTTTCAAGCACCACTGTAACTGTAGACTTTTCAGTGGACTACAACCTTTTTAAGGGAATGCGACGTAGTCAACCATTTATCATGTCCCAGATCAACTGCCATTTTTCCACAAATTTGCAGAATTTTTGCCAAATTCTGAATATTCACATCAAAGATTTAGTTTTATCTGTATTATTTCTTTCATCATTTTATTTCAAATTAAAACTAACATTATTCAAAACCGTATAGTTTATTGACTGAGTATATTTAGTGGGGTACCCCCACAGTACCCAGTTTCTGATATTCTTCTTCCTTGCGTTAGTCCCACAGGGGTGCAGGGTCTGCAGCTTGGCTCAGCTGTCTCCACTTACTCCTGTCAAAGACATCCTCTGGTTTTGCTTTTGTGGACTTTAGGTCCTCCTTTATTGAGTCAGCCCATCTCTTTTTGGGTCTTCCACATGGCCACTTGCCTGGAATGTCCAGTGCTGTTGCAGATTTAGCCAGTGCTCCATCTGAGCTTCGCATGACATGACCATACCATCGGAGGTGCCACTCTCTCATTTTTGCAGTGATTGGAACCACCCGCATTTTCCTACGGACTTCTGTATTTTCCACATGGTCTAATAGAGAGTGTCCTTAAGACCAGCGTAGCATTTTCATCTCCATGGCATGTAGACTTTGCTCATGTTTTACAGTGACTGGCCAACATTCGCAGCCATATATTGCTACTGGGCATACCACAGTCTTATATACTTTAGCCTTCAAATTGGTCGGCATCCTGCTGTCACAAAGTACACCTGTTACCTTTCGCCATCTCAGCCAGGCTAGCCTGGGCCTGCCCATCCTAAGTGTGACGCAACACGAGGGCCTGTTGCGAGCTTAGTCTGGCAAGGCAAGCTATCTACAGCTCTTCCAAGCTCCCGAAAAATCGGGAGCCAATCAACTTTGAGCATCTCCAACGGCCCTGGGTAGAGGCGTGTTCAAGGCAGTGACGTAGTAGAACTGCGACCGGAAGCCATGGATTGTTTACAGAATCATGCTGTATTGAAAGCATTCAACGGGAAGTTCTCATTGAAAACAGAGCAAAGAGCAGCCCTGGAGGTATTTATTGAAAGGAAGGACGTTTTCACCTTGCTCCCGACCGGCTTCGGTAAGAGTTTAATCTACCAGTTAGCCCCGCTGGTAGCCAAATCAATGGGGCTCAGCGAGAATCCTATCGTCGCGTCACATACGTCAGAGGAAAGAGTGATGTGATTGGTTTAAGCTTCGTCACAGCCTTTTCTGGCTTCGACCAGCAGCAAACTGAGGCATTTCAGGGAGGCGGGTCAACTACGCGCTTTGGGAAACGGTTGGGCTTAATATCTTTGCCAGACTAAATGCTCGCAGAGCTTTGAAGTCACATTAGCCAGACTAAGCCAGGCAACATTTACACGGGCTTTGGCATCTTGGAGGGTATCTCCATCCTCACAAAAGACAGAACCCAGATATTTGAACTCGGTGACTTTGGGAAGATCCTGCCCATCGATGGTGATATCATAGTTTTTTTTTTTCTTTTGGTCTAAACCTCATCTCATTATCTCTAGCCGCTTATCCTGTTCTACAGGGTTGCAGGCAAGCTGGAGCCTATCCCAGCTGACTACGGGCGAAAGGCAGGGTACACCCTGGACAAGTCACCAGGTCATCACAGGGCTGACACATAGACGCAAACAACCATTCACACTCACATTCACACCTACGGTCAATTTAGAGTCACCAGTTAACCTAACCTGCATGTCTTTGGACTGTGGGAGAAACCGGAGCACACCCACGCGGACAACATACAAACTCCGCACAGAAAGGCCCTCGCCGGCCACAGGGCTCAAACCCGGACCTTCTTGCTGTGAGGCGACAGCGCTAACCACTACACCACCGTGCTGCCCTGGTCTAAACCTGATTTTAAAAAAAATAATTCTTTACTATTTAACCCTTCATTCAATAGCTACTGTAAAACTAATTAATTAGAAAGCTATGGAGTTAAAATAGACTTGGATTAAACCTGAATTTTTTGTGTGTGTGTGTGTGTGTGGGGGGGGGGGGGGGGTGCTAATACATTTATTCATCTTCCTTAAGCATTTTATCTTGACAGGGTCACAAGATTCCAAGCCTTACTCCAGGACTAATGACTGTGAGATAAGGACACACCTAGATGGGACACCAGTCCATCACAGCCCACCATGAACACACACATTCACACACTTTCACACCTACATGCATTTTAGAGTCGCCAGGGAGGACACATACATAAACTTCACACGGACAGTTCAGGATTGCACCAGGGACCCGACAGATGTGTGAGATGGCAACCCTATCCACTGTGCTCCTATCTTTCACTAGGACGGGATTTAAAAAAAATAAAAAAAATATTAAAAATCTGCTATTTACATCTAAAATTCTTGTCATTAACCCCTTGGCTGCCACCCATAATTAATTGTAATGTGCCAGGCATATAGGACAAAAATAGGTCAAAATTGGGATATTTTGATAATCTTTCTCTAACTTGTTCAGAACTTTATATTTTTAATATAAAAATACCGTACCCCAGGGCACGGTGCTGGCCCCTCTTCTCTTCACCCTGTACACTGCGGACTTCTGCTACAACTTGGAGCTGTGTCACATTCAGAAGTTCGCCGATGACACAGCCATCGTGGGGTGTATCAGGGACGACAGAGAGGAGGAGTATAGGAGCCTGGTGAGGGACTTTGCCGTTTGGTGCAACAGGAACCATCTGCAGCTCAACACCTCGAAGACCACGGAACTGGTCATTGACTTTGGGAGGTCCAGACCAAGGTCACGACCAGTTCTGATCGAGGGAGTCGAGGTGGAGGCTATGGATTCCTACAAGTACCTCGGGCTGTGGCTGGACAGCAAGCTGGACTGGACTTGCAACACCAACCACCTGTACAGGAAGGGACAGAGCAGGCTGTACTTCCTGAGGAGGCTGCGGTCCTTTAACATCTGCAGGAAACTCCTGTGGATGTTCTATCAGTCTGTGGTCGCCAGTGTCCTGTTTTACACCGTGGTGTGCTGGGGGGGCAGCACATCCAAGAAGGACACATCCAGACTGGACAAACTGATCAGGCAGGCAGGCTCTGTGGTCGGCATGAAGCTGGACTCTCTGGTGACGGTGGCAGAGAAGAGGTCTATGGACAAAATACTGAACATCATGGACGATGCCAGTCACCCTCTGCACACTGTCATCAGCAACCAGAGGAGCCTGTTCAGTGACAGAATGCTCCTTCCCAAGTGCAGGACGAACAGACTTAAAAACTCCTTTGTCCCTCACGCCATCAGACTGTACAACTCCTCTCTGGGGGGGAGGAGGGGTAACAGGAGGACAGAGGACAGGAAGGAGCAGTAGCCTAGCCTAACAATAAGCAATACTAGACAATGTGCAATATAATGTGCAATACCTCTTCCGTTGGCCCTTCTCCCCCTTCCCCATATCTTATTCTTATTATTTTTTATATTTGTATGTGCAAATACCTAATTTAATTTAATTTATCTAGAAGTTTTTCTCTATTTCTATTCTCTGTTTATCCTGTAATGATGCTACTGGAATTTTAATTTCCCTGAGGGAACCCGCCCAAAAGGATCAATAAAGTTCTATCTAATCTACTCTAATTTGTATAGAAAAATCACAAAAAAACACTGTTGTAGAGTAAAAATAACTTTAGTATTCAAAAACAACTTCAGAAACATCCAAAAAAAAAAAAAAACAAGACAACGGGTCTTGTCAATGAGAACCTGTCCATAAACATGAATTACTAGTACTTGAAAACACAATGTACACCAAGTAACTGGGTACCATTTTTATGATGGTCTTTGGTATGATCCGACTGCGAATAGAACTTGCGATCTCCCGATTGAGAGGCAGACACGCGAACCATTAGGCCAACTCGTGTTAAAGTGCCACTGTGAAGTGAAAGTAATGTGCCATGTAAGGTAGATAAAAGGAGGAGTTTATGACGAGTAGCGTACGTCATAAGGCACAACGGTAAAAGATTTCATGACGTACGTGACTCGTCCAAGAGCACTGAAGGGGTTAAGGCTTGAAATATCAATTCTGAAAATGTCTGCCTTAAATATCCGACTATGGTTATATTGTCTATGCTTAACGGAACCTATTCGCTTACTTAATTTAAATTTTACTCCGAATCAATCCAAATGATTTCGAATGTTTTCGCCATGTACTTTAAACAGAACCAAGAAGAGCATCTTTACCTTTACGCTATTTCCATCTTTATGTCTGGGCAATATACACTCATTGTCCACATTAATAGGAACACCTGTTCATTTATGAAGTTCCCCAATCAGCCAGTCATGTGGCAGCATCACAATGCATAAAATCATCAGACGTCAGATCATGGCTGATTGGATAACTACATAAATCAGCAGGTGGTACAGCACATATTCTGATTAAAGTGGACATTGATTGTAGGTAACACAGCAATTCAGAAACTGTTGTGTTAAATTTCAGCTGTGAGCTCATCCTGTAAGATATCTCGATATATGACTGTAGCAGTGCCTGGGGCAGTTTTATATATCGAACTTTAAATGTTACTTATATTGCTGGGTGTCCATTAATAATGCCTGTTAGTCCAAAACTACGTGATCTACGCTCAGGAACTCCTGCCATAAATAAAAAAGGTCAAGTAATCACTAAGTGACTCGGCAGGTGGATACAGACAGGAGAAGAGTCTGAAAGAAAATGAGAGAGAAAATTTGGCATGAGAGCTAAAGAGGCCAACGCAGCAGGCTGACAGTTTGAGGTAAGGCATGAGCCATGAACCTGCAGTAACATAAATGGAGCACAAATAACAGTGTCCTCTTTCTCCAGTAGTAATGTTGCTTTGAATACACTGGAATATGATGCTATCAACATCTTGTTTCAAAACTTTCCATCCCATTTAACTGCTTCGAAATTTTTTTTCAGTTATTCTAAACATACAGAGACAAAATAATGCAATAACATGGGGTAAGAAACCAGGATATTATATTACATTACATTACATGGCATTTAGCAGATGTTCTTATCCAGAGCGAAATACAACAAGTGCAAAAGTCAGGTACACAAAGTGCTGAACTTCTGGACAAGAAAGTTCTCATGCCAACTGAACAAGTGACAGAATAACACTTAGTGTAATATTCTGTTGAAGTACTAATACTGAGCAAACAACCCAAATGACAAAGCACAACCATCTATCCATAACCACTTACCCTGTGCAGGGTCACAGGCAAGCTGGAGCCTATCCCAGCTGACTATGGGTGAGAGGTGGCGTACACCCTGGACAAGTCGCCAGGTCATCGCAGGACTGATACATAGACACAAACAACCACTCACACTCACAATCAATTTAGAGCCACCAATTAGCCTAATCCGCATGTCTTTGGACTGTGGATGAAACCGGAGGAAACCCACGCAGACACAGGGAGAACATGCAAACTCCACACAGAAAGGCCCTCGCCAGCCGCTGGGCTCAAACCCAGAACCTTATTGCTGTGAGACGACAGTGCTAACCACTACACCACCGTGTCACCCAAGTGCAACTAGAGAAAATAAAATTCCAATGTCTAACTCCAGGCTAGACAGTACACAGCCCGGGTTGGTCTAAACAATACGCAGTTACACAGTAGGCAGGGAAGCAGGGGAGAGGTACAGCCTGAAGAGGTGTGTGATACAAGTATATTGTCATGCTCTGCCCCGGACATCCACTCCGGAGATTACGGATCTCTCACGCCAGCGCCGATCCGGATCCGAGACAGGAATTCCTTCTACCCTGAACTTACTTCCTGGTTTTCACTGCTGCTTATTTAAAGGCCATTCTCAGACTCTGTTTTTGCCAGAACGTTTCGTTTGCTCCTCTAGCCATTTCTGTGCCGTTCTTGCTTCTCATGGTTTTTTCTCTCTAGTTACTTATCTTGTTCATGGTTTTTGCACTAAGGGTTTTTTCTGGTTCATGGTATTTTGCACTAAGGGTTTTTTCTTGTTCATGCTTTTTTACACTAGCGTTTTTGTCTTTGCCCGTCTCGTGTTTTTGTCAAGTTGTTTGTCTTTTTGCCCTGACTATTTTTCCCATTTGTTTACTGTCCTGTTTGTTTACCTTTTTGCCATGCCCTTTCTTCTCTAGATTAAATCATCTTATTGATTGGATTACTGTCTGTGTTCTGCTTTTGGATCCTAATTCCACCACACCTCCACCAACCCTAACAGTACGTTCTGGCCAACATGGATCCAGCGGAACTCGCCCATCTGAGAATGGCCATCCAGCAGCAAGGGACTCTCCTCGGGACCCACCAACAAGACCTACGACAAATTACCCAGAACCTCGCCACCCTGTCCAACCGTCTCACCACGCAGATGCAGTGCTGTCTAGCCATGCCTACCCCTGCTCAGCTGTCTCCTACTTCAGCTCCTGCCACCGCCTTTCTCCACGAACCGAGACTTCCAGCACCTCAGCCCTACAATGGAGAACCAGGTACTTGCAAATCGTTTTTGTCTCAATGTTCATTGATTCTAGAACTGCAACCTCTGGCCTTCCCCACAGAATGCTCCCGGATAGCATATACAATAATGCTCCTCACCGGCAAGGCCAGAGAGTGGGGAACTGCAGTCTGGGATGCCAATGCACCCTTTTGTACCAGTTTCAAGGATTTCTCCGAGGAGATGAGGCGAACTTTCGACCACTCTCTGTCTGGCTGGGAGGCGGCCAGAGAGCTCATGGAGCTGCGGCAGGGGTCCCGGTCTACCTCGGATTACGCCATCGAGTTCCGGACGTTGGCGGCTTTGTGCGGTTGGAACGAGAATGCCCAGATCGACGTGTTCCTGCACAGCTTGTCTGACGCCATCAAGGATGAGTTGGTATCGCGGGAACTGCCGTCAAACCTCCCCAGCCTAATGGACCTCGCCAACCGCATCGATGCTCGGATCCAGCAACGGAGGAGAGAGAAGAACCGCCCCAGATTCACCCCCTCTCCACCTCCTGCCGTGTCCGTCGAGCCCATGCAGGTAGACCGGGTTCGGGTGTCAGCGGAGGAACGACATCGCCGGCGGAGCACAGGGGCCTGCTTCTACTGCGGTCAGCTGGGACACATGTGCCAAGCCTGCCCGCTAAAAGGACGAGGCCACCAGTGAATCAAGGGGCCCTGGTGGGCAACGCTCAGAACCAGTCCCCTGCTAATCGTCCGTTACTTCCTGTCATCATTATCCATGACATCCAGCATCACCACCTCCAGGCCCTCGTCGACTCAGGGGCAGACAGGAACCTGATCCGCTCTGCCACTGCCAAGTGTCTGGGAATCCCGCTACTTGCTCTTGACGTCCCTCTCACTGTCCTGACACTCAGTGGCACCGGCTTGACCAGCATCACCCACCTTACCACCCTGCTCACCCTAAGGATATCCAGTAACCATTCAGAAACCATCCAGCTTCACATCATGAACAACCCCCACGTACCCATCGTCCTAGGATTACCATGGTTAATGCAGCACAACCCCCACCTTAACTGGGCTGATAACACCATCCTAGGCTGGAGCCAGTCCTGCCTAGCTTCCTGTCTGAACTCCGCTCTGCCTCCCGCCAAACCACCACAGCCTTCAGCCAGCGAGTTCCCCGACCTCTCTCACGTGCCTTTGGAATATCTGGATCTCAAACTTGTTTTCAGCAAGACCCGAGCAGCGTCCCTCCCTCCTCACAGACCCTATGGACTGTGGTATCAACCTCCTACCCAGGACAGCACCACCCAAAGGACGACTCTACTCTCTCTCTCCTGTCGAAAGGCAAGCCATGGAGAAGTACATCTCCGAATCTTTGGCAGCTGGGATCATCCATCCTTCCTCTTCCCCAGCAGGGGTGGGATTCTTCTTCATGAAAAAGGACAAGTCACTCCGCCCCTGCATTGACTATCAGGGTCTCAACGCCATCACGGTCAAGAACCGCTACCCACTACCGCTCATGACCACAGCCTTTGAACTAGTCCAGGGAGCCAAGGTATTCACCAAGCTAGATCTATGCAATGCATACCATCTCATCAGGATCAGGGAGGGGGACAAGTGGAAGACGGCCTTTAACACCACCACTGGTCACTACGAGTACCTCGTGGTCCCTTTTGGCCTGCCCAATGAGCCTGCAGTCTTCCAGGCACTCGTTAACGATGTCTTAAGGGACTTCCTAAACATCTTCATTTTCGTGTAGCTGGATGACATCCTGATCTTCTCCCGCTCCCTGGAGGAACATTGGGTTCACGTCCAGCAGGTCCTCCAGTGCCTGCGAGAGAGCAAGTGGTTTGTCAAGGTGGAAAAGAGCGAATTTCACCAGAGCTCTATCTCATTTCTGGGATTCATCATCTCCCTGGCAAGGATCCAGATGGACCCCCTCAAGCTCGAGGCAGTTGCCGATTGGTCCAACCCATCTTAAAGACGAGAGCTCCAGTGCTTCCTAGGATTTGCCAACTTCTACAGGCGCTTCATTCGCAACTTCAGCACGGTGGCCAGACCTCTTTCAGCCCTGACCTCAACCAAGACCCAATTCAAGTGGGGGGAGGAAGCAGAGAAAACCTTTTCCATGCTCAAACAGAGGTTTACCACAGCACCCATTCTCACCATGCCCGATCCTACCAAGCAGTTTACTGTCGAGGTCGACGCTTCCGAGTCAAGGGTCGGAGCTATACTATCCCAGAGGGCCAGTGACGACAAGGTCTACCCATGCTCCTTCTTCTCCTGCCGGCTATCCCCAGCTGAACGGAATTACGACATCGGCGATCGAGAACTACTGGCTGTTAAACTAGCCTTGGAGGAGTGGAGGCACTGGCTCGAGGGGTCGGAGCTCCCCTTCAGGCCTAGAAATTCATATATTTTTTCACCAGCCAGCCGGACTAGTTACCTTCCAAAGTAACTAGCCAAACAGAAAATCAACTAGCCAAAATTTGTTCATGTATGAATTTTACTTCTGTCAAAAATAACACAAAAGAGAGTAGTTACCATTGTTCATGACTAATGTTCATTTATTTCAAGACCCGAGTATTTTGATACTGTTGTTAAATACATAAATGAGAACAACACAGAGCACCATAATATAATATCAACAAATAATAATATATTGGAAAACTTGGCAACTTGGTGTATGAGTATTGAAAACAAATATACTTACTATCATGACTATAGCACCCAAAATATGTCCAACATGCTTTCTGTATTTAACCATTTATGAGAGAGAAAGCATTAGGAGCTTCATATTGACTAGGAATCAACTTGAAAAAAATTAATTATTCCATAAAAATCATATCGCAGCCAAGGCCTACCCTGCTCCCACATTTGCTTATAAGTCCTTTGTCGTTTCTCCTTCTCGTACACTTTATTGGCGGCCTTTTTCTCCTCTTCAGACTGAGGTCGCTTTGTCCCCGTCTCTGGCGGTTTCTGTACACCTTTCAGAAAATTCCACATCGCAACGTAGCTTTGGCAGATGTAGATGTAAACAACAACAAAAACACGTGTTTAAATGGGTGATAATGTGGCCACATCTATTGAATTTGATAACGTGATTACCGCGATTGTGGCAGGATAGCCACAGCAGCAGAGAAGACGGAGGAGACCAAATAGTTTTCAACAAAAAGGCTTCGTTTATTTTTTTCTTTCTTTTTCCCTTTTTTTTACAAATGTGCAAATATTTACAATGACAAGCGTGCATTAAAAAATATACAAAAACTGTACAAAACAAAAATAAACAAGCATAAATAGCCAGGCTAAGTCCTCAGACCCTGAACTACTATCAAGAGCAACTTCAATTAACAAGACACGTTCACTTCACCACCAACCCTCACCTACTGAGGCTCTTGGGCCCAATATAGAGCATTGCTAACTGTAGCCCCACCCACTGGATAGCCCCACTGCCAAAAATAATCAATTAACTAAACAACAACATAATTATTACCAAATAAAAAATCAAATAAGAAAACATATAACACAAAAATACATAACTGACATGCACAAAAATACCTTATTGAACCCTCCAAATGGCTTTTAAGTCATTACCCCTAAAACACCCCCATCACAATGGGCTGCCCCACAAAGACCCCGGGAAACCCCTCTATTCCCCCCAGTGGAACAGTCCATCTGTTTCCCCAAACAAGACACGGAAGTTCATTTTGAATGCCAGTAAGTGAATTGCTACCAGAGTTGTAATAACAAAAGTTTTAACCAATAAATTAAGTTTTTAACAGCCAGTGTGAATTATTTTACTTTTTGATACTAGACAAAGATGATACAGATGAAGAATGAAAATGACTATGTTTTAAGCAAATATTTTGAATGAGTCAGATGCACAAACAATAGCCATCTAGAAGTGCCGGTAGGCCTTTCCCTGCACTCTAAACACTAAGTTTGGCCCTGCATAATTAATCTATGGCAAATGGTGATTAATGACAACATGAAAGAGATCTTAAACAGTACATATGGTGGTGGCAATGAGAATAGCGACAGGACAGGACAGCAGTGATTTTAAAAATGCCGGCAAATGGCTGTCTGCGCGCTGCGCGCTATGTCAGCATCACGGCCCAGCCCATGACAGCGATATTCAATGAGATGTGTTATATGCATGTGCAGTAGTGAAAAAAAACGACAGCCTGACTCGTACACGATATGATTCGGAATTCTTCGGTATTTTCCGTCCTGCCGATAAACACATCAATTAACACAGACACGGCACACGCTTAATATGTGGCGGCTTTAGTTGACAGTGTGTCTGAATCTTCGCTTCATATATATATTTTATTTTCAACTAGCCAGCCGGGCTAGCTAGTGACAGGAATTACCTGCCAAATGACAAATTAAGTGGCCTCAGGCGACCGGACCACCGCGAATTTTGAGCCCTGCCCTTCCTAGTCTGGACCGACCATAAGAATCTGGAATACCTCAAGTCCGCCAAACGCCTGAATTCCCGTCAAACCCGTTGGTCTCTCTTCTTCTCCCGGTTCAACTTCACGCTCTCCTACCGCCCAGGCTCCAAGAATGGCAAACCTGATGCCCTGTCCAGAATGTTCTCTTCCCACCAAGAGGAATCCAAGCTGCCCGAGACCATCCTTCCTCCACGCTGCCTGGTGGGAGCTGCCATTCTAGAGATTGAGATGCTCATGCAAAAAGCCCTGGAGCAGGACCCCGGTGAAGGTAACTCCAACAACACTCCTCCTAACCATCTGTTTGTTCCGTCCTGTGCACACCCAGGTGCTGCAATGGGGTCATGGCTCCAAGCTGGCCTGTCATCCGGGAGCCGCCCGAACCCTGGCACTCAAGAGGACGTCCAGGAGTTCGTGGCAGCCTGCGACACAAGCTCCCGGAACAAGACAGCCAATTGACCCCCTGCCGGCTTGCTAAGACCCCTCCCGACTCCATATCGACCTTGGTCTCACATCGCCCTGGACTTCGTCACTGGACTCCCCAACTCAGGTGGCGACACATGCATCCTCACCGTCATTGACCGTTTCTCCAAGACTGTCCATTTCATTCCTCTGCCCAAGCTCCCCTCAGCCAAAGAAACTGCAGAATTACTCATCCACCACGTCTTCCGCCTCCATGAACTACCCACTGACATCGTTTCTGACCGGGGCCCTCAGTTCACTGCACAGTTCTGGAAGGCCTTCTGCAAACTCATCGGGACCACCTGTAGTCTCACCTCAGGCTTATACCCACAGACCAATGGCCAGGCAGAACGGGTGAACCAGGCTTTGGAGGTTGCACTCAGGTGCATGGCGTCCAGGGATGCCAGTTCTTGGAGTAAGTACCTACCCTGGATCGAGTACACTCATAACACTCTTCCTTCACCTGCCACAGGTCTCTCACCCTTCCAGTGCTCCCTAGGTTACCAACCACCTCTCTTCCCCAACCAAGAGAAGGAGGTCGCCGTACCCTCAGCCCAGACCTCCATACACCGCTGCAGGAGGACGTGGGCATTGACCCGGAGAAAACTAATTCGCTCCGCCCTAGCATCCAAGAGGCAGGCCGACAAACACCGCTCTAAGGCGCCCACTTACCGGGTGGGGCAATGAGTCATGCTCTCCACATGCCATCTGCCACTCAGAACCGTCTCATGCAAGCTGGCTCCCAGGTACCTAGGACCCTTCCTCATCAAAAAGGTAATCAACCCTTGGGGGCGTCGTGGCTCAGGTGGTTAGGGCGCCATGCCATGGGTGCGGGCGACCCGGGTTCGATTCCGGCCCGAGGTCATTTCCCGGTCCCTTCCCGTCTCTCTCTCTCCCGCTCATTTCCTGTCTCTGCACTGTCCTATCCAATAAAGGTGCAAAAAGCCCAAAAAAATATCTTTAAAAAAAAAAAAAAAAAAAAAAAAGGTAATCAACCCATGTTCCGTCAGACTGGCACTACCACTCACCATGCGACACATCCACCCCACGTTCCATGTGTCACAGCTTAAACCTCTGGTCTCTAGTTCTTTGCTCCCACCCTCCAAACTCCCTCCTCCTCCCAGGCTCATCGATGGCGGCGAGGCCTACACGGTCAAGAAACTGCTGAAGGTGCGGCGGCGAGGCAGAGGACTCCAGTACCTGGTGGACTGGGAAGGTCACAGTCCCGAGGAGAGAAGTTGGGTCCCGGCCAGGTTCATCTTGGACTCAACCCTCATCTCTGACTTCCACCGGCAACACCCTGACGCTCTTCCTAAAGCGCCTGGAGGCGCTCGTTGAAGGGGGGGGAGGGGTGTACTGTCATGCTCCGCCCCGGACATCCACTCCGGAGATTACAGATCTCTCACGCCAGCGCCGATCCGGATCCGGGACAGGAATTCCTTCTACCCTGAACTTACTTCCTGGTTTTCACTGCTGCTTATTTAAAGGCCATTCTCAGACTCTGTTTTTGCCAGAATGTTTCGTTTGCTACTCTACCCGTTTCTGTGCTGCTCTTGCTTCTCATGGTTTTTCTCTCTAGTTACTTATCTTGTTCATGGTTTTTTGCACTAAGGGTTTTTTCTTGTTCATGTTATTTTACACTAGCGTTTTTGTCTTTGCCTGTCTCGTGTTTTTGTCAAGTTGTTTGTCTCTTTTTGCCCTGACTATTTTTGCCATTTGTTTATTGTCCTGTTTGTTTACCTTTTTGCCACGCTCTTTCTTCTCTAGATTAAATCATCTTATTGATTGTATTACTGTCTGTGTTCTGCTTTTGGATCCTAATTCCACCACACCTCCACCAACCCTAACATATATACTCAGCATATTGTTTATTTGAGTAAATCTAATAATTATAACCACAGTCCAAAGCAGGAGTCAGAAACAACAAAGGGTAATTCTTAAAGAAATAAAAAAAGGTCTTAACCAGGAAGGATACCAGAAACAGCAAGAAACACAAAAGACAAAGGCAAATGCACTCAGTTACATGAAATCAAAAAATAATAGCACTGTAAATAAACTGAGGGGTTTTTTTTTTTACATTAACAAGGATAATATAGATATGTTTGTAACCCAAAAAAATGTATTTGAACCAAATTACTTTCATTATACTTTACAGTGTACATATACAGTGGCATGCAAAAGTTTGGGCACCCTTACTGAAAATGTGTTACTGTGAATAATTAAGTGAGCAGAAGATGAACTGATCACCAAAAGGCATAAAGGTAAAGATGACACATTTTTCAGCATTTTCTGCAAGACTTGTGTATTATTTTTGTTTTGTACAATTGGAGAGTGAAAAAAGAAAAGGAACACCATGCGAAAGTTTGGGCACCCCAATACATTTGAGTTCTCAGGTAACTTTTACCAAGGTTCCAGACTTTAATTAGCTTATTGAGCTGTGGCTTGTTCAAATTCTTCGTTAGGAAAGGTCAGATGATGCAGATTTCAAAGCTGTATAAATTCTCTGACTCCTCAAACTTGTCCCTAAAATCAACAGCCATGGGCTCCTCTAAGCAACTCCCTCGCATTCTGAATAATAAAATAATTGATGCTCACAAAGCAGGAGAAGGCTACAAGAACATAGCAAAGTGTTTTCAAGTAGCTGTTTCCTCAGATTGTAATGTTATTAAGAAATGGCAGTTAACAGAAACAGTGGAGATCAAGGTGAGGTCTGGAAGATGAAGAAAACTTTCTGAAAGAACTGCTCGTTGGATTGCTAGAAAGGCAAATAAAAAAAACCTGTTTGACTGCAAGAGACCTTCAGAAAGATTTAGCAGACCTTGGAATGGTGGTGCACTGTTCTACTATGCAGCAACACCTAAACAAAATATGACCTTCATGGGAGAGTCATCAGAAGAAAACCTTTCCTGCGTCCTAGTCCATTTGCAAAATTTAGCATCTGAAGTTTGCAAATGAACATCTAAATAAGTCTGATGCATTTTGGAAACAAGTCCTGTGGACTGATGAATATCAAAATAGAACTTTTTGGCCACAATGTGCAAAGCACGGGCGATTGCTCTAAGACAACGAGGGAGGCTCAGCCTCCTCTAAAAATGACGAACATCATGTAGGATGAATTGCGCTAGGCTTATGTTATAGCCGACCTTATAACATTGCTATTTCAGATCCAGAATCATAGAAATATATGTGCTCAACCCAACTACAGTGCGAAATCATTCCATTATAACTTTCCCCAGTTCGCCTAATGTGTGCGTGAGTTTTTCCCCCTCGTGACAACACGATGCAGCCCAGCCTCAGTGGATTGGGAACTATGTGCTTGTCAATCTCAAAATGCAAGACGGTTATTGGACAAATACTGCGAAAACGCCCGCCCATGGAGTCTCACGGACTCCCAGCCTCAGTGGACTTCAATGGCATTTGGGAGCTCTGCGCTTTTCAATCTCAAAATGCAAGACAGTTATTGAACAAATACTGCGAAAATGCCCACCCACGGACTCCGAGCCTCACAGTGGGAGGGACATGGCAGTTTCCGCGAGGTGAAAGCGGCCGGATATTTTCTTTGATTGACAGCTCGTTTCAAATATAGACAGGCAGCGATGAATTTCAGTTCAGTCTCATGCAGATTCGCAAGTGCTGTGGTGTATTGTAAGAGATCGGCTTACATTTCGATTTCATTCATTACATACGGTTTCTACCAGCTTTTTTAGTTTGTATATATTTTCATTGTAAATAAAGTGTAAATATAGTGTTGTCAAGTTTGCTATCTTAGTTCCAGAAATTTCATTTATTTGAGTGACTGAACTTGAATTTGAGGGGGCTAGTCAGCTAGCAAGAAAGCTGCGCACGGATGCCAAGCATTGCTGATTTAATTTTGGCGAAGCCATTTGCCAGTCTTCCTTTTGAGGAAAAAATTAAAATTAAAGAGCAGGGTAGACCAACGCCTCAAATTGACTTGGTGAAAAAGGTAGGGAATAATACTCATTCCTTTCAGCTCTCCTGGTACGAGAAAGTGAATTGGCTAACAGCAAGTGACCCACATCAACAACAGTAAATAGGCTACTTTAGTAATATTATGTCATGGATGGACCAAAAATATAGAATCTATTTAAAATGTTGATGCTGAGTATATTATATTGGAATATATATTTCTCTGGATATGAATTAAACACAGCTACAATTTGGAAAACATTTTTAAACAAAAACACAGCCAAGAACATTTCACACTACAGACCTGGATTAAAAGTGAAGGGTTATCAAAATTGTCAATAAAACATTTCTCAGTCAAAATAAGTAAAATATAGGGAAAGTGTCATTGAATGAAATGTGTGGCACCCAGCTCTATGTTTGGCTCCCCAAGGTCAGTGCTTGTGCCTATTCCAGAACACTCTGCTGTTACTGCTGAGGTTCCTGACAAAGAGCTGCTTTCAATAATGATAAATTTTTAAACAACATGCCACAATTTTAAAATATAAAATGTTAAAATATACCCCCCCCCCAACACCACCATCGTGTATATTGGACAGTAGGCTAATGGGCCAAAAGAACCTGTTATTTCACAGTTTGTGACCCTGCCAACAATCAGCCAAATCAGAGGCAAGAGTATGGGCAAAATTGATGTGTTTTTTCTTTTTTCTTTTAAAATCTGGAAATATCGTAACCGACCAGCCTCCCCTGTTTGAAAGACTACCAGCCGCCACTGGTGCAAAGGTATGTTTGGAGAAAAAGGGGTGCCAAATTCCAGGAAGAGAACACCTCTCCAACTCTGAAGCATGGGTGTGGATCAATCATGCTTTGGGGTTGTGTTGCAGCCAGTGGTACAGGGCACATTTCATTGGTCGAGGGAAGCATGGATTCGAATAAATACCAGCAAATTCTGGAAGCAAACATCACACCATCTGTAAAAAAGTTGAAGTTAAAAAGAGGATGGGTCCTACAATAAGACGATGATCCAAAACACACCTCAAAATCTACAATGGAATACCTCAAAAGGCACAAGCTGAAGGTTTTGCCCGGGCCCTCACAGTCCCCTGACCTAAACATCATTGAAAATCTGTGGGTAGATCTCAAAAGAGCAGTGCATGCAAGACAGCCCAAGAAACTTGTAGAACTGGAAGCCTTTTGCAAGGACGAATGCGCCAAAATCCCCCAGGGAAGAACTGAAAGATTATTAGCTGGCTACAAAAAGTGTTTACAAGCTGTGATACTTGCCAAAGGGGGTGTTACTAGGTACTAACCATGCAGGGTGCCCAAACTTTTGCTTCGGGCCCTTTTCCTTTTTGTCATTTTGAAAATGTAAAAGATGAAAATAAAAAATTGTTTTTGCTTAAAATATTAAGGGAATGAGTCATCTTTAACTTTATGCCTTTTGGAGATCATTTCATCTTCAACTTGCTTAACTGTTCACAGTAACAGCAATTTTGACCAGGGGTGCCCAAACTTTTGCATACCACTGTAGCCATAGTTAATCACAACTTATTTATGTTGCTTACTATACAGTACAAGAAATACATAATTTACACAGCATGTGCTCATGAAAGCCAAATCCTACACTGTCATGCCATGAGTGTCCCGAGGAGCCTCTTATAATCGTATTCAGAGTTGGTTACTTATGTTGACACCTTAAATCCAAATGTGATTTCAATACTTGCACAAGAAAAGGATGGCCTATTTTCAATATATTAAAATTAGCCAGGATTTTGTATGCATAGAGCTCTCAGGACAGGGATTTTTCAGCTGTATCAGTCTGCCATGGCTCACTGTATAGAAAATGCAGACTGATAAAGCAGAGTTTTCCTCTTTGATGTTAAATACAATGCAATTTACCATATGGGAATAAAAAAAACAAATTAATCAATTAATCTTCATTATATTTCAATAATATGAGCTGGCGCTGGGCGGCACAGTGGTGTAGTGGTTAGCACTGTCGCCTCACAGCAGGAAAGTTCCGGGTTCGAGCCCAGCAGCCAGTGAGGGCCTTTCTGTGCAGAGTTTGCATGTTCTCCCCGTGTCCGCGTGGGTTTCCTCCGGGTGCTCCGGTTTCCCCCACAGTCCAAAGACATGCAGGTTAGGTTAACTGGTGACTCTAAATTGACCGTAGGTGTGAATGTGAGTGTGAATGGTTGTTTGTCTCTGTGTCAGCCCTGCAATGACCTGGTGACTTGTCCAGGGTGTACCCCACCTCTCGCCCCATAGTCAGCTGGGATAGGCTCCAGCTTGCCTGCAACCCTGTAGGACAGGATAAATGGCTACAGATAATGAATGGATGGGGCTGGCGCTGAGTGGTCTATCAGATATATTCCATTCAGCTAGTATGATATTGAACAAGTTGAAGACGAGTTCAATATCATGCTAGCTGAATGGAATATATCTGATATACCATGAAAAAAAGCCAGCTAATATTATTATTATTATTATTATTATTATTATTATTATTATACATACACATTCCTTTTGGGTGTTTAACGCATTTTCTCTTTCAAAATTCTCTCAAAATCTTCCGTATTTAATGAAGCAAACCTGGCGGCCACGTCCGTTTGCAAATTATCAGTCACTCACAAGCACAGAAATTTTACGTCTCCGACGTGTGACATCATGTTGTCTTGACAACCATGCAATATCATAAACCATATTCAATGCTCATTCTCCATTGGGTAGAGTGACGTAATACACGTAGGATAAGCAAAATGCTAACAATATTGCATGCTATCGAACCAAATGAATGAAACCCGCTAGAAGGGAATAGAACACGTTTTTATTCCATTGAAAAAGTGTCCTGTATGTATTATAATATAATATAATATAATATAATATAATATAATATAATATAATATAATATAATATAATATAATATAATATAATATAGCAGAGCTCCATACTTAAGAGAATATGGTAATGCATCGACATGATTTTTGATGGCTTTTGCGACTGTATGACATCTGTATGTACGAACGATGAACATGTACCACCACAAGGAACCCAAGTGCAAGGCAATGTATCTCAAACGCTTTACCACCGGACAACAAAATTTGTATCTTTATTTACATAAGATAGATGGGTTTTTATCCAGCGCTTAGTTTTAATTTGCTCTTTAAAAAAAATAAAATGGGATTATTTACCAACACATTTTACAGAAAATATTCACGACAATTTCATATAAACTTAGTTAAAACAGTTTTATTAGTCCACTAGGTTGTTGAATAGTTGACAGTTTGTGTCATGTAAGAGGTGATGTAAATGCAGGAAGAGTTTTACTAAAGGCACGCTAGCAAACTGATCCAAAACGTAGACAAAGGCAGAGTCGAAAAACAGGCAGTGGTCGAGTGAGACACAGACAGGATATCAGAAGTAATACAATACCCAAAATCCAAAAACATAAACTGGGTCAAAACCAGAAAAGCAACACAAAATACAAGGCTTTCGCAAAGTCTGTGTGTTACTGAGAGACCTTATAGGTATACGCTGTGATTGATCTCTAATCAGGAACAGCTGCATGGTAATTAGTCCTAATGGCATGTGCATGTTTTGCCATCTGGGGGTGCGCGCTCCAAGCACCAACGCATGTGGACATGAAGGACGTAACCAGTAAATGTTTGACATCTCAAGTTTGATATTCGATTGTAACTATATCGTAATGATGATATTTAGGTGAGCAAAAATATAGGAATGGATAGCTTTAAAGTAAATAACATGTAATATTTAGTTGCATATCACCTTCTTGCGCGGCACGGTGGTGTAGTGGTTAGCGCTGTCGCCTCACAGCAAGAAGGTCCTGGGTTCGAGCCCCGGGGCCGGCGAGGGCCTTTCTGTGTGGAGTTTGCATGTTCTCCCCGTGTCCGCGTGGGTTTCCTCCGGGTGCTCCGGTTTCCCCCACAGTCCAAAGACATGCAGGTTAGGTTAACTGGTGACTCTAAATTGACCGTAGGTGTGAATGTGAGTGTGAATGGTTGTCTGTGTCTATGTGTCAGCCCTGTGATGACCTGGCGACTTGTCCAGGGTGTACCCCGCCTTTCGCCCGTAGTCAGCTGGGATAGGCTCCAGCTTGCCTGCGACCCTGTAGAAGGATAAAGCGGCTAGAGATAATGTGATGTGTGTGTGATCACCTTCTTGCATAAGCATAGAGTGAAAATGAGCATGAATGGTTGTTCATCTCTGTGTTAGCCCTGCCCTAGGCTGTACCCCTTTGCTTTTAGTGAGTCTCTTATACCCCTTTTCCACCAAAGCAGTTCCAGGGCTGGTTCGGGGCCAGTGCTTAGTTTGGAACCGGGTTTTCTGTTTCCACTGACAAAGAACTGGCTCTGGGGCCAGAAAAACCGGTTCCAGGCTAGCACCAACTCTTTGCTGGGCCAGAGGAAAGAACCACTTACATCAACGGGGGGGCGGAGTTGTTAAGACCAACAACAATAGCAAGACTGCGAAAGGTCGCCATTTTTAAGCGACGAGAAGCAGCAGCTGTACAAACGCAAAGTCATCCATTATTGTTGTTGTTGTTGCTGCTTCTTCTTCTCCGTGTTGTTGTTGCTTCGATGTTTGCGCCAAGGTTTATGCAAACGCAGTGACGTAACTGACGTATACAGCCACGTAACTGACGTATACAGCGACGTAATGACGTGGCTCCCCTTAGCACCCCGAGCTATGGAAAAGCAAACTGGTTCTCAGCTGGCTCACAAGTTGAACGAGTTGTGAACCAGCACTGGCCCCGAACCAGCCCTGAAACTGATTTGGTGGAAAAGGGGTATTATTAAAAGAAACTGCTGCAAATGTGATTTGTCAAGCTGGATAAGAATATTTGCCCCACAGTTCATGTTGGCATAGGGTAAGATGATAGACCATACAATCCCAATTAGACCAATGCAGAGGTGGACAAAGTACCCAACTTCATTACTTAAGGTAAGTCAAAGTACAGATCCCGCTGGTCAAATGTTACTCCGATACAAGTGAAAGTTGTCCAGTCAAATTTTTACTTAAGTTAAAGTATTGAAGTACTTGCTTTTAAAAATACTTAAGTATTAAAAGTACATTTTCTGTCAACACATTGTTGTATTATTGCCACAACGCTTACAAAACCTAACACCGATACCAAAGACAGAAATGTGAATTCACAAAATGAACGCATGCTGTGCATCATGGTGGTTTAACGTTAAGCTAGCTAGTCAGTGAAACTCCACCTGACATGCTAGCAAATGCTTTTCAAACTCAAAATCATATTGGGTAGCTAACACTACTAGAAAAGAAAGATTTCTACATTCTGTTTATTTGGCAAGATTATGCTAAAACATATTTCTGAAAGCACTTCAGATAAGTTAACATTATTCATGTTAGTGTAACTCCGTTTTTACATGCTAACTAACAGCGTCCAAGTTAACTAGCTATGTGTTATCATTAGTCGCGGACAAGGCGATGGCAGCTTGGTGGGCAAATCCATAAAGTCATTTGACTAGCCAGACTGCATAGGTATTGCAATGTTATCATTAGCTCTAAAAGCACAGACAACTTCGTTGCAAGGTTTCTCTTGGAATAAAATGTTTACAGACCTCAATATGCTTCTGCAGGTTGGATGGCGAGTTTTGTAAGCTGTGATGTGGTTCGTTTTCGGCAAGCAAAGCAAACATTTAAAACGAAATTAATCTTTAATCCTTTCAGAAAACTAAAACATGGGTTCTAGGTATGGCCATGAGCGTGTGCATTCTCCAGAAGAACTGCCTCCTTCCATTCTGCCATCAACTGATCGTGTTAAATAATGCTGCTGAGAAATCACTGAACTTGATTTTGTACAGACTATGGACCCTAGTGATGACTGATCGGCTGTCTCAGTGTCGCCTGCGAAAAAAATGACCACGTTTTAGAAAAGAAAAGGAAAAAACTTCCACTTTCAAAGCAGCTTCATAGTAACGAGTAACAAGGATCTTGACAGAAATGTAGTGAAGTAAAAAGTGCGATATTTGCCTTTCAAATGTAGTGAAGTTAAAGTCATAAGTTTCCAAAAAAAATAATACTCAAGTAAAGTACAGATACTCAGAAAGTGTATTTAAGTACAGCACTCAAATAAATGCACTTCATTACTGTCCACCTCTGGACCAATGCTACTTAGCTACCATTAAAAATTGGTGTTAGATATCTACATTCATCAATTTCTTGATGAGCTGACCTTCTGAATTTCCAGATGATTTGACCTTATCGTTAGCAAGTGACATGGAAAATGTAACTGCAGAACTAAACATTTTGGCATATCCACAAGTGCCATGTGTTGTGAAGTTGCACAAGTACTTTTCAAAGTAGAGAGAGCACTTGGCTGGAAAACCGACTGGAAACCTCTCAGTGATGGACTAAGAAGACACTAAAAGTTATATCTTTGGCATTATTTGTTTGATTGATTTAGCATATATAAGTTAAAGGTAGTGGTGTAGTGGTTAGCGCTGTCGCCTCACAGCAAGAAGGTTCTGGGTTCGAGCCCCGTGGCCGGCGAGGGCCTTTCTGTGCGGAGTTTGCATGTTCTCCCCGTGTCCACGTGGGTTTCCTCCGGGTGCTCCGGTTTCCCCCACAGTCCAAAGACATGCAGGTTAGGTTAACTGGTGACTCTAAATTGACCGTAGGTGTGAATGTGAGTGTGAATGGTTGTCTGTGTCTATGTGTCAGCCCTGTGATGACCTGGCGACTTGTCCAGGGTGTACCCTGCCTTTCGCCCGTAGTCAGCTGGGATAGGCTCCAGCTTGTCTGCGACCCTGTAGAACAGGATAAAGCGGCTAGAGATAATGAGATGAGAAGTTGAAGGTACTGACTGCAAAGTTATCTGATATTTATTTATTTTTTATTTTTTTATTTTTATGAATGGCATTTTCCTATGTAGGGCGACGGTGGTGTAGTGGTTAGCGCTGTCGCCTCACAGCAAGAAGGTCCTGGGTTCGAGCCCCAGGGCCGGCGAGGGCCTTTCTGTGTGGAGTTTGCATGTTCTCCCCGTGTCCACGTGGGTTTCCTCCGGGTGCTCCGGTTTCCCCCACAGTCCAAAGACATGCAGGTTAGGTTAACTGGTGACTCTAAATTGACCGTAGGTGTGAATGTGAGTGTGAATGGTTGTCTGTGTCTATGTGTCAGCCCTGTGATGACCTGGCGACTTGTCCAGGGTGTACCCCGCCTTTCGCCCATAGTCAGCTGGGATAGGCTCCAGCTTGCCTGCGACCCTGTAGAAGGATAAAGCGGCTAGAGATAATGAGATGAGATGAGATTTTCCTATGTCTCACAAGAACAATACCATGCGGACGAGATGTGATCATTTTGAGGTACTAAGGGTCGCTTTCCTCCGTTCTGGGACCGTTTTCCTCCCGCTTGAGGTAAACGGTACAGCCCTACGGAAACAGCCGAATGCAAGGAGCTTTAACTAATTAACATAACTATGGAACCGCGTCACACGAAGATGGCGACGCGTGGAAAACATCGTGACTCTGCATCGACCTTGGAGAGTTTTGAGTCGCAGGGATGTAATCTGTGGTTGGCATTCGTGAATAGAGCCATGAAACAAAACATGAAAATATCTTTTCTCTGTTACTGCTTTTGTGTTGTCGTTTCTTTCTCTGTAACATCAAAACATTAGGTGTATAACTCCGTACTCGCTACCGTGGAGCTAGAATGATTTAGTTATCTGTCCAGAAAAATGATGTCATCGAACCTTGCTCTATCTTGCAGTTCCATTCACTCGGCAGGCTTTCTGTTTCTTTTCAGCTGGTTTTTAGCTGGTAAGAGAGCCGAGTCCGCCATGTTTGCCCATGCCGACTTGTTTTGGTTAAAAGTAGCTCAAACATGCCCCACGGTGGTCACATGATATTGTTGCTTACTTCCTTCAGCAATCTCCGGAATCATAAAATGTGGAACGCATTTTATCTCAGTAAAACATTTACACAGAGGATACACGGTGTGTGCAACAGCGAAACATCTTGAAACTCCAACAGCAATAGACATAGAACATTTTTGCCCAGAATTCAACTTTGCAATCAGCACCTTTAAAATGTGCCATTGTCATATACTGGTTTGAGTGTAATTGTACAATATTCCATTCCTTATATCAGAGTCAGGCTAACCCAGACCCTTTTCTGGCTGTTTTCACACCCTTTAAAGCATGTTTATGAAATTTAAAAAAGTTTCACTGAAACCTCTGCCACTCAGGTGGGGTTTACATTAGACCGTATCAGCGGATCATCAGATTGACGTTTTTAAAACGATTAGTGTGCACACAGCAACGCCAATACACGATTCGCGTGCACACAGCAACGCCAATACACGGATATGCTCGGCTCCGCAGGCATCCTGCGCTCCAAATCACTCCGCCCTGAACAGCGAGTGCCCTTTGGAGGGTGCGCACTCCGGCCCTGCGCAGCTCACAGAGCGCGCGAGTGGAGCGCACAAGGGATTTGGGACTGAGCCGCTGTGTGTGTGATCTCAGTGCATGTCGGGCATGCGCGTCACTTACCACTTGCAAGTGGAAGGATGGCAAGCCTAAAGACAATCATAACTACACAATGGGCAGTATTTGCATCAGTATTTGCAGTATTTTCATACTTTTATACTCTTTAATGAAAGGTGATACAAGGCGGAAGTCCGCGCCGTTTTTCAGCAGTCGCGTCACATGACCAACGCCAGCGAATCAGGAAGGTGGATGTCACAGTGACGTTGTCCAATGACGACGCCAGCTAGAGCTCAGCACAGCGTATCCGCGTATCGGCGTATTCTCAATGTTTACACAGCACCGGACCAGACACGATCTAGATTGAATACGTGAACCCTGGCGGATTCCCGTTTCCCGGCGTTTCCAGGCGTTTTAATGTAAACGGACAGTGCATCCGCGAAGAAAATGAGACAGATACGGTCTAATGTAAACTTGGCCTCAGTAGCCACCATCCCTGTCTATTCTAATAGTCCATGTGTTTACTTCACTGCAGTGAACATGTTTTAAAAGGAAGATTTACTATTACTACACTGTTCATCCTCATTTTAGTCTGAAATACAGACCAGATGATAATATGTTTATCTGACAAAGCAAACACTTTCCCTGTGTCCAAAATCGCTCACTCGTTCACTACTCCCTACTCACTATAGAGGGAATTACTATATAGAGGACTGTATAGTTAGCAAATCCTGGCTTGACAACATAAAGGAGTGGTCCGGACAAGCCCCCAACATACTGCTGCGATTGGCGGAAGACAGAGAACATTGGAGGTCACTGATTGCCCTCTCCAGCATGGCACCCCTACGATGTCAGTCAAGGGATTAAGTAAGTAAGTAAGTAATCGTGAGCTCATTGGTAAAATGAAAAAACCCTTTCGGACACTAGTCCTTCACGCTGGTATTTACATCATTACCGTCGCACAATTAAAACGTGCCAGATCAGTCGGCTGGTGGGTTTTCAAAACAATAAATGCATGCATGTATTTTTGCAATAAATACATATTATACTGAGCACATTTCCCACATTAATAAATACACAGTACTTTGTGTCTGCTGCATCTTTCAGTTCTTTTAAATCAAGGCTGAATACTTTCTTCTTTGCGGCTGCATTTTATTAAATCAGGAGACTTTTAATTTGATTTCTTTCAGCGCGACCGCAATGCATGATGGGCTATATTGCTTGGTTAGTGACAGTCGGATGTACACTACTTTTCGTGATGCATTGTGGGATACTTTGAGTGCACTATATAGGGTGTAAATAATCCTCACTAAGGTTCGGACAGTACTACACAATGGCGTCCCCACTATATAGTGCCCTAAATAGCGCCAGACACAGGGCATGAGACATCAATCACTGCACAGAATTACATAACTCTGTGATGTCAACAGACTTGGGAATATAATAACGTCAGGCTAACAATGCCGTGGCCACAAGAGACAGTCACCAAACACAAGTGAATTATCTGTATTATCGAGCAGCTGAAACCACCTGAAATGCTCCATAACTGATTGCTCAAAATGTTATGTTTCCTGTATGCTTACAGACTTTATTTATTGGCTTATTATATGAACTGATTTGATCGAAGCAACACTCTAGGAACCAGAAGCTCAACCCCATGGCAGTGAATCTGAATTGGTCACATGAAAGCCGTGAGCTGGTGACTGCCCCTTTTGGGATACATTTCTTTTGCTTTGGCTTTTTACTTCTACCAAGTTGTTGGAGAAGGTTATGGTTTTGCCTCCGTTTGTTTGTTCAACTTTCCCCAACATAACTCAAAAAGAACTGAACAGATTGTGATGAAACTTTGAGGAAAGATGGGCCAAGGAACAATTGAGTAGATTTTGATGCAAATCTGGATACGTATGTGGATCCAGGATTTTTTTTTTGTCTGTTCCCAATGTAACTCAAAAAATAGCAAACGGATTTTGATGAAATCTGGTGTACAGCTTTAGTATTATCCTAGGTTCAAATGATTTGATTTCGATATGGATAATATATGGCTTGGCGGAGGTACGCACTCTACCGAGTACCCGTCTAGCTTTTTTACTTTTGGAAAGTGAGCTGAAAGGCAGTGTGGGAAAAATAAAAGTGAGCTCGGAGCTCAGCTGAAATTCCATCTGCCTCTCGAGTGTTCTTTCACACACATACTGTACACACCGGGTTCTACACTCAACTTCAAGTATTTAACCATTATAAGTTATTCAGTAATTAC
Source organism: Neoarius graeffei (assembly GCF_027579695.1). Taxonomy (NCBI): domain Eukaryota; kingdom Metazoa; phylum Chordata; class Actinopteri; order Siluriformes; family Ariidae; genus Neoarius; species Neoarius graeffei. The sequence continues at coordinate 42,684,072 of NC_083579.1, read as the reverse complement.
AGTTTAGTAGTTGTAGTTCAATGACTCTGGAAATGCCAGTAAGTCTTGGAGGTTGAAGGAAATAAAATACAAACTTAAATGAGCCAGTCTTTGGCTTAAGAGTAATGCATTTGGGCACTGATATCCCCAGTGGCCCTGAAGAGCTCAGTGACCATTTTCAGCATTTTAGCAACCTTAGTATACTAGGTCAGGGGCTAAGAATAATATCAAGCTGAATCCTGTTATAGACATATTACTTTAAGGGATTGGTGAAAAGGTAGGTCTTTGGTCTACATTTGAAAACGTTCAGTGACTGAGCTGTAGAAGGTAATTCTATCACCTGGGTGCCAGTGCAGAGAAGAATCTTGACATATATCTTCGTTGTACCTTGAGGGATGGTGTGATAAATGCCTTTAGGTTGATGGGGGCTGGTCCCTGTTTGGCTTTGCATGAAAACAATCATTCAGATATGGGAAGCTACAGGAAGCCACAGTGATGTGGAGGAATTGGGGACATTGAAGACAAGTCATGCAGCTACATTCTGGATCAGTTGCAAGGGTCAGAATACATGCATGAGAAGAACTGCCTGGAGTGAATTCTAGTAGTATGATCTCAAAATGGCTGGATCCTCCTTATGGTGTTAAGGTAAGCCTGCATGACCAACTGAGGTTAGCAATGTCAGGACAGAAAGACAGTTGGCTGGTGGCTGGGTTCTCCTGATGTTATTGTTAAGGGTAAACCTGCATGACCAAGTCAGGTTAGCAATGTAAGGACAAAAGGACAGTGGATTGTCCAGAACTACTCCAATGTTGCCTAGGGTGCCAGATATTGTGATCCTAAAGTTGTCCAGGGATATCATGATATGGGGTGCATATAGCAGGGATATACAGCAGTTCAGTCTTGCTGGGATTCCGTTTCAGCTGATGACCTGCCATCCATGATCAGGTGTCTGTCAAACATTCAGAATCACAAGTGTCTGAGATAGGAAAGGAGAGGATGAGTTGGGTGTCATCTGCATAACTGAGATATGCGAAACCATGTGAGGATAATACCTCACTGGGAGAGCTGGTATAGAAGGAGAACAAAAGAAGACCATGCACTGACCTTTATGGAGTGTCTGTGGATTCCCTTTATGTTACCTGATATTACTGTCTCTCCAGTAGGAAGCCAATCACTGCCATGCTGGGCAACTGGTTTCAAGATTCTTGAGGATTAACAGAAGAGTCTCGTGATTGGTTGCTGAAAGGTCAAGTAGGATGAGGACCAAAGAGAGTCTGCTGATCGAGCAGCAGAAAGCTTCTGAGTAATGGCCACAAGTGTGTGCCACTTTGAAGCCAAACTGGCTAGGATCTTGGGTAAGATTTAGTGACTAGTATTTTAGAAAGAAAATCGAGAAATGATAGTGGTTGGTAGTTGCTGATAAAGTACCCAGTGTGGGCTTTTTCAGGATGGGCATAACCCTTGATGTCTTGAAGGCGGCTGGCACATGACCAGATGTCATGGAGTCCTTTACGATGGAAGTAATGAAGGTGGAAAGCTCTTTCGGCATGCTCTGGAACAATGTGCAGGTGATGGGTTGCAGTGGGCATCAGAGAAAAATGTGCTGAGATAGGAATGTAAGATGAATTGTTGGAATAGGAGTAAGTTGGAAATGTTGGCAAATGTTGTCAATCGTCTCATAAAAAAGTTGGCAAAGTGATCAGCAGTTAGAGAGGATGGCGAAGATGGAAGGAGAGGGCTAAGAAATGAAGAAAAATGTTATGGAACCAGGTTTCCCTTGTAGAAAGATTTCTTAACATCAGTGACATAAAAGGAGAACTTGGATAAACAGGAGCACTATGAGACAAGATCGGTATCAAGTTGAGATTTCCTCCAATTTCTCTCAACTGCTCTTAATTCTGACCAATTGCTGCGTAAAACATCTAACAGCCAAGGAGCACGGCAAAAAGCCTCAGTGCTGTCACACTTAAATTGGCAATAGAGCTCCAATGTAATTCAAAATGGTTTACAGAAGTTGTTCACAGTACATAAAATCTCATTCAGATTCTTGAGAATAGCACATGGAAGACAAGTGGAAGTGGAATATAGTACAATTAGGGGCACTGCAAATATTTAATGAAGCTACATGAATGCTTTTGGTGCTGAGAGCTGGTGGTGGTTTCCATAGTCAACATGTCCATCCATTCTGCCACTTTTTTTTTTACCCCTCACAAAATTTTATCATGGGTTCATTCATAATGTCTGCATAAGAAAGGAAAAAGATGATGTTAGCAGAAAGAAACTACAATGGGAAGACTCTGAAGATGTTGGTGGTTATGTTGAGCTTTGAAGAGTTCAGACACTGGTTGGAGGGAGCCCATATATATACCTTCTCTCTGTTCCCAAGAACCAAGTAATAGAGGAATATATTCACTGATCCCTGAAACCTCGAATAGGGGCTTTTCACAGACGTCACAGATTTTTGTTTTTCACACAGCGTCTGCCATATTGAAACATAAAGAATCAGAGCTGCAACAGTTAATAATGAAAATCGAGATGACTGCAGTCAGTACAATCTCTTTGAAAGGATTAAAAATTGAGATTATACCAGCAGATCATATTACATCCAAAAGCTGAAACATGCAGGCATCACAGATCCATATAATTTACCCACAAATTATTTTGTTTATTATTTATTCTGCCCACTGCTCTGGGTTTGTGCGTGTGTTCACTGCTTCGGATGGATTAAATTCAGAGGAGAAAATTCGCCGTGTTTGAGTGTCAAAAGTCAAAGTCCTTCCCACGCCTTACAGTACCTGGTATTCCTAGGCAGTCTCCCACTCAAGTACTAACCAGGCCCAACCTGTATGTGGCGCATCGGGCGGCGCCGATCTCCGTTTCCATAGCCCTCGGCCTCTCGCCTATTACATAGCTAGGGTTACAGTGGGGGGCTAGTCCTCTGGTAACCACGAGAGTTTAACTCCCCATGCACATCTGTATTGCAACGTGCCTTGCCAGATGGCGGTAGGTACCATTTTTATGATGGTCTTTGGTATGACCCAACCGTGAATAGAACTCACGATCTCCCGATCGAGAGGCGGACACACTACCACTAGGCCACTAGTCGGTCGTGTTTGAGTGTACATGTGACAAACAAAGGCTTCTTCTTCTCAATTTACCCACAAATGTATTTATTCCACTTGAAATGTGTACAGCAAACCAGCTACCAGATTTAGGACACTACGACATCCTGAACTATTTAGGATTTAGGATTTCTAAATACACCGGAGACGCTAAAGGCAGACAAAAGTCCAGATGCCTACCAATATTCTGAGGCAGGAATGTGATGAGAAATTCCTAATAAAGAAAAATACCTTATTATGACAAAGGTAAGCTCAATCACAGACTTCTAACAGTAATAAACAAGCCGGGGCATAGATATAGAATATTTTATGGTGTTTAGCCTCGTGGACATTATCAATACATAATAAATCTGCTGCTAGTCTCGCCAAGCATTAGGTCTAATAAAATATATCACGTCCAAAATGAAAATAGCTAAAGTCATACCTCTGTATCAACATCATTGGCAATAATAGAGACAATAGAAGAAATCACAAATGCTATAGATCGCAAGCAATATGCTATTGGAGTATTTGTTGATTTAAAAAAAGCTTTTGACACAATCAACCATGAAATATTAATCAAGAAACTGGAAAGATATGGTATCAGGGGAATAGTGCTGGATTGGGTGAAAAGTTATTTAAGTGGGAGACAGCAGTTTGTGAAATTGGGTGATTGTGTTTCTTCATGATTGGACATTGCTTGTGGGGTCCCCCAGGGGTCTGTGTTGGGCCCTAAGTTTTTCATTTTGTACATTAATGATATATGTAAAGTCACTAAGGTATTGCATTTTGTGTTGTTTGCTGATGACACAAATATTTTCTATTCTGGGGATAACTTACAAAAATTACAGAAGGACATCACTATAGAAATGAACAAACTAAAAAAATGGTTTGACGGAAACAGGTTATCACTAAATCTGAGCAAGACAAAAATAATGTTATTTGGTAATTGTACACTGAATACACAGGTACTAATGAAAATAGATGGAGTTGAAATAGAAAGAGTTCACGAAATTAAATTTTTGGGGGTAACCATAGATGACAGAATCAATTGGAAATCACATATCAAACATGTACAAACTAAAGTCTCAAGAAGCATTGCAATAGAAAACGAGGCAAAAAAGGTTTTGGATCAGAAATCACTCCACACTCTTTACTGTTCCCTAGTCTCACCATACTTTCAATACTGTGCTGAGGTTTGGGGCAACAACTACAAAACATCACTTCAGCCACTAACCATCATTCAAAAAAGAGCAATACAGATCATTCACAACGTTGGCTATCAGGAACACACAAACTCATTATTTCTACAGTCCAAATTACTAAAATTTACAGACATCGTGGATTATCAAACAGCTCAAATAATGTTCAAAGCTAAAAATAATCTATTACCAATAAATATACAGAAATTATTCAGTATCCATGAGGGGAGTTATAATTTAAGGGGAAAATTAACTTTAACTTTATTTCGTACAAACAGGAAAAGTTTTTATGTTTCAGTTAGCGGGGTGAGACTATGGAACAGGTTCACCATTGAGTTGAAGCAGTGTCCAAACATGAAACAGTTTAAAATGAGGTTCAAAGACACTATTTTCAAGAGGTACAGGGATGAGGGAGGTGATGGGTAGCACTAAGTGTTATGAGAACACTTTTTCTGTTACTTTTCGTGTCTGTGTGCGTTGCGTGTGTTGTGCGTGCATGCATACTGTATATGAAGGTGTATGCTCATAATAGATATATTTTATATGGATGTATGTATGGGGAGGTGTGTGTATATAGGGATGTATATGTATGTACAGTTAGGTCCATATATATTTGGACACTGACAATTTTTTTTTTGACCTGTTTACTGAAACATATTCAAGTTATAGTTATATAATGGACATGGACATAAAGTCCAGACTTTCAGCTTTCATTTGAGGGTATCCACATTAAAATTGGATGAAGGGTTTAGGAGTTTCAGCTCCTTAACATGTGCCACCCTGTTTTTAAAGGGACCAAAAGTAATTGGACAATTGACTCAAAGGCTATTTCATGGGCAGGTGTGGGAAATTCCTTCGTTATGTCACTCTCAATTAAGCAGATAAAAGGCCTGGAGTTGATTTGAGGTGTGGTGCTTGCATTTGGAAGATTTTGCTGTGAAGAAAACATGCGGTCAAAGGAGCTCTTCATGCAGGTGAAACAAGCCATCCTTAAGCTGCAAAAACAGAAAAAAACCCATCGGAGAAATTGCTACAATATTAGGAGTGGCAAAATCTACAGTTTGGTACATCCTGAGAAAGAAAGAAAGCACTGGTGAACTCATCAATGCAAAAAGACCTGGACGCCCACAGAAGATAACAGTGGTGGATGATCGCAGAATAATTTCCATGGTGAAGAGAAACCCCTTCACAACAGCCAACCAAGTGAACAACACTCTCCAGGAGGTAGGCGTATCAATATCCAAATCTACCGTAAAGAGAAGACTGTGTGAAAGTAAATACAGAGGGTTCACTGCACGGTGCAAGCCACTCATAAGCCTCAAGAATAAAAAGGCTAGATTGGACTTTGCTAAACAACATCTAAACAAGCCAGCACAGTTCTGGAAGAACATTCTTTGGACAGATGAAACCAAGATCAACCTCTACCAGAATGATGGAAAGAAAAAAGTATGGTGGAGGCGTGGTACAGCTCATGATCCAAAGCATACCACATCATCTGTAAAACACGGCGGAGGCAGTGTGATGGCTTGGGCATGCATGGCTGCCAGTGGCACTGGGTCACTAGTGTTTATTGATGATGTGACACAGGACAGAAGCAGCTGGATGAATTCTGAGGTATTCAGAGACATACTGTGTGCTCAAATCCAGCCAAACTGATTGGTCGGCGTTTCATTATACAGATGGACAATGACCCAAAACATAAAGCCAAAGCAACCCAGGAGTTTATTAAAGCAAAGAAGTGGAATATTCTTGAATGGCCAAGTCAGTCACCTGATCTCAACCCAATTGAGCATGCATTTCACTTGATAAAGACTAAACTTCAGACAGAAAGGCCCACAAACAAACAGCAACTGAAAACGGCTGCAGTAAAGGCCTGGCAGAGCATTAAAAAGGAGGAAACACAGCGTCTGGTGATGTCCATGAGTTCAAGACTTCAGGCGGTCATTGCCAACAAAGGGTTTTCAACCAAGTATTAGAAATGAACATTTTATTTACAATTATTTAATTTGTCCAATTACTTTTGAGCCCCTGAAATGAAGGGATTGTGTTTAAAAAATGCTTTAGTTCCTCACATTTTTATGGAATCATTTTGTTCAACCTGAAAGTCTGTTTTTTTTGTTAAAGCTGAAAGTCTGAACTTCAACTGCATCTGAATTGTTTTGTTCAAAATTCATTGTGGTAATGTACAGAACCAAAATTAGAAAAACGTTGTCTCTGTCCAAATATTTATGGACCTAACTGTATGTGTGTATGTATGTACACGTACACTACCATTCAAAAGTTTGGGGTCACCCAGACAATTTTGTGTTTTCCATGAAAAGTCAGACTTTTATTTACCACCATAAGTTGTAAAATGAATAGAAAATATAGTCAAGACATTTTTCTGGCCATTTTGAGCATTTAATCGACCCCACAAATGTGATGCTCCAGAAACTCAATCTGCTCAAAGGAAGGTCAGTTTTAGAGCTTCTCTAAAGAGCTCAACTGTTTTCAGCTGTGCTAACATGATTGTACAAGGGTTTTCTAATCATCCATTAGCCTTCTGAGGCAATGAGCAAACACATTGTACCATTAGAACACTGGAGTGAGAGTTGCTGGAAATGGGCCTCTATACACCTATGGAGATATTGCACCAAAAACCAGACATTTGCAGCTAGAATAGTCATTTACTACATTAGCAATGGATAGAGTGGATTTCTGATTAGTTTAAAGTGATCTTCATTGAAAAGAACAGTGCTTTTCTTTCAAAAATAAGGACATTTCAAAGTGACCCCAAACTTTTGAATGGTAGTGTATATGTATGTATGGGTATGGATATATGTAAATTACATTTAGGTTTTATCAATACAAAGTCAGAAATACATTTTATTTATCTATAAGTATCAGGCATGAGCATCTATACAGGTAACAAGGAAGCTTGTTATTGTTATTCATTATTTAAGGAGAAGGGGTGGGAGTTTATAAGTTTTACTTCTTCTCACTCCTTTTCGAATATGTATTTCTATGTATTATGTTTAAATGTTTTGTTTTATTTTTCTTTTTATTATTTTGGTTTTCATATTCGAAATAAACACTACAATCAATAAATCAATCAGTCAGTCAAAACCCACATCCAGATCTACATTTTAACGCTGCACAGAGCTTTCACACTAACCTGATATAAAATGTTCTCCACACACAAGGGAATGCTTTGTCGTCATCCAGTCTTCCCGTTTAACTGCAGCTCACCGTTTTTCTCGTCTTTCTGGGTTCACCGGGAAGCGGTGAAAAGTTAAACCAGGCTTATCTCCACGTCTGTTATTACATCCAGAAACACTACAGGTCTCTGGCATTGTTCTTTTAGATGTAACTTCTGCAAGTTTATCTGTAGATGTTTACTGACTTGGGCTTACAATCGCTCGTGTACACTTGTGCCGGTCGCTGTCAAACACAAAACTTGCCTGGCAACATGGCCGCAGGAACAAATCCACAGTTACGATGATGCTATGTGAAAGGCCCTTATGCCATAAGACTGCCAAGACTGGCAGGTGGGCCTTCTTCCACTTGAATTTTGCAATTTCTTATTGGTCTAAGAATGTCAAAACAGATGCACTATTCCATATGAAGACTGTGTGCTCATCATATTGGATAGTGAAAAGGATATTTAGAGCATTAACTGATGCATCCCTCCGGACAACCGCCCTGGTGAAAAAAATTTAATCACATATTTTGACATTATAACTTGCCAAAAGTTATTGTTCATGAAAACCCTGATAGTCAAATAGTCAAAGGACTATCCAATAGCTTTGGAGGTTTTTATTAATTCAATGCCACCACTGCCAAAGGAAGTGGGCTCATTTCCATCCATGAGCTGAATACGCCCAGAGCACATAGTATTCTAGAGGCCCCTGTGGAATCCTGTACAAACTCTAATGCTGGCTGTGCAAATGATTCAGGAATAGTGAGCACATATGGGAGATGGAACACATGCCTTTCTAGTATGGGTGATACAGACATATGCTGCAAACAGATATGCTCCAAAATGGAGACTGGATGTGCCTTAGAAGATAATAATCAACAAATTGAACTTGCAATGTATCAGTTGGCTTTAACAGACTCTAACAGTAGTAGTAGCGAGCAGCAGAAGAGGTCAGGAGGAACAAGGAGAACGAACGAACGAAGAAGAAAAAATGGCGAGCAGAAACGTGCACTTCTGGAGTGCACTGATAACTTTGTTTATACTCTTGAATAGCTCTTCTTCATGACGACAACCGGAAGTGTACCAACACGATGGGGCGTGTAGCGCCACCTGTGGCTCGGGTGCACAATGTACCTCACACAATAGCTCGATTTTCTTGTGTGCATGTAGGATTGGATTTCTCTGGCACCCCTCCTGGGACCCTTAGCTCGATTACCGACAGTAGCTCGATTTGGATGTGCATGTAAACGCACTGAATAATCAACAAATTGAACTTGCAATGTATCAGTTGGCTTTAACTGACTCTTACAGACTCTAACCAGGACATAGAGCACCTGCATACACAGTTTCCATAATAGTGAATTCTTGACACTGAAGGAGCTGCATTTACTAGTTGGAGATACAAAGACCAGAGGCGCTGGGTTCGATTCCACTCATATGCATTATGGACTGCAATCTCCCTGAGGTGTTCCATTAGAACCATCTGAACCAACTCCTGATATTTTCTAATGATTCTATTAGTTTAATGTATTTTCCAAAATGGAAACACATACAGCACTGTGCAAAAGTTTTAGGCCCCCTATTTTTTTCATACAAACTTTGATATAGAAGTCTATTTTAAGTCAAGTACAAAAACATTTTAGAGTTCCAAACGTTCGTTTTCCAGCACAATATTAAATGTTACAGAAAAAAAGTTAGTATCTGAGCAGCATATTACATAAGAGACCACTTTTCAGATTAAACTAGAACTGTGAGTAAACTCACTATAGAATAGCCCCCGCTCGCAACAAAAATTTGTCAACTGGAACTGTGTGTGAACTTAAAAAAAAGATACTTCTGCAACACCATGATTCAAATTCCTGTTAGTCATTCATCTCAATAATATATTGGGTCCAAATTCATTTGGTACAATTTCATGGAGTGGAACACCAGCCACATCACCAGATAATGACATATGTAAGAAAATAAGTGTCTTTAAGACATTGGTTCGGGATTATTTTTCTTCATGCACATCTTCAGGTGGTATACTGCAACTGTGTAAAGTTTCATCAAAATCCATCAAACCGTTTAGGAGGGGTTGCGCTTACAAGACACACGGATGGACAGGTGGATGGACAGACAGACAGAGTGATTCCTATATACCCCCCAAACTTTCTTTGCGGGGGGTATAAAAAGAAAACATAATTGTGATGGCCACAGCCACGCAGGGTAACATCATCCCACGTTCTACCTTTGCACCTTATTAGTTTGCTGCACAGTCTATCATTTACACTCATCTAGATGATCATACTGAAATACAGTGGTGCTTGAAAGTTTGTGAACCCTTCAGAATTGTCTATATTTCTGCATAAATATGACCTAAAACATCATCAGATTTTCACACAAGTCCTAAAAGTAGATAAAGAGAACCCAGTTAAACAAATGAGACAAAAATATTATACTTGGTCATTTATTTATTGAGGAAAATGATCCAATGTTGCATATCTGTGAGTGACAAAAGTATGTGAACCTTTGCTTTCAGTATCTGGTGTGACCCCCTTGTGCAGCAATAACTGCAACTAAACGTTTCCGGTAACTGTTGATCAGTCCTGCACACCGGCTTGGAGGAATGTTAGCCCATTCCTCCGTACAGAACAGCTTCAACTCTGGGATGTTGGTGGGTTTCCTCACATGAACTGCTCGCTTCAGGTCCTTCCACAACATTTCAATTGGATTAAGGTCAGGACTTTGACTTGGTCATTCCAAAACATTAACTTTATTCTTCTTTAACCATTCTTTGATAGAACGACTTGTGTGCTTAGGGTCGTTGTCTTGCTGCATGACCCACCTTCTCTTGAGATTCAATTCATGGACAGATGTCCTGACATTTTCCTTTAGAATTCGCTGGTATAATTCAGAATTCATTGTTCCATCAATGATGGCAAGCCGTCCAGGCCCAGATGCAGTAAAACAGGCCCAAATCATGATACTACTGCCACCATGTTTCAGAGATGGGAGAAGGTTCTTATGCTAGAATGCCGTGTTTTCCTTTCTCCAAACATAACGCTTCTCATTTAAACCAAAAAGTTCTATTTTGGTCTCATCCGTCCACAAAACATTTTTCCAATAGCCTTCTGGCTTGCCCACGTGATCTTTAGCAACCTGCAGACGAGCAGCAATGTTCTTTTTGGAGAGCAGTGGCTTTCTCCTTCCAACCCTGCCATGCACACCATTGTTGTTCAGTGTTCTCCTGAAGGTGGACTCATAAACATTAACATTAGCCAATGTGAGAGAGGCCTTCAGTTGCTTAGAAGTTACCCTGGGGTCCTTTGTGACTTCGCCGACTATTACACGCCTTGCTCTTGGAGTGATCTTTGTTGGTTGACCACTCCTGGGGAGGGTAACAATGGTCTTGAATTTCCTCCATTTGTACACAATCTGTCTGACTGTGGATTGGTGGAGTCCAAACTCTTTAGAGATGGTTTTGTAATCTTTTCCAGCCTGATGAGCGTCAACAACACTTTTTCTAAGGTCCTCAGAAATCTCCTTTGTTCGTGCCATGATACACTTCCATAAACATGTGTTATGAAGATCAGACTTTGATAGATCCCTGTTCTTTAAATAAAACAGGGTGCCCACTCACACCTGATTGTCATCCCATTGATTGAAAACACCTGACTCTAATTTCACCTTCAAATTAACTGCTAATCCTAGAGGTTCACATACTTTTGTCACTCACAGATATATAATATTGGATCATTTTCCTCAATAAATAAATGAGCAAGTATAATATTTTTGTCTCATTTGTTTAACTGGGTTCTCTTTATCTACTTTTAGGACTTGTGTGAAAATCTGATTATGTTTTAGGTCATATTTATGCAGAAATATAGAAAATTCTAAAGGGTTCACAGACTTTCAAGCACCACTGTAACTGACACAACACAGTTTGTTTGATTTACAGTTTATTTGCTTTAACCTTGCATTGCTTTACCGTATATGGACTGCACACACTTTAACACGCTAGGGTTTTAAAAGCTGTTTGTTTGTTTGTTTGTCACTAATCATGTGTTTCTTTGTTATCCCCCGCCCAAACAAAGTTTGGCAGGGGATATAGAAACGGGTTCCGTCCGTCTGGCTGTCTGTCTGTCCGGTCACGGTTTCGTTTCCGGGCCATATTTTTAAAACTACTGAAGATATCTTCATGAAACTTTGCATACACATCAAGCAACATGTGAACTGGTGCCTTTTGCTATTGTGGATATTTGAGGAAAAAAAAGTATTTTTCAAATTTTTACATAAAAAATAGATTTTGACTTAGTTTCTAAGAGCAGTGTTGGTTTCCGGAGCATATATCCAAAACTATTCATGATACAGATTTGAAACTTGGTCTACATGTGAACAAGGTGATGTAGATGTGCCTTTTCAAACTAAGAAATTTAAATTTTTCATGTTTCCATGCACTGCAAAAAAATGATATCTTAGCAAGTGAAAACATCATAAATAGTTGAAACGATCTAGCATTTCGTATTAGAAGACACCAATTCTGAGATTATTAAACCTAGTTCTAGATTGCAACCAAATTATTCTAAGATCTCTCATCAAGTAAACATATCTGTCCATGCAGCAAGATAATTTCACTAGTATTAAGTAATTTTCTCCTCAAATTCAGTTTTCAATTTTTTGCAGTGCGGAAACAATTTCAGACTTGGTCTCTCAGGTTAGTTTTAGGGGTAGGTCTTGTTTCTGGAGCATAACTTGAAAACGATGAGTGGTATGGTCTTGAAAGTTGGTATATGTGTTGATTAAGTAATGTATATGTGCCTTCTGATACTAAGAAATGTGAGAAATTTTATTTTTAGCTCACCTGGACCAAAGGTCCGCTGGGCTTATGCCATTGGCTGCTGAGGTCAGTGTAAAGAGGTAGGGTTGGTTTCCTGCAGCAGAACTTGAGAAATGCAACAAGTAATATCTTGAAACTTGGTCTAGAGTTGGTATATAGGGCAGGGGATATACCGTAGATGACTCTGTCCCTTCATGGTTGGGCAAAAGGTACAGCTGAGGGTTGAGGAGACCTAAATCTTGGTGCCTGCTCATCAGGCCGTACCACGTCTCACCATGTGCCCGAGGGGGATTTTGGCTTTAGTTAGTTTTGCTTTGTATCTGTTTGTAGTCAGTTTGTTTATTTTTGTCGACCCCTTCTGTGTTATTTGGTTTGGCCAAGCCACTATATTTTATAGGCCTAGTTATTATTCATTTTGGTCTCTGTAAACTTTTTTTAAACATTTCTGGGTAAATAAAACCCTGCCTTTTGAACCGAAAACTCCTGTGTCCTCTTGCCTCGCTGTTTGGTCTCTGACAGTAATGAAGGCTACTGGGTTTTGGTGCAAAATGAAGAAGCGAGTGTGGCAGTCAAAGTGTCCAGAAGAACTGTGGCTGGTTCTGTAAGATGCTCAGTAAAACCTACAGCTCATTTCCTTATCAAACTGCACTCATTATATCGGAGACTACTATTTTTTTCTTTAAAGCACAGGGTCGTCTCACACCAAATATTGACTTTGTTTCATTTATTATGGCTTACTGTTTCATTTTTTTTTTAAAACGTTGAAACAGGCGGCACGGTGGTGTAGTGGTTAGCGCTGTTGCCCCACAGCAAGAAGGTCCGGGTTCGAGCCCCGTGTCCGGCGAGGGCCTTTCTGTGTGGAGTTTGCATGTTCTCCCCGTGTCCGCGTGGGTTTCCTCCGGGTGCTCCGGTTTCCCCCACAGTCCAAAGACATGCAGGTTAGGTTAACTGGTGACTCTAAATTGACCGTAGGTGTGAATGTGAATGGTTGTCTGTGTCTATGTGTCAGCCCTGTGATGACCTGGTGATTTGTCCAGGGTGTACCCCGCCTTTCGCCCGTAGTCAGCTGGGATAGGCTCCAGCTTGCCTGCGACCCTGTAGAACAGGATAAAGTGGCTAGAGATAATGAGATGAGATGTTGAAACATTTAATTATTTTTAAGGCATTTTTGGTCTACAGCATTTTTTAATATGTGTCTAAAACTTTTGCACACTACTGTAGGCTATTTTAAAAAAATGATCAGGATACAGTAGTTACTGAAGATAAGTGAATCAATGAATAAAGCCACGATTGTAACAAATGCAGTGAATGTGTCTCACCACACACACACACATACACACAATCACCACACTATCTCACAAGGTTCAGAACCAACTGCTCACTCCTGCCAGCATGACCATAAAAAGCGCACACTCCAACAACTTTTTTGTTGGGTCCCAGTGCACACCTCTAGGGCGAAGTCTTGCCATATATTCAGTTTGCAACACCAGATATCCTTTTGCGAGTGTCTTGTTACTGTTCTGCACTTCCCCAGACAACGCATATGTCAAATTAGCTTCTCCTTGCTTACCTTAGCCTCCGAGGTGAGTTCCAAGTAGCATAGCCGATTACCAAGTCCCTCAGCAGACAGACAGAACTTGCGATTCTCCTTCTGAATGCAGGCCACACACTGCAACACCACCTCATCATCCTGTTGGGAGAATGGACACAAATGTACGGCTGAAACAATATGTCAACTCCGACAACTCTAATCCCTTTAGGCAAAGGAACAAGCATAAAATGTTGTTGTTGTTGTTATTGTTAAAGGGTAGCAAACCAATTAATGTACATGCCACAATGTTTGCTGAGACAATCCCCAAAAAATTTTCCACCAAGTATGGAAATAGCAGAATATTTCTGAATCAGCTTTTCTGTATAGACAAGTAAAGATATTCATTGCAAAGATGGAGTGGTGGAGTTAGCTGCTATCCTTCTGAACAATGATTTTGTTGTTTCTTTAAAGCGATTAACCAGGAAATTTTGAAATTATGGGGCTATGAAATGTCATCATTATACATTAATACAAGATGTTCTAGATGAAAAAAAATTAAGCCGACTTAAGCTTAAAAAAACATATTAAAGTTGTAACATCAGTCCGTTGGGCCATTTCCCCGGGCGTGGCTATAATGGATTAGCCAGAAACATGGATGTATTAGGAAACGAAAACAAGGGTGGCACTGCGTGATGTAGGATTCTGCACGTCTTCTTTATTCCATCCTGGATCCAAGACGTTTGGCCGAGTGGCTCCATCAAGTAAAGCGAGAAAACTTTACTCCTGGAAAAAGCAGCAAATTGCGCAGTGAGCATTTTACAGAAGATTGTTTTGTGGAGGACTTGAATGAAAAAAAATCACTGGGAAGAAGTGAGACATGAAGCAGAAACGACAACTGAAGCAAGACGCGATCCCGACTTTGTTTCACCATAAAACATCGGCAGCATGATAGCATACCGTGCCACACATCAAACGGATGGAAGCTAAGCAGGTAATTTTTTTTTTTAAATAAACAGGCAATAAATTAGCCACTACTTTATTCTGATTCATTTTCTAATACTGTATTCATGGTTTTCCCCAAAGCGTTTTAGCGTATCGGGCCTGATACACTTGCTCTGCCTGCCGATACGCTTAGTCGTTTTAGTTAAAATCCGATACGCTTAGATTTATACCAATACGTTACATTTCCTACCCACAGGTAACTAGATACATAGGAGAGCAAATAACAGATCCATTTACATACTGATTGATATTTGTGTGGGGTGGCACGGTGGCATAGTGGTTAGCGCTGTCGCCTCACAGCAAGAAGGTCCGGGTTCGAGCCCCGTGGCCGGTGAGGGCCTTTCTGTGTGGAGTTTGCATGTTCTCCTCGTGTCCATGTGGGTTTCCTCCGGGTGCTCCGGTTTCCCCCACAGTCCAAAGACATGCAGGTTAGGTTAACTGGTGACTCTAAATTGACCGTAGGTGTGAATGTGAGTGTGAATGGTTGTCTGTGTCTATGTGTCAGCCCTGTGATGACCTGGCAACTTGTCCAGGGTGTACCCCGCCTTTCGCCCGTAGTCAGCTGGGATAGGCTCCAGCTTGCCTGCGACCCTGTAGAACAGGATAGAGCGGCTTGAGATAATGAGATGAGATGATATTTGTGTCAAACAAGCGGTCTTTTTTTCCAATATTTGTGTTGATTCTGTCAAAGTAATGTGTCCGTGTGGTATGATGTAAACAAACTGTAATCTGTTGGCTATGTCAAGATCACATGTTCAAACCGTCCAATAAAAATATCGAAAGAAAACATCAGACATCCTGGAATTTTCCGATTCATTATAAGCGATCTCATTGGCTGCTGATGTCGTCCCCCACCAGGCAGACAAAGCCGACTGACTTTAATAAGCTAGGAGAAGACTCGCTGGACAATTTGATCCACGTCAGCATGGATGACAGCGAGATGGACTATGAGAGGGTTGTCCAACATTGAGCCAAGCAAAAGCCAAGGAGAATTAATCTACTTTAAAGGAGGAGAAAACTTAATTCATTAGTTTGGGTTTGCAGAAAGATTATGTACTTATAAACACTCTCACGAAGTGAAGTTGTCCAAATGTGTCAAATATAGCATAATTTCAAATAATAATCATAAGCAATTTTGGCAGTGTGATGTCACTGGGATCCATTTAACAAAAGAAGGCTCCGGGTTATTCTTTTGCTAAAGGCTCGTAGTGACATCACATTGCCAAATACGCTTATCATTATTATTATTCGAAATTATGCTACATTTGACACTTATTAACAAATTCTCGTCATGAATGTTTATAAGTACATAATCTTTCTGCAAACTTAAATGTATGAATTAAGTTTTCTTTTCCTTTAAATATGTTTTAATCTTAATCTAGTCCATTTAATAAAGTGCCAAAATTTAAACTTTATAATATGCAGTTGCCTTACTTTTCTTTTCAGTGTATCTTAGTTATACATATATTACGGTAATTGCATCAGAAACATTCTAAATCATTACAGTTAAAGTAATACAGCGACTTATTTTAAGTTGGCAGTTCGTAGGTTCAGATCCCTTTGTGATCAACAGGAGGTCATGATGATCGATTCTCTTCATTAGATTGCATAAGATGGAGCAAACCGCTGTTCATAGTTTCATGCACATTTTTGTTCCAACACTACTTGATCATAGATAATTAAGGGATCCCTGTAGATTTCCAATCTGTCATATACCTCAGTAATCTATAACAAAACAGTTTAACTTGCATGTTGAACTTTAAGGTGAAATTTCAAATGTGTATACATTAATACTATTTAAGTCAGAAATCACTGAAACACTGGTAAAATCTATCCTATAATCATGTATCTAAAACCTCTGAGACCCTGAAAATGCATCTAAGAGCATCTATTTTCAAAAAATTTTCCGGGGGTGCATGCCCCCAGACCCCCCTAGTTTCACTTTGCGCCTTCAGCACTCGCTTTCACGCCATTGGAGCTCAATTGTCTGTGTATTATCATGCCAGAATTTAGGGCTTTAAATTTTTTCTGGGGAAAACACTGGTATTGTAATCATTTTTGTTGAGAAATGCAAACAAATTGACCGAGAAGTCACGCTAGACCATAATATGATACTATACCTAAATAAGGACTCAGAATGCAGACTTAGTTTGCGAAGTATTGCGATGTTGTGACACATTACCGAGCCTCGTTTCCTGACTGATTCCCTGGTTTTTGATTCCTGTTTCCTGTTCCTTGTTTTTGACCCTGCTTTTATCTGTGATATTCTGTTTGTACCTCACGTGACCTTTTGGCTGTTTTACCATTCATGATATATGCCTACCGAATTGGACTGTTTGCACTTGCCTTTATAATAAAGATCTTCTGCAATGACATCCGTCTCCAGCCATCCCTGACAGAATACTTCGCCGCGCTGACACTAGTATAGCATGCACTTGTACACCTCTGCTGTGTTCACGGAAAATGACATCACGCACCATGGAGTTACGGTGTCTTGCAAAAGTATTCATTCCCCTTCGTGTTTGTCTTGTTTTGTCGCATTACAAGCTGGAATTCAAATGGATTTTGAGGGGTTAGCACTATTTAATTTACACAACATGCCTAGTACTTTAAAGGTGAAAATTGTTTTATTGTGACACAAACAATAATTAAGATGAAAAAAGAGAAATCTGGAGTGTGCATAAGTATTCACCCCCTTTCGTATGAAACCCCTAAATAAGAGCCGGTCCAACCAATTCACTTCATAAGTCACATAATTAGTTGATTAAGAGCCACCTGTGTGCAAAGTGTCACATGATCTGTCACATGGTGTCTGTATAAATCAACCTGTTCTGGAAGGACCCTGACTCTGCAACAGTACGAAGCAAACAACATGAAAACCAAGGAGCCTCCAAACAGGTCAGAGACAAAGTTGTGGAGAAGCATAGATCAGGGTTGGGTTATAAAAAAAAATCCCAAACTTTGAATATCTCATGGAGCACCATTAAATCCATTATAGCAAAATGGAGAGAATATGGCACCACTACAAACCTGACAAGAGAAGGCCGCCCACCAAAACTCACAGACCACGCAAGGAGGGCATTAATCAGAGATGCAACAAAGACACCAACGATAACACTGAAGGAGCTGCAAAGATCCACAGCGAAGATGGGAGTATCTGTCCATAGGACCACTTTAAGCCGAACACTCCACAGAGTGGGGCTTTATGGAAGAGTGGCCAGAAAAAAGCCATTGCTTAAAAAATCACATTTGGAGTTTGCCCAACAGCATGTGGCAGACTCCCCAAACACATGGAAGAAGATTCTCTGGTCAAATTAAAATAAAATTGATCTTTTTGGCCATCATGGGAAATGTCATGTGTGGTACAAACCCAACACCCTGAGAACATTCCTACAGTGAAGCATGGTAGTGGCAGCATCATGCTGTGGGGATGTTTTTCATCTGCAGGGACAGGAAAGCTGGTCAGGACTGAAGGAAAGATGGATGGCACTAAATACAGGGCAATTCGGGAGGAAAACCTGTTTGAGTCAGCCAGAGGTTTGAGACTGGGACGAAGGTTCACGTTCCAGCAGGACAATGATCCTAAACATGCTGCTAAAGCTATACTGGAGTGTTTTAAAGGGAAACATTTAAATGTCTTGGAATGGCCTAATCAAAGTCCAGACCTCAATCCAATTGAGAATCTGTGGCATAACTTGAAGATTGCTGGACACCAACGCAACCCATCTAACTTGAAGGAGTTGGAGCAGTTTTGCCTTGAGGAATGGGCAAAAGTCCCAGTGGCTAGATGTGCTAAGCTAATAGAGACATACCCCAAGAGACTTGCAGCTGGAATTGTAGCAAAGGTGGCTCTACAAATTATTGACTTTTGGGGGTCATGTGACCTATGCACACTCCAGATTTCTGTTTTTTTTTTTCATCTTAATTATTGTTTGTGTCACAATAAAACAACAATTTGCACCTTTAAAGTGGTAGGCATGTTGTGTAAATCAAATGGCACCAACCCCCAAAAAATCTGTCTTAATTCCAGCTTGTAATGTGACAAAACAAGACAAACACCAAGGGGGATGAATACTTTTGCAAGACAAAGTATGGCGACCTCCCTGACAAAAAAAATAGTCCTGTCTATTTTCATCACTTCAGTAGTTATATCGTTCGGAACAAATTCAACATGCAGCTTTTTTTTTTTTTTTTTATAAAGGATATACATAAAGACCGACTTTTAGCCTAATTTGTTTATTTGCGAGATATTTTCTTTAAGATTATCAAGTCAAGTCAAGTCAACTTTATTGTCAAATATGCTATACATGCTTGACATACAGCACAGATGAAATTACAGTCCTCTCTGACCCACGGTGCAAACAGGCAACGCAATAAATAAAAAATAGAATAATTGAAATAAACAATACAAACAGTATAAACACTCTAGATAAGAACTGGACATAGACTAAACACTCATACATGCATACATATATATATATATATATATATATATATATATATATATATATATATATATATATATATACACACACGTACGTACATACATACATACATACATATTGAAAATAAACATTCAAGGGCACTTGAGGTATAGCAGGTAAACACGAGATAAGCAGAATAAACAAACTAATAGCTATTAAGATGAGGTAGTGCGGAATAGTGCAAATGAGCGAGGTAAAGTGAAATGTGCAGTCCCTGAGTTCAGTGTGTTAATGAACGTTGAGAGTATATATATATATATATATATATATATATATATATATATATATATACACACACAGCTGAAACCGTATATTTACATACACTTTAGGAAAAGACACAATCTTTTTTTTTCCTCATAGTCAGACATGAAATCAGACATTCACTTTAACTTTTTCATGTCTGTCTGAATATTTAAAATTATTTCAATGTACTTAATGCCAAATTAATCAGAGAAGGAGTTTTTTATTCAATATTTTAATTGCTTTTATCAAATCAGAAGTTTACATACACTTCATCAGTACTTGGTACAATTGCCCTTAAACTGTCTGACTTGGGTCAAACGTTTTGGATAACCTTCAACAAGCTTTGCACAATACTTGACAGGAATTTTGGCCCATTCCTCTTGACAGAACTGGTATATCTGGGCCATATTTTTTGCCTGCTTTGCATGCACATGTCGTTTCAGCTCTGCCCACAAATGCTCAATAGGTTTGAGGTCAGGGCTTTGTGATGGCCACTCCAAAACATTGACTTTGTTGTCATCAAGCCATTTTTTGACCAGTTTGGCGGTGTGCTTCGGGTCATTGTCCATTTGGAAGACCCATTTGCGGCCAAGCTTTAACTTCCTGGCAGATGCTTTCAGGTGTTGGTTCAGTATCTCCACATACTGTTCCTTCTTCATTACTCCATTGATTTTGTGAAGTGCACCAGTACCTCCTGCAGCAAAACAACCCCACAACATGATGCTGCCTCCACCATGTTTCACTGTTGGTATGGTGTTGTTAGGATTGTAAGCGTCTCCTTTTTTTCTCCAAACATATCGTTGTTGATTATGGCCAAACAGCTCAATTTTAGTTTCATCCGACCACAAGACATGTCTCCAAAAATTGAGATCCTTTCCCCTGTGTTCATCTGCAAACTGTAATCTGGCCTGTTTATGTTTGTGTTGGAGTAATGGCTTTCTCCTGGCAGAGTGGCCTTTCAGCCCATGTTGGTGCAGAACTCGTTTCACCGTGGACAGTGACACACTCTTACCAGCTTCAGCCATCATCTTCACGAGGTCCTTTGCATTCATTCTTGGGTTCTTACGCACAGCACTGACCAGAATCCGTCTCCTTCCTGTGCGGTATGATGGCTCGACATTCCCACATTGTTTATACTTTCGTATAATGGTTTGAACTGAAGACCGTGGCACCTTCAGGCTTCTCGAAATTTCCCCCAAAGATGAGCCAGACTTGTGCAAGTTAACCATTCTTAGTCTGAGATCTTGATCAATTTCTTTAGATTTACCCATGTTGTGTACAAGGAACCACTGTGTTTGAGGTGTTCCTTAAAATACAATCACAGGTGTGTGTCTCAGGTCTGTCTCCAATTAATTCAAATGTTGCCAATTAACCTATCAGAAGCTTCCAAAGACATGACATCATCATCTGGGCGTTCCTACATTGTTTAAAGGCACACAAACTGCAGTGTATGTAAACTTCTGATTTGATAAAAGCAATTAAAATATTGAATAAAAAACTCCTTCTCTGATTAATTTGGCATTAAGTACATTGAAATAATTTTAAATATTCAGACAGACATGAAAAAGTTAAAGTGAATGTCTGATTTCATGTCTGTGTAACAGTCCATGTAGGTGGGTGGAGCACAGAAGGACGGCAGGACAGAACTGTTTAACAAAACTCTCTTTTATTTGCACTTTTCAGATGCAAACACACACTCAGACACACGCACACACATCAGCCGTCTGGTTGTGGAGAGAGTTCCTCTGCTCTCACTCTCTCTCCTTAAGAAGAGCGTGGTCACTGGGAAGACACACAAACACATCAATTAACAACAGGTGTAGTGATTCTGCCACTTAACTTCCCCGACTCCGCCCTCCTGTCACAGACCGATGCTAGACCACGCCCCCGCTGCCACATACCCCCACCGTCCGACTCAGGCCGGGCAGCCGTCCGGCCCACAGCCCCCCCCGACGGGAGAGGATGTCCGCCACGACCATCTGCGCCCCTGGCCTGTGGATCACCTTGAAGTTAAAGGGTTGGAGTGCCAGATACCAACGGGTGATCCGCGCATTGGCATCCTTCATGCGGTGGAGCCACTGGAGGGGCGTGTGGTCCGAACAGAGGGTGAAAGGGCGTCCCAGCAGGTAGTACCGGAGGGCGAGGACCGCCCACTTGATCGCCAGGCACTCTTTCTCGATGGTACTGTAGCGCCCCTCATGCACTGACAGCTTGCGGCTAATGTACAAGACGGGGCGATCCTCCCCCTCCACCTGCTGGGACAAAACAGCCCCCAGCCCTCTGTCCGACGCATCCGTCTGCAACATAAAGGGGAGAGAAAAGTCAGGGGAGTGTAAAAGTGGCCCCCCACATAGTGCAGCCTTAACCTTAGAAAAAGCCCGCTGGCATTGCTCCGTCCACTGGACCGGATCTGGTGCCCCCTTTTTAGTCAGATCAGTCAGCAGGCTGGTGACGTCCGAATAATTAGGTATAAACCTACGATAATAGCCAGCCAGCCCCAGGAACTGTCTCACCCCCTTTTTGGTCTTGGGCCTCGGGCAGGCCGCAATCGCTGCAGTCTTGTTAATTTGGGGACGCACCTGCCCGTTGCCCAAGTGGAAGCCCAGATACCGTACTTCCACCCGCCCAATCGCACACTTCTTCGGGTTGGCCGTGAGACCCGCCCGCCTCAGCGACCTAAGGACGGCCCTCAGGTGTTGTAGGTGCCGTGGCCAGTCATTACTATAAATAATGATATCATCTAAGTATGCAGCCGCATAGGTGGCGTGGGGGCGGAGGACCCTGTCCATCAGCCGCTGAAACGTAGCAGGCGCCCCAAACAGCCCAAAAGGAAGTGTGACGAATTGGTGTAAGCCGAACGGTGTGGAAAAGGCTGTTTTTTCACGGGATAATGGAGTCAAGGGGATCTGCCAATAACCCTTTGTTAAATCCAGTGTCGAGTAAAAACGAGCCGTGCCTAGCCGATCGAGCAACTCATCAATACGAGGCATTGGGTACGCATCGAATTTAGACACCGCGTTGACTTTTCTATAGTCTACACAGAACTGGACCGACCCGTCGGCCTTGGGTACCAAGACCACCGGGCTGCTCCAGTCACTGTGAGACTCCTTGACGATGCCCATTTTGAGCATGGCCTCAAGTTCTTCCTGAACTACCTTTTTCTTGTGTTCGGGTAACCTGTAAGGGCGGCTACGCACTACCACCCCCGGGGGCGTCTCAATGTGGTGCTCTATGAGGTTAGTGCGGCCGGGCAGGGGTGAGAACACATCCGAAAACTCGGTCTGCAACTGGGCAACCTCCACGAGTTGGGTCGGGGAGAGGTGGTCTCCACAGGGGACCGGGGAGGGACGTGATGCTAATGTTCCTTTTTGAACCTCCGGCCCCAGCTCCGCCTTCTCCGGAACCACCAACACCAACGCCACGGGGACCTCCTCGTTCCAGAGTTTGAGTAGGTTGAGGTGGTAAATCTGTAGCGCCCCACCCCTGTCCGTTCGCTTCACCTCATAGTCGACGTCCCCGACTCGCCGTGTGACCTCAAAGGGTCCTTGCCACTTGGCGACTAATTTAGAGCTCGATGTGGGCAACAGTACGAGTACTTTCTCTCCCGGTGCAAACTCTCTAAGGCGCGTACCCTTGTCGTACAGGCGGGTTTGCCGTTCTTGGGCCTGCCGCAAATTCTCCTGGGTTAGTTGTGTGAGTGTGTGGAGTTTTGCGCGCAGGTCAATAACGTATTGAATTTCATTTTTGCTTGGTGAAGGTCCCTCCTCCCAATTTTCTCGCAGCACGTCTAAAATGCCGCGCGGCTTGCGCCCATATAATAATTCAAACGGGGAGAACCCCGTGGAGGCTTGGGGGACCTCTCGCACTGCAAAGAGCAAGGGTTCGAGCCATTTATCCCAGTTACGCGTGTCCTCACTTACAAATTTCTTAATTATGTTTTTAAGGGTGCGATTAAACCGTTCCACTAAGCCGTCCGTTTGTGGGTGATAAACGCTGGTGCAGATCGGCTTAATACCTAATAACCCATACAGTTCATTCAGTGTTTGTGACATAAACGAGGTGCCTTGATCAGTCAGAATCTCTTTCGGGATTCCAACTCGGGAGATGACGCGGAAGAGCGCCTCCGCAATACTGCGTGCTGAGATATTGCGAAGAGGCACTGCTTCCAGGTATCGCGTTGCATAGTCCACCAGAACTAATATAAAGCAGTACCCTCGTGTTGACCGATCTAATGGCCCGACGAGATCCATCCCAATTCTTTCGAACGGGGTCTCGATTAATGGTAGAGGGCGCAAAGGCGCTTTTGGAATGGCCGCTGGATTTACTAACTGGCATTCGCGGCATGCCGTACACCACCTACGGACATCGCCGTGAATCCCCGGCCAATAGAATCGGGCCATTATTCGGGCTAGTGTTTTATCCTGCCCTAAGTGTCCAGCCATGGGATTAAAGTGAGCCGCCTGGAATACCAATTCCCGGCGGCTCTTCGGAATTAAAAGCTGCGTGACTCGCTCTTTCGTTTGAGTGTCCTGCGTCACTCGGTATAATCTATCCTTCATAATCACGAAGTAGGGGAAGGACGGGGTGGCGTTCGGCTGGAGCGTTTGACCATCAATTACTCTCACTTGGTCAAAAGCATGCCACAGAGTCTCGTCTCGCGATTGCTCTAATGGGAAATCCACGAGGGATTCCCCAATAGAGAGAGGAGGAGCCGGCGGCTCCTCACTCTGGCGCGGAGATGACGTAGACGGCTCTGTGACAGCTGCTCCCGCCAAAGCGACACCAGGACCTCCCCCTGTCAAATGGCAGGACCCACTCTTGACTAAGTGTGTCATTAAACCCCAAAATCCCGGCCAATCAGTCCCCAAAATTAAAGAGTGGGTAAGGCGAGGATTAACCGCCGCCTTCACTATAAATTTTTCCCCTCTGAAAATAATGTGGACCGACACTAAAGGGTAGCGGTGAACATCCCCGTGCACACACACAACACCTTCACCAATTGTGCTCCCCCCAATGCCTCGTCTTGCACCAGGTTTTGGTGGATTGAGGTCTGATTACAGCCAGAATCCACCAACGCCTGATATGTATCCCCTTGGATACTCACCGGTATGCGATACGCTCCGGCCCGATCGAGGGCGGCTCCTGGCGCGTTGGGGATCCGAACCACCGCGCCCACCTCCATTATCGAGCACTGCTGTTGGAGGTGGCCCGGTTCCCCGCAGCGCCAGCAAACCGGCCCGGGCTTCCTCTCTGCACTAGTGCTCTGGGGCTCACTCACCTGAGGGGGGGGGAGAGACAGACACAGAAGGGAGACACGGAAGGGCACCGCTGGTGCGGCAGGCCGGCTGAGGTGGCGCCGGCCCCCGTCTCCGCGGTGGGGGAATGGGGCGAGGAGAAGACACAGGAGGAGGGGAGAGAGAGAGAGAGGAGAAAAGAGAAGAGGTCGTCTGCTGTCCTGCCATCAGGACAGCCGCCAGATGATCCTCCGCCAGCTCGATTGCCTGATCCAGCGACGCCGGGCGGTGGCACTGGACCCACTCTGCGGTTCCCGCTGGTAGACGCGCGACGAACTGTTCCAGTACCACCTGGTCGATGAGTCCCTCGGCGTCGCAGCTGTCGGCCCTCAACCACTGCCAGCAGGCGTCCCGGAGTTGCTGGCCAAACGCGAACGGCCGGCCGACTTCCTACAAGCGCAGAGCGCGGAAACGCTGATGTTGTTGCTCCAGGGTGCGTCCCACCCGCTGGAGGACGGCCCGGCGCAGGTCCGCGTAGGCCAGCCGGCGGTCGGCGGGGAGCTGTAGCGTGGCCAGCTGCGCCTCTCCCGTTAGCAGGGGGAGGAGGCGCGCCGCGCGCTGTTCCACCGGCCACCCCGAGGTCTCTGCTACCTGCTCAAAGAGCGTGAAGAATGCCTCGGGGTCATCCTGCGGGCCCATCTTCATGAGGGTGAGGGGGGAAGGGCCCGCGGCGGTGGAGTTGGTGGACCCCGCCGACGCGAGGAGGTGCCGGAACGCCCGATGATCTTCCTATTGCGCCAGCACCAGGGCCTCGAACCATTGTTCTTGCTCCTTTTGGAGGGCGAGTAGCGCCTGGTGCTGGCTCTGTTGGGCCGTGGCGAGGGCGTGGATCAGGTCGGCAAAGGTGGAGGACTCCATGGGGCTGTTGTCTTCTGTGCTCGGGTCCCGGGTTTCGGCACCACTGTAACAGTCCATGTAGGTGGGTGGAGCACAGAAGGACGGCAGGACAGAACTGTTTAACAAAACTCTCTTTTATTTGCACTTTTCAGATGCAAACACACACTCAGACACACGCACACACATCAGCCGTCTGGTTGTGGAGAGAGTTCCTCTGCTCTCACTCTCTCTCCTTAAGAAGGGCGCGGTCACTGGGAAGACACACAAACACATCAATTAACAACAGGTGTAGTGATTCTGCCACTTAACTTCCCCGACTCCGCCCCCACTGCCACAGTCTGACTATGAGAAAAAAAAAAAGATTGTGTCTTTTCCTAAAGTGTATGTAAATATACGGTTTCAACTGTATATATATATATATGTGTGTGTGTGTGTGTGTGTGTGTGTGTTGGGGGGGTGGGAACTGTGAGGGTGGCATGTCAGATGCTGAAGTGGGGGCAGGGGGGTGTGCGAGCAGAATCTGTGGCAGGGGGCAGAGGGGGGAGAAGGGGCAGAACAGGGAGGGAGTTGAGCCTCCTGACTGCCTGGTGAAAGAAACTGTCCTTGAGCCTGTTGGTTTTGGCCCGGAGACTCCGCAGTCTCCTCCCTGACGGCAGCAGGCTGAAGAGGCTGTGAGATGGGTGGGTGGGGTCACCTGCAATCCTGATGGCTTTGCGGGTGAGGCGGGAGTTATAAATATCCATTAGAGAAGGGAGAGAGACACCAATGATCCTCTCAGCTGCTCTCACGATGCGCTACAGAGTCTTGCAGCAGGACACGGTGCAGGCGCCGTACCACATGGTGATGCAGCTGGTCAGGATGTTCTCAATGGTGCCTCTGTAGAATGTGTGCGTGATGGGGGCCGGGACTCTTGCTCTCCTCAGTTTGCGGAGGAAGTACAGACGCTGTTGGGCTTTTTTGGCCAGTGATGCGGTGTTGTTGTTCCAGGACAGGTCTTCAGAGATGTGCACACCCAGAAACTTGGTGCTGCTCACCCTCTCCACTGCAGCACCGTCGATAGATAGTGGAGCATGCTGGGTGTGCGCTCTCCTGAAGTCCACAACAATCTCCTTCGTCTTCTCCACGTTCAGGCGGAGATTGTTGTCCTTGCACCACATGGCCAAGCGGCTCACCTCACTCCTGTAGATTGTCTCATCGCCATTGTTGATGAGACCCACTACAGTCGTGTCATCCGCAAACTTAATGAAGAGATTTGAGCTGGATGTTGGTGTGCAGTCGTGGGTCAGCAGAGTGAAGAGGAGGAGGTTCAGCACACATCCTTAGGGGGCCCCGTGTTCAACGTGATAATGCTGGAGCAGTTGCTGCCGACCCGTACAGCCTGTGGTCTGTGTGATAATACACAATGTTTTTAAGTACCTAACAAGATTGTGAAGATGATGGTTGGTTGTTTTTTTCCATCTTTTTCCCACCTGTATGTGGGGTCGATGTGGATAGGGTTGAGTAGGTAGGATTAAGGGCCTTGCACAAGGGTCCAAAGGTTTGGGGCTCAAACCCTCAACCTTCTGATGAGCAGCTCAGCATCCCAAGGTTGTTAAAATGACAAGATTCGTTAATCTGTTTCCTCACTGCACACAATAGACTAGGTGTCTTGTTCAGTGACGAGAGTCTTTCATGGTAAAAGTGAAAATAAGTAGAAATACTGTATTGTCTGTGTGAGGCAAGCAGAATGTGCTGATACGGCTACACAGAGGAAGGAGCGTGGTGCAGTACAATCGGCCAACTGCACAATTTTAATCAGGAGCTGCTCTGCAGAAACCAGAGTGCAGCATTTTGGAAATGTGTATTTTACAGATGTGGCAGTCCATCTCAGTAGTTAGATTGGGTTCTTTGAGTCTAAAGCTTTAAAAGTATAACACAAAAGAGATGAAAATTATGGCCAATAACACTATAAAACTCTTCTATTCCTGCAGTCTCAAATTTCTGTTTGTTCCCGAAAAACCTTTTTGCAATCCATGGCTTTTTTTTTTTTTACAAAAACAAAAGTGTTACAAGATTTAGCACTGTAACAGCCAACAGAGCACTTAGCTCAGGTCTCTAACTAATGTTTCTCCGTTCACTATTGACCTGATTATGACAGAGTCATAAATAAATAAACCAGCAGAGAACAGGATGAGCCATTTCTAACTGCTCATTACTGTGTCAGCTCAAAGAGATTTTTCTATATAATAATCAATCAGGGGCGGCACGGTGGTGTAGTGGTTAGCACTGTCACCTCATAGCAAGAAGGTCCTGGGTTCGAGCCCCATGGCCGACGAGGGCCTTTCTGTGTGGAGTTTGCACGTTCTCCCCGTGTCCGCGTGGGTTTCCCCCACAGTCCAAAGACATGCAGGTTAGGTTAACTGGTGACTCTAAATTGGCCGTGAGTGTGAATGGTTGTCTGTGTCTATGTGTCAGCCCTGTGATGACCTGGCGACTTGTCCAGGGTGTACCCCGCCTTTCGCCCGTAGTCAGCTGGGATAGGCTCCAGCTTGCCTGCGACCCTGTAGAACAGGATGAAGCGGCTAGAGATGATGAGATGAGATAATCAATCAATGCCCTATAATTATTATGAATTATCAATCTGTTATCAATATTTTGATGAAAAGTAATTTTAATAATTATCATGGAATCTGAAATATGTATTTCACCCAGCTGAGGAGAAATTTGATTCAGTGAGTTTAGTCAGGGGGCGGCACAGTGGTGTAGTGGTTAGCACTGTCACCTTACAGCAAGAAGGTCCTGGGTTCGAGCCCAGTGGCTGGCAAGGGCCTTTCTGTGTGGAGTTTGCATGTTCTCCCCGTCTCTGTGTGGGTTTCCTCCGGGTGCTCCGGTTTCCCCCACAGTCCAAAGACATTCAGGTTAGGCTAACTGGTGGCTCCAAGTTGACCGTGAATGGTTGTTTGTCTCTATTTGGCAACTTGTCCAGGGTGTACCCCGCCTCTTGCCCATAGTCAGCTGGGATAGGTTCCAGCTTGTCTGCAACCCTGCACAGGATAAGCGGTTATGGATAATGGATGGATGTGTGGTCATGGTCACAAGACGACATATAAAGTATGTACATACCGTAACAAGCAGCACATTTCAAAATCATCTTCATCATCATTCCAATATCGCCAGCATCACTGTATAAATTTGATAGCGACACTGTGTGTCCATGTGAAAGTGTGTATTTATATGTTCTATGCTGTTGCCCTTGTTAGATTCTGATTTTATCTTGGTGTTGAATTGAAGCAGGATGTTTAATAGCTAGGATGTTATCTGACTAGAGTAAGTAACCTCACAGCTTACACTTGCTATGATTCACCGTTTTGTTGAAGGCATTCTCCCACCAACTGAGACAAATCAGCATCTAAAATGAATCTCCCAGACTGTCTTCTTTCTACCAAAATACTTTGTTCTGTACCCAATATATCCTATTGCCTCTGGACCAGTCTCTGATGGCTGGTGTAGTATTGCAAATAGTCCTTCAAGTATATTTTGCTGATTTTCACTGAAAAGTTCTTAGCAGCAAGAATTCTGTGATCTAGAATGTGAAACAGATCATCTGGTTCAAGTGTTTAACTCAACTTACTACCTAGGGGAACTGTGGCCTCTGGATTTTCTGAGGAAACTCATGACCCGTGTGATTGAGTTACTTTGGAGTGGCTAATCATCCTTTCTTGCAGCTGAATTTCAAAGGACACAGCTCAACGTGGCCAAGTCGAAGGCGTACAAGGATGCCGCTGGCAGCCACCATACTACTCATGTCTGACCACAGCTCAGATATTCAAACCTATGGGTAATTTAGAGTAGCTAGTTGCATGTCTTTGGGGGAGACCAGCGCACCCAGAGGAAACCCATGGGGGAGAGCACGCGAACTCCACACAGAAAGGCCCTCCCTCGAACCCAGAACCTTCTTGCTGTGAGGCGACAGCACTCACCACTGTGCCGCCCACCTCGAGCATGGATGTTATACCGGTAATTTGGTCTTACCAAGCACCGTAGTGGGATCCCTGTACTCAACTGTTGCTTGACAGTTGACCTTAACATCACAGACAACAAGCAAGAAAACCATCAAGGGAATCAGTCAGAGAGATTAACTCATGATGGAGTCCATATGGATTGCACCAAAAGCTCAGCATTGGGCCATCCTTAAAAAAAAATCCGTTTCCTGTCCACCGGGTGAGCAAAAAAATGTTCAGTCAGGAGGGAGGGATTTTTTTTTTTTTAATATATATGGATGGATAAGAAATCGCAATGCTATGTTTGCTTTTTCTTTCAGTACTTTTTTATTACAAAAGCAGACACATTTAATACAATGACAGTTTAATCAACTGAAACTTTTACAAAAACTTTAAGTTAGCATTTTAAATGCTGACTGCAACATTTGCAAAACTTTTACAAAGGTACTTAAAATGTCCGACACACGGACTTTTTGTAGTTCTAAATCGACCGTTAGGCCTAGTTCGGATGAAAATACACCGTTAAAATGATCACTGAATGATTTGTTTTTCTGAATCTTTACTATTTTGTTGTTCGCTAGAATACCATTTTGCGATTTCACACTTAGGCAAATGTTTGAAAACTCCGGATCTCCGTCCTTCATGGTGGCTGACATTTTTTTTGTGCCGCACGGCGCATGCGCAGAGCTGATTCAGTTCAGAGTGCACGCGCACTCGGCGGAGGCAGTAGTGTGTCGGAGGGAACAGAAGCAGAGATAACGCTTATTTTGTCTCCGGTAAACCAGTCTTCTCTCGTTCAATTACGTGCTGGCATCAAAAGACACCGTTGGTTGTAAATGAAACCAAACTGAGTGGTTGGAGTGTATTTTCATACACAAATGGAGAAATGTTCGCTGAGTGTTTGTGTAGCCGCCACTGCAGACCGTTGTCGTTGTTAATTCATAGCATGCTCAGCTGCGTGAATGTGTCATGCACTGAAAATAAGAGATTTACAAGCCAGGAACGCCTCATGATGCAATACGCAAGAAAAGAAAGAAGATTTACTGCCATTTTACTTTGTATTTGAGTAAAGTGAATAAATAAATGGTCTGTGGAAAATATATTTAATCCTGGGAACTGCATGCACAGGAGTTTATTTTGTGTTTACTCCCCCCGGCTGGCTACTTATTTGTCATGGCTAGCTAGTATGAGCCTTAGTGGAAAGCCCTGGGAATGCGTAAATGTCAAGTTCGAGTTTAGATTTACGAACCCGAAAAAAATGTCGAAAAACCGGCGTTAAAAAAAAAAAATTCAACCGCACAAACGGCACTCACCCGGCCGGTGGACCGGAAACAGAACATTTTTTAATAATGGCCTTGCTTTCAATGCACGGTAAAACTGGGTTCAATGGCAATTAACTCTGGAATGTTACTGTCAAGCGATTCCTCTGAAAAGATGCAGCGTAACTGGATGGGTTTTGCTGATGAATGAAGTTGTGTAGCTCTAGCTGCACCAAAATGTTCAAATGACTCAGGGTATGGTGGGAGTGATTTGGGGAAATTGTTTATTCTAGTGACTCATCATAATGATGACGTGAGTGTTACTGTGTGTCTGGTTGAGTGTGCAAACACACACACACACACACACATTAATTTCACCCCAACAGCTATTTAAGGTTCTTGCTTCAGCCACAAACTGCAGGGCAAGATTATACGACAGTGTTCCTGTATACCATTTCTCATCCTATACCTATGTGTTCCTAAGGCCTATACACAAGGATAATACAGAGCTGCAAGCATTAAACCATCTCACTGCATTAAACCCTTTTTTGTCATATCCTCCACCAGCAAGCTCAGAGCTACTTCTCTGGCAGTTATGGTGATGCTTTGACAGTTTAGAAAATAATTAAACGGCATCAAGACTCCGATATAACACCAGAATACTCCTCGCTGCATGCACGGTCTCACCCACACAGGTGCAAAAAGTGCTCCTTACTATTACTGCCAAACAACGGAGGAAATCTCCAAGGCTTTCTGCAAACAAGAAAAGTCTTTGGACGGGGAAACACAGCTTTTCCATTTGTCTGTGATGTCAAATCATAACAGTCACTGTTATACCTGCATTTATACAGAGGCAAATGAATAGCAACCAGCTGTGACTATCCATCCTGCCGTTTTTCCACTAGATAAAATAGCAATTTCCTCAGGAGACCAGAAATAAATGCAGTGGAGATATAAACAACACTACAGGACAAGCACATGCAGCATGTTTGTAAAGTGCATATCATGGGTAAATTCAGGAGCAAGATCAATGTAATTCTCCTATTTTATATTAAACTTTGGTCAAATATCTGTCACATTTTGCATTTTGTGCACTATTTTTTTTACCTTGCGCAATACCAGAAAAATTCAGTTGAAATCAAGCCATTTGAGGCGAATTGGTCCGCCTCTGAAAAAACTTGCCATTTGGATTTGAGCAATTCCAGCGTTATGGACGTGACACTTGAACTCAAAATGGCAACAAATGACCCAGTGCATGTTTTATTGTCTCCCAGTATTTAAACAGGTGTTGCATATGTTAAGGCTGTACCATACTGAAGAAGTGATAGAACAAGAACAATTCCCATAGTACATCTAGGGCATGCCAGAAAATGCCAATAAAGGATGCGTTATGGATGTGACAGAAAAAGTATCACTTTTCTTTGGTGACTGTACATTTTTATCAAACTCTGTGAAATTGTAAACCTAATGTCGAAATGGAGATATCCATTTGATAGAGGGGTCCAAGGTGAATATTAAAAAATCTTTGTTTAAAATATTTTGTATTTCATGCAGAGTTTCGGAAGGAAAAGTCAGCGTTATGGATGTGACGAAATTCCGTTATGGATGTGACGCGTCTGAAATGGACATGGCATATGTTTAGAAAATCAGCAATTTAACCACCATAACCCTTTGAAAAACTCTCTAAATATCAGCTAAAACTATCAAAGTTCTTAAATAATATTTAGGATGGCTATTGTTTTGCTGTTTTGTGGATTTTAGCATACATTTCTGTGGCTTGTGGCAATAATATAGAATTGTACATGATCAAAGTTGATTTTAGCTTGGGTTTTACATTATAAGAAAGAAAGACTGATATATTAAGGCGAAGGGAACAATTCTTGTGACAAATTGGTTCAACTTCTTCACATCTGTAAAATACAGGCCTAGGTGATATCTCTGGGAGTGGTTTTGATGTATTACATGTTGCTTTATTTTTGCATGGTGAGGTTGACATTTACATGGAATTGCCCATTTCCCGGCAAACATTTGATTTTCGTGACGTCGCGTGCGGGACACCTCCCTCTGAATCCTACGTCAGCGCTGGTTTGTTTATGAGGAAACGACCTGGTGGTTTTCTGCAAATTTCTTCAACGTTATCGTGTAATTATTAAAATAGTTAACAGATGTATCGTAGGAGGGTGTAGCAACACCAATCTTGATGGGATTAGTACTCATCATTTTCCAAAAGACTGGACAATGAGAGAGAAATGGGAGCGCTTGGTCTACACAGGCTGTGCACTGAAACCGTGCAAAGCTCGCGCAGCCTGCTGGCACTTCCGCAGGTAACGTCACGAATCTGGCTCCAGACTCCCATGGGATTTTTCCGGACGCGTTTTGTTACCTCCGCCAAGGAGGTTATGTTTTCGGTAGCGTTGGTTTGTTTGTTTGTTGGTTGGTTTGTCTGTTAGCAACATTATGGAAAAAGTAATAAACGGATTGCTCTGAAATTTTTTTCCAGAGGTGTGACTGGGCACAAGTAACAATCCATTAAATTTTGGCGGTGATCCGGATCACCTTCTGGATCCCAGATTTTTTTAAAGGATTCTTGGCGGAGGTCTGCGCTCTCCGAGTGCTTTTCTAGTTATTTTATTTTTTCTGCTGCAGACAGATGGCCTTGTGCAAAATCACCCTTCTGGAGGAGTGTGTAAAGGGACATACTTTCAAATAAAAAAACCCACGAAATTGGTCCAGAATATGCACTTTAAAGCCCAGGAGCAGTCCACAGGAACAAATATATTGGTAAGAAAATCCGGGCATGCAGAGAAAGAATTTCACTGTGCTCTCATGTACATGTGACAAATCCCCAAATTCCCAAACTTACGTGTGCGCTACTGCTTTAATGGTGATGATAATTAAAAGGTGATTAAATGTGCTGGTTCTTTTTTTTTCTTTTTCACTGGCACTCTCCTGATCTTTGCGTCAACAGACAAAATGTCAGCCAGGTAAACATTAGACAACCAATTTATAAAAGGATTATATCAAAACGTGATGCAAGGTTTTTTAACTGTTTACTGCAGAATAACTTCCATCCATCCATCCATTATCCGTAGCCACTTATCCTGGACAGGGTCGCGGGAAAGCTGGAGCCTATCCCAGCTGACTATGGGCAAGAGGCGGGGTACACCCTGGACAAGTCGCCAGGTCATCGCAGGGCTGACACATTTTGACACATTCTGACAGACAACCATTCACACTCACATTCACACCTACGGTCAATTTAGAGTCACCAATTAGCCTAACCTGCATGTCTTTGGACTGTAGGGGAAACCGGAGCACCCGGAGGAAACCCACACAGACATAGGGAGAACATGCAAAATCCGCACAGAAAGGCCCTCGCCGGCCACGGGGCTCGAACCCTGAACCTTCTTCTTGCTGTGAGGCAACAGTACTAACCACTACACCATCATGTCACCTGCAGAATTACAGTGGTGCTTGAAAGTTTGTGAACCCTTTAGAATTTTCTATATTTCTGCATAAATATGACCTAAAACATCATCAGATTTTCACACAAGTCCTAAAAGTAGATAAAGAGAACCCAGTTAAACAAATGAGACAAACATATTATACTTGGTCATTTATTTATTGAAGAAAATGATCCAATATTACATATCTGTGAGTGGCAAAAGTATGTGAACCTTTGCTTTCAGTATCTGGTGTGACCCCCTTGTGCAGCAATAACTGCAACTAAACATTTCCGGTAACTGTTGATCAGTCCTGCACACCGGCTTGGAGGAATTTTAGCCCATTCCTCCGTACAGAACAGCTTCAACTCTGGGATGTTGGTGGGTTTCCGCACATGAACTGCTCACTTCAAGTCCTTCCACAACATTTCCATTGGATTAAGGTCAGGACTTTGACTTGGCCATTCCAAAACATTAACTTTATTCTTCTTTACCCATTCTTTGGTATAATGATTTTTGTGCTCAGGGTCGTTGTCTTGCTGCATGACCCACCTTCTGTTGAGATTCAGTTCATGGACAGATGTCCTGACATTTTCCTTTAGAATTTGCTGGTATAATTCAGAATTAATTGTTCCATCGATGATGGCAAGCAGTCCTGGTCCAAATACAGCAAAATGGACCCAAACCAGGATACTACCACCACCATGTTTCACAGATGGGATAAGGTTCTTATGCTGGAATGTAGTGTTTTCCTTCCTCCAAATATAACGCTTCTCATTTAAACCAAAAAGTTCTATTTTGGTCTCATCCGTCCACAAAACATTTTTCCAATAGCCTTCTGGCTTGTCCACATGATCTTTAGCAAACTGCAGATGAGCAGCAATGTTCTTTTTGGAGAGCAGTAGCTTTCTCCTTGCAACCCTGCCATGCACACCATTGTTGTTCAGTGTTCTCCTGATGGTGGACTCATGAACATGAACATTAGCCAATGTGAGAGAGGCCTTCAGTTGCTTAGAAGTTACCGTGGGGTCCTTTGTGACCTCACCAACTTTTACATGCCTTGCTCTTGGAGTGAGCTTTGTTGGTTGACCACTCCTGGGGAGGGTAACAATGGTCTTGAATTTCCTCCATTTGTACACAATCTGTCTGACTGCAGATTGGTGGAGTCCAAACTCTTTAGAGATGGTTTTGTAACCTTTTCCAGCCTGATGAGCATCAACAACGCTTTTTCTGAGGTCCTCAGAAATCTCCTTTGTTCGTGCCATGATACACTTCCACAAACGTGTGTTGTGAAGATCAGACTTTGATAGATCCCTGTTGTTTAAATAAAACAGGGTGCCCACTCACACCTGATTGTCATCCCATTGATTGAAAACACCTGACTCTAATTTCACCTTCAAATTAACTGCTATTCCTAGAAGTTCACATACTTTTGTCACTCGCAGATATGTAATATTGGATCATTTTCCTCAATAAATAAATGAACAAGTATAATATTTTTGTCTCATTTGTTTAACTGGGTTCTCTTTATCTACTTTTCAGACTTGTGTGAAAATCTGATGATGTTTTAGGTCATATTTATGCAGAAATATAGAAAATTCTAAAGGGTTCACAAACTTTCAAGCACCACTGTACTTAAACTCCTTAGACCAGAAAGTTTGGAAATTCTCATTCTCCTGTCTTTTTTTAGGTTACCAGTTCAGGACAGTGTTGTAGTCGAGTCACTAAACCTCGAGTCCAAGTCCAGTCTCAAGTCCCCAGTGTTCAAGTCTGAGTCAAGCCTAAGTCATTAAGGAAAATTTCGAGGCGAGTCCACTATTGATCCGAGTCGAGTCCGAGAACAAGACTCCAACCGCGCTATTTGACGGTGGCTGTTGCTGCCTTTAAGTGAAAGCATCTCTGCTACTGTGTTGGACTAACGTTACTGCTTGACTGCCCCATTTTAGTTCATA
Source organism: Neoarius graeffei (assembly GCF_027579695.1). NCBI lineage: Eukaryota > Metazoa > Chordata > Actinopteri > Siluriformes > Ariidae > Neoarius > Neoarius graeffei. The sequence continues at coordinate 42,647,768 of NC_083579.1, read as the reverse complement.
GACTACAGATAAAAAGCTTGTTCATCGCCCAGCAAGCCCCGCCCACTATCAAAAGGGCAAATAACATGAAACAGGGTTAACACAAGCTAGTTCATGATGTATGAACAGGTGAATGTGCGTTCTCTTGCATGAAATCAGTATAAAAATTAATGTAAATATAAATATCTTATGCCAAATTATTATGGCATGTTACAAAAAAATAAAGAAAAAATCCGAGTCCTCGTCTCTAATTTACGATATCTGAATGCAGTTAAGGCACGAGTCCGAGTCTAAGTCCGAGTCATCAGTGCTCAAGTCCAAGTCAAGTCACGAGTCCTTAAAATTAGGGCACGAGTCGGACTCAAGTCCGAGTCCTGTACTCAAGTACTACAAACCTGGTTCTGGATGATCAAAACATTTATAGCAATATTTTAAGATGGAAAAATCATGGTCAGAGAAAAATCAATATCACACAAGCTTACATTGTGTTATTTTTATTAAATTTCAATTACACAGCTCGAAATTCGCGGTGGTCCGGTCGCCCGAGGCGACTTAATTTGTCATTTGGCGGGTAATTCCTGTCACTAGCCAGCCGGGCTGGCTAGTTGAAAATAAATATATATGAAGCAAAGATTCAGACACACCGTCAACTAAAGCCACCACATATTAAGCGTGTGCCGTGTCTGTGTTAATCGATGTGTTTATCGGCAGGACGGAAAATACCGAAGAATTCCGAATCATATCGTGTACGAGTCAGGCTGTCGTTTTTTTCACTACTGCGCATGCATATAATGCATCTCATTGAATATCGCAGTAATCACGTTATCAAATTTAATAGATGTGGCCACATTATCGCCCATTTAAACACGTGTTTTTGTTATTGTTTACATCTACATCTGCCAAGGCTACGTTGCGATGTGGAATTTTCTGAAAGGTGTACAGAAACCGCCAGAGATGGGAACAAAGCGACCTCAGTCTGAAGAGGAGAAAAAGGCCGCCGATAAAGCGTACGAAAAGGAGAAACGACAAAGGACTCAAGCAAACGTGGGAGCAGGGTAGGCCTTGGCTGCGATATGATTTTTATGGAATAATTAATTTTTTTCAAGTTGATTCCTAGTCAATATGAAGCTCCTAATGCTTTCTCGCTCATAAATGGTTAAATACAGAAAGCATGTTGGACATATTTTGGGTGCTATAGTCATGATAGTAAGTATATTTGTTTTCAATACTCATACACCAAGTTGCCAAGTTTTCCAATATATTATTATTTGCTGATATTATATTATGGTGCTCTGTGTTGTTCTCATTTATGTATTTAACAACAGTATCAAAATACTCGGGTCTTGAAATAAACGCACATTAGTCATGAACAATGGTAACTACTCTTTTTTGTGTTATTTTTGACAGAAGTAAAATTCATACATGAACAAATTTTGGCTAGTTGATTTTCTGTTTGGCTAGTTACTCTGGAAGGTGGCGGTACGGTGGTGTAGTGGTTAGCGCTGTCGCCTCACAGCAAGAAGATCCGGGTTCGAGCCCCGTGGCCAGCAAGGGCCCTTCTGTGCAGAGTTTGCATGTTGTCAGCGTGGGTTTCCTCCGGGTGCTCTGGTTTCCCCCACAGTCCAAAGACATGCAGGTTAGGTTAAGTGATGACTCTAAATTGAGTGTGAATGGGTGTCTATGTGTCAGCCCTGTGATGACCTGACGACTTGTCCAGGGTGTACCCCGCCTTTCGCCCGTAGTCAGCTGGGATAGGCTCCAGCTTGCCTGCCACCCTGTAGAACAGGATAAAGCAGCTAGAGATAATGAGATGAGACTTTGGAAGGTAACTAGTCCGGCTGGCTGGTGAAAAAATATATGAATTTCTAGGCCTGAATTATAATGTTGAATGTGAAAGCAACTGATCGGGAACACTAAGGCACATATTCAGACAATGCTTCTTTTTGCTGTATCTAAATTTAAGTATGTTGAGACACAACTCTACCATATTTCACTGAATTACAATTTTGAGTATTGTTGGGCCACAAATGGCTACGTGTATAGTTTTTGGTTTGAGGTGGGATTTTAATCATGTTTGATGAAATTATTGATCTGCATTTTTTTTTTCTTTTCCCAGCTTGTTCAAAATCTGCCTAAACCTACGGTATATAGATGGCATATCCGGAGGGAATTGTCCCTACTGTGTCAAAAGCAGAGTTTGTGATGGGTGAAGAGACACAGAAGAAGCTGATATTCTTTGCCAGAGATTTTGTCATGTTAAGTCAGTGGTGTAGGGAGAAAGAATATTTCTGTCAGTTTCAGAAGCAACAGTGCATACAGTGATGCAAAGAGCCATAAAGTGTTAAAGGAAAAACACTTCCAGGCGCTCTAAAAGTGCCTGATGTAGGGTACCTTAACTATACGAAACTGCCTGGTGGAATGTTTTATTTGACTAGAGTTTCTTTCTGCACAAATTTTGGGGCATTCAGTGCTCCATTTTCCTTAGAAAGGGGACATAAAAACAGAATATGTGTCGTCAGCTGCTCTGGTAATAGCCTTCTAACACCTTCAGTTGATACTGCACTCTGGTATTGCTGTCTTTCCCTCTATAGCAATGCAAAAGTCCTTACTGCAGGAGCATTACACAAGAACATAAGTTTCTGTCCAGCACAGCAGAAAGTCAGCGCCTACCATTAACATCCATGAAACCAGTGGAGGGACTCCTTTGTCAGAAAGGACCAGTAATAAAGCAAGTCCACAATGAACACTCAGCAGACAGAATATACAAAGGTATTATTTTCATTGACAATCTATGACACTGACTAAATCAAACATCTGCTAGCTGCCTTGTCACCTCATATAGTAAGTCAACGTTCTAGCAAACGCAGGTTGCTTTTTGAGTTAAAAAAAAAAAAGCGCCTCAAAAAGTTGATTGCTGTAAAATAATATCATAGCATCTGCCCAGGAAGGTAAGGTAGGTCTATTAAATATAAGATTCCTCACAGGTTATGCAGTGAGCAGGGATTTGACACATTTTATACAGTGGTGCTTGAAAGTTTGTGAACCCTTTAGAATTTTCTATATTTCTGCATAAATATGACCTAAAACATCACCAGATTTTCACACAAGTCCTAAAAGTAGATAAAGAGAACCCAGTTAAACAAATGAGACAAAAATATTATACTTGGTCATTTATTTATTGAGGAAAATGATCCAATGTTGCATATCTGTGAGTGGCAAAAGTATGTGAACCTCTAGGATTAGCAGTTAATTTGAAGGTGAAATTAGAGTCAGGTGTTTTCAATCAATGGGATGACAATCAGGTGTGAGTGAGCACCCTGTTTTATTTAAAGAACAGGGATCTATCAAAGTCTGAGCTTCACAACACATTTTTGTGGAAGTGTATCATGGCACGAACAAAGGAGATTTCTGAGGACCTCAGAAAAAGCGTTGTTGATGCTCATCAGGCCGGAAAAGGCTACAAAACCATCTCTAAAGAGTTTGGACTCCACCAATCCACAGTCAGACAGATTGTGTACAAATGGAGGAAATTCAAGACCATTGTTACCGTCCCCAGGAGTGGTCAACCAACAAAGATCACTTCAAGAGCAAGGAGTGTAATAGTTGGCGAGGTCACAAAGGACCCCAGGGTAACATCCAAGCAACCGAAGGCCTCTCTCGCATTGGCTAATGTTCATGTTCATGAGTCCACCATCAGGAGAACAATGAACAACAATAGTATGCATGGTAAGGTTGCAAGGAGAAAGCTACTGCTCTCCAAAAAGAACATTGCTGCTCATCTGCAGTTTGCTAAAGATCACATGGACAAGCCAGAAGGCTATTAAAAAATGTTTTGTGGACAGATGAGACCAAAATAGAACTTTTTGGTTTAAATGAGAAGGGTTACGTTTGGAGAAAGGAAAACACTGCATTCCAGCATAAGAACCTTATCCCATCTGTGAAACATGGTGGTGGTAGGTAGTATCATGGTTTGGGCCTGTTTTGCTGCATCTGGGCCAGAACGGCTTGCCTTCATTGATGGAACAATGAATTCTGAATTATACCAGTGAATTCTAAAGGAAAATGTCAGGACATCTGTCCATGAACTGAATCTCAAGAGAAGGTGAGTCATGCAGCAAGACAACGACCCTAAGCACACAAGTTGTTCTACCAAGGAATGGTTAAAGAAGAATAAAGTTAATGTTTTGGAATGGCCAAGTCAAAGTCCTGACCTTAATCCAATCGAAATGTTGTGGAAGGACCTGAAGCGAGCAGTTCATGTGAGGAAACCCACCGACATCCCAGAGTTGAAGCTGTTCTGTATGGAGGAATGGGCTAAAATTCCTCCAAGCCAGCGTGCAGGACTGATCAACAGTTACCGGAAAAGTTTAGTTGCAGTTATTGCTACACAAGGGGGTCACGCCAGATACTGAAAGCAAAGGTTCACATACTTTTGCCACTCACAGATATGTAACATTGGATCATTTTCCTCAATAAATAAATGACCAAGTATAATATTTTTGTCTCATTTGTTTAACTGGGTTCTCTTTATCTACTTTTAGGACTTGTGTGAAAATCTGATGATGTTTTAGGTCATATTTATGCAGAAATATAGAAAATTCTAAAGGGTTCACAAACTTTCAAGCACCACTGTTTCACAGAAATCTGGGGTGCATTTTGAATTTATATGATCTTATGCCGTATGTAGTGGACCCCGGGGTAGAACAGTGGTGTATTGGCTAGTGCTGTCACCTCACAGCAAGAAGGTTCTGGGTTTGAACCTCATGGCTGATGAGAGTCCTTTCTGTGTGGAGTTTGCTTGTTCTCCCTGTGTCTGGTGCCCCTTTTCCACCAAAGCAGGTTCGGGGCCAGTGCTTAATTTGGAACCAGGTTTTCTAATTCCACTGACAAAGAACTGGCTCTGGGGCCAGAAAAAACGGTTCCAGGCTAGCACCAACTCTTTGCTGGGCCAGAGGAAAGAACCGCTTATGTCAGCGGGGGGGGCGGAGTTGTTAAGACCAACAACAATAGCAAGACCGCGAAAGGTCGCCATTTTTAAGCGACGAGAAGCAGCAGCTGTACAAATGCAAAGTCATCCATTATTGTTGTTGTTGTTGTTGCTTCTTCTTCTCCATGTTGTTGTTGTTGCTTCGATGTTCGCACCAAAGTTTATGCAAACGCAGTGATGTAACTAACGTATACAGCAACGTAACTGACATATACAGCGACATAATGACATGGCTCCTCTTAGCACCCCGAGCTATGGAAAAGCAAACTGGTTCTCAGCTGGCTCGCATGTTGAATGAGTTGTGAACCAGCACCAGCACTGGCCCCGAACCAGCCCTGGAACTGATTTGGTGGAAAAGGGGTATGGGTGGGTTTCCTCTGGGTGCTCCAGTTTCCCCCAAAGACTAAACTGTCCATTGATCAAGCCCTAGACACACTAATGATGGACTGTTCAAATCTCATCAGTGGTGCCGTTACAGCCCTTGCTGGCTATAGGGAAAAGAAGAAGAATGTGGATCCCACTCGTAAAAATGACCATGCCCTAGACTTGGTCATTTCTCATTGCTTAGACAAGAAGCCTTCAAAGATACTACGTATACAATATATGACCACTACTATGTACTGCTTGACCGCGAGTTGGCCTAGTGGTCCACCTCTCAACCAGGAGACTGTAAGTTCTACTTGCGGTTGGGTCATATGAAAGACCATCATAAAAATGGTACCTACTGCCATCTGGCAAGGCACGCTGCAATACAGATGGCACGTGTGAATGGTTGTTTGTCTCTATGTGTCAGCCCGGCGATGACCCGGCAACTTGTCCAGGGTGTACCCCGCCTCTCGCCCATAATCAGCTGGGATAGGCTCCAGCTTGCCTGCGACCCTGCACAGGATCAGCGGTTACGGATAATGGATGGATGGGTGAATGGAATACACTCCTTTCGGTTTATGGTGGATGTGAGATGTTGATCTACAGGCCATTGCAGTGTGTATGGAGTGGGTTGTCTAACCTAGTTTTGAAGACACATCTAAAAGATAAGCAAAAAGATCTTCGTAAAATTATTGTAATATTGGTATTCCTTGTATGGCTTGTTCTCCGCATACAGATACTTTTAAATGAAAATTTGTATTGTGTAAATGTGGATTTTTAAAGCAGGAAATATTGTTGAAACGATCCTCGTATCAGCAATCATGCTTGGTAGTCTATGACATTCAAGTAAATAAACAGTTTTTGACTTCTGTACTGTACATACACCAATCAGCCATACCATTATGATCACTAACAGGTGAAGAGAATAACATTGATTATCTCAACACAGTGGCACCTTTCAAGGGGTGGGATATATTAGGTAGCAAGAGAACAGTCAGCTCTCGAAGTTGATGTGTTGGAAGCAGGAAAAACAGGCAAGTGTAAGGATCTGAGTGACTTTGACAAGGGCCAATCTGTGACGGCAAGATGACTGGGTCTGGGCATCTCCAAGATGGCACATCTTGTGGGGTGTTCCCAGTATGCAGTGCTTAGTACCTACCAAAAGTAGTCCCAGGAAGGACAACCGGTGAACCGCCGAAAGGGTCATGGGTGTAGACGGCTCATTGATTTGCATGGGGCACGAAGGCTAGCCCATCTGATCCAATCCCACAGAAGAGCTACTGTAGTACAAACTGCTGAAAAAGTTAATGCTGATATATTTCTACTTTAGCCAGCATTAACTTTTGCAGTAGTTTGTGCTGCAATTTGGCCCTTGTCAAAGTCACTCAGATCCTTACGCTTGCCCATTTTTCCTGCTTCCAACACACCAACTTCAAGAACTGACTGTTATCTTGCTGCCTAATATATCCCACCCCTTGACATCCCTTAGCAAAAAGTAGTATACTTAAAGTTCATTTTGTAAAGTATTCTGAAGTGTAAGTATATCAAGTGTACTACAGGCCATGTACTTCAAGTGTACTAGAAAGCATACTAATTTAATACTTCTTCGGACTAAATTGGAACATTTTAAGTTTATAAAAGTATACTTTCAAGTCCGTTTTAAGTTTACAAAAGTACACTTTCAAGTATACTCATTTATATACTATCAATGCACTTGGTATATCCCTATTGTGTACTTGAAGTATATCATAAGTACACTTATTTATGTACTGCCATTGTACTAGTTATATACTGTAAGTATACAAGAGGGATATACCAAGTACATTTACAGTATAGATATAGTATAGATGAGAGTACTTAAAGAGTACTTTTGCTAACTTAAAAGTAACTTTGAAGTATACTTTTATAAACTTAAAATGTTCCAATTTAGTCCGAAGAAGTATTAAATTAGTATGCTTTCTAGTACACTTGAAGTACATGGCCTGTAGTACACTTGATATACTTATACTTACACTTCAGAATACTTTACAAAATGAACTTTAAGTATACTACTTTTTGCTAAGGGAAACCAGTATAAAAATGTCATATAGGCTTGCCATTGAAAAGTTGTGTGGGAAACTAAGTAACTGCTTTTGGTCTTACAACCGTTTTTTGGTTGATGGAGTTACGTACCACAGTAAAACCTATGACAGACTAAAGAAGAGATTCAACAGTGCTGCATACTTGAAAGATGGTACATTTTGTTGTATTATAGAACTGGTTGTTTTTAAACAAATATGTTCACATGAAATCTCTGCTTTTTGTCCATGTCGCAAACTATGTTGTGTTTTAGTTGACGTACTTAGTAAATCAGGCAGGCCTGTATGTAAAGATTCCCAAATAAATGTACAAAGTCATTTTGTATATGATGTTCAAAAAACTGAAACTGTTCATGCTGTCTCGCCTGACATGATCAAAACAAAATGTGTCCTTGTTGAAACAGCTGACACACTGTACATAACACCATTGCCAAACCCTTTTGAAAGGGACTAGTTAAATAAATAAAGTCAAGCCAAACTTTTTTCTGTTTTCCTGTTTTTGTGTATGATGAAGTGTAAGGTACATGAAGATAATGCAATTCAGTACACATAATGACTAAGTGTTAATCTCCAGAATTATAATAAGACATCAAACAAGACATGCATGTTGACGGTTGGGTTGGCTGGTAATGTTCATCATGTGCTGTTGAGTAAGGCTGCTGCAGAGGGGATGAAGGACTTTTTGTTTATAGTGGTACATTGTAGCGCCAGCCTGATGGGAGCAGTTGGAAGGAGTGATGGAGGGGGTGAGAGGGGCCCTCTGATCAGGTTGGATTCCCTAATCACTTACCAGCTGTATAGCTCAGCTAATGTAATATAAATTATAAATATAATATATATATAAAATATAATGTAATATAAATTATAAATATAATATATACATATAGTATAAATATATAAATTAAACGTTGAGTCAATTAATGAGTTGACCTTATTGTGCTCTTGAAGCAAGATATATGCTAAGCATTCCTATTTTGTGGCAAAAAGATTTACAAAGTATACTTAGGTCCAAGTATAAATTTTAGTATTAAAGTAATGTATAAGTGTAAGTCTTAGTATTGATATAGGTCTACTTATACTTTTTTATACTTGGTTCAGTATAAACCAAGTATACTTCCCTGTACTATGTTGTAAGTGTATCAAGAATTAGTTTATAAGAAGTAACCTTCAAGTACACTTCCTCGATTTTAGTATAAAATAAGTATACTTGTAGCACACTTGATTAAACTTCTTTTTGCTAAGGGATGAGATAATCAACGTTATTCACGTCACCTCTTAGTGGTGATAATGTTATGGCTGATCGGTGTATATGACATATATTTATGGGGTGTGCGCTACAAATAGGTAGTTGTGCCCCTGCCCTAACCTTAATCTCAGTAATCAACACTTTTGGCTGTAGGGTTTTATTTTCATGACATAAAAACATTTCCAACTAACTATCCTCACAGGTTCAAAACTTTCAGATATTCCTCGTGTGGACATTTGGTGAAAATATGCCCACCCAACCTCACATGCACACCCAGGCTACAACTCTGAGAGCTCAGCAGTTCCACCTCCCTTCTAGCTGCTGTGCTAGCTCAACAACACATTGTTTTATCCCACACATCATTGACTCTGCAGCACCAAGCACCTAATCAAAAGCCCAGATATCTTTGAGGTGGAGCTTGTGAAAGAGAGGTTGTTAAAGTGGTGTGAATCTTTTATGAGAAAAGCAATGAGAAGTGAATAGCATAAAAGATGATATCATGCAGCACAGGAGGGTGTTAATATAGCTTCTTATCAGAGACGTACCAAAGATACTTACTGTGCAGTTGGTGCTTTGTTATACCATGGGCAGTATGTTGGCGATTTTTCAAGTGCTCAAACCTAAGAAAAATTAGTCGAGACCATAATGCACACTTGTCTCGAGCTGGTGTAATGATTTTGTCTATGTAGGAGGGGAAGATAATGCACAGCAGGCCAAACAGCACCAGAATACTGCAGCAAGGTTTCTGTGGTAACTGGGCTGTTTTAAAATGTCAGGAGGAAGAAAAACAGGCTGATCGAGGATAATAGAAAAACCGACGTGTTACATAGCATGTAAGAGAGGCCATTACTTACAGCAGACTACTTATGCAAGAAGCATGCTGACTAAAGCTAGGAGACGGAGATAAGATCATCATCGGCGTCATCGGCATCATCGTTTCAGCTTCCAATTCATTAAAGAGAAAATATGCTGTATGTAGCATATTGTAAAATGATGCTCTATAATATAGACGCCATACCACTGAACAATCAGCCTTCTGTAGAAGCCAGTCTAGTTTAGAACTCATCAGTAACCCAGTACAGAGTTTTTGAGGGTGTGAGCTGGAGTGTAACTGCACTCCACTTTATTCAATTCAATTCAATTCAATTCAATTCAATTCAATTCAATTTCATATAAAATTTAAATTTATCACTAATAAGCAAGCCAGAGGCAAAGGTGAAACATTCCCAGAAAAGGAAGGAAAAACTTCCTCAGGCAACAAGAGGAAGAAACCTTACAGGGATCCTGACTCAAAATGGAGCCCATCCTCACTGAATAGTGCGATTATAACTTTTATACCCGTATATTACAGAGTCAAGTAGTGCTACGTGTGTGAAAAGGAGCTGCAGTATGAGCATCATTTTGATATAAAGAGTTTTAACTTTATATCAAACTGAACTAATCAACTGTTCGGTGACTGAAACTTGAATGGTTATCCAAGGAAGAACATCTCCAGCATTCTTCACCATATTCTGCTTCCTATTCATTTTCTACTGAGACAGGCAAAAAAGACTGCAGAAGCAAGATCAGCACAAACCGAGCAGAGAAATAAGTTGAAAAAATCTCAAATGAGAAATGCATATTGCTGCGTGGCAACCAATCAGACTGATTAATGTGGTCATGATCAAGAAATGCTGAAAGCGGTGCAGGATTGAAGAGGTAACGTGAGATCATAATTATCCCCTGATGTCAACCTATGAAAAACAGCAGCACAATGACTGTTTCTTTAAACCTAGTATAAAGCCCAAAAATCCTCCAAACAAGGAGGAAATAAGTATACTGGTTTAAAAAAAAAAATCAATACCTGAACCTGCATTGTAAGCACTTTACTCTGAGCTGCTAAACTTGCCCTCATTGTAGCAATATTCCTGATCAAAACACGCTTTTCCTAAACACAATGGTGAGCTGTGAGTGGGAACTGGAAAAGTCTTCCGAATCCTGTAGAAGAGCACTCCTGCTTCGAGGACATTTACAACACTGATGGTCAGTGAGTCCATCCATCCATTATCCATAACCGCTTATCCTGTGCAGGGTCAACCTGGAGCCTATCCCAGCCAACTATGGGTGAGAGGTGGGGTACACCCTGGACAAGTCGCCTGGGCATCGCAGCGCGGACACATGGAGACAAACAACCATTCATGCTCACATTCACACCTACGGTCAATTTAGAGCCACCAATTAGCCTAACCTGCATGTCTTTGGACTGTGAGGGAAACCAGAGCACCGAGAGGAAACCCACGCGGACACGGGGAGAACATGCAAACTCCGCACAGAAAGACCCCCATTGGCCACTGGGCTCAAACCCAGGACCTTCTCGCTGTGAGGCGACAGCGCTAACCACTACACCACCATGCTGCCCACCACTGTATCATATTACAGTGGTGCTTGAAAGTTTGTGAACCCTTTAGAATTTTCTCTATTTCTGCATAAATATGACCTAAAACAACATCAGATTTTCACACAAGTCCTAAAAGTAGATAAAGAGAACCCAGTTAAACAAATGAGACAAAAATATTATACTTGGTCATTTATTTATTGAGGAAAATGATCCAATATTACATATCTGTGAGTGGCAAAAGTATGTGAACCTCTAGGATTAGCAGTTAATTTGAAGGCGAAATTAGAGTCAGGTGTTTTCAATCAATGGGATGACAATCAGGTGTGAGTGGGCACCCTGCTTTATTTAAAGAACAGGGATCTATCAAAATCTGATCTTCACAACACGTGTTTGTGGAAGTGTATCATGGCACGAACAAAGGAGATTTCTGAGGACCTCAGAAAGAGCGTTGTTGATGCTTATCAGGCTGGAAAAGGCTACAAAACCATCTCTAAAGAGTTTGGACTCCACCAATCCACAGTCAGACAGATTGTGTACAAATGGAGGAAATTCCAGACCATTGTTACCGTCCCCAGGAGTGGTCGACCAACAAGGATCACTCCAAGAACAAGGCGTGTAATAGTCGGCGAGGTCACAAAGGACCTCCAGCGAATACCAGTGAATTCTAAAGGAAAATGTCAGGACATCTGTCCATGAACTGAATCTCAAGAGAAGGTGAGTCATGCAGCAAGACAACGACCCGAAGCACACAAGTCGTTCTAGCAAAGAATGGTTAAAGAAGAATAAAGTTAATGTTTTGGAATGGCCAAGTCAAAGTCCTGACCTTAATCCAGGCGAAATGTTGTGGAAGGACCTGAAGCGAGCAGTTCATGTGAGGAAACCCACCAACATCCCAGAGTTGAAGCTGTTCTGTATGGAGGAATGGGCTAAAATTCCTCCAAGCCGGTGTGCAGGACTGATCAACAGTTACCGGAAACGTTTAGTTGCAGTTATTGCTGCACAAGGGGGTCACGCCAGATACTGAAAGCAAAGGTTCACATACATGATGTTTTAGGTCATATTTATGCACAAATATAGAAAATTCTATAGCTTCACAAACTTTCAAGCACCACTGTATATCAAACTTGAATTTTATGTATCAGTATAACTTCTTCGTAAAAACTTGTATTTGGACATTTGATGTGATGATTGAAGTGCATTATGTGTTGAGCACTTGGTGTATCCTGAATATAGTGTACTTAAGTCTCTCTCATCTCATTATCTCTAGCCGCTTTATCCTGTTCTACAGGGTCGCAGGCAAGCTGGAGCCTATCCCAGCTGACTACGGGTGAAAGGCGGGGTACACCCTGGACAAGTCGCCAGGTCATCACAGGGCTGACACATAGACACAGACAACCATTCACACTCACATTCACACCTACGGTCAATTTAGAGTCACCAGTTAACCTAACCTGCATGTCTTTGGACTGTGGGGGAAACCGGAGCACCCGGAGGAAACCCACGCAGACACGGGGAGAACATGCAAACTCCGCACAGAAAGGCCCTCGCCAGCCACGGGGCTCAAACCCGGACCTTCTTGCTATGAGGCGACAGCGCTAACCACTACACCACCGTGCTGCCCCGTACTTAAGTCTATTTAGAGTTTTTCCAATTATGTTAATGAAAAGAAAACTGCAGTAATATGTATCTTTTGAACGACTTCAGGGCTGAAGCTGGGTGTTGTGGAGCTAAAGTGTAGTATGTTTAATAAAGCAACCTAATATATAGTGTAGAATCAAAGATTATGCCAGGATTGCAAGCCTGGGCTAACAATAATGTGCAATAAAATTTCAAAGTATGTGGTAAATAGCTCAACAGCATCTGCACTTTCTGCGAAAGCTGAAGAAAGTCAGCCTCCCTCCTCCCTCCACCGACCTTCATATCCTTCTACTGAGGGACCATTAAGAGGGTTTTCTGCTGTTACATCACTGTCTAGTTCGGGAACTGCAACATCGCTGAACAAAGGTCTCTGCAGTGGACAGTGAGGATGGCAAAGAGAATCATCGAGGGTCCCTCTCCTATCCATCTCCCAGCTCGAAGCACCTTGTCCGCCGTGCCAACAGCATAGTGCAGGGCAAGTCCCAGCCATCACATGCACTGTTCTCCCTCCTGCCATCTGCCAGAAGGTACCGGAGCATCCGAACCATCACTGCCAGACACTGCAACAGCTTCTTCCCCCAGGCAGTCAGAGTCCTCAACTCACTGTCACTCCCAAAGAACTGGCAGTTCAAACTGAACTTACAGCTCTTTTATCCATTTCTGATCCATTTGCACTACACTGCCTATTTGCACACACGTGCACAATGTTTATTTTGCACCTGTCTTGTCTTGTTGTTGATATCCTGGTTAAACTTGAACTCTTCAAAATTAACTGCAGTCCTGTGTATTTTTGCACTAAAATTACCATTTGCACACAAATGCACAATGACATTTTGCACCTGTCTTTGTCTTGTCATTTATATTGTTCATTGTGCTTAGATAGCTATATGTTTAGACAGCTAAATGTTTACTCAGATACCTATATTAGTGCAACTCAGTATATTGGAATGCCGTGAAAAAGTTCTTTTTTTTCATAATTTAATTAAAAAGGTAAAATTTCATCCATAGCCGCTTATCCTGGACAGAGTCGCGGGCAAGCTGGACCCTATCCCACATGATTATGGGTGAGAGGTGGGGTACACCCTGGACAAGTTGCCAGGTCATTGCAGGGCTGACACATACAGACAAATAACCATTCATACTCCATTCACCTGGCTCGAACCCAGAACCTTCTTGCTGTGAGGTGACCGTGCTAACCACTACACCACCGTGCCACCCATCTCATGTCATCTCATTATCTCTAGTCGCTTTATCCTGTTCTACAGGGTCGCAGGCAAGCTGGAGCCTATCCCAGCTGACTACGGGTGAAAGGCGGGGTACACCCTGGACAAGTCGCCAGGTCATCACAGGGCTGACACATAGACACAGACAACCATTCACACTCACATTCACACCTACGGTCAATTTAGAGTCACCAGTTAACCTAACCTGCATGTCTTTGGACTGTGGGGGAAAACGGAGCACCCGGAGGAAACCCACGCGGACACGGGGAGAACATGCAAACTCCGCACAGAAAGGCCCTCGCCGGACGCGGGGCTCGAACCCGGACCTTCTTGCTGTGAGACGACAGCGCTAACCACTACACCACTGTGCCACCCATAAAATTTCATATATTCTATATTCATCCATTATCTATAGCCACTTATCCTGTTCAGGGTTGCAGGTGAGCTGGAGCCTATCCCAGCTGACTATGGGTGAGAGGCGGGGTACACCCTGGACAAGTCGCCAGGTCATTGCAGAGCTGTGACACATGGAGACAAACAACCATTCACACTCACAGTCAATTTAGAGCCACCAACTAGCCTAACCTGCATGTCTCTGGACTGTGGGGGAAACCGGAGCACCCGGAGGAAACTCACGCGGACACGGGGAGAACATGCAACCTCCACACAGAAAGGCCCCTGTCAGCCATTGGGCTTGAACCCAGAACCTTCTTGTTGTAAGGCGACAGTGCTAACCACCACACTACCATATTCATTACATGTAAAGTGAAATATTTCAATGCTTTTTTTTTCATTTTAATTTTGATGACTGTCTTATAGCTCACGAAAATCAGAAAGCCAGTATATCAAAGACTGTGACTATGACTATTAACACAGAATGTCAAAAAAGGCAGCAACGCTGTCAATATCTTAAAAAGCATACGAGTTCTCCGCGTATTCGAACCACAGAAGTGTTGTATTGTACAAGCTTGTGTTACTTAGGCCAGGAATTTGTGTGAAATGCAGCATTTCGAAATGAAGCAATTCATTTAGCAGCAGATCAATAGATCATTAAGACACATAGTCTAACATTCCACACGTTGGCTTAGTTCCACATGAGTCTCATTTATCAGCCTCCAATTCAATAAGAGGCTTTTTGGTGCGATGTGCTTGCAGGACAAATTAGAACTCCATTTCATATTTCGTTAAAAGTTCTGAGAAAAAGTCAGGTACAAGTTAACAAAAAATATCAAGTTAATATATTTTGGCCCTGCGATGGACTGGCGACCCATCCTGGGTGTGCCCTGCCTCTCATCCGATGTCAGTTGGGATTGGTTCCAGCTTCCCTGGGACCCGCAATGGATCAGCGGTATAGAAAATGAAATGAAATGGAAAAATGAAATATTTTAAAGCCTGCCTTTGCTCAGCTTCGTCTGAGAATTTAGCTGAGAATTGCAGATAGCATTGTTTGCATCGGGTGTTTTTTTTGTTGTTTTTTTGTCGTCGGGGATTTTGGCTTCAAAAGATGCATAATTACAAGAGATGCCATCAATCCCAGCGTCCCAGTATCTGTGCTTTAACTGTTATGCTACAACTTGTTGAACTACTCTTTTAGATTCTCCTCATGGATTTTATTTTTGATGCCATTACTGCGTATGACCTCTGCCTACTTAACGATTATGGTTTGGGATCGTAATTTAATAAACCTCCTCACATGGATCCTAAACACTAAGCGCTAAATGCTCTAAACATTATTTAAAACCATAATCTACAAATATGGCAAGATTGTGAAGGTTAATCAAAAAAAAAAAGATGCCATGTTTTCATTGAGCTGTGTTTTCATTACAGGAGATTGCCCCGATCCTTGAAGTTTCAGTGAGATGTTTCAGAAATCTCCCAAAAACATCAGATTTAGTGCTGAGGCATGCTGAGGAGCTGTTCAAGATAAATAAAAAAAATAATAATAATAAGAGTGTGTGTGCATTCTGAATGATCTCTCTTTCAATACTGTTGATATTAGAGGCGTGAATGCGATACTGTGATCTAGCGTTGTAGTATTTGAGACCAGTCTCAA
Organism: Neoarius graeffei; assembly: GCF_027579695.1. Classification (NCBI taxonomy): domain Eukaryota; kingdom Metazoa; phylum Chordata; class Actinopteri; order Siluriformes; family Ariidae; genus Neoarius; species Neoarius graeffei. The sequence continues at coordinate 42,631,821 of NC_083579.1, read as the reverse complement.
GACCACTTTTTGAAGGTCTTGGGTCTTGTCTCGGTCTCAGATATAGAGGACTCAGGATTTTATTTCAAGACTGGTCAAGATCACAACTGCGGGGAGTTCGCTAAATTTCCTGTGCATTTTCTGATTTATTTGTTAACATCATTACTGTAATCAGATGTAAAATTTCCTGCTTCAAATGCGACCAATAACATGACACATTGCTAATTTCAAAATGTTCACCCCTCCCCACCTCCTTCACACACACCAGTCTGGTCCTGGTCTTGACTCAGTCTCGGCCTGCCTTGGGCTTGGTCTTGACTTGATCTCAACCCCTCAAAGTCTTGCCTTGTCTTAGTCTTCATACACTTTGGTCTTGGTCATGACTTGGTCTCGGTTTCGGTGGTCTTGACTACAAACACTACTGTGATCTCTTTTTGAATTCTATTTTTTTTAAATGTCTATAAATGTAAACAGAAACAACAAACTTAATATTTTGAAAAAGTCACATTTGACTTGCTACGTTTACTGCTCCATTCGACTTAAGCTTGTTAACTCAGATTTTCCAACCTCTAGTCAGGAAGGTACATAACAGACCCATCCATCCATCCATCCATCCATCCATCCATCTATTACTGTCCGGGTTGTGAGTGAGTTGGAGCCAATCCCAGCTAACTTTGGGCAAGAAGTGGGGTACACCCTCGGTGGGTGAACAATATATCATGTGAAAGACCATTCACACTCGCACCTATGGGACATTTAGAATAGCCAGTTGACCTAATCTGCATGTCTTTGGACTGTGGGAGAAAACCAGAACACCTGGAGGAAACCCACACGGAGAACATACCGTACAAACTCCACACAGAAAGGCCCCCGTCAGCCATGAAGTTCGAACCAAGAACCTTCTTGCTGTGAGGCAACAATGCTAACCACTGCACCACCATATGTAACATTACATTACTCTGCGAGCTTGATAATTAGCATGACCATTTGTTAGCAAGTCATGTAGTTAGCTAGAAGTACATACTGTTTATGGTTCAAATACGGTAAACTGTAAAAAAAAAAAAATCACCAAAGAAATTAATTCAGCTACACTAAGTCGCCACTCATGTTGATACACAAGATATGATATAGTTGATAGGCAATTTTGTGTAATAATGGTACGCCTATAATAGGATTTAAAGTTTTACTTTGGGGCATTTACTTTTATAAAATGCAGGGACGAGGATTAACTGTATAGCATAAACAAACCACTAATCCACACCCACATTCATACACACGTCTTCCTTTTTACAATATTACAAGAAATCATATCCTGTGTGAATACAAGTAGTAGAACCTGACACTAGCCGGGCCTCTATTGTAGTTTTGCGCAAAATAGAAGCAATTCTTAAAAAAAAAAAATCTACAATACACAATTGCGAATGGTCTGTGTTTCCATTGAGTGATGTTCTGCAAATAAAGCTGGGTTTTCTCCTCTCACGATAGTCATTCCAGTTAAAGGTAGACCGCCTTTCAGAGTTTTCAGGTTTAGGTCATAAAAAGAATTTTCCCTGACACCCAATTATTTTTGTTTAGTGGACCGAAAGCTACTAAATTCGAATCACAGACTTCCAATTTTATTAGTTTTTTTTTAAATAGAACATTTAATGAATTTAAGGCCACGTGGCCCTAAATTCTCCGCTATTTTTTCCTGTTTCACCATGACCCAATTCAAGATACTATGTCATGCATCACATGGTGGGCTTTCCCCGTGCGCGCAAGGCATTGTGGGATACAAATTTAAAACAGGAAAGAAAAATTGAGGACGTGAGTGTGCGAATGAAACATGAAAGACCGACTACAGTAACAGAAAGCAAGAAGAAAAGACGTTATGCTGCAAAAGAAAGGAAACACAGGAGCAAACTAATAAATATCAGCAGTCGGCGAGCACCTCGACGTGATCAGCTGTTTGTTTAGTGACAGGATGATGTAACTGTCATTGCACGGTCAAAGGTAAAGCTGCGCATGCGCACACGGACTTCCTCTGTCTGCTTGACTGTGCGAAGCGACCGATTTCATGCACATTATTTTTTAGGGAATCATCTCAAATTAAATAACTTCCCAGCTGATATTTTGTGAGATATTACAGAAATAAACATATATCACTATGATCAAATTTCAGAGGGAACTAAATTTCACAGATTTTATGAAATCGAAAAGCCGTCTCGCTTTAAACATGGCGGCGGCTCGCCAAGGCCTGATAAATGGTGACATTGATTTTGTTGGTTTTGTTCCTCTCCACATCATATGACTTAAAAGTGAAAAATGTGTTTCCATTTCAATTTTGTGAAATACCGCTTTGTCAAATCGTCTGAAAAACTACCTCTTGCGAGCGTATAAACGTTTTTGCAATGTTTGAGAGTTTCTTTGAAATTCTCAAGTTTCTATTACTCATTTTTTAGCTTGCAATTTCAACTTGCACATTAAGCAGGTTAATGGAACCACTCCGAGTAACCTGAGGAGAACTGGTTTGTAGAATTTGACCTGGATAATCACTCACCCAGGAGAAAATCAGCTCTCAGATCACTCTTTATATTGTATATAGCTTTGACAAGTACAACATTTCATCTATAACCTTGTTAAGCAGATGAAAAGCTGCCTTGAATAGCATGTGGGATATCACAGTTTGTGTGTGTGTGTGTGAGATCATGCAAACAAGGTTCCACAACACCCCTTCCAACAGCTCAGCACCTCCTCCATGATCCAATGCTTACTGGAAACAGGTGTTATGATACTTGCAGCAGCATTGTGAAGAAACCAAGAGAAGCAGGTCTCTCCCTGGTGTCTGTACTTTGGCCCCCATCACCACAATTCTAATCCTATTATCATTATCACTGATTAGTACCTGTGACTACCTATAAATGTCTCATCTCTTCTCATTATCTCTAGCCGCTTTATCCTTCTACAGGGTCACAGGCAAGCTGGATCCTATCCCAGCTGACTACGGGCGAAAGGCGGGGTACACCCTGGACAAGTCGCCAGGTCATCACAGGGCTGACACATAGACACAGACAACCATTCACACTCACATTCACACCTACGGTCAATTTAGAGTCACCAGTTAACCTAACCTGCATGTCTTTGGACTGTGGGGGAAACCGGAGCACCCGGAGGAAACCCACGTGGACATGGGGAGAACATACAAACTCCGCACAGAAAGGCCCTCGCCGGCCACGGGGCTCAAACCCGGACCTTCTTGCTGTGAGGCGACACCGCTAACCACTACACCACCGTGCCGCCCACCTATAAATGTCCATGCCTATAAATTCACCACTCCCATGGGATCTCACTGCATGATTTATCTCATGCAACCACATTTTAGACTTTTTGCTGATCACTTCAAAGGTGACATATTATACTCCTTTTCCACAAGTTGACACAGCTCCCTGAGGTCTTAATGAAATGTCGGTGGCATGCTTTGATCAAAATACCACAAGGATAAAACACCACCTCTCCCTTCTCACCGTCTTAACACCCCTGTCCAAAACGGCCGATTGGAGCACCTGTTCCTTTAAATGACAATGAGCCACTGATCACCCCCCTCCGTCAGGCAATCAGGTAGCACTATCTTCATGAATATTCATTCACTAAAGCAGTTCTCAAGCCATGAGTGGACATACTCAGACGAAGGGGCGGGATAATTCTAATGAGCTCCACTTGTGACATACAAAGAGGAGCCAAATCTGAACGGTTTGTTGACGCACATGTTTTCTGACATAAGCAGCCCAAAATGAACTGACTGGATCATCTTTTTTCAGAGTTTGTCGGTTGGTAAGCACTCCAGATACCCAAATGTATGTGCACAAGCACTGAACAAGTGAGTTTTTCATAATATATCCCCTTTACGGTAAGATAAGACTTAGTAGATTAAAAGATTAAATGGAGGTACTACTTTGTGTTCAATTTCACTGTCAACAATGGACATTTAGATTGTTTTTTTTTTTTTTGTGCCCTATTAATGGCACTGAAAATAATGGAAACACCACTAATATGTCCAAATACTCCAGTATACAATTTGTACAGTGGTATGCAAAAGTTTGGGCACCCCTGGTCAAAATTGCTGTTACTGTGAACAGTTAAGCAAGTTGAAGATGAAATGATCTCCAAAAGGCATAAAGTTAAAGATGACTCGTTCCCTTTATATTTTAAGCAAAAACTATTTTTTATTTTCATCTTTTACATTTTCAAAATGACAAAAAAGGAAAAGGGCCCAAAGCAAAAGTTTGGGCACCCTGCATGGTTAGTACCTAGTAACACCCGCTTTGGCAAGGATCACAGCTTGTAAACACTTTTTGTAGCCAGCTAATAATCTTTCAGTTCTTACCTGGGGGATTTTCACACATTCCTCCTTTCAAAAGGCTTCCAGTTCTACAAGTTTCTTGGGCTGTCTTGCATGCACTGCTCTTTTGAGATCTACCCACAGATTTTCAATGATGTTTAGGTCAGGGGACTGTGAGGGCCAGGGCAAAACCTTCAGCTTGTGCCTCTTGAGGTATTCCATTGTAGATTTTGAGGTGTGTTTTGGATCATCGTCTTATTGTAGGACCCATCCTCTTTTTAACTTCAACTTTTTTACAGATGGTGTTATGTTTGCTTCCAGAATTTGCTGGTATTTATTCGAATCCATGCTTCCCTCGACCAATGAAATGTGCCCTGTGCCACTGGCTGCAACACAACCCCAAAGCATGATCAAGTTGGAGAGGTGTTCTCTTCCTGGAATTTGGCACCCTTTTTTGTCCAAACATACCTTTGCACATTGTGGCCAAAAAGTTCTATTTTGATTTCATCAGTCCACAGGACTTGTTTCCAAAATGCATCAGGCTTATTTAGATGTTCATTTGCAAACTTCAGATGCTGAATTTTGTGGCTAGAACGCAGGAAAGATTTTCTTCTGATGACTCTTCCATGAAGGTCATATTTGTTCAGGTGTCGCTGCATAGTAGAACAGTGCACCACCACTCCAGGGTCTGCTCAATCTTTCTGAAGGTCTTTTGCAGTCAAACAGGGGTTTTTATTTGCCTTTCTAGCAATCCAACGAGCAGTTCTTTCAGAAAGTTTTCTTCATCTTCCAGACCCCACCTTGATCTCCACTGTTTCTGTTAACTGCCATTTCTTAATAACATTACAATCTGAGGAAACAGCTACCTGAAAACACTTTGCTACGTTCTTGTAGCCTTCTCCTGCTTTGTGAGCATCAATTATTTTATTATTCAGAATGCGAGGGAGTTGCTTAGAGGAGCCCATGGCTGTTGATTTTAGGGACAAGTTTGAGGAGTCAGAGAATTTATACAGCTTTGAAATCTGCATCATCTGACCTTTCCTAACGAAGAATTTGAACAAGCCACAGCTCAATAAGCTAATTAAAGTCTGGAGCCTTGGTAAAAGTTACCTGAGAACTCAAATGTATTGGGGTGCCCAAACTTTCGCATGGTGTTCCTTTTCTTTTTTCACTCTCCAATTGTACAAAACAAAAATAATACACAAATCTTGCAGAAAACGCTGAAAAGAAATGTGTTGCCTTTACCTTTATGCCTTTTGGTGATCAGTTCATCTTCTGCTCACTTAACTATTCACAGTAACAGACATTTTTGGGGCGGCACGGTGGTGTAGTGGTTAGCGCTGTCGCCTCACAGCAAGAAGGTTCTGGGTTCAAGCCCAGCAGCGGGTGAGGACCTTTCTGTGCGGAGTTTGCATGTTCTCCCCGTGTCCGCGTGGGTTTCCTCCGGGTGCTCCGGTTTCCCCCACAGTCCAAAGACATGCAGGTTAGGTTAACTGGTGACTCTAAATTGACTGTAGGTGTGAGTGTGAATGGTTGTCTGTGTCTATGTGTCAGCCCTGTGATGACCTGGCGACTTGTCCAGGATGTACCCCGCCTTTCGCCCATAGTCAGCTGGGATAGGCTCCAGCTTGCCTGCGACCCTGTAGAAGGATAAAGCGGCTAGAGATAATGAGATGAGATGAGACATTTTCGGGTAGGGTGCCCAAACTTTTGCATGCCACTGTATATTATATGACATTTATCAACCACGGTTAATATTCAAATATCTGTTGATTAGAATTGAGGCTTCAGCCTTTCAGAGAAAGTTTTCTCTTCCTTTCCCCCTTCTACATGGCCTGTTCAAGGCGGGAATCTTGCGCCTTTATTCCGCCTTGCGTTCTGTATAAAAGGTCTGAATGCAGAACAGGGGTATGTGTTGTTCTGCCTCTGAGCCAGAATGGCTGGTAGTAACAGAGCCGGAATCGATGTCTGTGTAAAAGGGACAGCCGGAAAGGTGGTACAGGGGTGTGATGTTTTTGACATTGACATTCTGCTTTCCAAGAGCAGCGCAAATTCAAACGTCTCTGTCTACAGTGTTGATGGTCCGCACACCTTTTGGCCTCAAATATCTTCCTACTTCTTTTCACTTTCTCCTCCAACATGTTTCTGATTACGCAAACATGCTGCTTGCACGAGTTTCTCCAATCTTCTCTTCCTTGTTACATTTCACTCTCTCTCACTCTCTCTCTCTCTTTTCCATTTGTGAGTGCAATTTTCTGTAACAGACCTTCCCCCCCCAACAACCCGGCTTGGCTAAAGGACACAAACATGTCATATAAATAAAATTCCCCACTCGACCCTCCTTCAGGCGCTATTTTTCCCCTCAAGCTCAGGTCTTCTACCAGAGACCTGGGAGTTTGAGGGTCCTGTGCAGTATCGCTGTTCCTAGGAATGCGCTCTTCTGGACAGAGATGTCGGATGTTGTTCCTGGGATCTGTTGGAGCCACTCTCCCAGTTTGGGGGTCACTGCACCGAGGGCTCCTATCACCACCAAAACCACTGTTGTCTTCATCTTCCACATCTTTTCTCGCTCTTCCTTCAGCCCTTGAGACTTCTCAAGCTTTCCAAGTTTCTTTTTCCTGATGTTATTGTCACTTGGTACTGCCACATCCATCACCACAGCCTTGTTCTCCAGTTTGTCCACCAGTATCATGTCCGGCTGGTCAGACATTATCAGATTGTCCAGCTGTATCTGGAAGGCCCACAGGATCTTAGCTTGGTCATTCTCAACCACCTTTGGAGGTGCGTCCCACTTTGACCATGGGACTTCCAGTCCATACTCGGCACAGATGTTTCTGTACACTATGCCAGCCACTTGGTTATGGCGTTCCATGAATGCTCTTCCTGCTAGCATCTTACACCCTGCTGTTATGTGCTGGATTGTCTCAGGGGCATCTCTGCACAGTCTGCACCTGGGGTCCTGCCTCATGTGGTAGACCTCGGCCTCTGTCGATCTTGTGCATAGGGCCTGTTCCTGTGCAGCTATGATTAGTGCCTCTGTGCCATCTATCAGTCCAGCTTTATCTGGCCACTGGTAGGATTCTTCAATATCAGCCACTTCTATCTGCCAGTGGTACATCCCATGCAGTGGTTTGTCTTTCCATGATGGTTCCTTTTGCACTACCTTCTTAGGCTTCTGCTGCCTGAGGTATTCACTAAGCACTTCATCATTCGGGGCTATCTCCCTGATGTACTCGTGGATCTTTGTTATTTCATCCTGGATAGTGGCTCTGATGCCCACTAGTCTTTGGCCTCCTTCATTCCTCTTAGCGTACAGCCTCAGGATGCTGGACTTGGGGTGAAACCCTCCGTACATTGTCAGGAGTTTTCTTCATGTCGGTGGCCTCTATCTCCTCCTTTGGCCAGCTTATTATGCCAGCAGGGTATCTGATGACCAGCAGGGCATAGGTGTTGATGGCCTGGACCTTGTTCTTCCCATTCAGCTGACTTCTCAGGACTTGCCTTACCCTCTGTAGGTATTTGTCTGTCACTTCTTTCCTAGCGGCCTCTTCATAGTTGCCATTTGCCTGCAGGATTCATATATATATATATATATATATATATATATATATATATATATATATATATATGTATATGTGTGTGTGTGTGTGTGTGTGTGTGAATTATTTAATGGAAGTGATTCCATGATGCTCAGCAACTTTGCTTGTGTTTGAAGAGTGGTATAAATGTGATGGCTAACAAAAGCACCTCACCACTCAGTTCACGCGTTGTTTTGAAAGCAGAGCCGGTATGTTCGGGGTATTCATATTTCTGACATATAGATGCTTCACTCAAGACGCTGACACTATGTCTTTGGTTGTGTAACAACGGCTCGCAATGTAAAAGCACATACTGCTGTGGTTTCATGCTGCCTTTATTTCGTTCAGTGAAAACAATCAAACTGGAACATTAAGGTCTTCTTTACGCCAGTATTGCAGAATATCTGAGTAAGAAGGTCTTCTGATTTGAGGTCAGACCTCTGTTCCATAAATAACAGAGCTATGAGATTATCACACCCCAAGAAACAATTGCCAGCTGTGTGTAAACAGTTTTGTTCTATAATTCTGAGGCTTGGGATTTTCACACACACACACACACACACACACACACACACACACACACACACACACCCTTCTTCCTGTGTTGCTAACATATAGAAAGCAAATAAAATGCAAATTAACTGATGTTTTTCAAGGAGGGCATTTAGATGCATAATAATAATAATAATAATAATAATAATAATAATAATAATAATAATCTGTTCCATTCACATTCCGTCCAAATTGAAGTTTGGCAGTTATAGGTTTATTCAAGCGGTCATGTAAAGAGCACAAAGTGACATCTTATTCAAATAAAGCTGTTAATGGATATCAAGAAATTCAATAAAGACATCTGGAATATAGCCCAGAGATCAGGCTATTTTAATCAAGTGCATTTCCCATTACTCTGATAGCTGTGCAAACAACTGCAAATCAGCTTGTCTCTATCTTTGGAACAAAACAGAGACTGAAAAAGGACAGCATTATGTACAAATTGCAACCATAAAAACATTCAAATGAACATTTTCCAGTCAAGAAACGTAATATCAGTCACATTAACTAAGCGTCAAATCAATCAAGCGTATATTTCTGGTGTGATGTACGTACTCGCTTGTCCTGTAGGTTGTAGGTTGGTTGGCCATCGGCCAAAAATAGTGAGTAAGTCAAAACCATAAAGGCATCTGGCGTGTGACATGAAGTCTTTGATTTTGAACACTGTGTAAAAAAAATAATTTAAACAATGTTTAAAAAAAGGGAGTGTTTTTGTACCCACTGAACTGAAGAAACCTCACTATGTACAGATTTCATATTTTCTCAGGGTCACTGCAACTCTTTATGGTCTAACTATAATATCACCAATTATTATCCAAACAGGACACTTTTTCAATGGAATAAAAACATTTATTTTTTTGCGGTCCGGTTTCCATCAAATGCTGCGGTCTGATTGGCTGGCGAACAGGTCCATATTCTATGATACGGACCCCGGTTATGGACCTCTGGCGACTCGCTCATTCACAACAACAAAAAACATAGGAGCATTTTTTGTCAACATTTATCTTTTTTTTATAAGATTTATTTATAAGATTATCAAAAACATTATACATTTTTGCCAGCATTTCTCAGGAGAATAGCATTAATTTTACAGCATGGATAGCGATAACGACAGTGTTCACAGCGAAAGCGAGTTTTACTACCCTGAGGAAGAAGAAATAAAACATTTCAGGAGAAAGCTAAAAACCTCTAACTTGCTAACGCTGAGTAAAAACATGGCTGAATCCTGAATGACTCAATTTTGTATAAATAGGGGACTACATAGGCGGCAAAATGTAGTTTTTTTCCTGCCATGGAAGTGCACTTGTATACCGAGGAGGAAGCAATTTGCATTACAGCCGTGAATGAGGATTCAAAATGGCGGCTCAGCTCGCCTCGGTTTTCCCTTTCGGGCGCTCTCGTTTTCTGTCAGAATTTGGTAAAGAAAAAAATAAATATATTTACCAGCTTAAGGTCGGTCCATATGGTGAAATACCGTGACCTCGGCCTTGAATACTGACCTTGGCCCAGAGGGCCTCGGTCAGTACTTTCAAGACCTCGGTCACAGTATTTCACGATACGGACCTCCCAGCTGGTAAATAACATCTCATCTCATTATCTCTAGCCGCTTTATCCTGTTCTACAGGGTCGCAGGCAAGCTGGAGCCTATCCCAGCTGACTATGGGCAAAAGGCGGGGTACACCCTGGACAAGTCGCCAGGTCATCACAGGGCTGACACACAGACAACCATTCACACCTACGGTCAATTTAGAGTCACCAGTTAACCTAACCTGCATGTCTTTGGACTGTGGGGGAAACCGGAGCACCACACGGACATAGGGAGAACATGCAAACTCCGCACAGAAAGGCCCTCGCCGGCCACGGGGCTCGAACCCAGAACCTTCTTGCTGTGAGGCAACAGCGCTAACCACTACATCACCATGCCACCCCTGGTAAATGACATGGAAAATTGATACCATGTTAGTCAAATTGACACTTTCTGGGAAAGTCCAGTATGTAGTCCAAGACCACATTTATTTATACATATCAAAGTCACAACGAAACAGTTAAATACGCTATAAGCAACAGTCTGCAGTCAGGATGCTCTATTTTTTTTTCCTGACTGATAGCCAACGCTCGTTAACCGATCATTAACTAATTAAAATGTACTACTTAGAATGAACGAGTGGCTGTGACTCATTAAAAAATACTAATACAACATTTTTGTCATAAGCGAGGGTTTATTTTTACATGTGCAAATAGCAACATCAACAATAGAACATGAGGGTTCACACATCATCACACACCTGCAGCACTGCAGTGCACAGATTAAAACAGACAGAATAAAACAAGCTGATCATTTAACATTTATAATACAAACCCTGGGACAGGGGCATGTGTCCCAGCTTTGTATTACCACATAATACAAAGTTGTGACAGGGGCGTGTTTACCACTGTGTTGCATCACCTCGACTTTTAACAACACTCTGTTTGAGAACTGAGGAGACCAATTGCTGTATGTAGAAGTCAGAGTGGGTGGGTGGAGCACAGAAGTACGGCAGGCCAGAACTGAGTTCCAAAACTATTTTATTTTAGCTTTCCAGCTTTAACTTTTCACACTCTCCCAGTCGCACGCGCACACACACACACACACACACACACACACACACAAGTCATCTGGTGCGGGAGAGAGCTCCCTTCCTCTGCCCTCTCTCTCCTTATATAGGGCGTGGTTGCTGGGAAGACACACAAACACAAGTTAATTCACATCAGGTGTAGTGATTCTGCCACTTACCTTCCCTGACTCCCCCCTCCGGTCACAGACCAACGCTTGACCACACCCCCACTGCCACATACCCCCACCGCCCGACTCAGGCCGGGCAGCCGTCCGGCCTGCAGCCGACTCCCCCCCCTTGACGGGAAAGAAAGTCCGCCATGACCATCTGCGCCCCTGGCCTGTGGACCACCTTGAAGTTAAAGGGTTGGAGTGCCAGATACCAACGGGTGATCCACGCGTTGGCATCCTTCATGCGGTGGAGCCACTGGAGGGGCGCGTGGTCCGAACAGAGGGTGAAAGGGCGTCCCAGCAGGTAGTAACGGAGGGCGAGGACCACCCACTTGATGGCCAGGCACTCCTTCTCTATGGTGCTGTAGTGCCCCTCACGCACTGACAGCTTCCGACTAATGTATAGCACTGGGTGATCCTCCCCCTCCACCTCCTGGGACAAAACAGCCCCCAGCCCTCTGTCCGACGCGTCTGTCTGCAATATAAAAGGGAGAGAAAAGTCAGGGGAGTGTAACAGTGGCCCCCCACACAGTGCAGCCTTTACCTCAGAAAAAGCCCGCTGGCATTGCTCCGTCCACTGGACCGGATCTGGTGCCCCCCTTTTAGTGAGATCAGTCAGCGGGCTGGTGACGTCCGAATAATTAGGTATAAACCTACGATAATAGCCAGCCAGCCCCAGGAACTGTCTCACCCCCTTTTTGGTCTTGGGCCTCGGGCAGGCCGCAATCGCTGCAGTTTTGTTAATTTGGGGACACACCTGCCCATTGCCCAAGTGGAAGCCCAGATACCGTACTTCCACCCGCCCAATCGCACACTTCTTTGGGTTGGCTGTGAGACCCGCCCGCCTCAGTGACCCAAGGACGGCCCTCAGGTGTTGTAGGTGCCGCAGCCAGTCATTACTATAAATGATGATATCGTCAAGGTACGCGGCAGCATAGGTGGCGTGGGGGCGGAGGACCCTATCCATCAGCCGCTGAAACGTAGCGGGCGCCCGAAACAGCCCAAAAGGTAGTGTGACAAACTGGTGTAAGCTGAACGGTGTGGAAAAGGCCGTTTTTTTCTCGGGATAATGGAGTCAAGGGGATCTGCCAATAACCCTTTGTCAAATCCAGTGTCGAGTAAAAGCGAGCCATGCCTAGTCGATCGAGCAACTCATCAATATGAGGCATTGGGTACGCGTCGAATTTAGACACCGCGTTGACTTTTCTATGGTCTACACAGAACCGGACCGACCCGTCGGCCTTGGGTACCAAGCAGGGCTTTGAACCGGTTCAAGGAACGAAAACGAAAACCGGGAACTTTTTCTATTTCACATGGAACAGAAACGAAACCAGAAACTTTATTATTTTTTATGTTCCGGAACAGAAACGCTTATTAAAAATAATGGTAACCGGTTAATACCGGTTTTTATTTCGTTCCTCAAAGTTTCCGTAGCCTACAAATAAAAAAGCCATTCTTCTCCTGCGCAAGTTTCTATGACCCGCTGGGGTTCACTTCCTGTGTGACGTTCGCTGACTGAATGGAGAGAGCGGGAAGGTGGACTACTATCACGTCTCCATTACTGAGTGTCTGAGCAAAGAAGAGCCTGAACGATGCAACCTCCCTATTGGCTGTTTGTAAAAATGTATCAGTTGTTGCCCTTCCCATGGGAATCATCGCGGGCTCGAGAGACGAGACCTGACGAGTTAGTTCGTTGGTAGCAGAACAAAATGTCTGGACACAAATCGGGTTTTCAGAAAAGGAAAGAAAATAAACGGAGGGTTGAAAATACAAAAAAGGAGGCAGAAAATGCAAAATGAGTTTTAAGGTAGGACAAATGGTTACTTTTCTGAGGCAGCCCGCCATGGCTGCAGGCTTTCAGTTGCGTCATTGAATGGTTACTTTTCTGAGGCAGCCCACCGTGGCTGCCTGCAGGCTTATTTATTATAGCCCATTTAGTTAAAATAGTTGATATAAAGTGTTTATAGTTATAGTTATGTGATGGTTGTCCTGATTGAGACTGGTGTTTTTTTTTTTTGGGGGGGGGGGGGGGTTGCGCGATGTTGCACCCGGGTCCAGATTAGGGCAGAACCGGCCCTGGCTACATTTCAGGTGTAGTTTGTTTTATGTATGTATGTACTTGCATAGATGTGTACTTGGTCTTCCAATATGGCGCCTAACAAAATCTCGCGGCGCGGTGACGTCATGCGGTAGCCCTCTATAGGGCCTGACTAGCCTTTGGTAACACACTAAACGAATTATCTTTCATTTTTGGCAGTTTTTCTGTTTGTGTAGATGGGAAGACATACTGAGAATCCAAATCGCCAACATTTGAAATAATAATTGTTTTGAATTATTTCTTGTCTTATTTAATGAAGGTTGTAATAGAATTAGCCTACATTTGGCTTAAGCCGGATGAGACAGAGACATAACTTTATAGCCATTTGTTAAACCGCTGACAGGGAACGTAATTAACCATTCCAGGAACGAAATTTTTTTGTTCTAACCGGTTCGGGAACGTCTATTTAATGGTGGAACCCAAAACCGGAAACGTTAAAATTCCGTTTCTGTTCGGAACGAACCAATAGGAAAAAAAGTCTGGTTCAAAGCCCTGGTACCAAGACCACCGGGCTGCTCCAGTCGCTGTGGGACTCCTTGACGATGCCCATTTCGAGCATGGCCTCGAGTTCTTCCCGAACCACTTTTTTCTTGTGTTCGGGTAGCCTGTAAGGGCGGCTACGCACTACCACCCCCGGGGGCGTCTCAATGCGGTGCTCTATGAGGTCGGTGCGGCCGGGCAGGGGCGAGAACACATCAGAAAATTCGGTCTGCAACTGGGCAACCTCCGCGAGTTGTGTCGGGGAGAGGTGGTCTCCACAGGGGACCAGAGAGGTACGCGATGCCAATACTCCCTTTTGAACCTCCGGCCCCAGCTCCGCCTTCTCCGGAACCACCGACACCAATGCCACGGGGACCTCCTCATTCCAGAGTTTGAGTAGATTGAGGTGGTAAATCTGTAGCGCCCCACCCCTGTCCGTTCGCCTCACCTCGTAGTCAACATCCCCGACTCGCCGTGTGACCTCAAAGGGTCCTTGCCACTTGGCGATTAATTTGGAGCTCGATGTGGGCAACAGTACGAGTACTTTATCTCCCGGTGTGAACTCCCTAAGGCGCGTACCCTTGTCATACAGGCGGGTTTGCCGTTCTTGGGCCTGCCGCAAATTCTCCTGGGTTAGGTGCGTGAGTGTGTGGAGTTTTGCGCGCAGGTCAATAATGTATTGAATTTCATTTTTACTTGGTGAAGGTCCCTCCTCCCAATTTTCTCGCAGCATGTCTAAAATGCTGCGCAGCTTACGCCCATATAACAATTCGAACAGGGAGAACCCCGTGGAGGCTTGTGGGACCTCTCGCACTGCAAACAACAAGGGTTCGAGCCATTTATCCCAATTACGTGCGTCCTCGCTTACGAATTTCTTAATTATATTTTTGAGGGTGAGATTGAATCGTTCGACTAAACCGTCCATTTGTGGGTGATAAACGCTGGTGCGGATCGGCTTAATACCTAATAACCCATAAAGTTCGTTCAGTGTTCGTGACATAAACGAGGTGCCTTGATCAGTCAGAATCTCTTTCGGGATTCCAACTCGGGAGATGACGTGGAAGAGTGCTTCCGCAATACTGCGTGCTGAGATATTGCGAAGAGGCACTGCTTCCAGGTATCGCGTTGCATAGTCCACCAGAACTAATATAAAGCAGTACCCTTGTGTTGACCGATCTAATGGCCCGACGAGATCCATCCCAATTCTTTCGAACGGGGTCTCGATTAATGGTAGAGGGCACAAAGGCACTTTTGGAATGGCCGCTGGATTTACTAACTGGCATTCACAGCATGCCGTACACCACCTACGGACATCGCCGCGAATTCCTGGCCAGTAGAACCGGGCCATTATTCGGGCTAGTGTTTTATCCTGCCCTAAGTGTCCAGCCATGGGATTAAAGTGAGCCGCCTGGAATACCAATTCCCGGCGGCTTTTTGGAATCAAGAGCTGCGTGATTTGTCCTTTAGTCTGAGTGTCCTGCGTCACTCGGTATAATCTATCCTTCATAATAGAAAAATAAGGGAAGGACGGGGTGGCGTTTGGCTGGAGCGTTTGACCATCGATTACTCTCACTTGGTCAAACGCATGCCGCAGAGTCTCGTCTCACGACTGCTCTAACGGGAAATCCATGAGGGATTCCCCGAGAGAGGGAGGAGGAGCCTGCGGCTTCTCACTCTGACGCGGAGATGACGTAGACGTCTCTGTGACAGCTGCTCCTGCCAAAGCGACACCGGGACCTCCCCTTGCTGAAATACAGCAGGACCCACTCTTTACTAAATGACTCATTAATGCCCCGAATCCCGGCCAATCAGTCCCCAAAATTATCGAGTGGGTGAGGCGAGGATTAACCGCCGCCTTTACTCTAAATTTTTCCCCTCTGAAAAAAATGTGGACTGACACTAAAGGGTAGCTGTGAACATCCCCATGCACACACAACACCTTCACCCCCTGTGCTCCCCCCAATGCCTCGTCTTGCACCAGGCTTTGGTGGATTGAGGTCTGATTACAGCCAGAGTCCACCAAAGCCTGATATGTATCCCCTTGGATACTCACCGGTATGCGATACGCTCCGGCCCGATCAAGGGCGGCTCCTGGCGCGTCGGGGATCTGAACCACTGTGCCCACTTCCATCACCGAGCACTGCTGTTGGAGGTGGCCCAGCTCCCCGCAGCGCCAGCAAACCGGCCCGGGCTTTCTCTCTGCACCGGTACTCTGGGGCTCACTCACCTGGGGGGGGAGAGACAGACACGGAAGTGGGAAACGGGAGGACACCGTGGGTGCAGCGGACCGGCTGTGAGGGAGCCGGCCCCCGCCTCCGCGGTGGGGGAACGGGGCGAGGACGAGACACAGAAGGGGAGGGGGAGAGAGAGAGAGAGGAAAGAAGCGAAGAGGGGATCTGTGATCCTGCCGCGGGAACAGCCGCCAAATGATCCTCTGCCAACTCAATGGCCTGATCCAGCGATGCCAGGCGATGGCACTGGACCCACTCCGCTGTTCCTTTGGGAAGTTGTGTGATGAACTGCTCCAGTGCCACCAGGTCGACGACTCCCTCGGCATCGTGGTTGTCAGCCCTCAGCCACCGCCTGCAGGCGTCCCGGAGTTGCTGGCCAAACACGAACGGGCGGCCGACCTCCTCTAGGAGCAGAGCGTGGAGGCGCTGACGATGTTGTTCGGGTGTGCGCCCCACACGCTGGAGGATGGCCCAGCACAGGTCCGCGTAGACCAGCCAGCTGTCGGCGGGGAGCTGTAGCGTGGCCAGCTGCGCCTCGCCCATTAGCAGGGGGAGGAGGCGCGCCGCGTGCTGTTCCACCGGCCACCCCGAGGCTTCCTCTGCTTGTTCAAATAGCATGAGGAAGGCCTCGGGGTCGTCGTGCGGGCCCATCTTCGTCGGGGTGAGGTGGAGTGGGCCCGCAGCAGTGAAGATGGTGGCCCCCGCTGACACGAGGAGGTGCCGGAACGCCTGACGATCTTCCTGTTGCGCCAGCACCAGGGCCTTGAACCGTTGTTCTTGCTCCTTTCGGAGGGCGAGCAGCGCCTGGTGCTGGCTCTGTTGGGCCTTGGTGAGGGCGTGGATCAGGTCTGCGAAGGGGGAGGACTCCATGGGGCTGTTCTCTTCTGTGCTCGGCTCCCGGGTTTTGGCACCACTGTAGAAGTCAGAGTGGGTGGGTGGAGCACAGAAGTACGGCAGGCCAGAACTGAGTTCCAAAACTCTTTTATTTTAGCTTTCCAGCTTTAACTTTTCACACTCTCCCAGTCGCACGCACACACACACACAAGTCATCTGGTGCGGGAGAGAGCTCCCTTCTTCTGCCCTCTCTCTCCTTATATAGGGCGTGGTTGCTGGGAAGACACACAAACACATGTTAATTCACATCAGGTGTAGTGATTCAGCCACTTACCTTCCCTGACTCCTCCCTCCGGTCACAGACCGACGCTTGACCACGCCCCCACTGCCACACTGTAGTTTTGAAAGAGAAATGTTGTCCCATTCTTGCCTGATATACGATTTCAGTTGCTCAACAGTTCGGGGTCTCCTTTGTCATATTTTGTGCTTCGTAATGCACCAAATGTTTGAAATGGGAGACAGGTCTGGACTGTAGGCAGGCCAGTTTAGCACCCGGACTCTTTTACTACGGAGCCATCCAGTTTTAATATGTGCAGAAAGCGCTTTGGCATTGTCTTGCTGAAAGAAGGAAGGCCTTCCCTGAAAAAGATTTTGTCTGGATGGCAGCATATTGCTCTGAAACATGTGTATATCATTCAGCATTAATGATGCCTCCCAGATGTACAAGCTCCCCATGTCATGTGCACTAATGCACCCTCATACCATTACAGACGCTGGCTTTTGAACTGTGCACTGATAACAAGCCGGATGGTCCCTCTCCTCTTTAGCCTGGAGGACATGGTGTCCATGATTTTGAAAAATAATTTCTACTTTTGATTTGTCAGACCTCGGGACAATTTTCCACTTCGTCTCAGTCCATCGTAAAAGAGCTCGGGTCCAGAGAAGGTGGCGATCATCATCATCATGTCTTCCCTCTTGGCACATGATCGGACATTTTTTTATTTTTCAAGAATTATTATTGTAGCATTTTTCACAAATTGCTCCTGTCATTTCACCGGTTTGTTTACATTCTGAGCGGAAATGATTTTGTGGGACATTTTGGATCAAGTTTTTCTCATCTCATCTCATTATCTCTAGCCGCTTTATCCTGTTCTACAGGGTCGCAGGCAAGCTGGAGCCTATCCCAGGTGACTACGGGTGAAAGGTGGGGTACACCGTGGACAAGTCGCCAGGTCATCACAGGGCTGACACATAGACACAGACAACCATTCACACTCACATTCACACCTACGGTCAATTTAGAGTCACCAGTTAACCTAACCTGCATGTCTTTGGACTGTGGGGGAAACCGGAGCACCCGGAGGAAACCCACGCGGACACGGGGAGAACATGCAAACTCCGCACAGAAAGGCCCTCGCCGGCCACGGGGCTTGAACCCGGACCTTCTTGCTGTGAGGTGACAGCGCTAACCACTACACCACCGTGCCGCCTGTATCAAGTTTTTATTTATCAAATTTCCAAAAAATAAAAATGCTCTACTTCTCAAAATCCAGTGAATGTGGATAGAATAAAACAGTTATTCCACTCAATCTCGTCGTACATGGCTTATAGCCGACTCGGTGAGCTATCAGCTCATGTACGACTCAATTTCGTGGAATAACTGTGTGTGTTTTATATATATATATATATATAAATAATGATAAAAATTAATGGGCCAAAATTCCTTTTACTGGTTAAACGGTTAACTATGAATATTATTACATTATTACAACATTATTACCAGTTAATTATGAACTAGTCTGTAGCCACTGAGGGAAGAAATTTTTTAAGTGTAAAATAGTAGGTTTTTTAATGACAGATCAAGCAATATACTGTGATGATTGATGAAATGAACTGTTTCCTCCACAAACATCATATAGCTTACTTAGAAAGAACAGAGAACACACACACACACACACACACACACACACACTGCACAGGCACTCATATGCTTTTCGTTATGTATTGCATTGCTTTTTTATAAGTATTAAGTTAAATGGAAACAAACGCTCAGAAGGCAGAAACTATAATCGTTCAAGTATGAGAAAACCTATTCTAGTGATGATGAGTTATATTATCTTGGCAAATATAATACACAATTAATAATAAATTAATAAATTATTACATATTTTATGTTTCGCTGTTTTGTCCTTCTGCAGTTGGCCCTGGATTATTAAAAGGGGCCATTAATCCTGCAGGTCTTCTTTCCTCCTCTGGACATAACATGGTTTTAAAGGAAGTGATATGTGTAACAAGATAGCATGTCAATCATATTTACTTGTGTTTATTAATTTGGTAGAATGCAGTCTCAGGTTAAAACTGAAATCTGGCAGTACAGGGACTTGAACTCAAACACACTTGCTTTCAATAGGACAAAAGCCTAATTCACCCTCCTGAGCCAACACTCATACCATACCACTGACCCATCATGTAATCTGTCAAGATATTTGTCTTCGGTATCAACAACCATCATTCTGGATAACCAGTGATGGCTGACAGCTGCGTCAACTGATGCCAATCGATTGCTGCAGACATTAGACTATAGTCATTCAGCATCATCAGTTGTACTAATGAAATCAGAAGTCATCATCTGGGATAATGGGATCTCTGACTGGCCCATGTCTTCAAAGCAGCTTTAATTATTTGAAGAATGCAGCTACCAAAATTTTGATTATTTTATAGTGAAATTCATTCAATATTGAAAAACTATTTGCCCACTCCTGTGTACTAGCAAGAATAAATTTTAATACAAATTAACTATTTAGCTCTCAAATGATTAGTACTAATCAGAAAACAGAAATACAGTCCTGTGCAAAAGTCTTGTGCACATGGAAAGAAATGCTGTAGATCAAAAATGGCTTAAAAATAATGAAATTAAATGTTTCAACATTTAAAAAAATACTACAAACAGCAGTGAGCCATAATAAATGAAGCAAAGTCAGTATTTGGTGTGAGACGACCCTTTGCTTTAAAAATAAAATAGCAGTCTCAGGTACAATGAGTGCAGTTTGATAAGGAAATGAGCTGGAGGTTTTACTGAGCATCTTACAGAACCAGCCCCAGTTCTTCTGGACACTTTGACTGTCACACTCGCTTCTTCATTTTGTACCAAAACCCAGCAGCCTTCATTATGCTTTCTTGTTTAATCTGAAAAGTGCTCTCTTATGGAATATGCTGCTCAGATACAAACATTTTTTTTCTGTAACGTTTAATTTTGTGTGGCAGCACGGTGGTGTAGTGGTTAGCGCTGTCGCCTCACAGCAAGAAGGTTCTGGGTTCGAGCCCCGTGGCCGGCGAGGGCCTTTCTGTGCGGAGTTTGCATGTTCTCCCCGTGTCCGCGTGGGTTTCCTCCGGGTGCTCCGGTTTCCCCCACAGTCCAAAGACATGCAGGTTAGGCTAATTGGTGACTCTAAATTGACCGTCGGTGTGAATGTGAGTGTGAATGGTTGTTTGTCTCTATGTGTCAGCCCTGTGATGACCTGGCGACTTGTCCAGGGTGTACCCCGCCTTTCGCCCGTAGTCAGCTGGGATAGGCTCCAGCTTGCCTGCAACCCTGTAGAATAGGATAAATGGCTACAGATAATGGATGGATTAATTTTTGCCGGAAGAACATTTTGAACTCTAAAATGTTTTTGTACTGACTTGATAATGTAGAAGTCATAAAATAGAAATGTATAACAAAGTATGTATGGAAAAATAAATAGCGGGCCTAAGACTTTTGCACAGGATTGTACTGTATATCACTTTAACCCTTGTGTTGTCTTAAGGGTCACAAATGACCCACTACTATGTTTAACAACAGGGGAAAAAAAATTTAATGGTATTTTTTCTATTTGAAATTTGATGACTTTTCATAGAGTGACCCCAACATTAGTAAAAAATGAAACGCTAGCTGTGGTCATATTTCCATGACAGCTGTACACAACTAGGGTAGAAAGATTGTCTTGGGGTCAATACCCAGCAGCTATAAAACCATTTATACACCACACACACACACACACACACATACACACACACAATGAGAAACTAATACTTCGTTTACACGTAGCCAGGTATTTATGAAAACGGGTATATTCTCCTCCCCGTACTAGAAAATAATTCCGTTTACACAATGCTCAAAAACAGCCAGGGAAGGCTGTCAAAAACATATCAAACAAATAGAAAGCCAACCAGAGATCTGAAAGCCAAGGAGGCGGGACCGTCAGATCACAATGCTAAAACTCTGTTTTCTCCATAACACGGAGAAAACTCCGTTTTCCACTATTTACACGCAGGCATGAAAACGGAGTTTTCACAAATCTCCACTTTGCCCGGAGTTTTCGAAAGCAGCCGTTTTCAGTGACTGAAACCTCCATTTACGTGTAAATGATGGGTGCAACCGCATAAATAAATATCCGTTTTTGGGCAATTCCATGTAAATGTCAACCTCACCATGCAAAAATAAAGCAACATGTAATACATCAAAACCACTCCCAGAGATATCACCTAGGCCTGTATTTTACAGATGTGAATAAGTTGAACCAATTTGTCACAAGAATTGTTCCCTTCGCCTTAATATGTCAGTCTTTCTTATAATGTAAAACCCAAGCTAAAATCAACTTTGATCATGTACAATTCTATATTATTGCCACAAGCCACAGAAATGTATGCTAAAATCTACAAAACAGCAAAACAATAGCCATCCTAAATATTATTTAAGAACTTTGATAGTTTTAGCTGATATTTAGAGAGTTTTTCAAAGGGTTATGGTGGTTAAATTGCTGATTTTCTAAACATATGCCATGTCTATTTCAGACGCGTCACATCCATAACGGAATTTCGTCACATCCATAACGCTGACTTTTCCTTCCGAAACTCTGCATAAAATACAAAATATTTTAAACAAAAATTTTTTAATATTCACCTTGGACCCCTCTATCAAATGGATATCTCCATTTCGACATTAGGTTTACAATTTCACAGAGTTTGATAAAAATGTACAGTCACCCAAGAAAAGTGATACTTTTTCTGTCACATCCATAAAGCATCTTTTATTGGCATTTTCTGGCATGCCCTAGATGTACTATGGGAATTGTTCTTGTTCTATCACTTCTCCAGTATGGTACAGCCTTAAAATATGCAACACCTGTTTAAATACTGGGCGACAATAAAACATGCACTGGGTCATTTGTTGCCATTTTGAGTTCAAGTGTCACGTCCATAACGCTGGAATTGCTCTTTTATAGATACCCGGCTACGTGTAAACAGGGTCTGAGAGTGTGTGCTCCTGATTGAGCTCTCTCATATCCTCCCTCTATGGCCCCACACATGACAAGTTCAGACAAAATAAAAAGAATTTCAGATAAAATAAACAATTCTTGAAAGCATTATTTACTAACAGGGAACGCTTATATCTGCAGTACCCCAGTTCTCTTTTTGCCAAAGTCATGAGTATCCGTTTCAGTGCCCACCAAGTCACAGATCTGATTACGTCAGGTGTCCTGGAGGAAGAAGAGAGCAATGATGTGGAACAGGAGGAGGTATCAGAAGAAGAAGAAGAAGATGGGGAAGAGTACAACCCAGAGCACGACTCATCATCATCATCGGAAGAAGAAATCCCCCAAGCTGATAAAGAAACATTTTTGCCAAAGATCAGCAAAATAGCACGGTCCTTGTCATCAAATAGCAACCAGCATAAAATGTCAGAACAAAATGTCATGAAGATGAGCCCAGGGTTCACAAGATATGCTGTTTCCAGTCAGCGCTTGTGAAAGCTGTTCAGGGAGCTGAATCTTGCTCGGTTCCATGTGAGGTTGCAGCTGGGGCACGCAAGACGAGGAGATGCTAATTCTGCCCCCCCCCAAGCCTCCCCAAAAAAGGACTGTAAAACAAACACGATGTGCCCGACATGTAAAAAAATATATCTGCAAAGTGCATGCACACACACTGTCCAACTGTCCCACATGTGCTAATTAGATTTGATATGTTGCCAAAGGTTGTAGTTCTTGTAGTTATACAGTACTGTGCAAAAGTCTTAGACGCACTTTTTCATACAAACTTCGTTATAGATTTATATTTTATGACTTCTACATTATCGAGTCAGTACAAAAACATTTTAGAGTCCAAACGTTTGTTTCCCAGCGCAACACTGACAGTTACAGGAAAAAAAATGTATCTGAGCAGCATATTACACAAGAGTCCACTTTTCAGATTACAAAAGAAAGCATAATGAAGGCTGCTGGGTTTTGGTGCAAAATGAAGAAGCGAGTGTGGCAGTCAAAGTGTCCAGAAGAACTGGGGCTGGTTCTGTAAGATGCTCAGTAAAACCTACAGCTCATTTCCTTATCAAACTGCACTCACTGTACCTGAGACTGCTATTTTTTTAAAAGCAAAGGGTCGTCTCACACCAAATATCGACTTTGTTTCATTTATTATGGCTCACTGCTGCTTATAGTATTTTTTTTAATGTTGAAACATTTCCTTTTATAATTTTTAAGCCATTTTTGGTCTACAGCATTTCCTTACATGTGCACAAGACTTTTGCACAGTACTGTACACTGTGGTTGTATTGATACTGTTATTATAGTTAGTTATTATTTCCCTTCAATACAAGAAGACAGAGTCATCTATATCCCCCACCCTATATACCAACTACCAAGTTCCAAGATATTGTCACATTTCTCAAGTTCTGCTGCAGGGAACCAACCCTACCTCTTTACACTGACCTCAGCAGCCCATGGTATAAGCCCAGCGGACCTTTGGTCCAGGTGAGCTAAAAATAAAAATTTCTCACATTTCTTAGTATCAGAAGGCACATATACATTACTTAATCAACACATATACCAACTTTCAAGACCATACCACTCATCGTTTTCAAGTTCTGCTCTGGAAACAAAACCTACCCCTAAGACTAACCTGAGAGACTAAGTCTGAAATTGTTTCCATGGAAACATGAAAAATTAAAATTTCTCAAATTTCTTAGTATGAAAAGGCACATCTACATCACCTTGTTTACATATATACCAAGATTCAAATCCGTATCATGAATAGTTTTGGATATGCGCTCCGGAAACCAACATTGCTCTTAGAAACTATAACCCCGATTCCAAAAAAGTTGGGACAAAGTACAAATTGTAAATAAAAACAGAATGCAATGATGTAGAAGTTTCAAAATTCCATATTTTATTCAGAATAGAACATAGATGACATATCAAATGTTTAAACTGAGAAAATGTATCATTTAAAGAGAAACATTAGGTGATTTTAAATTTCATGACAACAACACATCTCAAAAAAGTTGGGACAAGGCCATGTTTACCACTGTGAGACATCCCCTTTTCTCTTTACAACAGTCTGTAAACGTCTGGGGACTGAGCAGACAAGTTGCTCAAGTTGTTCTTGTCTAATGTAGGATTCTAGTTGCTCAACTGTCTTAGGTCTTTTTCGTCGTATCTTCCGTTTTATGATGCGCCAAATGTTTTCTATGGGTGAAAGACCTGGACTGCAGGCTGGCCAGTTCAGTACCCGGACCCTTCTTCTACGCAGCCATGATGCTGTAATTGATGCAGTATGTGGTTTGGCATTGTCATGTTGGAAAATGCAAGGTCTTCCCTGAAAGAGATGTCGTCTGGATGGGAGCATATGTTGCTCTAGAACCTGGATATACCTTTCAGCATTGATGGTGTCTTTCCAGATGTGTAAGCTGCCCATGCCACACGCACTAATGCAACCCCATACCATCAGAGATGCAGGCTTCTGAACTGAGCGCTGATAACAACTTGGGTCGTCCTTCTCCTCTTTAGTCCGAATGACACGGCGTCCCTGATTTCCATAAAGAACTTCAAATTTTGATTCGTCTGACCACAGAACAGTTTTCCACTTTGCCACAGTCCATTTTAAATGAGCCCTGGCCCAGAGAAGACGTCTGCACTTCTGGATCATGTTTAGATACGGCTTCTTCTTTGAACTACTGTATAGACTTTTAGCTGGCAACGGCGGATGGCACGGTGAATTGTGTTCACAGTTAATGTTCTCTGGAAATATTCCTGAGCCCATTTTGTGATTTCTAATACAGAAGCATGCCTGTATGTGATGCAGTGCCGTCTAAGGGCCCGAAGATTACGGGCACCCAGTATGGTTTTCCGGCCTTGACCCTTACGCACAAAGATCCTTCCAGATTCTCTGAATCTTTTGATGATATTATGCACTGTAGATGATGATATGTTCAAACTCTTTGCAATTTTACACTGTCGAACTCCTTTCTGATATTGCTCCACTATTTGTCGGCGCAGAATTAGGGGGATTGGTGATCCTCTTCCCATCTTTATTTCTGAGAGCCGCTGCCACTCCAAGATGCTCTTTTTATACCCAGTCATGTTAATGACTTATTGCCAATTGACCTACGGTAATGAGTTGCAATTTGGTCCTCCAGCTGTTCCTTTTTTGTACCTTTAACTTTTCGAGCCTCTTATTGCCCCGTCCCAACTTTTTTGAGATGTGTTGCTGTCATGAAATTTCAAATGAGCCAATATTTGGCATGAAATTTCAAAATGTCTCACTTTCGACATTTGATATGTTGTCTATGTTCTATTGTGAATACAATATCAGTTTTTGAGATTTGTAAATTATTGCATTCCGTTTTTATTTACAATTTGTACTTTGTTCCAACTTTTTTGGAATCGGGGTTGTAAGTCAAAATCTATTTTGTATGTAAAAATTTGAAAAATACTTTTTTTCAAAAATCTAAAATAGCACAAAACACCAGTTCACATGCTGCTTGATATGTATACAAAGTTTCATGAAGATATCTTCAGTAGTTTTAAAGATATGGCCCAGAAACAAAAGCGTGACCAGACGGACCCCACTTCTATATCTCTCACCAAACTTCGTTTGGGCGGGGGATAAAAATGCACTCCAAAACTACTTTCTGCAATGTTCTGCTGCACTGTTAAGATTTACAAGTGCCATGTCTTGTTTAAAAAAATATTTGTACACCTATGCAGGTACCTTTATCAGTAGTAGGAATCATAATAAACCTCTACTTTAGTAAAGAAAACAGTTATGATAGGTGTGTTGCAAGAAAAGTGAGTGGTGTTCACTGATTAAATGCAGTCTTTCTGTACTGTGAGGAGGGAAAACCCAGAAATTCATGAAGTTTGTGATGAATAACAGGTTGTTTCTTATTTTGAGGTGTGAGATTAAATGAAGCTGCTTTATTTTAGGGGATTAGTGAAGGCAGGTCATTTTTGACCCTTAGGACAAGGGGAGTATACAGAATTCTCAGCCTACACAAGGGTTAAATATGACCCTCCGCCTGGTGTCATCTGCTAGAATTACAGTTTAAGAGGCTGTAGTTCATCATTTCATATAATAAGAGTTATTATTTTTTTCGCGGTCCGGTTTCCATCAAATCCTGCGCTCTGATTGGCTGCCGAGCAGGTCCGTATCCTACGATACGGAACCCAGTTACGGACCCCGGTTATGGACCTCTGGCGACTCGCTCGTTCACAACAACAAACATAGTAGCAATTTTTGTCAACATTTATTTTCGCATTTCTCAGGAGAATAGCATTAATTTTACAGCATGGATAGTGATAACGACAGTCTTCACAGAGAAAGCGAGTTTTACTACCCTGAGGAAGACGAAATAAAAGAAAACATTGCAGGAGAAAGCTAAAAACCTGTAACTGTTGCTAACGCCAAGCAAAAACATGGCTGAATCCTGAATGACTCAATTTTGCATAAATAGGGGACTACATGGGTGGCAAAATGTAGTTTTTTTTCCTGCCATGGAAGTGCACTTGTATACCCAGGAGGAAGCAATTTGCATTACAACCGTGAATGAGGATTCAAAATGGCGGCTCGCCTCGGCTCGGTTTTCTCTTTCGGGTGCTCTCGTTTTCTGTTAGAATTTGGGAAAGAAAAAAGTAAATATATTATTTACCAGCTTAAGGTCGGTCCGTATGGTGAAATATTGTGACCTCGGCCTTGAATACTGACCTCGGCCCAGAGGGCCTCGCTCAGTACTTTCAAGACCTCGGTCACGGTATTTCACCATACAGACCTCCCAGCTGGTAAATAACATCTATATATGTCATATAAAATTTGGACTTTGAAAGAAGTATTGTGTCTGAGCTCGACCTTGAACATGAAATAAAAGTTGTGACCTCTCCAGAACTTCATAACTGTATGATTTATATGATTAATTATGTCAGAATGTCAGATGAATGTTAGATGTACTGTATTGTTGAATATTGCCCTATTGTATTTGCATTATCCAAAACTGAGTGAAATACTGTGATCATTACAAATTGCCAGAATGTGGCACTGGACTTAATATTGGTCCTGGTCAGAGTCAAAATTGAAGAAAATTTGAGGAAATCTCAAATTCTCCATCCGTAACCACTTATCCTGTGCAGGGTCGCAGGCAAGCTGGAGTCTATCCCAGCTGACTACGGGTGAAAGGCAGGGTACACCCTGGACAAGTCACCAAATCATCACAGGGCTGACACATAGACACAAACAACCATTCACACTCACATTCACACCTACGGTCAATTTAGAGTCACCAGTTAACCTAACCTGCATGTCTTCGGACTGTGGGGGAAACCGGAGCACCTGGAGGAAACCCACACAGACACGGGGAGAACATCCACACAGAAAGGCCCCCGTCAGCCACTGGGTTTGAACCCAGAACCTTCTTGCTGTGAGGTGACAGTGCTAACCACTACACCGCCTTGCCATCCAAATCTCAAATTCTGAAAATCTGAATTACATTCAAGGTTAGAATTGTGCATAAGTATGCTTCTGTTCCTGGCAAATTCAACCCCATTTGCACAAACAGCACAAAACTGTTTGAGTATCACTAAAGATAATAGATAAGTCAGAGATCTGTGCCGAGTTTCCCAAAAGCATCGCAGCACAAAGATTATCATTAAATGGTAGAGCGAGCAGCACAATGAACACTCTCTCTCCTAGTTAAGATGCTCTTAGCGTTAAGAGGCTTTTGGGAAACCCACCCCCGAGCAATCTTACATTGTATAAGCTGGACAGTTTGAGATACGATAGATTCAAGCGTGAAATCCATTTCTCAGATGTCCTCTAGTGGCTGGTTGCAGTACAATTTTTTTAACCCCACCCAAACGCATTGAAGTCATGGGACCCTGCGTCAAAATACCAATTAAATTTACCGATTCCAATCATTTTTCCTCACTTATGTTCAAACATTCCTAAAGTATCCTTTCCATTAATATCTCTCCCAATATTTTTCTTTACGATAAATGCGTTTTGTACGACTGCTTTGATTTTTTTTTTCCACGCCAGGTTGTGACTGATGAGGTGCTTGACTGGGTGCTCAAAAAAGTCACTTTATTTATGATCAAATATGTTCTTTTGCCAGTGCAGTCTGTGTGTTCAAAATAACGGTGCAACCTGAGGAGGATAAGCATTCGGTGTATATTGCATTGCCATCGCCATCACTATGGTTACCACAGAAGAGAGATTTTTCACCTGTCTTATGAAAAGCTGTGCTGAGCTGAGGAGCTCTGACCTTTGATACAGGAAATGGAAGGAGCCAAGCAAAGTGAAAGTCCAACAGTGTAAAAAGCTGTTGTGACCTTAGATTCAGTCACCATGTGCGCTCACAATGGGTGAGCACAATTTTTCCATTTTTGATTTGAAAAAAATCTCTCTCGCTCAAGCGGTAGATGATAGAATTGTAAAGGTGGCTGGAGCTTTCAACAAAATATTACCAATAATGGAGCACAAGTTGATAAGATTAACCACAAAGTTGAAAATTTTCCAAGCAGTAGTTACCACCACTCTTCTACAGTATATGGTGCAGAAACCTGGAACACACCCATCACAGAAGAACATCTTTCTTCCTTTTATAAGCGCTGTCTAAGAAGAATTCTCAATATCAGCTGGATGGACCACATCTCACTGCCAATGCACTAACCAACCTCCAGTGATAAACATCCTACGAAAGAAACGACTAACATGGTTTGGCACCTTCCCGAATTACCCCTAGACTCCTCTTTTAGAACCCATTAGGAACACGAAGACTTGGTCAGCAAAGACTGAGATGGAGAGACAGTGTTATCAAAGACCGAGGAGGACATTCCATCACATCTGAAGAAGCAGTAACGATTGCCAATGACAGAAAGGAATGGTCAAGGCTTGTAAAGGTGCGATGTGACACTTATGCCGCTTTTCCACTACCAACGCGGCTGAGCCGTGCCATGCTGAGTCGGGCTGAGTCGAGCCGAGTGGGGCTGCTGGAGTTGCATTTCGATTACAACCGCGCTGAACCGTGCTGGCTGGAAGTGGGTGGACACATTGGGTGGAGTTAGCGAAAGTGGGTGGACGTCAGGTGATGTCGTTAGGCGGCGCAAACAGTGACATCAGTGATCTTTTAAGCGGTAGTCTCACGACCCGGATAGTAAACAATAAACATGGAGGACATGGAGTCGTTAGTGTTGCTGGTCTTGGTGCTGTGGCTTGTTGTCACCGACAACGCCAACAGATACTGGCAAGAGCGTATAGATGAGGCGAGGCGCATAAGGCTTCAGAAATTCTCGTAATTCGTAACTCTCCTTCTTCCGGGTTTACGGTGTTTACAGATCCCAGCGTGCTCGCGGGGCGTGTGAGGACACTCCTCCTCACCAATCAGTGCACAGGGGAGTGTCTCCTCACACCCCTAGCCTCACTCAGCTCGGTTTGGCTCGCTTCAGCCCCACTCCAAAATGGTGCGAGTTTTGGGTGCTAAGCAGGGCTGACGCAAGCTGAGTCGTGCTGTTTTTAGATAGTCGAAACGCGAGCCGTGTCGGGCTGAAGTGAGCTGAAGCAAGCTGAAAAAGGGTAGTGGAAAAGGGCCATTAGTCATGAAGCCAACACTCAAGAAGAGATTCGATGAAAATAATCAGAGCTCTGAGACTCAACCTAGACATCCTCCCAATAACCGATTCTGTGCTCTGCAAGCTTCTGGTGTAACTCAAAACATCAGATATGATGACAACTTCCACTGAGATCATTTCTGTCCTGTGTTTATGGGCGAAGTGCGTACTACGGGTTATCAAATGTAGCACAAATTATGTCCGAGAACAGGATTGAAAAATCCAGTATGATACCGCTACACCATCCCAAGTTGATATCGTTCAGCACCATTACTGATATCCCATATCAGATCAGTACATCCCTAAAGAAAACTAAATGAGGTGGGGGGAATCAGCGCACAAATAATTATAAAAGAGTGGGTCGCTTTATTACCTCGACAAGTTGCCAAGTAGCTGTCTTACATTTCTGTCAGGAGAATCTGAACGATTATCCTTTGTGCACTAAGAAGAAACCTCGGTAAGTTAAGCACCAACGAGAGCTTGATTGAACCCATTCCACAGAGTCGCTCTGAGCTATTTGTTCTTATTCTGAGAAACTTATAATGTCCTAATCGCCAGCGACGTATCCACACTCCCTGCAAGTCAACAAGTGTTTACGCAATTTCTTTCTGGATTATTGAATCATAAACACAATATCCCCCCCATCACCTTTCTCATGTGGAATAAAGGAAACGATGGATCTTTTTATGCAGCTTATTTTAGCAGGTGCTGGAGTTTAACATCTCAGTTTGTGCATGCAGAAGAAAGAAAGAAAGAAAGAAAGAAAGAAAGAAAGGACAATCAAGGTAAGGTTTTCCAAGATGTGTGATGTCAATCAAGTCTTATGTGAATGGATATGTGAGGACCATACAGAGTGTAATAATAATAATAATAATAATGATGATGATGATGATGAGTCCTTATTTGGTCTCTTCTTGTGCATTTCTTGCATCCTGTGGAAGGAAGTGTGGCACGATGCTGCATGCATGGGAACTGACCTGCTGTTGCACAGCTTAATCATTAAATCAGTGTGTGTGTGTGTGTGTGTGTGTGTGTGTTGATTGCGTTCTTGTTGTTGTTGTTGTTGTTTTTTCTGTCTTGCTATCAACAGAGGAACCAAATCCCCACAATCCCCAGCACAAGCAGAGCCACATCCCTCATCCTGACTCTCTATCATCACACACTCAGGTGCGCGTGAGCCACTTGGACAGATATCACATTAAAATATCGCGATGTGTCAGGAAACGCGAACGATATCTCGCTTACCGTTCGTAAGAACTGGATTTCATCTTCCGCTTCTCCGCCTTCAGCCATGGCTGCTCGCGCTCTAATCGCCTCCTCTCTCTCTCTCTCTCTCTCTCTCTCACACACACACACACACACAGAGAGCGCTAACCCGCAGCCATGCAGGGCCACCGCCGCTCCACCGCAGCCCGTCTCCTCTCCTCTCCTCTCCTCTCCTCTGCACGCAGCTCCGCTCGCTCTGTAGCGCAAAGAGCGCGTGTGCGCGCGCGCACCGCCGCTCCACCGGGGACCGAGGCGCACAAGAGCAGGGTTGCCAGATTGGTTGTCAAATTTCCAACGCAACAGTTGCTCACAGGTCTCATCCCAGCTGACTACGGGCGAAAGGCGGGGTACACCCTGGACAAGTCGCCAGGTCATCACAGGGCTGACACATAGACACAGACAACCATTCACACTCACATTCACACCTACGGTCAATTTAGAGTCACCAGTTAACCTAACCTGCATGTCTTTGGACTGTGGGGGAAACCGGAGCACCCGGAGGAAACCCACGCAGACACGGGGAGAACATGCAAACTCCGCACAGAAAGGCCCTCGTCAGCTACAGGGCTCGAACCCTGACCTTCTTGCTGTGAGGCAACAGTGCTAACCACTACACCACCGTGCCGCCCGCAAGTTCATCTCATCTCATCTCATTATCTCTAGCCGCTTTATCCTTCTACAGGGTCGCAGGCAAGCTGGAGCCTATCCCAGCTGACTACGGGCGAAAGGCGGGGTACACCCTGGACAAGTCGCCAGGTCATCACAGGGCTGACACAGAGACACAGACAACCATTCACACTCACATTCACACCTACGGTCAATTTAGAGTCACCAGTTAACCTAACCTGCATGTCTTTGGACTGTGGGGGAAACCGGAGCACCCGGAGGAAACCCACGCGGACACGGGGAGAACATGCAAACTCCACACAGAAAGGTCCTCACCCACTGCTGGGCTCGAACCCAGAACCTTCTTGCTGTGAGGCGACAGCGCTAACCACTACACCACCGTGCCACCAGACCAAAGTCATACCATATAAATAAAAATTTATGGTGAACGTAAGAAATCCCGTTACCGACTTGCTCAGCTGATTGTGATTGTGGGTTGACGCTCATGAAAACAGGAGAGGTGTTATAACTTATGCAACAGACATGTACATGCATGCATTTTCACTGATAAAACGCAAAAGGCTAATTAAATAATCAGATGAACCTAGACAATCACATTCTGAAGCAAATTAAATAATCTTATACCGGTAACTTAAACACACAATACAAGTTACATGTCTCATCTCATCTCATCTCATTATCTGTAGCCGCTTTATCCTGTTCTACAGGGTCGCAGGCAAGCTGGAGTCTATCCCAGCTGACTACGGGCGAAAGGCGGGGTACACCCTGGACAAGTCGCCAGGTCATCACAGGGCTGACACATAGACACAGACAACCATTCACACTCACATTCACACCTACGGTCAATTTAGAGTCGCCAGTTAACCTAACCTGCATGTCTTTGGACTGTGGGGGAAACCGGAGCACCCGGAGGAAACCCACGCGGACACGGGGAGAACATGCAAACTCCACACAGAAAGGCCCTCACCCGCTGCTGGGCTCGAACCCAGAACCTTCTTGCTGTGAGGCGACAGCGCTAACCACTACACCACCGTGCCGCCCACAAGTTACATGTATTAATCTAAATGCAGGTAAACAACGTGTTGTTTTTTTAAATCCAAATAAGAGTTGGAGCTTACCCATCTGTGTTCTCGCCAGGGCTGTAGCCAGCATTTTAAAATTATTGAGGTCCGTGATGCGCAAAGCGCGCGCCGAAAAATTTTCAACATATTTAAATGAGAGGGGTGAATTACACGTCGCACAAGATATCTATTCCTGAAATTACTTTTAATGGTGTTTGAACTGAAAAAAATCTTGTATGCGGCAAGAGTAAGAATAATTTAAGCTTGTTTAATGGCCCAAGCAATGAGGACAAAAGATCCCCTAACCATGTAGCCTATGGAACTAAGATACATTAACAATCTGGCATCCGTTACACCTACACACAAAATAAATTTCTGGGAAAAAAATCAGTATACACCACCATGTTTTAGGCAAAGTTATCCAACGAAAACATAGTTGAAACTTTCCACTCTATTGCTTTGGCTTATCGAATGATTTATTTTTAAAATCACGAACAAGGCAGGCTACAACTGCGCTGCTTCGAAAATGTAAATTTAACAGCTTCATGAAAGTGCGCTGATGGTTACCATGAAAAAAACGTGTCTACTGCACTGCATTCCTCCCCCGAGTCGCACACTCATTCATTTTTGTATTCTTGGTCTCAGAGCCACGCGCACGAAACAGACACTTAACATACTTAACAATGCACTTTTTACGGAGACGTTTTAATGTTATTCTTTATTTTTTATCCAGTTAAATATTTAGCGTACAAATGTATTTTCAGCTCTTAAAAATGACCGAGATCCGGACCTCGGGGGCCTCATAGCTGGCTACGGCCATCGTTCTCGCTTCTTGAAGACCAATTGTTTTGAAACAATCTGACTTTCAGTTCTCCGTCCATTCACTTCTTCCGTGTAAGGGTGAGATGGTAGCGATAAGACAGCTGCTCCACTCATTCACTTTTCTTCATACCGTGTATTCTGCCATTACTGCTGGGCTCAGACAATTACTAAAACCCAGGACAAAACAGGATGTCACCGGTTTTAGCAACAACCTCAGTGAGGTCACTGCCCGAGCGATATGTCCCGTCCCATTCCATCCCGTCCCAGGTTTTAGCAACAACCCTCGGCTTACGCTCCAGGAAGACTGGTGCAACTGAACTCACTTTAAAAAAATTAAATAAAATAAATACTTTCCTTTTCTTGTTTTTTTTTCTTTAATTGTTGGTACCGCACCCTCTTTCAATACGGGCTTATAGCCAACGCTCCTCAACAGATCAGAGGTTTCGTACGAGTCTTCAGTAAAACATGCAGAGCAGAGGAGAGACCACTTCATAGGCGCCCAATGTGTCCATGAACTTCTCGCAAAATGCGTCCAAATCTTTGCAGTTTGAGCATTCTTGGGTCATGAATGCAACATAAATCCAACTTCTGTCATGTTGCTGCACCGGCCAAAAACACGTCTATGTGGCATGGCGATAAATTAGCTCAAAATGGAGGATCGGAGTTGCAGTTAGCTCTGTGTTTTAGTATAGCGGAAATGGCGATGAGACTGATAGACTTCCTGCTGTGACGTTACGGACACCGCGGTCATTCACTCAGACCGCTACCTATATGAATCATTTTAATCGTAAAAATTACTATATTAGATTTATTGTTAATGCTTAAAATTATTCCTGTGCCATTCTTGAGGTCTCAAGGCATTTATAAACGAAAAGTGAGGCCATGGCTCTGCGTATATGCTTTAAACTTGCTTTATTTCTTAATTAACGTGTTATTCACTTACGTTTTTGGTTTTATTAACCTTATATCGTGACTCGTACTGGCATATTATATCAGCCTTTTCGGTTTTTAGCCATGTTGAATGTAGTTCGTTTGGTCCACGGCAGGCGTTGCTTATCCACGCGATCTTCACGAGACTTGTGCGAGACTTCAAACGTGAAGTGTCAGCGCCGCCATTTTGAAAACTGTTTACACAGCGGCCAGACCGCCATATCATTCCACCCATCCATTCATTATCTGTAGCCGCTTATCCTGTCCTACAGGGTTGCAGGCAAGCTGGAGCCTATCCCAGCTGACTACGGGTGAAAGGCGGGGTACACCCTGGACAAGTCGCCAGGTCATTACAGGGCTGACACATAGACACAGACAACCATTCACACTCACACCTACGCTCAATTTAGAGTCACCAGTTAGCCTAACCTGCATGTCTTTGGACTGTGGGGGAAACCGGAGCACCCGGAGGAAACCCACGCGGACATGGGGAGAACATGCAAACTCCACACAGAAAGGCCCTCGCCGGCCACGGGGCTCGAACCTGGACCTTCTTGCTGTGAGGCGACAGCGCTAACCACTACACCACCATGCCACCCCATATCATTCCACGCTGTGGCGCGTGCACCTGAAGGCACGCCTCGGGCTGCAGGCGCGCCGTGAACAAGGCACACCTGAGCTCAATTAAGGAACTATGTGTTTGCCTATTTAAGGGCTGTGCTGATGCATTTGTATCGCGAAGTATTACAATATGCATGTACGCATTACCTAGCCTTTCGACCCGTTGTCTTGATTTCCTGTTTCATGATCCTTGTGCCTGTTTCACGTTCTGGTCCTCGCTTAGTCTTTGATGTACTGTTTGCGCCTTGCCCGACCCTTTTGCCTGTATTCTCGTTTTTAGATTGTTTGTCTGTGTATATATTGTCTCACTGTATATATATTCTGCACTTTATTAAACTGTATACTTCTGCACATACATCTGCGTCCTTCGTGTACATGACATGGAGATTATTCCATATGACTTCGAACCAACTGAGAAGAGTTGGAAAGACGACAGGATAAGGACTAGTCCGTCGCGCTGGTATGTACGTCATTACTGTCGCACAATTAAAACGTACCAGATCAGGCGGCTGGTGGGTTTTCAAAATAATAAATACATGCATATATTTTTGTGATAAATACATATTATACTGAGCGCATTTCCCACATAATCCTCACTAAGGTTTCAGACAGCACTACAAAATGGCGTCCCCGCTATATAGTGCCCTGTATAGTGAGTAGTGAGCGATTTCGGACACAGGGAAAACTTCCGGCTTGATTACGTCAGCATTCGAAGGAGGGCACGTGCGTCTTTTGACAACGTTGCCAGATGTTGGTCACTTTGATTTCTGCTGTATGTTTTACTTCCGTCCTACAATGTCTCGTACAGGTCTCGACGAATCTCGTTTACGGCCGTTGCTTTGACATATGGACTGATATATTACAGAGCATATTTCAAACACTCATAACTTGCTATAGCAGTGACAAAATAGCTGTCAGAAATGCATTCCTACATTTTATAAAATGAGATAAATAGAATTTTGATAATAAAAAATCTGCCTTCAGTTCCCCTTTAATAAGCATGCACTGAAAAAAACTGAATGTGTGGTCGGTTCGATTTCAGAGAATAGTTTATTAGGGTAAGTTTCTCATCAAAATGTGATTTCATTGTTTACAGGCTCATCTCATCTCATCATCTGTAGCCGCTTTATCCTGTTCTACAGGGCCGCAGACAAGCTGGAGCCTATCCCAGCTGACTACGGGCGAAAGGCGGGGTACACCCTGGACAAGTCACCAGGTCATCACAGGGCTGACACATAGACACAGACAACCATTCACACCTACGGTCAATTTAGAGTCACCAGTTAACCTAACCTGCATGTCTTTGGACTGTGGGGGAAACCGGAACACCCAGAGGAAACCCACGCGGACAACATGCAAACTCCGCACAGAAAGGCCCTCGCTGGCCACGGGGCTCGAACCCGGACCTTCTTGCTGTGAGGCGACAGCGCTAACCACTACACCACCGTGCCGCCCGTTTACAGGCTACTAAACTTAATTTATACAAGACTCTAATTACTAGAGCGATAACTACAGTTAGTTATCGACACTTTAACGATCTTTTGGCCGTTGCAAAAGTAGAAAAGACTTTCAATACGTAAATTGTGCATGAATAATCACCTAAACTTCCGCTGGAAAAAAATGAGTTGATTCCCGATTACTTAGGGTATCAGATCATGTGACACCATTCCACAATTATTGACACCTTTGTATTTTCGTAGATCACATTTTGTTAATCATTCGCTGTTTTGTATTAATTTCTAGTTTTGTAGTTTACCGATAAATATCAACAGGCAATTGACATTGTAACCGCATGAAAATCCAGGTCAAAGGTCGCATGTCATTCCTCAAACCAAAATATAAAATGTCTACTGATATTGTAATATGTGGTAGATATTTACAACAAACTGCAAAAAACATTTTCTGAATGGAATAGAAAAATCTGAATATTTCAAGCATGTAATTTTTTTATATGCTAGGAATTTAATTCTGGTCTAATTCTATTTACTGCAATAGGATTCCAAATATTCTATAAGTATTCCATTTTGTTATGAATCAGAAAAAAAATATTACATCATCACAGCACTTTTATTGTTTTAAAGTACTTCATCTACTTCAACAATGTTACGCAAAGATCAATACATAACAGTTATAAATGTCACGTAATTCCACAGGGTGTCGATAATGGTGGACACCGGTGAAAGTGATCACTATTATCGACACCTCACGTGACTTCTCAAATGCGCGTTTAGATACAAAATGGCGACTGTCAAATGAAAGAGTAAGAAACAAAGTAGATTTTGACAAGGAGATCATGAAATATCGGTGATTTTGATACGTAAAAACATGTCCATGATCTTTCCACCACG
Organism: Neoarius graeffei; assembly: GCF_027579695.1. NCBI lineage: Eukaryota > Metazoa > Chordata > Actinopteri > Siluriformes > Ariidae > Neoarius > Neoarius graeffei. The sequence goes on along the minus strand of NC_083579.1, from coordinate 42,594,401 downwards.
CTTACCTGCGATGATAATGTCCGGGGTTTTCCTCAAATTGCTGATCGTGCTAAAAAAATTCCAACTTAGGTAACGAGCTGTGTCAACAGACGACAAGATCAAAGGGCGAGTGGGGTCTTCCAGTTGATTAATTAACCAATAATAACTGTTGTAACTGAAACTCACCTTTGTAAGATTGTTTTTTATTGGTAAATCTGAAAAGGTGTCAATAATTATGGACTGTTGATAATTGTAGCTGCCACTCTAGGTTGAATTATATCCCTCCTCAAAAAATTCCAGTGCAGGGATGTCTCACGTGACATAAAATAGCTCCACCATTAATTAAGGAATGTATCTTGTGACGTCAAAAATAAAAAAGGATATGGTGTGAGTCAGTCATGGTATATCCTGGATATATCATGAACTGATGCCACGATTTCAAGCTATATGGCCGACTCGAGTCACAGCTGTGGCTCCGAGAGCAATTCTGTGTGTGTAGATTTACGTATCATGATCATGCCTAGCAAGGCTGAGTTAGACCTCTATTTTTTTTTTTTCAGATTTATTTGTAATTCTTTGTAGTTAACACTTTTAGTTTGGAATTTTTTGATGAGGGATATAAATCAAACATATCATGCCCTGAGAGGTACCCGTAATTATGGATTCTCTTTGGTGACTGGCATAGTACGATTATATTTGGGGCTGCACTCCTCACAAAATAGTACTCTGTCAGTCACCTCAGAGAATCATAATTTCATCCAGAGCCTCTCAGTGCGTGGTATAGTTGATTAGCATGTCACTCAGAGCCGTGATGTATTTTGTATGAAAAATGCAAGTTTTTCGACACAAGAAGATAGACTTCATATCTTCAAGTCAGTGTGTGATTTTCTTTTTATGATATAGACATTCACAAACAAAAAATACCCACATTTATCAAAACAAGTCATCGATTTCCTCACAAGTGAAGATATTGAAAAATATGTTACTCTATTTCCCGGATGTAGTTTGTATGAAGAATATGAATGGCATATTCCCAGTAAAACACTTGTGTGTATGTATGTATATATATATATATCTATATATATATATATATATATAGAGAGAGAGAGAGAGAGAGATAGACAGACAGACAGACAGACAGACGGTACCAGTCAAAAGTTTGGACACACAAAAGACCCTCCATGTCTTAAAGTAATGATGGATGTTGTTTCTCTTTACTTAGTTGAGTGATTCTTGACATAATTTGGATTACTATAGTTGTGGAATAGGGCTATTTACTGTATTATTATTATTATTATTATTATTATTATTATTGTTAACTATTTACTGTTTGATCTCAAACGCATTAAAAAGGCAAGAAATGTCACTAATTAACTTTTGATGAGGCACCTGTTAATTGAAAAGCATTCCAGGTGACGACCTCATGAAGCTGGTTAAGAGAATGCCAATAGTGTGCAAAGCGTCATCAAGGTAAACGCAGAAATAGTTATACTTTGAAGAATCTAAAATATGAAACATTTAACACTTTTTTGTTTACCACATAATTCCATATATGCTCCATATTTTATGTCATGGCGGCAGGGTGGTGTAGTGGTTTGCGCTGTCACCTCACAGCAAGAAGGTCCGAGTTCGAGCCCCGTGGCCGGCGAGGGCCTTTCTGTGCGGAGTTTGCATGTTCTCCCCGTGTCCGCGTGGGTTTCCTCCGGGTGCTCCGGTTTCCCCCACAGTCCAAAGACATGCAGGTTAGGTTAACTGGTGACTCTAAATTGAGCGTAGGTGTGAATGTGAGTGTGAATGGTTGTCTGTGTCTATGTGTCAGCCCTGTGATGACCTGGCGACTTGTCCAGGGTGTACCCCGCCTTTCGCCCGTAGTCAGCTGGGATAGGCTCCAGCTTGCCTGTGACCCTGTAGAACAGGATAAAGCGGCTAGAGATAATGAGATGAGATGAGATTTTATGTCATAATGTTGATGTCTTCAGTATTTGTTCTATAATGTAGAAAATAGTCAAAATACAGAAAAACTTCTGAATGAGTAGGGGTGTCCAAACTTTTGACTGGTTTTGTATGTTATAGATAAAAGGGTCCCTGGTTGAAAACAACAACAAAACATAATAATACTATATATAATACATAATACATGACAATAATACACTATGCCTAGATTGGGCCTTCATTGATTTATTTAACTCTTTGATGCAAAACATGGGTCAAAAGTGACCCGGCTGAGTTTTTATCTTCCATATCTTTGCAATAAATTAATTCCATCATTCAGTATTCAAGGTATTCCTCAATTAACTTGTTTTTGATCATCATACATCCTTATTTTATTTTTCCTTTCTTACTTTTTGAATAAAAACCCTTTTTGTATCACTACCCTTCTAATGCACAACATGGGTCAAAAACGACCTGCATTCATTTTCCAGGTTATTTCATGTATGGCTGAGTGTTTCTATGATATACTTTTGAAATAAATTAATTTTGTCATTTACTTTTCCAAATATGCAGTAAATGTTTTTTTTAGCACAAATCATTTTTTATTTTTCCTTTCTTAAGTTATGAACAAGCACAGCTTTTGTAAATCTACATCAAGTTTACACACATGGGTCAGAACCGACCCGCATGCATTTACTCCAGCGTTTGGTGGGAACTGTGAATTGTGCTTGTGTCAGACATTGCACAGCTCAGCACAGCGCCCTTTGCCCATCTAATACATAGAAGTAATGTTTTTCAATTGTTCTAACATTACCTTAGAAAAAAATTGATTATGTTTAGGTTACCTTGAGAGTGAGTAGATTACTTGTCAGAAAGTTACAAGTAATTACTATTAGCTACCGAGCTGTTGACATACTTCTCATCTCATCTCATTATCTCTAGCCGCTTTATCCTTCTACAGGGTCGCAGGCAAGCTGGAGCCTATCCCAGCTGACTACGGGCGAAAGGCGGGGTACACCCTGGACAAGTCGCCAGGTCATCACAGGGCTGACACATAGACACAGACAACCATTCACACTCACACTCACACCTACGGTCAATTTAGAGTCACCAGTTAACCTAACCTGCATGTCTTTGGACTGTGGGGGAAACCGGAGCACCCGGAGGAAACCCACGCGGACACGGGGAGAACATGCAAACTCCACACAGAAAGGCCCTTGCCGGCCACGGGGCTCAAACCCAGAGATTCTTGCTGTGATTATTATTATTATCCACAAACCCCTTTTGTATAGTATATCCATTTTTTCCATTTGTATATACCAGACATATACAGATTGCTAACTGACCTTAATAACATCTTTTCGTAATTACGTTGGGGAGTGCCTGTTAGAGAGCACACTCTGTCTAGGCCGTCGGCATGGTGAGGTAGGGTGGCAAGTTCCTTTCCTAGCCGCCTTTAACTTCCCCAGTGTTTCCACCAGATCCCCATTCACTGCTGGGTGGACAGGAGGTAAGCCCCAGATCACCGTCCGAGGCAAGGCTCGAACCGGGGATCGTTCGCTTGGCGGTCAAGCGCTCTAACCACTTGGCCACCTCGCCTCCAAGTCCTTCAAAACACAACTCAATTTTTTTTTCACATCTACATGTCATATGGAAGCTTTAAACAAAATCATTTCTTTCCTTTGGAGCCTCCTGTGAATGGCCGAGCCTGGTTCAGGTCTATTAAATAACCACACGAAAACCGAATGGATCGGTCGATAGAGTTTCGAGAAAATGTACAGGAGGTGAACAAAAAAAAATGTATTAACTGTCATATTCAATCGTTGTGATGCATAAATGTAAGTACTTAAATATTTTTATTAGCCATCTTGTAACTTACATTCAGTGTTTGGGCTATTTATTGATGCCATATAGGTTTTAAATTTCTGACTTCTATGCAGGAAAAAAATTGTATTCAAATTTATTATATAGGGAAATTGATATACAGGCCACCTTGTTTTTGAGTTATTGGATTAAACCCATTCAATTCAAGAAATACCTTCAGTTTCATGTTACAGTTTAAGATACTAGGATGTCACCTAATCGTTGCGGATTGTTTTTGGAATATCGCTCGCATCAAAAATGGCGACTTACTACTTGGCACAGAGGATTCTGGGAAGGGTGAGCCGCCCCTTTAACCTTCAAGCGACCAAGTGGGGTCATTTATGACACCGGGCATTTAATTTTGTGTGCATTTTTTATACATTTGATCCGAAAAATATTTCCTACCATGAATTTGTCAGTTAACTTGTTCTACAACTGTTCATAGGTTTTTGCAGGGATCGGCTGAATGGTGTGGCAAGAGTAATGAAAAACTGTGCAGGGTCACTTATGACCCTGGAAAGAAGCATGGGATTTCTTGCAGTAATTCCTTATCAAATTTTGCTTTTACCAACTACTTATCTGTATGTTGTGCTTTTGTTGCAGTGAACCATGGCAAGTACACCAAGAATAGCTGGATTTACAGCTGCAGACGCATTGAGACAGATACTTGAGGCTCGAAGTGATGATAAAAATATGATTCATTTTAGTATTAGCATATCAGCTAGAAATAGCATGTTAGCTAGTATTAGCAGATAGTTAGTCACTAGTTTCTTGACTAGTCACTGTCTTGAACACAGGAAGTGGTATATGAATTTAAAACCAAGAGAAAATAATTAGGTATACGGATTCATGTACTGAATATAGCGGGATCATAAATGACCCCACCCAGTCATATTAGTCACTAAAATAGCTTGGTCGCTTGAAGGTTAAAATGGTCATTCTGTCTTTTAAAAAAAAATAATTTTTTTGCAGTGTTGGCAATCACCAAGTTATGATATTAATTATTGAATTCATATAGCTATTAGCCTATTTGACTGGCCATTTGAATTGAATGGATTTAATCCAATAACTCAAAAACAAGGTGGCCTGTATATAAATTTCCCTATATAATAAATTAGAATACAATTTTTTTCCAGCATAGACGTCAGAAATTTAAAACCTACATTATTCATCACACACTTGTGAAATTCCTCTCTGTATTTAACCCATCTGAAGCAGTGAACACACACATGCACAATGACCACACACACATACCCAGAGCAGTGGGCAGCCATGCTAACAGCGCCCAGGGAGCAGTTGGGAGTTAGGTGCCTCGCTCAAGGGCACCTCAGCCCAAGGCCGTCCCATATTAACCTAACCGCATGTCTTTGGACTGTGGGGAAAACTGGAGCACCCGGAGGAAATCCACGCAGACACGGGGAGAACATGCAAACTCCACACAGAAAGGCCCTCACCGGCCGCTGGGCTCGAACCCAGAACCTTCTTGCTGTGAGGCGACCGTGCTAACCACTTACACCACCGTGCCCAAATGCTTAATGTCAATTACAAGCTAGCTAATAAAAATGTTTAGGTACTTACATTTATGCATCACAACGACTGAATATGACAGTTAATACAGTTGTATTCACCTCCTGTACATTTTTTCTAATGCAATCTGAAGAAGAAAAAAAGAGGCAAGTGGATGAACGTTCACCAATCTGGCAACCCGGAGCAGAAGCCAGTCACAGAGCTTTCCACTCTCCTGCACTTGGGTCTTGTCTTGGCTTTGACGTCATTATTCAGTGCCCTGGATGAAGAGTGAATGTTTAAAATGTTAAAAATGTGCATGGGTTCATCAAGTACCCTGTGATTTTAAACTGTACAGTTAACTCACTCTGAAAAGCAGTGTTTCTGCTCTCCATGCTCTTCTCCATGTGTGTGTGTGTGTGGTTCAATATCCCAAATACAGCTGAGATTTATAGAAATCTCAACCATCTAAGTGCTGCTTCTTAAAGCCTTATACGAAGTGAAATTTTAAATGATGCTAAAGAGCAAGGTGTTGTGATGATCAGTGCACATTGCATTGGACAGAATACACACTGCATCCTAGGCGTATGCAGTACGGTGGTCAAGTCATGCACTCACTGGTCACTTTTATGAGACACATCATCCTCAAACTAATACTGGGTTGGACCCCATTTTGCTTTCAGAACATCCATCCATCCATCCATCCATCCATCCATCCATCCATCCATCCATCCATTATCCACTTATCCTGCGCAGGGTCACGGGCAAGCTGGAGCCTATCCCAGCTAACTATGGGCGATAGGCGGGGTACACCCTGGACATATTGCTAGGTCATCACAGGGCTGACACGTAGAGACAAACAACCATTCACACTCACATTCACACCTACGGTCAATTTAGAGCCACCAGTTAACCTAACCTACATGTCTTTGGACTGTGGGGGAAACCGGAGCACCCGGAGGAAACCCACGCGGACATGGGGAGAACATGTAAACTCCACACAGAAAGGCCCTCGCCGGCCGCTGGGCTCAAACCCAGAACCTTCTTGCTGTGAGGCGACAGTGCTAACTCACCACTACACCACCGTGCCACCCCGTTAGAGACCTAAACTTGAAAAAAATAGACTCCTAATGCAGGGGTGTTTCTATTCTAGCTATTGAAAAGACCAGGGGCTGAGTCAAGTTTTCCTGGGGCTTGTATTTTTCAGGGAGATTGGCATCTATAGGTCAGGGAGGTTATATCTATCTTCACAAGAAATATTATTATGACCCACACACATTCAAAGGTTACGACATCTTTATTACTGATTTTTGCACTGCACTGTTCTTTTTAAATGTATGGAGTTCAGTTCAGTTTCTGTCTCATTATTTAATTATTATCAACAGCCATAATGTCTCAGGAAACTGAGGCATGTGTCAATTGACTATTAAATATCACTAGTCAAATTTATCATCAGGCGGCACGGTGGTGTAGTGGTTAGCGCTGTCGCCTCACAGCAAGAAGGTCCGGGTTCGAGCCCCGTGCCCGGCGAGGGCCTTTCTGTGCGGAGTTTGCATGTTCTCCCTGTGTCCGCGTGGGTTTCCTCCGGGTGCTCCGGTTTCCCCCACAGTCGAAAGACATGCAGGTTAGGTTAACTGGTGACTCTAAATTGACCGTAGGTGTGAATGTGAGTGTGAATGGTTGTCTGTGTCTATGTGTCAGCCCTGTGATGACCTGGCGACTTGTCCAGGGTGTACCCCGCCTTTCGCCCGTAGTCAGCTGGGATAGGCTCCAGCTTGCCTGCGACCCTGTAGAACAGGATAAAGCGGCTAGAGATAATGAGATGAGATGAGAAATTTATCATCAGTTTAATAAAAATATATCATTTCTCACTCATATACGGTAGGTCTCCTTTAGGAGCACAAAGACACAACTTCTAAGCTACATTATTATATTACAACATTCAGAATCTCAGATGACATCCCATCTCACAAGACTATGATCATATAAATATGTCTTCCAAGTCTCTCTCTCTCACACACACACACACACACACACACACACACACAAATACCATTTTCTCCGGTGCATTCAGGCTCAGTTGACTGCAGCAGCTCATTTGTGGTGTCTGGACAACACGCATTTATGTTGATGTTAACATTGCATGGCAAAACAAAAAAACTATTTTACCCCTATATGTGACTAATATGCCAAAGGCTGGCTATGGGATGGAGGTTGGCTGGTTCTGTGTTGGCTATATGTAGCATTAAAACACATGATAAAATTATGTCAGGGCAACTATTGGTGTCTACATGAACACAAATTGTTGTTGACCTGTTAAATAAACTTAGTCGGGGCAAATAGACCACCACTGTAGATATTCATTCAACCACTCGACCTTTTGAGCTTTAATCTTTCGCCTTGCACACTAATCATACAGACCCTACGCTGTAAATTCAACATAACCAGGCTACATGGAGCAGGTTTTGTGCTTGAATATAATTCGACAGGTTACACTGTTGATACATTCTATATATACACCCACTGTCCATGATTTACCATCTGCTTTCATCTTGAAAAATCCAACAATAGTGGATTGTTTTTTTTAAGTCGTTTTCCAGCCAGTTCTGGATGTTCTTCTTCTGTTGGAGATCACCAACATTTTGAATGTGCACTAATGTACACATTAATTACGCCCCCGTCTTCGGACACTGCAAGTCAAGTTCTGATCTGTTTCAGTCAGTTGTTTTCTATTAATCTCTTCCTGTTTTTGAGGGTGAAAATACCCGAGGCCAGGCTCAAAACACCCAGGGCTAGAGCCCTGAGTGATAGGGCCTAATGACACCACCGCCCTAATGCACCTTTAAGAACATGAAATTGATATCCAAGATACTATTAATGGAAAGAAGCACTTGTTTTTTCTACATGTAAATAACTTTTCATGTTTCATACGTCACACTGCCTTAGTATTTCTGTTAGACTAAACTTATCTAATTCATTATATGCTTATTTTATACAACTATGTTATAAAGCAAGGGCGTAGCTAGGATTTTTCAAAGGGGGGGGGGGGGGGGGGGGGTCACACACTGACTGGCAGCCTGAGAACATACCCACAGGTTTGCAAATGAAAAAATACGTTGAATAAATTTGAGAAAATAACGCGGTCTTTGTGTTATTCTTTCATCTCATGTTGCGAGCTGTTCAGATGTTGGACAATGATTAGGCCAAATCAGCTTTATTCAGCAGTGTACGGATAGCGGCTCGACATCTTACCCTAGTCAACTGATGCAGATCTCTCTATTCTTGTTGTCTTACTGCTCATCGGCCAAAATGTTTCTAAGTAAAAGGCGTCGTGGATGACGAATGGCAAAGATGTCAACGATCTTGTCAACGTCGATCGCTCTGCCATAGTGTATTCTTCCACGTTTTCTTGTTGTTGTGTTCTAGAAACGGCACACTAAAACTTAGCTTCGAAGCCACAAAATGCAACTTCATCTCATCTCATCATCTCTAGCCGCTTTATCCTTCTACAGGGTCGCAGGCAAGCTGGAGCCTATCCCAGCTGACTATGGGCGAAAGGCGGGGTACACCCTGGACAAGTCGCCAGGTCATCACAGGGCTGACACATAGACACAGACAACCATTCACACTCACATTCACACCTACGGTCAATTTAGAGTCACCAGTTAACCTAACCTGCATGTCTTTGGACTGTGGGGGAAACCGGAGCACCCGGAGGAAACCCACGCGGACACGGGGAGAACATGCAAACTCCACACAGAAAGGCCCTCGCTGGCCCCGGGGCTCGAACCCAGGACCTTCTTGCTGTGAGGCGACAGCGCTAACCACTACACCACCGTGCCGCCCAAAATGCAACTTTGATGGAAAAAAATATATATAATAAATTGCTTCACGTTGAAAGAAGGAGGAAAGTTTCGCTTGTTTTGACATGGCAAATTATTAACACAAGAGGAAATACTTGTAATTTGCAACTAAAAAGACTGCAGCTACACTGGCAGCTTGACCATGCTTTCTAGGGCGATCGTGTTGCGCTTGCACAGAACTGGGTTTTCATGCCCAAACCACAGGAAGCCCATACAAGGTTATAGAAACCCTAATGAGGCTGAGGTGACAATCTCATCTTATTATCTCTAGCCACTTTATTCTGTTCTACAGCAAGCTGGAGCCTATCCCAGCTGACTACGGGCGAAAGGCGGGGTACACCCTGGACAAGTCGCCAGGTCATCACAGGGCTGACACATAGACACAGACCACCATTCACACTCACATTCACACCTACGGTCAATTTAGAGTCACCAGTTAACCTAACCTGCATGTCTTTGGACTGTGGGGGAAACCGGAGCACCCGGAGGAAACCCACGCGGACACGGGGAGAACATGCAAACTCCACACAGAAAGGCCCTCGCCGGCCACGGGGCTCGAACCCGGACCTTCTTGCTGTGAGGCGACAGCGCTAACCACTACACCACCGTGCCGCCCCAGGTGACAATCTAGTTAAAAAAAAAAAGTTAGAAAAATTACAATGGCTGCTTTTCTAATATTCTTATGCGGCTATTGAAAAAATGTATGGTCTGACAAGGGGGGTGTCACAGGCACCCCAAGACCCCCCAGCTACGCCCCTGTAAAGTATGTTTGTAGCAGGCCAGTTGTAGAAACTTTTCCATCTTTTTCAAAGGGAGGACTAACTTCCTCTCCTTTCATACAGCTCACTGGGTGACAGAGCCAGGGTCCTCAGTTTGATCCTGAGCTCAAGACACTTTCACATGTTCCCCTTGTGTTTGTGTGCTGTTCCTCTGGGTTCTCCGGTTTCCTCCGACCTCCTAAACACATACCAGGAGGCGAATTGACTACTCTAATTCTTGTGAATGAGTGTGTGACTCTGTGCGTGTGCATGGGCCCTGGGTTGGACTGGAATGGATACTGAAAATGAGTTGTATGGGTTTATGCCAGTCACAGGAATGCATACGCAGTGTATAGTATATGATAATAAGTCTACGGAAACAGTCCAGTACACGCTCACTGGCTAGATGTAGTGTTAAGGGTCAGTGTAATACATTAAAGAGTTTACAATGAAATTCTTTTCTGTGTTGAATCATATCTCTCCCAGGATCAATCTTTTCCACTCCAGTCTGGACCAGTCAGTCCTCCAGCTGAGCATGTGGGAGTGGATCAAGACTCCTGAGCTTCTTCTGCCATCTAGTGGTGGGAAACATCACAAAGAAACAACCTCAATACTTTGTGCTACATTTCAATGAACCATCCAATCATATTGATTTGATTTGATTTATAGTCTACATACAGGTTGCCAAATATAATATTTAAGCATGTTTTTAGAATTATTCACAAGACACATCACAATTACAGGATGGCACATTAATACCACATATTTAACAGTTTTTGAAACAAACTAACAAATAATCATACACAAACATTTATTTATTTACTTTGGTTTTTAGTTAAGAATATAATATCTGCCTTTTCCTTTTTTATTATCTTGACTTATTTTATCATTTAATGCCTTCTGGTTTTTTTTTTCTTTTTTGCCTGACTTCACAATTGTATTTTTCTCATCTCATCTCATTATCTGTAGCCGCTTTATCCTGTTCTACAGGGTCGCAGGCAAGCTGGAGCCTATCCCAGCTGACTACGGGCGAAAGGCGGGGTACACCCTGGACAAGTCGCCAGGTCATCACAGGGCTGACACATAGACACAGACAACCATTCACACTCACATTCACACCTACGGTCAATTTAGAGTCACCAGTTAACCTAACCTGCATGTCTTTGGACTGTGAGGGAAACCGGAGCACCCGGAGGAAACCCACGCGGACACGGGGAGAACATGCAAACTCCGCACAGAAAGGCCCTCGCCGGCCACGGGGCTCGAACCCAGGACCTTTTTGCTGTGAGGCGACAGTGCTAACCACTACACCACCGTGCCGCCCAATTGTATTTTTAATTGTTGATATTCTTTTGTGTAAAGAACCTGTATTAGCTTTGACTCCTAAGGAACAAGCTAGATTTTAAACACCATAACATATGAAAGTAATGTATGAATTTTACTAAAAGAATAAACCGAATATAGATATTCTTATATTACCCTTCTATCCATCTAAAAAGTATTCTTATACACTATTTAAGTAACTGTGGGATTGTCTTTGATGGTGATTTTGTACACAAGTTACACAATTTACTTATATAACCCTTCCTTTTGGAGACGATGTGTTACATTCAGGAGGATAGTAACATGACAGATATTTTCACTGTGGTTTAATTACATTAAATGCAGATATATTTATATAACACTTTTAACAATAGACATTGAGCAGTGCATCTTGACAGAAATCTTTGTGGCTTGGAAGTGGCAAGGAAAAACTCGCTGATTCAACACGAGAAAGAAACCTCGAGAGAAACCAGACTCAAAAACATAGTTGGATGTTTAATGATTAGTAATCCAGAAACATTACTAAATGTCTGCGTGGGTTTCCTCCAGGTGCTCTGGTTTCCTCCCATAGTTCAAAGACATGCAGATTAGGTACAAATACACATCCACTGGGGTTGTACAAGCCAGTGCATACTTAATGCTGGTCCCAAGCCTGGATAGATTGGGGAGGGTTGCGTCAGGAAGGCCATCGGTTGCCAAATCAAATCTATGGATCATGATGCTCTGCTGTGGTGACCCCTAATGGGAGCAGCTGAAAGAAGAGGAAACATTACTAAATGTGTTGAATGGATGTTCAGTATGAGCGTATGGTGATTAGACCTGGGAGTCCTGGGATGACCACAGGGCAGTCTTAATGATTACAGCAGCAGTTCGACAGTATCCAGGTGAGATTATGCAATGAAGCAAAGGTGAGACTTTGAAAAAGTGTTTTTGGGAAATGCAAATCTTTAGAGCTTTTCTGTACAGGGCCATCCATAGCAGCAGAAAATCGAAGTTCAGAAACTGCAAGCAAAGGAATGGCATAATGATGAAAACGCAGCTTTGGAGGGCAGAATATGGTGACAGAAGTGTGTCAGGATTGGGCACCGGCATAATACGAGGCAGCAGGAGTGCACATAGCTTGAATGTGAGAGAGAGAGAGAGAGAGAGAGAGAGAGAGAGAGAGAACAAATTGGTTAGTATTCTCTTCTCCCACAGTGGTTTACAAGGAAGCGAGTGCAACTGGGGAATCTGGCAGGTCTTCGCTGTAAAAAGGTTTTGTACTGTTACTGAAAAATACAGTATGAACTTGTTTTTGTTGAGTATTTTCACAGTATTTTACAGTCAACTGAAAAATACATTATATATCAGGGTTTTTTTTCTTTTACAGTATCTTACAGTTGACTGATTTGTTTTAATGCACTTTTAGTTTGTGTTTTCCTACATGCATTTTAATAAACCTTTTTTTAATCAAAATTAATACTAACTTAGCAGGTTATACACAAAAGGATTAGTCACACTACATATGATTAAAGGCACTTTTGGTAAGAAAAAGGCTATAATAGACCTTACTGGGGGGCGGCACGGTGGTGTAGTGGTTAGCGCTGTCGCCTCACAGCAAGAAGGTCCGGGTTCGAGCCCTGTGGCCGGTGAGGGCCTTTCTGTGCGGAGTTTGCATGTTCTTCCCGTGTCCACGTGGGTTTCCTCCGGGTGCTCCGGTTTCCCCCACAGTCCAAAGACATGCAGGTTAAGCTAACTGGCGACTCTAAATTGACCGTAGGTGTGAATGTGAGTGTGAATGGTTGTCTGTGTCTATGCGTCAGCCCTGTGATGACCTGGCGACTTGTCCAGGGTGTACCCCGCCTTTCGCCTGTAGTCAGCTGGGATAGGCTCCAGCTTGCCTGCGACCCTGTAGAACAGGATAAAACGGCTAGAGATAATGAGATGAGATGAGAATGAGACCTTACTGGTGATCAGTCTTCCCAAAATCTCTGTCCAAAGCTGCCCACAAGCACAGAACACAATCCCACTTTGTGAGTGAAGAACAGAGCTAAAGGACTGATTTTTCAATCATTTAATTACAATGTTTGAGAAAAGTTCCACAGCTTCTTATTGCACTTTACATTTTATTGTAAAATAGTTGCACATGTACACAGATCTGACAAGAAAACATCATAGCAAGCCATTGAACTGCTGAGATATTATTGAACTGTTACGGGTCAATAAACAGCAACCTGCAGTTGTAACACAGCAGATCCATTCACCAGGTCACCTGACGTGCTTCAGTGAAGTCTGGTGCATCTGTAATGTCAGAGAAACATGTAAAAAAAAAAAAAATAATAAACCTAAATATAACTGAATAGTCTGATTGAAATGATGCACAAAACACTCAACAGTTTAACTAATACAGCCACAGCTTCTGCATTATGGCCTTTACTGCATCATGAACATGTGATCACGCAGACTCATGCCAATGCAATTCATACAACCGTGAGAAAAAACAAACTTGCACAGATTTGAAGAAGCAGTCAGTTACAACAAAGCAAATTTTCTTCAGCACTTAATTTCTGATCCAGTGATTATGTTGAAAATAACCTTGTCTTAAATTTTGTATCTGCGCTGCTGAATTATCACCAATCAGCAGCCTGAACCGAAGTCTTTCATGTTACTTCAACTGATGAAGTGACGTTCATTGACAGTAAAAAGGTTAACTCAGGTCAACATGATTATACTTCATGAATTCACTGGCAAAATGCCGACATTATTGTAGAAATTAAAATGAGCTCCTGATCAATCAAAGTCCTTCCCACACCATGCGGCGCATAGGGCGGCACCAATCCCCGTTTCTATAGCCCTCGGCCTCTCACCTAGCTAGGGTTACAGAGGGAGGCTAGTCCTCTGGTAACCACAAGAGTTTGACTCCCAACTCGCATCTGTATTGCAGCGTGCCTTGCCAGATGGTACCATTTTTATGATGGTCTTTGGTATGACCTGACTGTGAGTAGAACTCGCGATCTCCCGATCAAGAGGCGGACACGCTAACTACTAGGCCAACTCGTGCTTGTCTGATCAATAGTCTGAATGAAATTCTAGCTAACGTTAGCATGCATATTATATGAAGAAAGCATCTGTAAGAAATGCCGTTGGCGTGAATTTGATTAAGGTGGATCACAACTTGCCGGGGAGTGACCCACACACTTGATTCTGTGCCATCCTCTGTGGCCCATGTGGTATGGGACATGCAGGTTCAGGTCACGAAACTGCAGTGGACTGCCGCGTTTCATCGCACCTTCCTAAGCCAGTCTATCTGGCGTAGCCCTCCTCCACTGGTACAACTGCTTGTTCCACCGTTGTTCCACCATTGGGGTCTTGAAAGGGGGTTGGTTGCATTTGGTCTGGGTCCTCGTCTTTGACCTTACCGCCAAGGGTGGCCCTACCAGGAGTACAAGACTCCTGACGGCATTGCTCGCAGAGTCACTGGACCGCTCAAGCCCTCCACCATAACAAGGAGCAAGCATCGGATGGTAGTGCATATATTCAGTCATGAAACAAACTGGAAACAGCACTGATAGAATTTGAAATGGTTTATGGATTAAATAAAATTGCTACCCACCATATAATTAGTGAGATTGTTAGTGATGGATGAAGAAAACAGCTTCAGCTTCACACATGCAGTTCTGCTTTGTGCCTCCTAAAAAAATGCAAAAAATACTGCATGATACTGGTAGTTAAGATACTTTGGATGGTTGATTAGCAGTAAAGTGCTGTATTTTAGGAATATAAGGAATATATTAAAGTTTTGTTTAAACAAAAAACAATCAGAGTCAACAGTCAAAAAAGTACTGTATTTAAAAACAAGTTAATAGAGTTGAAATCCTGCAGTAAATTAACTGCAATCTTTTCCAGTGTGTGACACTAAACCTAAAGGCACGAGGAGCCCCATGGCCTCCACAGACCTCTCGTTAGTCAACTTTTTTCCTGTTCCAGCTTTAAAGACAACGAGTCAGGTAATACCAAATGTACAATACAGGGGACTGGAATTCAAGACATGTGTGGTCTGACTGGAAATCCACAGGAACAGAACTGAGAACATCTGATGTAAAAGAAATGAATGTGTTGGTTGTTGGTTCTGTTAGAAACCAAACTATTCATTATGAATGCTAGTTAGTAGCTATAGGCTTTCACCCGCTCAGTAAATATAGACTCAGGGCATGCAGCTTGGCTGCAGAGCAAGACAGTTGTGGACCTTGAGAGTTTAATTAGACGTTTATGCATTCATGAGCACAGAACTGCATATTGGATTACAATCAGTGTGGGATCTTCAGGGTGCTAATTTTGTCGCTATGTACGACATTAACAATACCTATTGTTCTGTGCACAGTTTAGTGCACTTTTTATATAGGCTGCTTCAGTGGCTCAGACTGTATCTATGCTTTTAGAGCAGTGGGCATGTGCCATTCTTGACCACCATGCAGTGGAGTAGTAAGGCATCTCCTTCCCGCCAATAGCCTGGGGTGGTGCCTTGAGTAAGCACTAGCAACTCCTCACTTCCCTGGTCAGGGTTACAACCAAAGACTGGACTCGGCAGACTGCGTGGAAGAGACCACCACCTGGTGGTTCAACGGGCAGGAAGGCGAACCCAGCAAAGCGTTTGTAGAACACGATCAGGGCACAGTGCAACACGTAGAACACTGTTGGCCATCAGCTGCATCCCGATCTACCTCCAGCTGCCTTGATTCTGTCTTGCCCCTGGACCCAGTTAGGTCAGGACGAAAGAGTGAGGCTGATGGCTCCGCAACTCTCCCTCACTCTAATCCAAGTCACATGCAATTCATGACTTCAAATTCGAATAGTGTCCCTCAAAACCCTAGAAATCGATCTCAACTCCTGGGAGTCGCTTGCTCAGGATTGTCCAGCATGGTGAACAAAGCTCACCAGTGGTGCACGTGCAGCAGAGATGAAATGCATTGCTGAGGCCCAGGAAGGCTCGAACTATCGCCACCCCCACTACAGCACCTACCCCCTTTTAGTCCTGGGTATGGCTTTAAACTGCAACCGGTGGTGAGTCTCAGGTCCGGGAGGACTTGAGTATTGGGGAAAGTGGAGTTACCCCTTAATCACCATTGCTCCCAGGTCCGCTCTGACCCAGAATGGTAGCACCTGCCTGGGTTCCAGCTATGGGTTAAATAGTGCATCACCAATAAGGTGCTGGCAGCAGGGTGCTTTTTGGTGCAATGTGGCAGATGAACCCAACCGGGTCAATGGCACACCACCAGATGGCATGTGGAAGAGCCACTCAAATGGCCAATGGATGGCATCACTCAGCAAGTCAGTTGTCATTGCGGGGCAACATCCATACCTGTCAGGCACTTTTGTGCACCACTTGGTATCAGGTCTGGAGGTCCAGAGAGACAACACGAGGGGGCACGACATCATTTGTCTTATCTTACTGTGCAAGGCGCTTTGTTAGGAGAGGAGAATAGTATATGAGAGCTCACGAGGCCAAGTATTCCATGACGGCTTGGCTGGGCCGTAGGTTCCACCATTGAACGCGACTCTGTCATTCTGGTGCGGGCCTCACAGCCCATCTGCGTTTCTGTGCATCCTAATGAAACAGTCATCATCTCTAGCGATGGACAGCCGACGACCTACTACCCCTGCGTGCCTGACAAGTGAGCATACTTTCAAAGCCCAGATTGACCTCATCAGTCATCTCTGGACCCACAATCACCACCCACCAAATTGATGTCATGGTCCTCCTCGACCCCAAAGATCGAACATCATCATGCTTGTATATAACATAATTATTTACATAAACTTATACAAGGGCGGCACAGTGGTGTAGTGGTTAGCGCTGTCGCCTCACAGTAAGAAGGTCTGGGTTTGAGCCCCCTGGCCGGCGAGGGCCTTTCTGTGTGGAGTTTGCATGTTCTCCCCGTGTCTGCGTGGGTTTCCTCCGGGTGCTCCGGTTTCCCCCACAGTCCAAAGACATGCAGGTTAGGTTAACTGGTGACTCTAAATTGACCGTAGGTGTGAATGTGAGTGTGAATGGTTGTCTGTGTCTATGTGTCAGCCCTGTGATGACCTGGCGACTTGTCCAGGGTGTACCCCGCCTTTCACCCGTAGTCAGCTGGGATAGGCTCCAGCTTGCCTGCGACCCTGTAGGACAGGATAAAGCGGCTAGAGATAATGAGATGAGACTTATACAAGACTGTGATCCTCTACATGCAAGAATCAGTGATGGTTTCTTCATTTCACCAGTCCTGTGCTTGATTTGTCACTCTGTTCATTGCTGTTCCCCTTTAATGTTTTTGATGCTGTTCTATATGCAGGAGGACCTCCTTCTCCTCCTTCTCCTCCTCCTCTCCTCTCTTCTCTTCTGCACCTGAAAATCCGCATCCACGTGAGCTATGACACAGCTCGAGGTGGCGCTCGTGCAGCTGTCTCTGCGCGCTCTGATTGGACAGCGCATCAGTCGCTCAGACGGAGAGAGGGACTGATCTCAGAAAGGCACCGGCTGACTGATTGCAGGCTCGGTGGAGCGCGAGGGAGAACAGCAGGGGAGATAAGCGGCATGCCAGAGAAACCGGTAAGCGCGCGCCAAAACTTTAACGCACTTTCACGCACGCCATTGCCGCATTGGTGCTGATGTTACGTAACGTTGCACACGTAACGCAAAACGCGCGCGGTGCTGAAGCGCTGGTTGCTGAGACGCACCGCACAACTTAATGCAGCATTTTCTCCCAGCTGTGATCGAGATTTTGTAAAGTAACTAGAGTCAGATAGTTAAACAGAAAGGGTAAATTATTATTATTATTATTATTATTATTATTATTATTATTGAGGCTAAACAGGGTATGCACATTCAGACAAAAATCTCTTTTACAAGAAGGCACCACACCACAACATTCTGACACAGAACATAAAATTTATAACCAAAGGAAAAAAAAATTCCCTGACAGATAGCTTACAATTTGATCACGAGATTAATTGCACAATATCATGTGTTTCATTGAAGTCATTCATAATGAGCTATAAAAATTTGTCTTACTGCATTCACACTAACCCTGTTTCCATGAATCTGCTTAATCTGAAACAGCAAATTAAAACTATAAGGTCCGGGTTCGAGCCCTGTGGCCGGCGAGGGCCTTTCTGTGCGGAGTTTGCATGTTCACCCCGTGTCCGCGTGGGTTTCCTCCGGGTGCTCCGGTTTCCCCCACAGTCCAAAGACATGCAGGTTAGGTTAACTGGTGACTCTAAATTGACCGTAGGTGTGAATGTGAGTGTGAATGGTTGTCTGTGTCTATGTGTCAGCCCTGTGATGACCTGGCGACTTGTCCAGGGTGTACCCCGCCTTTCGCCCGTAGTCAGCTGGGATAGGCTCCAGCTTGCCTGCGACCCTGTAGAAGGATTATTATTATTATTATTATTATTATTATTATTATTGAGGCTAAACAGGGTATGCACATTCAGACAAAAACCTCTTTTACAAGAAGGCACCACACCACAACATTCTGACACAGAACATAAATTTATAACCAAAGGAAAAAAAATTCCCTGACAGATAGCTTACAATTTGATCACGAGATTAATTGCATAATATCATGTGTTTCATTGAAGTCATTCATAATGAGCTATAAAAATTTGTCTTACTGCATTCACACTAACCCTGTTTCCATGAATCTGCTTAATCTGAAACAGCAAACTAAAACTTGAGTCATGAAAATGCGAATTTAAAAAAAAAAAAAAAACCTCTCAAATATTGCAAAATAAATAAATAAGGTCCGGGTTCGAGCCCCGTGGCCGGTGAGGGCCTTTCTGTGCGGAGTTTGCATGTTCTCCCTGTGTCCGCGTGGGTTTCCTCCGGGTGCTCCCGTTTCCCCCACAGTCCAAAGACATGCAGGTTAGGTTAACTGGTGACTCTAAATTGACCGTAGGTGTGAGTGTGAGTGTGAATGGTTGTCTGTGTCTATGTGTCAGCCCTGTGATGACCTGGCGACTTGTCCAGGGTGTACCCCGCCTTTCGCCCATAGTCAGCTGGGATAGGCTCCAGCTTGCCTGCGACCCTGTAGAACAGGATAAAGCGGCTAGAGATAATGAGATGAGAGATATTGCTTTATCGAATTGTCTGAAAATCTACCTCATGTGAGTGATATATAATTTTTTTCAGACAATTCGATAAAGCAATATTTATTCATTAAATAACACTGAAATGGAAACATGTTTTTCAAACTTAAGTCATATGCAAATGGAAACGCTACCTTTCTGAAAAACAGCGTGCTGTACGAGCTATCGCAAGAAGAGAAAACCCAGTTTTCTCTTCTTCTTTAACCACATAACATTATTTAATGGAAACACAGACAATTCTCAATTGTGGATTTTTTTTTTTGGGGGGGGGGGGATTTTTAGAATATCACTTCTATTGTGTGCAAAACTTCCATGGAAACCTGGTTATTGAATATATACACAATCCAATAGCCTTGAAGGGTTTTTTGGTTGTCCCTCTGGGGGAACCTTTAAAAAGTCTCTGTAGAATCATATAACTCTGTTTCATTGTTTTGTTTTAGGAAGCTAAAAACTCTTCATTATGCAGTGAACTTTTTGAAAAACCAACAAGAGTGTAACGTCTGATTTGAGTATTAAATGTCAATAATGCACTGTAATCACAAGGCTACTGTTTTTTTAATTATTATTCATTGGCTATTTTTTCATATTCTGTAATTTACTTGTTTTCGTTGTGGGACTATGGGAATATGGGGAATTCGTAGTATTCAAAATGATCCAAATTATGGATCAATGGAACAGGCATCCACAAGAAATTCAATGTTTGTCTGCCTCACAGGATCCCAGCCCAGCTACTGAAGTGTTGGGTGTGTTCGAGTAGGAAAAAACTAAAATGTGTAGGACAGAGTACCCCAGAGCCAGAGTTGGGAATCTGTAATCTACTTAATTGAAAATATATACACTATTCCACCAATTATGTGTTTAATGACTTGGCATGTTTTACAGAAAATGCCCATTCATACTTGTGTACAGGTTCAAGCTTGTGTTATATGCTATTATTTATATTCGCTTAAGACATGTGTAAGGAGAATTATTCACCTTCATGTGCTAAAATTATTTAAAATAATCAAAGTTGGATTTTTCAGTATTAATATTCGCTTGATAATTTCACTCTCATGAATGGTGTTCTCTCCTTAGCAGATTTTCAATCACCAAGTGGATTGTTCTTCCCAAGCAATCCGCTACCAAATCCGTGAGCCTTGGAATGGCTGTATATTTAAAGTGTATGATTAATTAAATGGCTCCCATAATGGAGGGCACACACACAGTGCTCTTTCTGCACAAAAGAATTGAGGAGTTTATTTACATCAGCCCATACTTCCCCACTAAGGGAGTGCGAGGCTTTGCACGCAGTGGCCGCACCTCTTATCACTGCCTGCCCGTGTACACCAATCAACATGAGCAGAAGGCTGAAGATCCTGCAACGCCGAAACAAAGAAGTCAGTCTTACAAGCCAGCAAGCGAAGCCTTGCAATCCTGTGAAGCAAAAAAAGCTTTAGCTGGGCTTAACTGGCTGTCTGCAGAACACTGCCAGTTGCTGGTGGATATCCTGTCTCTGTGTGGTGACTGTGCATCAAGATTCACAATGGGAAACGAGGAAGGCAAGCTACAGGCTCAATTTGAAGGACATGAAAAACATCTTGTTCAAGGGGTTAGCAGCAGCAACCTTCAACATACCCTTTCTTTGTCTCCAGAACATAAGAGATCAGCTTCTCGGGTTAGGAAGATCAAGAAACTAGGTAGCAAGAAGATGGACAGCACTGAGGAGTTCTTGCAGACCAAGTTGAAAAAGAAAGTACGGAGCATCACAGATTCAGAATTTTTGAAAAATCATCTGGATACAGACTTGATTCAGGCAACTGAAAACCAAAAGTTACCTGGAATCCCTGTTTCTATGCATGTACCACATACACCTGGCTTGTACTCCTATTCCACTGTCAGCAGTGAGCCACTTCTCCCAATGGAAGAACCCTTTCAGACATGTCAGGAAGCTTGGGACTTCATCGAGGACTCACGTCTGTTTGAGTCAGAGATAGACCTCTGCACTGAGTTCACTGAATTTGAGGACCAGTTTTGTCTGAGTTATGGAGCATTTTCCTGTGGTCTCACAGAAGCAAGGCAGCGCCATACCTATCAGGAGCAAATGACCAATGGAAATATCATTGCTTCAAGTGGGAAAATAAGTTCTGCTGGGAAATTCAATTTGCAGAATAATCTAGGAGGTAAGACTATAATGCCTCTGTATGATGACATGAACAAGAGAGATATGGTTGTTGAATTGGTGGCCGAAAGAATAGACGTAGCTAATTCCAACCTTGGGGGCAAACAGAATTCCACTGATGTCATTGAAGTAGGGCCTCATACTGCTAATGATAACTTGGCAATGGGACAAAACACCTGCCAACATTCAAGACAAGAAAACCTAAAAGTCCAGAACATTACTCAGAAGAATAACGTGGAGCTGAAAGTTAGAGAGAAATCTTCTGATGCAATGACATTTCCCCTCATAGAATCTCAAAATGGAACTTCCAACCTTAGGCCCAGGTCCAAAAGCCCTGTATCTCCTTCCCTTTCTGGGGTTTTCAATGTGTCCTACCCTTCATCCAACAACCTCCAGAGTATGTCTCCCATCCAGTCACCACTGTCATCAAAGCTGTCCAGTCCCCAACTGAACCACCGCATTGTATTGCTGCCTGAAGCAGATGGGGGTAAGGACAAAGATCAAGATAGGTGGTTCCATGAAACAGCTGGGGACCAGACCAAAGACCCAGCAGAGGCCATAGACAAAAATGGAAACCACAGAACTATCACTAGGCTGGATCTAAACCTCAGCCAACAGGGATCTGGAAACTCTACATGGATCAGTGATAGTACAACCGCTTCAAAAATTACAGGTGAGTTTAAGGTATGATTTACTTATTTACCTAGTGGCCTGTGGGAGAAAGGGGGCCATCTTGTGCCTTGCAAAGGGACCTAACCAGATACAGTATGCTGCTATTCAATTAAAGGATAACATTCTCTAGGAAAGAAGGGTTTTCGTACACAAATTCTATTATTTAACTGATTTAAATCATGTATTTTCATAGTCTTCATTTCTGGCACATCCATTGGGAATATAACTGGAGCAACATGCAGCTTGTTGCTCAAAAGTAAAACAGATCAAATAAGTAGTGCTGGAGTGTAAGTGTAAAATGAAATAATTTAATTTCTGTTCCTAATTCTGTTAAGACAAAGAATCCTACTGTACATACTGTACAGTCAACTCTTCTTGGTTATGCTGAGTTGCTTCTTTGTTGTCATGCAAATCCCTGTTTAGAGTTTAATGACTGAAACTAGAATTAATCATTTTTGCCTTTTTTTTAATTACTTGGTATTTATTCATTTCTGTATGCATACATTTTTCCTCCTTCCATTGCAAACCAAAGCCACTACTAGGGTCATACTGGTGAAAGTAGTTCAATTTGTAGTTAGCAAGCACTACAATAAACAGCACAATAGTTCAATTATACCATCCATAACGGCTTATATACTGTATTTGCTACATATACAGGCATTATCTTGTGGTTTTGTTTTATATTTTAAGATCAGAGAATGATAAGGATGTGAAAGATATTTTGTCTGAAAGGCATGTGCAAATTCTGGGATTCAGTAGAGACAGAAGGGAGAGAGTGTATTCTACGTAATAAAAAACCCTTTGTGTTGCATGTTCTTCAGACAAGGACATTTTCATCAATAGTCTAGATCACTAACATTCCTCGAGCATCCTGAGTGAAGATGTAGAAACTTCTTTCAATAATTAATTATTCCTGCAAAGTTACCAGGGTAAACAAGAGCAAAAATAGAATAGCTAAAACCATGTTGGTTAGAATGCCCTTTAGAGTTTGACCTGACAGAATTACATCCCAGCAAAGCCGACAAAAGTAAACAAATGCAACAGCAAGTGGGAATTGAGCATCTTGTTAACTTAATGATTTTTCAAAATCTGTTTGACATCATCAGAAGATCAGGAATTTGAATACTGATAATGCCACAACCATCCATGGCTAGGAGGCAAAACAGAATTGTCCATGCTTTCTGGATGGGTTGGATGATATACTTGCTCTCCTCTAGCAATCGCAGCAACACGATGCACTCATGGGCCTCTGTGAGCTCACGTATGTGGAAAGCTATGGTCACGCTACAGCTTTGCGATGGGTTATCGATGAAAATGAGGAATTTTGGTGGTGATGCATGGTGATATACAGGTGAGTTAAAAGTTGTGGTCACGCAGCAGGCGAACACTTGACTGTCACACCTTCGTATGCTCAAGCGGCCATGCTCACTCACGGAATGCGTTGTGTGCATTCTTGGGACCCAGTCATTATGGGAAACACCTGATGCTGATTTACGCACAATCAGCATGCGCATATAAGGAGGTTTGGCTAATATTATTAAAGAACAGGGATCTATCGAAGTCTGATCTTCACAACACGTTTGTGGGAGTATATTGTGGGAGCACGAATAAAGGAGATTTCTGAGGACCTCAGAAAAAGTGTTGTTGATGCTCATCAGGCTGGAAAAGGTTACATGCAGTCATGCAATCCAGTGTGCCAAGGACTGCATGACTCACCTTCTCTTGAAATTCAATTCATGGACAGATGTCCTGACATTTTCCTTTAGAATTCGCTGGTATAATTCAGAATTCATTGTTCCATCAATGATGGCAAGCCGTCCTGGCCCAGATGCAGCGAAACAGGCCCAAACCATGATACTACCACCACCATGTTTCACAGATGGGATAAGGTTCTTATGCTGGAATGCAGTGTTTTCCTTTCTCCAAATATAGCGCTTCTCATTTAAACCAAAAAGTTCTATTTTGGTCTAATCTGTCCACAAAACATTTTTCCAATAGCCTTCTGGCTTGTCCACATGATTGTTAGCAAACTGCAGACGAGCAGCAATGTTCTTTTTGGAGAGCAGTGGCTTTCTCCTTGCAACCCTGCCATGCACAACATTGTTGTTCAGTGTTCTCCTGATGGTGGACACATAAACATGAACATTAGCCAATGTGAGAGAGACCTTCGGTTGCTTAGAAGTTACCCTGGGGTTCTTTGTGACCTCACCGACTATTACACGCCTTGCTCTTGGAGTGATCTTTGTTGGTCGACCACTCCTGGGGAGGGTAACAATGGTCTTGAATTTCCTCCATTTGTACACAATCTGTCTGACTGTGGATTGGTGGAGTCCAAACTCTTTAGAGATGGTTTTGTCACGTTTTCCAGCCTGATGAGCATCAACAACGCTTTTTCTGAGGTCCTCAGAAATCTCCTTTGTTCGTGCCATGATACACTTCCACAAACATGTGCTGTGAAGATCAGACTTTGATAGATCCCTGTTCTTTAAATAAAACAGGGTGCCCACTCACACCTGATTGTCATCCCATTGATTGAAAACACCTGACTCTAATTTCACCTTCAAATTAACTGCTAATCCTAGAGGTTCACATACTTTTGCCACTCACAGATATGTAATATCGGATTATTTTCCTCAATAAATAAATGACCAAGTAAAATATTTTTGTCTCATTTGTTTAACTGGGTTCTCTTTATCTACTTTTGGGACTTGTGTGAAAATCTGGTGTTGTTTTAGGTCATATTTATGCAGAAATATAGAAAATTCTAAAGGGTTCACAAACTTTCAAGCACCACTGTATGTGCGTGCTGATTGCACTTAAATCAGCATCAGGTGTTTCCCATAACAACTGGGTCTTAAGCACGCGCACAACGTGCTCTGAAGGATCCCCGAATGTAAATGCACTTTTCAAGTCTCAGTAAAGGTTAGGCTCTGCTGAGCCACTGTGTTGATGAGGCTCCCATGACCATCAGGGACATGGATTCAAGACAAATCTCAAGAGGCTCCATGAAGGTTCCCCAAGCTTCGGGAAATATTCCCAAACCCATCTGCAAGTATTTGCTGCTGAGTTTGCTGACAAAAAGATTGCTACCAAATTTCAATACATGCATTGAAATTTTTCGTGTTGTTTTTGGCCACTTACAAGGCAAAGACGCACCAAAAAACAACTCCTGAAGCTTGGAGAACATTCACTGTGCATCACACGATTGGTGGCGATGCTACCAATTTTTCATCACCAAGTATTCGCGAACTCATTGTGAGCTGTAGTGTGACCAGGGCCGAAGAGAGCAGATATAGAGGGCTTTCCTCTGAAGGTGTTACGCTGCCATGTGATACAGCACGAGCAGCCATTCGAAAAAATGCTGATGGCTGGCTTCATGTGGCTTGAAGGAAGCATCCTTTATCCTCCCTGGTTAACCCTTACTTATGATAGGGAAGAGCTGGCTGGTGGGTGAGAATTGACAAGTGACAAAACTAGGGAGAAAAAATGGCAAAACTCCAAGAAATCCCACCTCTAAAATAGGAGTTGTATATTTCATAACCAATAATTTTCACTAATACCAATAAAGCAGTTAATGTAAATGTTTGTGGATATTGCTAGAGTACAGATTATATGTTCCACATATTCCCTGGGAACTTTGCAGCAAAGATGCATTGGGGATGCATTGTACATTGGGGAAACGAAACGACCGCTTCACAGGCACATGGCTTAACACAGGAGATCCAGTTCCTCAGGCCAGGACTCTGCAGTCTATCTTCATCTCAATAACAAAGGACACTCGTTTCAGGACTGCAATGTACACATTTTTGCCAGAGAAGACCAGTGGTTTGAAAGAGGAATAAAGGAAGCCATCGTCGTCAACCTGGAATGACCATCACTGAACAGAGGAGGTGGTCTGAGACACCACTTACCAGCCACCTACAATGCAGTCCTTGGCACGCTTCCCAGAAAACTGAATACACATCCACACCAAGGTGGGGTTTACATTAGACCGTATCAGCGGATCATCAGATTAACGTTTTTAAAACGATTAGTGTGCACACAGCAACACCAATACACGATTCGCGTGCACACAGCAACACCAATACACGGATACGCTCGGCTCCGCAGGCATCCTGCGCTCCAAATTACTCCGCCCTGAACAGCGAGTGCCCTCTGGAGGGTGCGCACTCCGGCCCTGCGCAGCTCACAGAGCGCGCGAGTATAGCGCATGCACGAGCAGTGATTCGGGACTGAGCCGCTGTGTGTGTGATCCCAGCGCATATCACTTACCACTTGCAAGTGGAAGGATGGCAAGCCTAAAGACAATCATAACTACACAATGGGCAGTATTTGCATCAGTATTTGCAGTATTTTCATACTTTTGTACTCTTTAATGAAAGGTGATACAAGGCGGAAGTCCGCGCCGTTTTTCAGCAGTCGCATCACATGACCAACGCCAGCGAATCAGGAAGGTGGATGTCACAGTGACGTTGTCCAATGACGACGCCAGCTAGAGCTCAGCACAGCGTATCCGCGTATTCTGAATGTTTACACAGGACCGGACCAGACATGATCTGGATTGAATACGTGGACCCTGGCGGATTCCCGTTTCCCGGCGTTTCCAGGCGTTTTAATGTAAACGGACAGTGCATCCGCAAAGAAAACGAGACAGATACGGTCTAATGTAAACTTGGCCCAAGACTCAGCTGACTTCAATGATGGCAGAGAAAGCCAGTGACCCACAGATCACCCTAACGACTCTCTAGGCTGCTAACACCATTCACATCTGGCCTCCAGTGACCCTAACACCTACAGGATGACTCAACAACCCATGTGACTTCAACGACTCTCCTTAGGGTTGCTTTTGGTCCACTTGAGGATAAATACGAGGAACTCCCCACTAGTCAGCTAGAACTGAAGAAGTCTTTTGGATGAGAGGCGAAACGTCTCCAAGGATTTCAAGCAAGTCCAGTTGCCTTCTTGAGCATCGACGGTTTACTATGACCTGGATGACCGAAAACCTTCACAGACATATTGCAGCAAAGATCCGCAACACTGTGCTTTATGGAAAATATGGTTTATTTGAAATACTATGCTGGCTGTAATAAAGACAGAACATTATGCATTAGGCCAGCATCTGGTTTATCTCTGCTGACCGGTCTGATGGCAAGAGCTGAAAAGGGAACAGGGAACTGATCAAGAAATTTTAGTGCGAAGTAGCAGGCTGGGAGAGTTGGTGATACGCGGATTTGTCTCAGACCCCGTCCACACGTAGCCGGGTATCTGCTAAATCGAAGATATTTTTCTACGTTTTGGCCTGTCATCCACATGAAAACACATCAAAAACGAATATTTAAAAAAACTCCGGGCAAAGTGAAGATTTTTGAAAACTCCGTGTATGCCTTTTCGTGTAGACAGAGATAACCGGAGTTTTGCGTTTTAGAACGTCGCAATCTGCGCCAAAAAAATGACAACAAATCTGCCCTGACGTCAAACGTGCGACCTTTGTTTACTGCAGAAGCCAGATTAAGCATGGACTTAAGCTAGCCACACACCACGGCGATCCACGTGGTACCGAACCGACCCATTTCAGAGCCAACTCACGACAGGGCACGCACATATCCCCCGACTGTTGACGAGTGCAGTCGCGATTGAAGCGACACGTGACAACTTAATAGCTTTGTGATTGGCTATTGGATATAGTTACTGTTAAATCCAACACTTGAAGATGCTACAGGCTGAATTACAAATGACACAACATGGAATATGTAGCGCACTATCTAGGCTGCATGAGCTGTTATTCCCAACCTTAAATAGTGCACTTATATAGGGGAGTTAAAGCGATTTGGAATTCAGCCACACAACTTGAGCAGAGTGGCTTTCCAGCCCACTGTGTCTATGGATAAAGCTTCAGTCTATTTGAATTACAGTATATACCTGCATTAGGTGCTACCAACACGTATTTCTCGCGCTAGAAATTGTGTTTAATGATGTCACGTGTTATATGCGAAAGATATGATTGGCTATTGCTAGCGACTCTCGCCGATCAGTCTGGCTCCCGATTAGTTTTTCGAATCGGCTGTGAGACGAGTTGGTACCATCGAAAACTAGTCTTTACGCCTGACTCGCGACTTCAGTTGGCTCGGTACGCTGAAAATCGGCGTAGTGTGCGGCTAGCTAAAGAGTAATGGATCGGAGTAGTGCCTTGAAAGTGTTAATTATTGTGCAGGTGCTATTTACATGTTTAATTTTAGAAGCCCAACTACTGCTCCAAGAGCACAGGCGATGTGATTAGGGGGGAGGATTTGGGGAAATAATGCCATCTACAGGTTTGGAATGCTTATGAATGTGATTGAAAACGCAGATGTTCGGTTATGTGTGGAAGGGATTTTTTTCGAAGACGAGGTGGTGTGGATAAAAAATTTTTATAAACGGAGGGGGGGAAAATGTTCGGTTTTAAAAATACCCGGCTACGTGTGTACATGGCATCAGACAGTCGCGAAAAACCTCCTTTGGTGAATTGTAGCAATCAACAGCTGTGAGGTTATATTAGTCAGATGCCATTCTGGCTGTTAAACACCCTGCTTCAAAACAACACTAGGATAAAATTAGAATCTAACAATATTAACCTTTTACCCATTTGAGAATACAAAGATCCAGTTTTCCAGGTTATCAGCCCCAGGATTTAGTAAGGTAGATGAAGCAGAAGTGTAGAATATACACGTCAGTGTGAAGTATAAAATCTAACTTCTCTAAAACTCTAGTACTATAATAATACCGCCTCTGTCTTCTCTTGTGCAGACTTAATTTCAGTAATATCTAAATAGTATTAACTAATCAGTCTGTGGGTCATATGAGACTAATCACTCCACAGAGAGTCAACTGATAGGGTTTGTGTTTTTTTTTTTTCCCCCAGGTCTAGCAGTCAACAGGAAATGTAAGGAACACTACTCCTTATATTTTATTTCATTGGCATGAACAACCCCAGACAGAGTTCATTTCTTTTCTGTAATAAGAGAGAAGGAAGGCTTTACGTCCGTTTGGGTATGATTAAACAAGAAGAGCTCAAATTGATTAGATACAGTTACTGTACCTCTAACATGTGTAAGAACCTACCGTATATTCAGGGAATTTATTTCTTTAATTTGTGTTCAAGACGCAGGGAACTTATCCTTTTCATTGGATTGTACAGTATTATCATAGTTTACTTTAGTTCTTTAGATTTTTTTCCCTTTCAGTCTGTAAATATTGTTACTGTTTCCTGTGAATGTAAATGTAGATGCAAGCTAAACATGACTGCTATTGATTTGGAACAGTGGTTACTGTAACTGAAGATACCATCTGCAGTAACTGTTGGTCACAATATTGAATCAGAGACCTAAAATATTCTGCTGTCTGTCAGTAATTAGATTTTACTATTCTGAAACTTTATGGCTGAACCTTAGAGCATGGGATCTTGTCATAGACAGAAAATATTATGCAGACCTACAGGAACACACTAACTGAAGGACATATAGACAACGGCATTCATAATTAAAGGCAACTGATATTTTTTTAAAGCAAGGGTTTCAAAACCAGGGCTGAATGGTGTGTGTGGTGCAGTGGTTAGCACTGTTGCCTCACAGCAAGAAAGTTCTGGGTTTGAGCCTCGTAGCCAACTGGGGCCTTTCTGTGTGGAGTTTTCATCTTCCACCTCTTGCCTATGTGGGTTTGCTCCCACAATCCAAAGACATTCGGATTAGGTCGACTGGCTACTCGAAAGGCGTACATTGGTTGTTCATCTCTGTGTTAGCCCTGCAACAGATTGGTGACCTGCAGAGTGTATCAGCTGCGATTGGCTCCAGATTCCTCTCCGAGCCTGATGGATAAGCGGTATAGATAATGGATGGATGTTTCAAGACCATCCATCGTTAGATTAGATTATATTATATTAGATTAGATTAGATTAGATTAGATTTAACTTTGTCATTGCACATGTCACAGGTATAAGGCAATGAAGTGCAGATTGCATCTAACCAGAAGTGCATAGCAGTGAATAACATAAGTGTAATATATAAATGTACAGGAATTACAGGGTATGTAATGGTATAATGATATGATAGATATTTACAGTATGTACAAATGTGCAGGCGACACGGTGGTGTAGTGGTTAGCGCTGTCACCTCACAGCAAGAAGGTCCGGGTTTGAGCCCCGTGGCTGGCGAGGGCCTTTCTGTGCGGAGTTTGCATGTTCTCCCCGTGTCCGCGTGGGTTTCCTCCGGGTGCTCCGGTTTCCCCCACAGTCCAAAGACATGCAGGTTAGGTTAACTGGTGACTCTAAATTGACCGTAGGTGTGAATGTGAGTGTGAATGGTTGTCTGTGTCTGTGTGTCAGCCCTGTGATGACCTGGCGACTTGTCCAGGGTGTACCCCGCCTTTCACCCGTAGTCAGCTGGGATAGGCTCCAGCTTGCCTGCGACCCTGTAGGACAGGATAAAGCGGCTAGAGATAATGAGGCCATTATTAAAAAATGTTCTGTTTCCGGTCCACCGGCCGGGTGAGTGCCGTTGAAAATTTTTTTTTAATGCCGGTTTTTCAACATTTTTTTAAAAGATGTTTTTTGGGCTTTTTTCACCTTTATTGGATAGGACAGTGTAGAGACAGGAAATGAGCAGGAGAGAGAGAGACAGGGATGGATTGGGAAATGACCTCGGATCAGAATCGAACCCAGGTACCCGGATTTATGGCGTGGCACCTTATCCACCTGAGCCACAACGTCTTTTGATGCCAGCACGTAATTGAACGAGAGAAGACTGGTTTACTGGAGACAAAATAAGCGTTATCTCTGCTTCTGTTCCCTCCGATGTCGCCTCCGACACACTACTGCCTCCGCCGAGTGCGCGCGCACACCGCATGTCGGGGCCGCGGATGAGTTACTCTCCCTTGATCAACGAAGTCTGTGGGGAATTTGTGGTTATTATCGGTACAAACAGCGTGAATCACAACTTAAATGAGTGCGGTTCAGTTTGACATTGTCAGTCCGTTAGATAAACATTTAATTTTATTAAAATCGAAAATTTATATTTAGAGCCTGTGGGCTACAAAAATAATAGTCATTAAAGTAGCCGGCTGGACTTAATTGTGTAATCGGCTGTACGGCCGGCGCTTGTGGAAAGCCCTGCATTCCGCGCAGGATATAGAATTGAATCAGCTCTGCGCATGCGCCGTGCGGCACAAAAAAATGGCAGCCACCATGAAGGAAGGAGATCCGGAGTTTTCAAACATTTGCTTAAGTGTGAAATCGCAAAATGGTATTCTAGCGAACAACAAAATAGTAAAGATTCAGAAAAACAAATCATTCAGTGATCATTTTAATAGTGTAATTTCATCCGAACTAGGCCTAACGCTCGATTTAGAACTACAAAAAGTCCGTGTGTCGGACATTTTAAGTACCTTTGTAAAAGTTTTGCAAATGTTGCAGTCAGCATTTAAAATGCTAACTTAAAGTTTTTGTACAAGTTTCAGTTGATTAAACTGTCATATTTTATTAAATGTGTCTGCTTTTGTAATAAAAAAGTACTGAAAGAAAAAGCAAACACAGCATTGCGATTTCTTATCCATCCATATATAAAAAAATTAAAAAATCCCTCCCTCCCGACTGAAATTTTTTTTGCTCACCCCGTGGAC
Source organism: Neoarius graeffei (assembly GCF_027579695.1). NCBI lineage: Eukaryota > Metazoa > Chordata > Actinopteri > Siluriformes > Ariidae > Neoarius > Neoarius graeffei. The sequence continues at coordinate 42,562,593 of NC_083579.1, read as the reverse complement.
AGGAAACGGATTTTTTTTTAAGGATGGCATGAGATGAGATGAGACAAATGTGCAATATGAATGAACTGTACCCAGATAGCATTACAGTCCGCGACTGATGTTCTAAGGTCCGCATTGGCTCTGTCTGACAGGCCAACCCTTTCCCCGGGTCAGCGTCGTGAGCAGAATGATACACACAGTGATAGGTTTATACACCTGCGGGGCGGGACCGTGCGGGCGCGCTCTTCAACAATTTCAACAGACTCCAACAATTTCTTCAACAGACACCACTTCAGTCCAGTCCACTCGCTGTATGCAGCACTTGGCAGACTTTTTCGGTAAGTGCCTTTTTGACATTAAGTTGTTTTATGATGATACGATTCTTTTGGATGAATAACCATAGTATTTTACGGAACGGAGCTAAGGTTGTTTGGGATAAGTTATTTTGTGTATGATCGTGTTTGAATCATGCCATTTTGAGAACTGATAAATGTTTCTCATCTTCAGGTACAAGGGGCTGAGCACGAGGCTAATGATGACGTGTGATTGTAGAGAGGGGTGCTCTCTGAGGGCGCAGATTCACATGTGTGAAGAATTTGTATCAATACCATACACTGCCATTTTCTTTCTTTCTTTTTTTTTTAACCCAATTTTTAAAGCCGTGGTTCACTTGACATGCTGGGCCTGCGTGAACTTCAGGACATTTTGGCGTGAAAGCAACCTCTCCTCAGCGACAGCATGCATAAGGTTCACTTTACAAGCCTGGACCGTGAACTTGAGTACATTTTGGTGTGAAAGCCATCTGTTTTACTTGTATGGTGTTTATAATGCAGTTCAGCACTCAATCCATGTTTTACATACTGTATATAGTGATGTATACAATGCAGTTCAGCACGTTGAACATTGTTGACATTGTTTAACTTTTTATTGCACTGTGTCAGAAATTTTGTGAGCTGATACCAATTACCAATGTGAAAATAGCTGATCGACAAAGTCACATGTTCACATGTCAATAAAAGCACTTTGTGATTGAAAATTTTTCTTAACATTTGTCTTATTAATGCTAATGAAGCAAACTTGGGGGTTCACCTCAGACGGTTGTTGTACATATCTGGACTACATCCGGCCCTGATCTGGCACTGATCCAACTCACATCCGTACCTGATTTGGGCAGTGCAGAGAGAGGTTTTTAGTGATCTGTGTCGGACATGTCCCACATCCGTTCCAGATCCAAAAATTGTATCTGTGCGGGATACGGGGCGGAGAGCAAAAGTTATGTGGGACAGATCCGTTTGCTGTATTCAGACCGGACTTTGGGGTACATCCGGTGTTGATCTGGCTCAGATCAAATTGCTATCTGGGTAGTGCAATGGTATGATATGATATAGATATTTGCAGTATATACAAAATACGGTATGAATAAACAGTAGTGCAAATGGTGATAGTGCAGTGATAGTGCAGGGAAGTCAGTTCAAGTCAATTCAGTTTGTTGGGGGGGTGAGTTTGTGTGTGTGTGTGGGGGGGGGGGAGCGGAGTTCAGCAGTGAGACAGCTGAATGTTGTGCCTCTTCTGAAGACAAGGTTCCTACACTAAGAATCATTTGAAAATTAATGACATTTAATGACATTTTTACACTCATTTTAATGACTTTTTAATGACAATTCTATATGAATGCTATGCTAAGTTATATTCCAATGGACCAGTACATGATGAATTTAACAGTAAATAAAGCAAAGCACAAGACATGTTGTACAATGTGAAAAAAATCTTTATTGATTTTTTTAGAATTCTTTTTTTTTTCAAGAACTGTTCAAATCCCTGAAGGATTTTGTCTTTTCGTCCAACTCTTTTTTTGGTTTCGATAAGTTCCTCCTTTTTAGACTTTCTTTTCGATCTAACACTACGTTCACACTGCAGGCTGAAGTGACTCAAATCCGATCTTTTCGCCCATATGTGACCTGTATCCAATCTTTTATTGACAATATGAACGACACAGATCCGATTTTTTCAAATCCGACCCAGGCCGTTTGGATATGTGGTGCTAATTCCGATTCCTATCCGCTCTTCTCATATGCGACTTCAGTCTGAACCGCCAGGTCGCATTCATCCGACTTACACGTCATCAACAAGCCACAAACGTCACTATTCCGCGCTGAAGTAGGCGGCGGGTCTCTCAAAAAAGTTACAACAACATGGCGCATAATCACGGGCGCAGATAGAGGGTGGGACGAGTCATATTTAAATTCACCTCGTTCGGTCCCCCCCACTTATAGGGAGGAAAAAACGTCTATGCTGTCTTTCTTTGCACAAGGCAAACCTCACGGAAAAATCAAAAGACTAATTACCATTCGGTTTATTGAGGTGCACAGCAGTGTATACATATAGTTGCAACAACTCACATAAAACAAAACAAAGACTGATATTCGGTTGGTTGAGCTGCGCAGACTGCACAGGTTGCGAGCTCGAGCTTGGTTGCTATGGTTACTAACAACAAGTTTGACAGGCATGTTGGGGTTGGTTTGCTGGCAGCTTTGTTCCCCCCCAGTTCAAAAAACGTATCTGCGCCCCTGCGCATGACATCAATGCGAGGGACGCTTCGGGCTGTGAAGGTTCTGAATCTTCTCAATGGAAGGACGCAGAGGTTGGGGAGCTGATTTCCATTTGGGGGGAAGCAGCTATTCAAGCTAGATTGGATGGGTCATACCGCAACCGGGCGGTTTTACTTCCGTAAACACTGGCCATGCTCACTGCGTGTGACGTCGTCGTATCCTGCAGTGCGCATGCGGAACACTTTTAGGTCGCTTTTCGTTCATACTGAGGATCACATACAAGTCGCATATATTTGTTAATGTGAACGACCTCACAAAAAAATCGGATTTCACAAAAAAATCGGAATTGAGCATTAAGCCTTGCAGTGTGAACGTAGCGTAAGTGCGTTGGCCTGAGCAACTTTCTCTGCCATTTTCTCTTTGGATTTGGCATTTTCCGCCTCTTCAGAAAGATGATCTGCATTTGTTTCAAGAGTGTCAATGACGGACTCCAGTGTTTTGCATTTTTTTCTTAACGTATCTAATTCATCTTCCATGTCTTTTCTTTTTCTTTTCTTCACTCAATTTTTTCTTTGATTTTCTTCAAGGTAATTCCTGTATCTCATTCTGGCAGCTGAGGCTGACTTCAGCATATCCTTTGTGATCGGTACCTGAAGTGGCCCCCCATAATCCTGAATAGCATCATACACTATGCGCTGTGCCACTACTGTGTCCTGATGTTGGTTATCCTGCAGTACCTCTTTGTTAACAGAGAAACCTCTTTCAACGCATTTTTTCCCATGTTTCCCAACGAACGTGTTTTTTTACACACACGGCAGTAGAAAGCGTATTTATCTGCATTTACCGGCGTGACCCACGCTTTGAATGGTTCGTCTTCCACCCAACCTTCGTTGAATACGCACTTCCGTGCCGGTGGCATTGTTATCGCGTGTTTACTGTGATACGGGTGAATGATTAACTATAATAGCGCCATTTATCAAACACGAGGTGAAATAGGATGATTGCGCATCATCTTCTGCGCATATTGAGATATTGAGAAATTCCGCTCTGTGATAGCCGCTCCTGTTTTAAAGATTTGGCCAACTACGTAATTAATGACTTTTAATGACCTTAAAAAGAGAAAATTGGAATTAATGACTTTTAATGACTTTTAATGACGCGCGGGAACCTTGGAAGAGTACAATAGCCAGCTCTTTTGTTCATACCTCACAAAACCTGTGCTTCTGCCGTTTGTCCCTTCTTAGAATTACCTTGCCCGGGACGGAATCCACCAGGGGGCGAGGTAAGGTATTAGGCAGAGACCCGTCCACCCGTAAATTTGACGGGCGATTGCCGATTTCAACGGGCAAGTATACACACAGACGGATACTGAAACGGACGATAATGCCGAAAATTTTCGCACATGAATACTCCCACATGTCGTCCGATAAATCCAGTTATGTTCCGCCCACACACGGACTGGCCATCGGGAGTAGCGGGAGTTTTCCCGGTGGGCTGGTGGTTCAGCGTGGGCCGGCGGAGAAAAAAAAAAAAAAACAGTTGCGCGCTGGCCTTTAATATGATAAGCAATGTTAACAGTTTCTTTAACAAACTGTTAACATTGCTTATTACAGTTGCGCGCTGGCCTTTAATATGATAAGCAATGTTAACAGTTTGTTAAAGAAACTGTTAACATTGCTTATCATATTAAAGGCCAGCGCGCAACTGTTTTTTTTTTTTTTTTTTTTCTCCGCTGGCCCACACTGAACCACCGGCCCACCGGGAAAACTCCCGCTACTCCCGATGGCCAGTCCGTGTGTGGTTCCGCCATCATTTACAAATCGTAAGAAACACAGTTTAATACGAAAAATACTGAAAACTTGAAATGAAAAATCAGAATATTTCATCGTTTCCGCCATTTTGGCCCGCACTGAATCTTGTAACATGCGGACTGAATAAATCGCGAATTCTGATTGGTCGAAAATTGCCAAACACCCTGCGTTGTAGTTTCCTCTTTCTTGGCGGGAGAACCGCATTTTTTTTTGCTGACTCACTCTTCTGGATCAAGATGAATCCCAACAAACGCCCCAAATTGAATGTGACAAAAACTGATTCGTTTTTCCACAAAAAGACAGAAAAGGTATGTGTGATACATTGATTAACAAGGGGGTTTCATTGGGGTATGGTAAAATAGAATACTGTTGGTTTTTTTTTTTTATTAAATACTGTAACTAGATCAAAAGATTATATACAATTCATTGTTGTTTATTTTCTTTTCACTTTTGTTACCAAATCAAACACCATACATACATCTGATACATTCAGGAGTGAAACTGAAAAAAATACAAAGTAAAAATATGCAATATTTCTGATCAAAAATTACACGCCATTTCACCCTGAAAATGTCCTAGAATGCAGGAAATGAAGTCTAAATTTCAAAAATTTTCTGGGGGGGCATGCCCCCAGACCCCCCTAGAGGGACTTCGCGCCTGTGGCGCTCGTCTTCGCACCTGCGGCGCTTATCAGGATTATATAAAATATTATTTTTGACTGGTAAATTTCTTTTTCTGCCTAATACCCTAGGGTGAGGTATTGTTTTCGGTTGGGTTTCTTTGTTTGTTTGTTTGTTAACCATATTACGGGAAAACTGCTGGATCAATCTTCATGAAACTTTCAGGATAGATGGGCATTGGTCTCAAATAGAACCTCCAACATTTTGAGGGTCATCCGGTCAAGGTCACCAAAAAGGTCAAAATCGTTTTGTTGTGGCTACTGCCTCATATAGACCTCTTGCAGTCACGTGACCAGAATGTAAACAGCCGCCATCTTGTCGGTCAACAACACAGCTGAATACTGCTGCACTCGTGTACAAAATGGATCAATTTCAACCGACGGACTACACGGCTCATTTGTCTAATGAACAGATAACTAGATATATATGTCTAAAATAAACGACCTACAGATTAGTGACCCTTATCGATTACCGGCAGGGGCGTCACTAGACCCAAGACCATACTGGGGCACAAAAGGGGCACAGGAAATGTATGTGAGCGCGCGAAGCGCGCGAGCTAAAAATTTTGCACTATATTTATATTTATATTTTTTATATAATATATATTACATTTTATGTAATATATATTATATTTTATGTAATATATATTTATATATTGATATTTATATTTAGAAACGGCCTGCTTAAAACTAGTCACTAGAGCTGTAAAACTCAAAATGATTACGAGGACACTGAATCCAGGTCAATCATTTAATAATAACAGTATGAATATTTGCAACATTTGTGATAATAGCAATGTAATACTTATACTGTTGGTAATATTGTAAAAGAACATATTAACATACAATACAACACCGCCGAGTTTTTAAACTCAACCAAGAGTACTTAATGGCCAACAGTATTCACACTTGATACCTTTTAAATCACCAAACATATCTTTGTAAGCACACGCATTTTCAGCATTGAACATCTCTAAACACAATCCAAAAGCCTCTAAAAGCACCACTGTGTGTGTGTGTGTGTGTGTGTGTTACAAAAATGACAGTGGAATTACTGTCTACTAACCTGTAAACAGTTGAAAAACACGGAGAGATGGTTTCCCCTGCTCTGAATTTCATTGCATCTGAGGGCTGCTGGAGTCTGCGGTCCCCATAGCAACCAAGATGTTACTCATGTCACGCGCACACTTTTTTCACATTGCTTAGTGTGCGCGAGGCCAGCCAAAACTACCAATGTAAAAGCATTGTAGATGGTCTTCTTCGCGCATCGGTTAGCCTACCCCACGTTATGAATTAATTAAATTGCAGCTATTCCCAAGTTTAAAATTCAGAGCGTTTCGTCACTGGATTTTTTTTACTGGGGCACTACAGATCTATACTGGGGCACGTGCCCCAGTAAAATACCCCTGGCGACGCCGATGATTACCGGACGTAGTTTTCACGACTGTGTCAGTGGATATTGAACTGCCAGAGGTGGAATACCCAGACGTGTATAATTACCTCATTAACTTTCCCTCGCTGTTCAGTGGTGAAGCACTGCGTGCTTATAAATCTCTGGACAGTTATCTTTACAGAAATTCAGGATTTGTCAGCCCCCCTCAGATGTGGCCTCTTGTAAACAAGAAAATAACAATCCTCATTGGACGGGTAAGTCACTTAAGTATTGAGTACTAGTACTGATACTAGATATATCAGTAGTATCTAGTATAGCACTGACCAGCCGATTATAGAATAGAATAAGGTAATTCCAGCTGTAATTCCAAATCGTCCGTCTTGTTTACCATGGATCTGGCGTTGGAGAGATAGAGGCTTGGCAGTGGAGATTTGAGTGGCTGTTTTCTGAGCTTAGTCAAAAGGCCGGCTCTGCAGCCTCGCTTTTGCTTCCTCTCCCGACGCCGCCTTCTTCGCCTGCCAGACCCGATAACAATTCACAGAGACCCCGCTGGTCTCGCTATCTCGTCCGGAATGTTGTGCATGCGATGGAAATCGCTACAAACCGTCATTTTCTGCTGGAAACCAATGTCCAGTAAGTCCATACAGTTGTAGTGGATATTGAAGTCCGGTACAGACGAACAACACGCAAAAATACACACAAGTTTTTTATGTTTTTTGTGTGTATTTTAGCTTGTAGCCGCAGCATCCCCACCATGTGCCGCCATATCCACTATTATGGTTGAATATTTTATATTATCAGTTCGATCAAGTATCAGTAGTTTATCACTATTACTGTATATATGGTATACCTGATAGCAGCAATCCATTTTGCACGCCTGTCAGGGTCCCGTGGCAGCCTACTGTCAAGTGTATGTGAGCATCATGGGTTTCCCACACTTGAAAGGGAAGGACTCGGACACAGGATTCCACTCGTCTTAATGTTTTATTGATTTTCAGTGGAGTTGACGTTGTAGTAGAATTGTATATAGTAGGGTTTTCCAGAAGAAAAGGTAGAAGCAGAAGTAGAACCAGAAGTAGAAGTGGAACCAGAAGTAGAAGTAGAAGGCGGAAAATGGCGTTTGACCGACAAGATGGCGTCTGTTTACAATCTGGATCGGCTGTGACGTCACATGCAAGTGGTCCATGCAGGCGCTAGCCACTACATCATCATGCTATAAGAATGTAAGAGTATAACAATCGTGCACTGCGCATGCACATACATGTGTTCCGATTAAAATGGCTGGTGAGCGTATACGATTTGGTTCACCATTCGAAATTAATGGACTAGACTAAAGCGCTTTCAGACATGTTTATGCTTATTACAGAGGGAAAGTGCGTTCCACTGAGCTCTAGTGCTGGGCCATTTCCAGGAAATAAGAGTTTCGGTAGTGGTAACAGCGCATTTTATGTCAGCCTCAGTTTGGAGGTTTCAGTTTCGAAAACTAAGAGGGTAAGACTAGAATAATATAAAGTACAGACACTTGGTATATTTTACTTCTCTGATTTTTAAATTGTTCAGATTATGCTGCATTTTTGTGGTTACTGCCTCATAGAGTAAATATATATGCTATATTTACTGTATGGACATGGTATCAGAAGACAGTTTTATTTATAAGCAGTAGCCACATGGACCCATAGGGTACCTATTTTTTTTTCATGATATCTTCCTTCATAGTCATCATAAGTGCTACCGGGTGAGGTTTGTTTTGTCTGGCAACACTTGTTTTACTTTGTTTGGATATTTGCTTAGTCTGTTTACTTCTAGTACCGCGTGCTGGCCTACTGGTTCGTGTGTCCGCCTCTTCTACTAGGAGATCGCGAGTGCCACTCACAGTCAGGTCATACCAAAGACCATCATAAAAATGGTATCTACTGCCATCTAGCGAGACATGCTGCAGTACAGATGTGAGTAGGGAGTCAAACTCTCGCGGTTACCAGAGAACTAGCCCCCCACTGTAACCCTAGCTATGTAAGAGGTCGAGGGGTATGGAAACGGAGATCGTGCCGCCCAATGCGCGAAGTGCCTGGTTAGTACTAGGACAGGAGACTGCCTGGGAAGACCAGGTCCTGGCACGGGAGGGGACTCTATTTACTTCTAGCTTCTCCTCCAAAGGGTATTTTGAAAAATCGGACATTGTGAAAGTAATCCCTTCTTTTATGTTTATTATTTCATTATTTTACTTCCTATTCTTCAGCTAGCAGTTTGGCTGCTTTTTGGCATGAAATAGCAAACGCGGAGAGACTGAAAATTAAACAAGACGGCAGACCAATATTCAAGATTTTAATTCCAAAGTCAGAGAGGCAAAAACAGGTCCTTTCAGATCTTGGTACAGTAAAATTGATGCGCAGACTAACTGTGCATACCCCTGTTTAAAGGTGACATATTATACTCCTTTTCCACAAGTTGACACAGCTCCCTGAGGTCTTAACGGAATGGCTGTGACATGCTTTGATCAAAATACCACAAGGATAAAACCAGGCTTGTAGTACTCGAGTACAGGACTTGGACTTGAGTCCGACTCGTGCCCTAATTTTAAGGACTCGTGACTTGACTCGGACTTGAGCACTGATGATTCGGACTCGTGCATTAACTGCATTAGGACTCGGAAATTGGAAACGAAGACTCAGATTTTTTCTTTATTTTTTGTAACATGCCATAATAATTTGTCATAAGATATTTATATCTACATTAATTTTGTACTAATTTCGTGCAAGAGTGTCACACCTGCGCGCCTTGGTGTGTGCATCAAATCGACCCTCGGGTGCATTCTGGACAGTGCGCGCCAAGTGGACTCTCGCGTGCACACTGTAAATGACTCGCACCTGCACAGGATTAAGGCACAAACAGCACGCCTAATATAAAAACCTTGAAAACACGCTGACTTTGCGAAGTATTGAGTTGCGTTGCTGACACATGACCGAGCCTTATTTCCTTGTTTGGTTTCCTGATCCCTGATTTCCTGTTTCTCATCTTTGATTCTGCCGAGTCTACGATAGCCTGTTTGTGCCTCGCTCGACCTATTGCCTGTTTCACCGTTTTATGATTTTGCCTGCTGTTCTGGATTGTTTACCTGTCTTCACTTGTATTAATAAACACATGTTCTGCACTTACATCCGTCTCCCAACCATCTCTGACAGAATATTTTGCACTCCCTGACAAAGAGAACGCACATTCACCTGTTCATACGTCATGTTCAGGAACAAACTAATGTTAATGGGGCTAAAACAGCTACTGTCAAATGGTGCGGCTGGAGTGTTGGACTCAACTCAGATCAATAGTGGATTCGACTTGGGCTCGGCTCAAATTTTTTTTTTAATGACTTGGACTTGGGGGTAGCACAGTGGTGGAGTGGTTAGCGCTGTCGCCTAACAGCAAGAAGGTCCGGGTTCAAGCCCTGTGGCCGACGAGGGCCTTTCTGTGCAGAGTTTGCATGTTGTCCGTGTGGGTTTCCTCCGGGTGCTCCGGTTTCCCCCACAGTCCAAAGACATGCAGGTTAGGTTAACTGGTGACTCTAAATTGACCGTAGGTGTGAATGTGAATGGTTGTCTGTGTCTATGTGTCAGCCCTGTGATGACCTGGCGACTTGTCCAGGGTGTACCTTGCCTTTCGCCCGTAGTCAGCTGGGATAGGCTCCAGCTTGCCTGCGACCCTGTAGAACAGGATAAAGCGGCTACAGATAATGAGATGAGACTTGGACTTGACTCGGACTTGAACACTGGGGACTTGAGACTGGACTTGGATTCGAGGTTTAGTGACTCAACTACAACACTGGATAAAACACCACAGCACCTTCTCACCCTGTCTAAACAGCCCTGTTCAACACGGCCAATTTGAGCACTTGTTCCTTTAAATGATAATGAGCCACTGCTCACCCCACCCATCTCTTCCGCCAGCCAATCAGGTAGCACTTTCCTCATGAATATTCATTCGCAAAGGCACTTCTCAAGCTGTGAGTGGAGATAACCAGATGAGGGGGTGGGATAATTCGAATGAGCTCCACTTGTGACATCGGAAGGGGAGCCAAATCTGAACTGCTTGTTGAAGCACGTTTTCTGAAATAGGCAGAAAAATGAAACTGACTGTTGTCTTATTTCAGAGTTTGTGAGTTGGTAGGCACTGCAGATACCGAAATATATGTGCACAAGCACTGAAAAAGCAAGTTTTTCAAAATATTTCCCCTTTAAAAAAAAACAAACTGGCATGCTCCTGTTGGTTCTGTCTTCTTTTTACTGCATTTAGACATGATGACTGATAGGAGTATTAGGGGGTTCATGAGAGCACTCTGTGTCTGCTGTTTGAAATTCTAATTTAGCTGCAATTGTGGGCACAGCTCAAAGGATTACACTCCAGACACCACTAGAGTATTGGGACAGTAAAAAAGGATCATGTTCAGCTACATTACATTTGACCTATTTAGATGTGCTTGAGAGAAATGCAGAGGTTAGACAGGTGCTGCAGCTGTTTGTTCTGAAGATTGGGGAAAATGAGAAATAATCTAATTTGACCCCATTCATAAGATTTCTTGGTCATTTATATGATCAATATTGCATATCAGCTGATCTATAAAGATTGCTGCTTTTCGATGTGAATTGTATGGGTTCAACAGAAGTGTTTTTATTTACACCATTTAGTATATAAAGGAGTACAATATCCAGTATTCACATTCTTCAGTCTCCAAGTCAGCGGAGTTGTTACTTCAGCTCCGTTACCCATGTCTGCTCTATTTGGATCACAGGGTTCAGTTCTCTTTCTCATCCTCATCCTGCTTTAGATGATGATCCTAAAATCTACAGTGATTGTGATTGTGAACATCAGCACAGATGTAAGAAATTAATCTCAACAGCTTTCAGCTCAGGGCGGCACGGTGGCGTAGTGGTTAGCGCTGTTGCCTCACAGCAAGAAGGTCCGGGTTCGAGCCCCGTGGCCGGCGAGGGCCTTTCTGTGTGGAGTTTGCATGTTCTCCCCGTGTCCTCGTGGGTTTCCTCCGGGTGCTCCGGTTTCCCCCACAGTCCAAAGACATGCAGGTTAGGCTAACTGGTGGCTCTAAATTGACCGTAGGTGTGAATGTGAGTGTGAATGGTTGTCTGTGTCTATGTGTCAGCCCTGTGATGACCTGGCGACTTGTCCAGGGTGTACCCCGCCTTTCGCCCGTAGTCAGCTGGGATAGGCTCCGGCTTGCCTGCGACCCTGTAGAAGGATAAAGCGGCTAGAGATAATGAGATGAGCTTTCAGCTCAGGGCGGCACGGTGGCGTAGTGGTTAGCGCTGTCGCCTCACAGCAAGAAGGTCCGGGTTCGAGCCCCGTGGCCGGCGAGGGCCTTTCTGTGCGGAGTTTGCATGTTCTCCCCGTGTCCTCGTGGGTTTCCTCCGGGTGCTCCGGTTTTCCCCACAGTCCAAAGACATGCAGGTTAGGCTAACTGGTGGCTCTAAATTGACCGTAGGTGTGAATGTGAGTGTGAATGGTTGTCTGTGTCTATGTGTCAGCCCTGTGATGACCTGGCGACTTGTCCAGGGTGTACCCCGCCTTTCGCCCGTAGTCAGCTGGGATAGGCTCCAGCTTGCCTGCGACCCTGTAGAACAGGATAAAGCGGCTAGAGATGAGCTTTCAGCTCGGGATAGCTAGGATACAGCCTTTTTTTCCTAACACATGACATACTATAATACAACAAGCACTGTTCCAACAATATTGTACAAAACACCACACGCTATTCACACTGAATTATCTTACGTCGTGTCACGTGTATCCATCAACAGCATCCTGTTGTTACATTTAGTGTGTGTGTGCGTGCATTGTTATGTAAGGAATAAAACCGAAGTCACACACCATGCTGACAGCGCTGACATTCCTACATCGTAGTGCTCATTTAGTACAGTTTTAGGAAAATGCTCAACGACATGGTGGTGTGATGTCTTACAACCCCAGCTTTAAAACAGTGATCGGTTTATACCACAGCAATTTGCCAAATATTGCAATCTTTGGTCCGTGCTATCAAGACCTCGGCCTGATATTTTCCCGTAAAGGCAGAGCAAGTGAGGTTAATCAGGAGTTTATTATATGGCTTTTTTTATTTCTAAGATTAAAATGGACAGTCATTATAATGAGACGTGACGCTGCTTTCAGTCACGTCGTATTTGTAACGTAGTTGAGTCACACATGCAGAATAAACTGCTAGCGGTTTCAAAACTGAATTTCTGTTAGCGGTTAGCGATTTCTGAATGCACTTCGTTGCTTATTTCTTGAATAACAGTGACTGTTTGTCTTTTGTGTTTCGGCCAGTTTTGATTCCGTTTTGATTTCCAATTCATCTTTTTTTTTGTCGTTTTGTTTTTGTTTGTTTTTCACAACATTGCAAGCCAGCACCTTGGAAAGAAAGTCCGTAATCGCCCACGGGCATTACGGGAAAATACTGCCCGTCAAGCAGCCAATCAGAGTGCACGATTTTACCAGAAGTAGCTCATGACATATGATAATAATAATAATAAATAACACGCCATACATGGGCGGCATGGTGGTGTAGTGGTTAGCGCTGTCGCCTCACAGCAAGAAGGTCCGGGTTCGAGCCCCGTGGCCGGCGAGGGCCTTTCTGTGTGGAGTTTGCATGTTCTCCCCGTGTCCGTGTGGGTTTCCTCCGGGTGCTCCGGTTTCCCCCACAGTCCAAAGACATGCAGGTTAGGTTAACTGGTGACTCTAAATTGACCGTGAGTGTGAATGGTTGTCTGTGTCTATGTGTCAGCCCTGTGATGACCTGGCGACTTGTCCAGGGTGTACCCCGCCTTTCGCCCGTAGCCAGCTGGGATAGGCTCCAGCTTGCCTGCGACCCTGTAGAACAGGATAAAGCGGCTACAGATAATGAGATGAGATGAGAGAAATAACATGCCATACATGGGCGGCACGGTGGTGTAGTGGTTAGCGCTGTCGCCTCACAGCAAGAAGGTCCGGCTTCGAGCCCCGTGGCAGGCGAGGGCCTTTCTGTGTGGAGTTTGCATGTTCTCCCCGTGTCCGCGTGGGTTTCCTCCGGGTGCTCCGGTTTCTCCCACAGTCCAAAGACATGTAGGTTAACTGGTGACTCTAAATTGACCGTAGGTGTGAATGTGAGTGTGAATGGTTGTCTGTGTCTATGTGTCAGCCCTGTGATGACCTGGTGACTTGTCCAGGGTGTACCCCGCCTTTCACCCGTAGTCAGTTGGGATAGGCTCCAGCTTGCTCGTGACCCTGTAGAACAGGATAAAGCAGCTAGAGATAATGAGATGAGATACCATACATGTATATATTTACATCTTATGGAACGTCCATGAGACAGATTATTTCCTGTTGTCACTTATGTTCAAGAGCTATGAACAGTTGTTCTTTCACAAGCCTCTCTTGTCGTCTGTCTTTTGATGTTGTTAAGCCAAATAAAACCAGTCATGTTAACAGAAAAGGGGTGGCATGGTGGTGCAGTCGTAGTCTGCTGGGGCCAAATTCTGTGTGCGGCCTTTCTGAATATTCTCTTCGTGTCTGTGTGGGTTTCCTCCAAGTGCTCTGGTTTCCTCCTCCAGTCCAAAGGCATGCAGATTAAGTCAATTGGCTAATCTAAATTGCCCATCGGTGTGACTACAGTATGAGTGTGAGTGGTTGTTTGTCTCTGTGTTAGCCCTGCAATAGATTGGTGACCTGCCCAGGATGTATCCAGCTCTCACCTGAAGTCAGCTGGGATTGGCTCCAGCTTCCCCTGTGACCCTGATGGATAAGTGGTATAGGAAATGGATAGATGAATGTCAAACAGAAAATGCAAATTCCTCTATCCTAAAGCCTCTCCCATACCTAATGAGATTTGAGGATCAAACACCATTGTGGTATAGCTAAGGAATAAAACACAAGAAGGCATACTGTTATAAGAAAATAATCAACAATAAGGTAATGTGAGGGCGGCACGGTGGCGTAGTCGCCTCACAGCAAGAAGGTCCGGGTTCGAGCCCCATGGCTGACGAGGGCCTTTCTGTGCGGAGTTTGCATGTTCTCCCCGTGTCTGCGTGGGTTTCCTCCGGGTGCTCCGGTTTCCCCCACAGTCCAAAGACATGCAGGTTAGGTTAACTGGTGACTCTAAATTGACCGTAGGTGTGAATGTGAGTGTGAATGGTTGTCTATGTGTCAGCCCTGTGATGACCTGGCGACTTGTCCAGGGTGTACCCCGCCTTTCGCCCGTAGTCAGCTGGGATAGGCTCCAGCTTGCCTGCGACCCTGTAGAACAGGATAAAACGGCTACAGATAATGAGAATGCGAAGGTAATGTGATGCATTAGAAGTACGGTGTGAAGTGTTTTATTCCTCTTGAAGTTAAAAATAGTGATTAAAAAAATGCAGCCTCAGGCCTGTGATATAATGAAATGCACCACAGTTAGAACTAGAAGGGCACTCAGTAAAGTGCATACCTCCGCCAATCCACATATACCTGATTTGCATCAAAATCTAATCAATTGTTCCTTGGCTCATGGCCCACCTTTCCTCACAATTGAATCAAAATCCATTCTCTACTTTTTGAGGAATGTTGGGAGCAGACAAAAAAAAAAAATCCTGGATCCACATACATATCTACATCCAAATTTAATCAATCATTCCTTGGCCCATGGCCTACCTTTCCTCAAAATTTCATCGAAATCCGTTCAGTATTTTTTGAGTTACGCAGGTTTGTAGTACTCGAGTCTGACTCGTGCCCTGATTTTAAGGACTCGTGACTTGACTTACACTTGAGCACTGATGACTCAGACTCGTAAATTGGAGACAAGTACTCAGATTTTTTCTTTATTTTTTGTAACATGCTATAATAATTTATGGCACATTACAAATCTACATTAATTTTTGTACGAATTTTGTGCAAGAGTGTCACATCTGCACGCCTTGGCGTGTGCATCAGATAGACTCTCAGGCACGCTCTGGACGGCGCACACACCAAGCGGACTCTTTCGCGCGCTGTAAACGATTCGCACCTGCACAGGATTAAGGCGCAACTAGTGCACCAATATAAAAACTGTGAAAACTTTGCGAAGTATTGAGTTGCGTTGCTGACATGTTACCGAGCCTTATTTCCTTGGTTGGTTTCCTGATCCCTGATTTCCTGTTTCTCGTCTTTGATTCTGCCGAGTCTACGATAGCCTGTTTGTGCCTCGCTCGACCTATTGTCTGTTTCACCGTTTTATGATTTTGCCTGCCGTTCTGGATTGTTTAGTGTCTTCACTTGTATTAATAAACGCACCTCCTGCGCTTACATCCGTCTCTCAACCATCTCTGACAGAATACTTTGCACTCCCTGACAAAGAGAATGCACATTCACCTGTTCATACGTCATGTTCAGGAACAAACTAACGTTAATGGGGCTAAAACAGCCACCGTCAAATGGTGCGGCTGGAGTGTTGTTCTCGGACTCGACTCGGATCAATAGTGGACTTGACTCGAAATTTTTTTAATGACTTGGACTTGAACACTGGGGCCTCGAGACTGGACTCGGACTCGAAGTTTAGTGACTGGACTACAACTCGAGTTAGATTAGGAGCAGACAAAACATAACCTCGGCGGCACGGTGGTGTAGTGGTTAGTGCTGTCGCCTCACAGCAAGAAGGTCTGGGTTTGAGCCCTGTGGCCGGCGAGGGCCTTTCTGTGCGGAGTTTGCATGTTCTCCCAGTGTCTGCGTGGGTTTCCTCCGGGTGCTCCGGTTTCCCCCACAGTCCAAAGACATGCAGGTTAGGTTAACTGGTGACTCTAAATTGACCGTAGGTGTGAATGTGAGTGTGAATGGTTGTCTGTGTCTATGTGTCAGCCCTGTGATGACCTGGCGACTTGTCCAGGGTGTACCCCGCCTTTCGCCCGTTGTCAGCTGGGATAGGCTCCAGCTTGCCTGCGACCCTGTAGAACAGGATAAAGCGGCTACAGATAATGAGATGAGAGAGAGATGAAAACATAACCTCTTCCAACAAAGTTGGTGGAGGTAATAAAAGTATTACCTGTGCAGCAACTACATTCATCAACTACATTTGGAGAAAATCAGTGTTAGTGGCTGTTCATTCTGTACATTCTATATGCACAGGAAGAATGTATCTGATTTCTCCTGTAGTTGCTGAAACATGAATGCAGTGCTTGTATCCTGTGGGATGGGTCAGGTGTTCAATCGTTGGAGGATTTTGAGGACAAGTTCAAATTAGGGCATGCTATCCAGACCGAAAGCAATGCACTCATGCACACACATACCATTGTGACATGCCCTTGGAACAAACACACACAGCAATGCAAAGTGAGTGAAGTCGTCACGATGTGTGCTCCTTAATAAGAAGGTTTTAATGAACAGAGCTAATTACCCATGACTAGGTCTGTTTTGTGATTATATAGCAGCCTGTACAGCTTGCTCTTCAGGTACTGAACTTTGCTTCACCCACAGTCGATGCCCCGTGTGTGTGTGTGTGTGTGTCCTAGTTTTGTCCTAATCCCACTCTAATACTGCTGTGTCATTATGTTAAAAGCAGGAGGCGAGCAGGACGTAACTGAAAAACATTTTCATCAATTTCATTTCAATGTTATTATTCGGTGTTATCATAAGCAAAATATTTTGCTACGGAGTGTACAAGCTTATATTTTTGGATCTTACTCCGACATTGAGTCTGCATTGACATGTCAAGTAAGACTGTGCTAAAACCTGAGCAGAGATCATTAACACGTTCAGGAACAGTGCCAGACTTGAGGTTTTAACCAACAGATTAAATATTTCATGCTATATCCAGCTTCTTTCAGTAATATGAAACGTGATATTGTATGGAGAATGACTCAAATAAATATTTTACATGAGTCAGCTCATATGTTTTGTGCCAAAAATGTTCTAGCTGTTACATATAATAATAGGTGATTGTCAAGTGTATAATGCACTTTACTATAAGGTCCACTGATAAGGTTTATAGTTATGTGTATGTTTCATAGTACAGGTGAAATTTTTAACAATAATATATTCTGTGTTTGGGTTGAGTGTAGAACTGGGGTGCTGGGAAGCAAAAAATATCTCATCTCATTATCTCTAGCCGCTTTATCCTGTTCTACAGGGTCACAGGCAAGCTGGAGCCTATCCCAGCTGACTATGGGCGAAAGGCGGGGTACAGCCTGGACAAGTCGCCAGGTCATCACAGGGCTGACACATAGACACAGACAACCATTCACACTCACACCTACGGTCAATTTAGAGTCACCAGTTAACCTAACCTGCATGTCTTTGGGGGAAACCAGAGCACCTGGAGGAAACCCACGTGGCAAACATGCAAACTCCATACAGAAAGGCCCTCGCCGGCCACGGGGCTCGAACCCAGACCTTCTTGCTGCGAGGCGACAGTGCTAACCACTACACCACCGTGCTGCCCAGATCTCAGTGTTATTCATGAATAAAAGAGTACTAAGGTGTTACTTGTTTGTGGGCCTTATAGTGAAGTGTTACTATTTCATTTATAGTGATGTGGAGATAGTTTGCTAAATGTGTCCAAGTTTCTTTCCTGTATTAGAGATTTGTTATGGACAACCAAATTAAAGTGGGATAACCTGTAGGGGTGTGGCCATGCGGGGTACCATGTAGTACTATTTGATATGAGGCTTGTGATTCGATATGTCTGTATATCGAACAATACATTTAACAAACTGCATAATAAAGTAGACTATTTGTCATAAAATACCACTTGTGATAAACGTTTGAACTTAATCAAACCTTCAGTTCGTCCAGAAAAAGTAAAAAAGGACAATTTTCACTAGCTAATATGCTAGTGTACTGTATTTGAATTTTGTATATTGTTATACCCATATTATGTAGCTAGCTAGCTATTAGTGTTGTAGTACTTGAGACCAGTCTTGAGACCACTTTTTGAACGCCTCGGTCTCATCTCAGAATCAACCACGTTTACTCTGTCTTATCTCAGTCTCAGATATAGAGGACTCAAGACTGGTCAAGATCACAACTGCAGGAATTTCAATAAATTTCCTGTGCGTTGTATGATTTATTTGTTAACATTGTTACTGTGATTAGATTTAAAACTTCCTGCTTCAAATGCAGCCAATAACGTGACTCATGACTAATTTGAAAATTTTCTTCCTATTAGCAGCTGTCATCCCTCCCTGCCCCCTTACACACACACACACACTGGTCTGGGCCTGGCTCGATCTTGCTCTGCATTGGTCTTGGTCTTGACTTGATCTCAACCGTTCAGAGTCTTGGTCTTGTCTTGGTCTCAATACACTCTGGTCTCGGTCATGACTTGGTCTTGGTTTAGGTGGTCTTGACTACAACATTACTCTCTAGCTATCTGGGTTTTTTTTTTCTTTCTTTGACCTTCATGTGAATCCATATGTCACATAACAGACTTGCACTGCAAAAAATATCTTAGCAAGTGTAAATATCTTGAAAATAGTTGAAACGATCTAGCATTTCCTATTAGAAGAATACAAGACACCAATTCTGAGATTTTTAAACCTAGTTCTAGATTGCAACCAACTTATTCTAAGATGTCTTATCAAGTAAAAATATCTGTCCATGCAGCAAGATACTTTCACTAGTATTAAGTAATTTTCTCCTCAAATTCAGTTTTTAATTTTTTTTTTTTTTGCAGTGTGGACATTTATGTCCTCTGTCCCAATGTTCCAGATTCACCCCACTACTTGCTCATCAAGTCCTCCTTGGCCTGAATACGTAGGTGAAAGCAGAACATTACAACCTGTCCCATACAGGGTGCAACACTGTGAAATCCAGTACTGTGTTACTGGAACTGGGAAAAAATAGCCTCCAAGGTCAATACTGAGGTTTTGATCTGTATGTCTTGAAAATGTCTCAAAGGATTTTATATAACTGTTTTATTAGTTGTCTTTTTTCACCTTCTTATTGGATAGGACAGTGTAGAGACAGGAAATGAGTGGGAGAGAGAGACAGGGAGGGATCAGGAAATGACCTACAGGTCGGAATCAAACCCTGGTCCCCGGATTTATAGCATGACGCCTTATCCACCTGAGCCACGCCACCCCTTGTTAGTTGTTTTTTGATTACATCTGCACTGGTTTCTTTTCAGAAAATCAAAGAATAGTATTTTCCCCTTTTTGCTGATATTTTTCAAATGCACATAAAATTTGCTAAATATTTGGATGGGAATGTACCTAGTGACATGTATGTGTTCATGCTTCTTTTTGTCCACAAGGTGGCACCATGTAGAAACCTTTGGAAAACTGATCAATTGGTGTGTCCAACCTACACTCCTGGGCCTACTGAGGACTTAATATATGGGTCCAACTGGGCCTAAATATAACATGTTTTCCATAGCTAGTTTTCCATATCTTTTGTTTTTTCTCCCAAACCTTTGATAACACATTTGGTTATATTGCATATATTCAGAGTTTGGCTTTCAACCACCATTTTTGGCTTTTTAGTGACAACATAAATTTTAAAATTCATGTGGCGGTTGGACAGATGCTTGCTGCGTAAGCAAATTTGATGATTAAGAATGAGCGAGAAGCTGTAGGGCTGGAACAGGTCAATTTTGCATTTGGAATGTAACCAAAATTGTAGTCAGCATTTCAAGGTCTGGCAGCTTAACGCTGGAGATGCATTATCATAATGAAACCTTAATTAGGGCTTTCAGGCTTTCTCCATAATTATCGGCACTGATTTTTATTGTATCACTGACACAAAAGGATGCATGTTTCAGTGCTGGAGTTTGGGCAAGAAAGATGTTTTACGCAATTTTGGTGTCACCCAGAAGGGTAGCATTTCTTTTGAATCTGAGTTCCTATTAAGATTTCTTCCTCATGTCACCTTAGCTAGTTTATCCTTGCCACAGTCACCTCTGACTTCCTTTTTTATGGATCTAAATCTTAATGCTGATGTCTGTAAATCTGCTTTATAACAATCTGTGTCTATTTTTCAAAATAAATCTGTATTGAGTTGAACTTACAGGAAATCTGTGATTCCAGATTTAAAGCTATTCACCATGTAACTCTGCCGTAAGGAATTTCTGGTGTATGTGAGACAAATGGGGACATGAATTCAGTGCTCTATGCTTTTTCTTGTCTCTTTCATGCGTTACTGCAGTGTGACATGCAAACACGTAGACATTTTCCCACTTGAGTGCCCTTTTCAGCCCACGAGAAATGCACAGAGAGCACAGAAACAGCTTATGAAAGAAGTGCGAGAATGAAAGCACAAAATATGTCTTATAATTTTAAAAGTGAGCTGATGTGCAAAAGATTCTTTTGCTGAGTAGTTCACGTGAGTCTTATTTGAAAGTAATGCCATGTGATACACTTGTGAAACTCATGCTGGGAGGAGGAAGCGTGAGAACAGTAATGTCCATTTGGGTACAAAGCTGAAATATCTATACATTTCATATGAAGAAAAACAGTACATACATGTATACAGTACTGTGCAAAAGTCTTAGGCCCCCTATTTTTTCATGCAAACTTTCTTGTAGATTTCTATTTTATGAAACGTTCGTTTTCCAGCATGAAATTAAATGTTACAGGAAAAAAATGTTTGTATCTGAGCAGCATATTACATAAGAGAGCACTTTATAGATTAAAAAAGAAAACAGAATGAAGGCTGCTGGGTTTTGGTGCAAAATGAAGAAGCGAGTGTGACAGTCAAAGTGTCCAGAAGAACTGTGGCTCGTTTTGTAAGATGCTAAGTAACCTACAGCTCATTTCTTTATCAAACTGCACTCATTGTACCGAAGACTACTATTTTTTTTTTTTAAAGCAAAGGGTCGTCTCACACCAAATATTGACTTTGTTTCATTTATTATGGCTCACTGCTGTTTATAGTATTTTTTTAAATGTTGAAACATTCCATTTAATAATTTTTAAGCCGTTTTTGGTCTACAGCATTTCTTTACACGTGCTTAAGACTTTTGCACAGTACTGTATATCAAAGGTTTATGGTCTTTACTATACAATCAGTATGTTGTTATTTATTTAAGCCAGTCATTATGGCTTTGATGGTTGTGTGCCAGTTGCACACTGACTCTATCAGTACAGAAGAAACCAGTCTATATTTCTTCTGTCAGTCAAAAAACTCTTTCGTTCACTGTTTCTAAGCTACAGTAATTAAAACCATAATTAACCAAATAAAGCCAGTTTTCAGAACAATCAGGTGCAGTGGGTAATGTTGCTGCCTCGCAGCTCCAAGGTCACTGATTCGATCCTGAGTTCAGTTCACTATCTGTGTGGTGTTTCACATGCTCTCTCCATGTTGGTTTTCTCTGGGTTCTCCAGTTTCCTTCTATATGCCAAAAAGTGAACTCTAAATTGACACTTGGTGTGAATCTGTGTATTAACGGTGCCATGCAATGAACTGGCATCACATCCAGGGTAATGTTCCTAGAGTGCCCAGGATCCACCGAAACCCTGACCAGGATAAAACTCTTACGAAATATTAATGAATGAAGCAGCTACTAGAGGCAAAAAGCTCTGAAAAATAAATTGCCATTTTATACATCAAGAGTTTTGGTGGCCCAAAACTGATCTCAATACCAAAAGACAGCCTGTTTTCTAGTTTGTTGACAGAAAAAGATGCTCTGCCTGGACTGATATTTGATAGTTAGCTAGAGTTGGCAGTAATGTAATTATATGCTAAACTCCATCAATTAACAAGTGTATAGATACAGTGGTGCTTGAAAGTTTGTGAACCCTTTAGAGTTTTCTATATTTCTGCATAAATATGACCTAAAACATCAGATTTTCACACAAGTCCTGAAAGTAGATAAAGAGAACCCAGCTAAACAAATGAGACAAAAATATTATACTTGCTCATTTATTTATTGAGGAAAATGATCCAATATTATATATCTGTGAGTAGCAAAAGTATGTGAACCTTTGCTTTCAGTATCTGGTGTGACCCCCTTGTGCAGCAATAACTGCAACTAAACGTTTCCGGTAACTGTTGATCAGTCCTGCACACCGGCTTGGAGGAATTTTAGCCCATTCCTCCGTACAGAACAGCTTCAACTCTGGGATGTTGGCGGGTTTCCTCACATGAACTTCTCGCTTCAGGTCCTTCCACAGCATTTTGATTGGATTAAGGTCAGGACTTTGACTTGGCCATTCCAAAACATTAACTTTATTCTTCTTTAACCATTCTTTGGTAGAACGACTTGTGTGGTTAGGGTTGTTGTCTTGCTGCATGACCCACCTTCTCTTGAGATTCAGTTCATGGACAGATGTCCTGACATTTTCCTTGCAGTGACTCTCTCCTTGCAACTCTGCCATGCACACCATTGTTGTTCAGTGTTCTCCTGATGGTGGACTCATGAACATGAACATTAACCAAAGTGAGAGAGGCCTTCAGTTGCTTAGAAGTTACCCTGGGGTCTTTTGTGACCTCGCCGACTATTACACACCTTGCTCTTGGAGTGATCTTTGTTGGTCGACCACTCCTGGGGAGGATAACAATGGTCTTGAATTTCCTCTATTTGTACACAATCTGTCTGACTGTGGATTGGTGGAGTCCAAACTCTTTAGAGATGGTTTTGTCACCTTTTCCAGCCTGATGAGCATCAACAATGCTTTTTCTGAGCTCCTCAGAAATCTCCTTTGTTCGTGCCATGATACACTTCCACAAACATGTGTTGTGAAGATCAGACTTTGATAGATCCCTGTTCTTTAAATACAACCCCGATTCCAAAAAAGTCGGGACAAAGTACAAATTGTAAATAAAAACGGAATGCAATAATTTACAAATCTCAAAAACTGATATTGTATTCACAATAGAACATAGACAACATATCAAATGTCAAAAGTGAGACATTTTGAAATTTCATGCCAAATATTGGCTCATTTGAAATTTCATGACAGCAACACATCTCAAAAAAGTTGGGACAGGGGCAATAAGAAGCTGGAAAAGTTAAAGGTACAAAAAAGAAACAGCTGGAGGACCAAATTGCAACTCATTAGGTCAATTGGCAATAGGTCATTAACATGACTGGGTATAAAAAGAGCATCTTGGAGTGGCAGCGGCTCTCAGAAGTAAAGATGGGAAGAGGATCACCAATCCCCCTAATTCTGCACCGACAAATAGTGGAGCAATATCAGAAAGGAGTTTGACAGCGTAAAATTGCAAAGAGTTTGAACATATCATCATCTACAGTGCATAATATCATCAAAAGATTCAGAGAATCTGGAAGAATCTCTGTGCGTAAGGGTCAAGGCCGGAAAACCATACTGGGTGCCCTTGATCTTCGGGCCCTTAGACGGCACTGCATCACATACAGGCATGCTTCTGTATTGGAAATCACAAAATAGGCTCAGGAATATTTCCAAAGAACATTATCTGTGAACACAATTCACCATGCCATCCGCCGTTGCCAGCTAAAACTCTATAGTTCAAAGAAGAAGCCGTATCTAAACATGATCCAGAAGCGCAGACGTCTTCTCTGGGCCAAGGCTCATTTAAAATGGACTGTGGCAAAGTGGAAAACTGTTCTGTGGTCAGACGAATCAAAATTTGAAGTTCTTTATGGAAATCAGGGACGTCGTGTCATTCGGAATAAAGAGGAGAAGGACGACCCAAGTTGTTATTGGCGCTCAGTTCAGAAGCCTGCATCTCTGATGGTATGGGGTTGCATTAGTGTGTGTGGCATGGGCAGCTTACACATCTGGAAAGACACCATCAATGCTGAAAGGTATATCCAGGTTCTAGAGCAACATATGCTCCCATCCAGACGACGTCTCTTTCAGGGAAGACCTTGCATTTTCCAACATGACAATGCCAAACCACATACTGCATCAATTACAGCATCATGGCTGTGTAGAAGAAGGGTCCGGGTACTGAACTGGCCAGCCTGCAGTCCAGATCTTTCACCCATAGGAAACATTTGGCGCATCATAAAACGGAAGATACGGCAAAAAAGACCTAAGACAGTTGAGCAACTAGAATCCTACATTAGACAAGAATGGGTTAACATTCCTATCCCTAAACTTGAGCAACTTGTCTCCTCAGTCCCCAGACGTTTACAGACTGTTGTAAAGAGAAAAGGGGATGTCTCACAGTGGTAAATATGGCCTTGTCCCAACTTTTTTGAGATGTGTTGTTGTCATGAAATTTAAAATCACCTACGCTACGTTCACACTGCAAGGCTTAATGCTCAATTCCGATTTTTTTGTGAAATCCGATTTTTTTGTGAGGTCGTTCACATTAACAAATATATGCGACTTGTATGTGATCCTCAGTATGAACGAAAAGCGACCTAAAAGTGTTCCGCATGCGCACTGCAGGATACGACGACGTCACACGCAGTGAGCATGGCCAGTGTTTACGGAAGTAAAACCGCCCGGTTGCGGTATGACTCATCCAATCTAGCTTGAATAGCTGCATCCCCCCAAATGGAAATCAGCTCCCTAACCTCTGCGTCCTTCCATTGAGAAGATTCAGAACCTTCACAGCCCGAAGCGTCCCTCGCATTGATGTCATGCGCAGGGGCGCAGATACGTTTTTAGAACTGGGGGGGGACAAAAAACTGGGGGGGACAAAGCTGCCAGCAAACCAACCCCAACATGCCTGTCAAGCTTGTTGTTAGTAACCATAGCAACCAAGCTCGAGCTCGCAACCTGTGCAGTCTGCGCAGCTCAACCAACCGAATATCAGTCTTTGTTTTGTTTTATGTGAGTTGTTGCAACTATATGTATACACTGCTGTGCACCTCAATAAACCGAATGGTAATTAGTCTTTTGATTTTTCCGTGAGGTTTGCCTTATGCAAAGAAAGACAGCATAGACGTTTTTCCCTCCCTATAAGTAGGGGGGACCGAACGAGGTGAATTTAAATATGACTCGTCCCACCCTCTATCTGCGCCCGTGATTATGCGCCATGTTGTTGTAACTTTTTTGAGAGACCCGTCGCCTACTTCAGCGCAGAATAGTGACGTTTGTGGCTTGTTGATGACGTGTAAGTCGGATGAATGCGACCTGGCGGTTCAGACTGAAGTCGCATATGAAAAGAGCGGATAGGAATCGGAATTAGGACCACATATCCAAACGGCCTGGGTCGGATTTGAAAAAATCGGATCTGTGTCGTTCATATTGTCAATAAAAGATCGGATACAGGTCACATATGGGCGAAAAGATCGGATTTGAGTCACTTCAGCCTGCAGTGTGAACGTAGCCCTAATGTTTCTCTTTAAATGATACATTTTCTCAGTTTAAACATTTGATATGTCATCTATGTTCTATTCTGAATAAAATATGGAATTTTGAAACTTCCACATCATTGCATTCCGTTTTTATTTACAATTTGTACTTTGTCCCAACTTTTTTGGAATCAGGGTTGTAAAACAGGGTGCCCACTCACACCTGATTGTCATCCCGTTGATTGAAAACACCTGACTCTAATTTCACCTTCAAATTAACTGCTAATCCTAGAGGTTCACATACTTTTGCCACTCACAGATATATAATATTAGATCATTTTCCTCAATAAATAAATGAGCAAGTATAATATTTTTGTCTCATTTGTTTAACTGGGTTCTCTTTATCTACTTTTAGGACTTGTGTGAAAATCTGATGATGTTTTAGGTCATATTTATGCAGAAATATAGAAAATTCTAAAGGGTTCACAAACTTTCAAGCACCACTGTAGATAGCACTCAACATTTGACTTGTAAAACAGTTTGTCCATGTTTTCACCAAATCATATCTTACCATTTTTGTTTTCCATCTTTTTTCAGTCATTGAAAAACATGTCTATCTTCTTCAAGTCAAGTCAAGTTTATTTGTATAGCGCTTTTAACAATAAACATTGTCGCAAAGCAACTTTACAGAATTTGAATGACTTAAAACATGAGCTAATTTTATCCCTAATCTATCCCCAATGAGCAAGCCTGTGGCGATGGTGGCAAGGAAAAACTCCCTCAGATGACATGAGGAAGAAACCTCGAGAGGAACCAGACTCAAAAGGGAACCCATCCTCATTTGGGCAACAACAGACAACATGACTATAACATTAACAGTTTTAACATGAAGTCAGTTTCGTTGATGTTATAAACTCTTCACTGGTGGAAACGTGAGTGCAAAACTATTCATGACAACTGCAGTCCTATAGTTAGCAAGTCAACTGTAGTCCTCAGCCATAAAAGCATTACTGTAAGTGTCCAGAGCGTCCTCCAGGTGTGACTTTCAACTGTCCACATGGGGCTGTCCTCCACAGGAACGATGCGATGAGACTCCAACCAGGAACAGGGCACCAGGATGGATCAGGCAGGTCAGAGGAGCAGAAGAGGTCAGCATCTCGATCCCAGGACCGACATGTAACTCAGAGGGACAGATTTTTTTTTTTTGGAGGGGGAGAAAACACAGGTCGTTAGGTATGCCCAATGTCACCTGAATAAGTAAGAACAGCATACTTATTGCACTGAGTACAAGCAGGGACTCCGGCAACTAACTATGACAGCATAACTAAAAGGGGAGAGCCAGAAGGTAACACAGGCATGAGGGCGCACCGGGACATAAAGCAGCCAGCCACTACACCGTCAACAAACTCGAGTGAGCAAGCGAGTGGGGGACTGACAGCATCCATACATCCCAGTTTACCAAAACACTCTATGTCTGAGGACCCTCCAAAGCTACACCTTTACCTCATAAACACCACTAACAAAAGGCTTGACTAAACAGATATGTTTTCAGCCTAGACTTAGACGCTGAGACTGTGTCTGATTCCCGAACATTACTTGGAAGGCTGTTCCATAACAGTGGGGCTTTGTAAGAAAAGGCTCTGCCCCCTGATGTAGCCTTCACTATACGAGGTACCAGCAGATAGCCTGCACCTTTTGATCTAAGTAGGCGTGGCGGGTCATAGAGGAGCAGAAGTTCACTCAGGTACTGTGGTGCGAGACCATTCAGTGCTTTAAAGGTCAATAGTAGTATTTTATAATCAATACGAAATTTGATTGGGAGCCAATGCAGTGTGGATAAGACAGGGGTGATGTGGTCATATTTTCTAGTTCTAGTAAGAACTCTTGCTGCTGCATTTTGAACTAACTGGAGCTTGTTTATGCACTTATTGGAACATCCAGACAGTAAGGCATTACAATAATCCAAACTGGAGGTAACGAAAGCATGAACTAGTTTTTCTGTGTCATGTAGTGACATTAAATTTCTTATCTTAGCAATATTTCTGAGATGAAAGAAAGCTATCCGGGTGATGTTATCAATGTGAGTTTCAAATGAAAGACTGGGGTCAATAATCACTCCGAGGTCTTTTACTGCTGCACGTGAAGAAACAGAAAGGCCATCCAGAGTTACTGTGTAATCAGAAAACTTCTAGCTGCATGTGGTCCTAGTACAAGTACTTCAGTCTTGTCAGAGTTAAGCAGAAGGAAGTTAATAAGCATCCAGTGTCTAATGTCCTTCACACATTCCTCAATTCTATTAAGCTGGTGTCTCTCATCAGGTTTTGCAGAAACATACAACTGTGTGTCATCAGCATAACAGTGGAAACTAATACAATGTTTATGAATAATATCACCCAGAGGTAACATATATAAAGAAAAAAGCAGTGGACCCAAGACAGAACCTTGTGGAACACCAAACTTTACCTCAGTATGTCTAGAAAAATCACCATTTTTACATCAACATACTGATAGTGATCAGCATACTGATAGTATCTTCTTCACTGAAGCTAGAACGTCAGAGCAAGTCCATATTCTTATTTTGCTGTTGCAGAGCTTCTATGCTGTTGCTTGGAAGTATTGGTAGTATTGCACTAAGTCCGTCGTGGTATATGGAGCAGCATAAATCTTCTATGCGCTGACCTTGTTTTGTTGGTCTGGCCATGTTTGCATGCTTTATATCTGTGTCCTCAGTACTGGGATGAAATGTTTATTGTATGATAACAATAGAAGTGAACCTCACAGTTGTCTGTATATCATAGTGTCTGGATTCTTCAGGTTTTCAGAAACTAAATGAGATAAAGCTGCAACAGCAGTGCACCTGGACTTCATTCGTTTCTCAAAACAATGTAGAAATATAATTTTACCTTATTTGATCCTGATTTGCTCTTTAATTACATTTTGCATCAATCCATTCAATTTTATTTGTGTAGCGCTTTTAAAAAGGTGCATTGTCACAAAATGTCCATTTTTGAGCTTGTATTTTAATGCTAAAGAATCATTTGTGTGTAACATATTAAAAAAAAAAAGTCATCAGAAGATGACATATCCCTCCGGCCCCCACATGAAACCCCGCTCCAAATTTTCCTAAGTTGAATTTGTTGCCATGGAAATAGGGGAAAAAATAAAAATCACAGAAATCCCAAAATGTCAAAAGGCACAACTCCTCCAGTCACTTAACATGACTATCAGGTTTCATGAAAAAATTCCTAATAGTTTGAGTTATGCTCCAGAAACTAAAATATTTACAGATGGACAGAGCGATAGCTATATTCCCCCGCATTATATGCTGGGGGGATAAAAACAAGAGTCATCAGGAGATGACCTATCACCCCGGCCCCCACATGAAACCCCACTCTGAATATTCCAAAGTTGAATTGGTTGCCATGGAAATAGGGGGGAAAAAAAAATCACAGAAATCCCAAAATGTCAAAAGGCACAGCTCCTCTAGTCGCTTAACATAACTGTCAGGTTTCAGGAAAAAATTCCTAATAGTTTTTGAGTTATGCTCTGGAAACTAAAATGTTTATGGACAGACAGATCGATAGCTATATCCCTCCACATTATATACCAGGGGGATAAAAAGTCACCAGAAAATAAAGCTTAATAAGCAAACACACACAGTATGTCTTTATTTATGTATGTATGTATGTGCCAGAGAGTTACTGAAATGGTACTTTAATTATTTTGCAGAAGAGTTCCTGAGACAAGATGAAATGTGGTTGCTGGACGGTGATGGTGATGACTCCATTTCCCATCAGCCCCTGTGTCAAGCCACAAGACCTGATCATCTTGAATTTTTGAGGATCACACCACCAGAGGATGATATTATTAGTGAAACAACGTGTCATCCAAAACATGAGCCAACAGTAAGTGGAACGAACACACACACACACACACACACAAAATCCGTTAACCTTAAGATGGCAATGGTCTGTTACTGTTGTTTTCATCTGTTCTGGATCTCTTACCACTTTATGTGTGCTGGCTGGTGCTGCTGTTCTCTGCACTGTGTGTCATTCAGCTCCGCTGTATATCTGTGGTTGCTCTGCATGATGCTTTGTGTCATGTTGGGGTTTACAAGCATGCTATTTCCAGTACCAATGGCATTATGGGAAGGATTGTCATGATATAGTACGAGAATATTGACCCCAATATCAGTACCAACCTTAGTATCATGACATTGAATATGAATACAATACGATGGCAAAAATGATCTTCAGCAGATATCAAGTCTGAATACTCATTAGCTGTTATCTTATTGCACTGATTACAAATACATCTTAATATTTCTGGGGAAAAATATAGCTTAACATTATTAATGTAATTAATATAATTAGGTTATTGGGGTGGCATGGTGGTGCAGTAGTTAGCACTGTCGACTCACAGCAGGCAGGTTCTGGGCTCGAACCTGTTGCTTGACCGGGGCCTGTCTGTTACCCCTTTTCCACCAAATCAGTTCCAGGGCTGGTTCGGGGCCAGTGCTGGTTCACAACTCGTTCAACTTGCGAGCCAGCTGAGAACCAGTTTGCTTTTCCATAGCTCGCGGTGCCACGTCATTACGTCGCTGTATACGTCATTACATCGCTGTATACATCAGTTACGTCGCTACGTTTGCTTAAACCTTGGCGCGAATATCGAAGCAAAAACAACACGGAAGAAGCAGCAGCAGCAGCAACAACAACAACAATAATAATAATAATGGCTGACTTCGCATTTGTACAGCTGCTGCTTCTCGTCGCTTAAAAATGGCGATCTTTCGCGGTCTTGTTATTGTTGTTGGTCTTAACAACTCCCCCCCCCCGGCTGACGTAAGCGGTTCTTTCCTCTGGCCCAGCAGAGAGTTGGTGCTAGCCTGGAACCGGTTTTTCTGGCCCCAGAGCCAGTTCTTTGTCAGTGGAAACAGAAAACCCAGTTCCAAACTAAGCACTGGCCCCGAACCAGCCCTGGAACTGCTTTGGTGGAAAAGGGGCATGTGTGGGGTTTACATGTTCTCCCCGTGCCTACTCTGGGTGTTCCGGTTTCCTCCCACAGTCCAAAGACATGCAGATTTGATCAACTGGCTACTCTACGTAAATTGCCCATAGGTGTGAATTTGAGTGTGAATGGCTGTCTGTCTCTCTGTGTTCAGCCAACAATAGATTGGTTACCTGTCCAGGGTATAGACCCTTTTCAGTCACGTGACCTTCGTAAACGCGACCACCATTTTGGACATGTAGCGGACTTCGGCTCGAATTGGTTTGAATGCGAGGAAGGCGACAAACAGAGAACATACAAGAAAAAGGAGCGAGATGCAGAAAACACCTTCGCTATCCAGCGACGTAGGGCATTTACAGGGCGAGCAGAGGGAGAAATAACAACAGTAACGACACATTAGCAACGCCGTACAGAAATAACGGTTTATGGCACAGACCCTTTCGGTTCTCGCTCATCTAGCTGCTACAATGACTGCTTAGACTGCAACAATAATACCTAACACACATTTAAGTATCCGTCGTAAAGACGTGAAACTCGTCGAGTGACGGGTGTGTTCATTGATAAGCTAACACAATCTAAAAGTAGACATCCCATCACACTGCCCTGGCGCTGTGTACAGTTTACCTTCTATGGTTTGTGCACTCACTATTTGCCATTACTTTCTCCAACCGTTGTTACAGATTACAGGGAACGGCCTGGATTTAAGAGACAAATACATGTTCCTCTTATTTTGAACACTTATTTGTAGGCAGTGCTTAATTTGTAAAGTGGGAGGTCCCGGAGCGCAGAGGATGAGCAGCTCCGGTGCGGAAAAAAAGAGGGGGGGAGGGGGGCGCTGCGCTGTGCTTCTGGGCGTGTTTTGTAATAACACTGCAAATTAAGTTCATCTGCAGATATTTTGTGGATGTCGTTTCATGAGAGAAATCACCAACAAGACAGATATCAAAATCAGACATTAACACTAAATAAACTTGCATTTTTTTATTTAATTATTTGTTTTGTTTTGTTTTTTTGTTACATAGTCAAAAGAGGTGTCGGATCACCGGATCCAGTGTAAATAGCTGCCGGAGCCAACGCCCGAGGTTCCGGAGCGCGCTCCGGCTTGCTCCCCCTCAAATTAAGCGCTGTTTGTAGGACACTGCCTCTGATCTGTCCTACAGTCTACCAACAGCAAAGGAACACAACGCTAGCTAATGTCGTTAGCTAATAGCTACTACAGAAGAACAAAGAGGTTACAATGGGTTATTTTAGCCTATTTGGTTACACACTCGCCGCCACAGAATGTTAACAGCAATGTAATGCCTTTTCTGGCTAATTTTATTCGTCTTACCTCCAACAAAGTGGTCACTACACAAGCGTTGGTGTGCCACTATCCATCTTCTCCGTCGGTCAGCATCTACCGGGATCTGATAAAATGATAACCCTTGCCTTGTTTGTTGATGGTTACTACATCCAGGTGCACAACAATATAGTGGCATGATGGAAGTCTTGCTGAAAATAAACACTTTCTTTGCTGCCGTTCCTCAATGCTGGCTGTGGTAAACTACTGGTAGTACACGTTCAAAATGGCGGCCGCGTTTGTCGTGACGTCACGTGAAAAGGGTCCATACACTACCCATCTGGGATTGGCTCCCCATAACCCGCAATGGATAAATAGTCTAGAAAAGGAATGAATAATGATGAATTAAATATTTTGTCCATACTAACTCTGTTGGACTAAAGCCCATCTATTCAGTGACAAAACTTTAATTACTTAACGTATGTCTGTTGTCATCTTGAGCATTCTGTGAAAATAGAGTACTAAACTGTACTTGTCCTTTGCACTGTTAGTGTGTTCTTTAGTAAAAGTTTACCTTAAGTAATATTTGACCTAGAAAGGCATGTAATGTAAGAAGAGATGTTGTGTGGAATTGTGGGAGTGTGCATTCTGGATGCAGTGCTGCTGCCCCATGGTATT
This sequence comes from Neoarius graeffei, assembly GCF_027579695.1. Taxonomy (NCBI): domain Eukaryota; kingdom Metazoa; phylum Chordata; class Actinopteri; order Siluriformes; family Ariidae; genus Neoarius; species Neoarius graeffei. The sequence continues at coordinate 42,530,071 of NC_083579.1, read as the reverse complement.
GCAGGTATATATATAATGGATGGTGTTGCAGAACTGCGACCACCAAAACCAAGCCATTGTAAGCACAGCTACATCTTTGGAAGGCTTCTTAACTAAGTGTGCTAGAGTAGCTGTTCTGTGGGATTGGACCACATGGGCGAGCCTTCGTGCCTCATGCAAATTAATGAGCCTTGCCTGCCCATGACCCTGTCACCAGTTCACTGGTTGTTCTTCCTTGGACCACTTTTGGTAGGTACTTACCACTGCATACTGGGAACACCCCACAAGACGTGCCATTTTGGAGATGCTCAAACCCAGTCATCTAGCCATCACAATTTGGCCCTTGTCAAAGTCGATCAGATCCTTACACTTGCCCATTTTTCCTGCTTCCAACACATCAGCTTCAAGAAGTGACTGTTTACTTGCTACCTAATATACCCCACCCCTTGACGGGCGCCACTGTAATGAGATAATCAGTGTTATTCACGTCACCTGTCAGTGTTTTTAATTTTATAGCTAATCAGTGTATATGGAATTATGTAGTAAATAAAAAAGTGTTAAAACCAAAATGTTTTATATTTTAAATTCTTTAAAGTATCCAGTGTTTATCTTGATGACTCTTTGCACACTATTGGCATTATCGTTGTCATTGTAAAGTAGTCACCTGGAATGCTTTTCATTAACAGGTGTGTCTTGTCGAAAGTTCACGAGTGGAATTTCTTGCCTCCTTAATGCGTTTGAGCTCAAATAGTAAATAGTAAATAATAAAAATACAGTAAATAGCCCTAGTCCAATCCATGTTATGTCAAGAACCGCTCGACTAAGTAAAGAGAAACAACATCCATCATTACTTTAAGACATGAAGTGCCTTTTTATTAATAAAAATAAAGAAAAACAATTGAATTAGAAAGTGTGTCCAAATTTTTGACTGGTACTATATACATAAAGCTCATCAGATCACAGACTATCTACAGGGCTAAAGATTTTAGGTCAGAAAAGGTGTTCAAAGGTGTTCTTAGATTTTTCATTTTATTCACCATCTTTGGTCTGATTAGCTACCTGACGTGAACATGAAGGGAGGTGCAGCGACGGAGAGGAAGAGTGTTCATATTTTGGGGGCAACATCATCCATGTTCAGTGATATTCATGTTTGTTTTTACTTCTTTTACATGACGCTGTGTAATCACATTCTAGTGTAATAGAGATTAATCATTTAAGCATGAGTGCATCTGCAAAAAAACCCCACTGAATTGTATTTATTGTGCTTATTTATATTTAAGCAATTTCCTTCGAGATCAAAAAAGTTTCTGATTGATTATTAACTGGTGTTTGGGGTAAATCTTGAAAAGAAGTAGTTAGCAAAAATCTAGATCTATAGCAGAATGTATGCATATAGACTTCTGAATTTCAGGCACAAAACAACTGGGTAGCATTGATTTACTCTGATTTAAGGAAGGCACAAAATGACAAAAATTACTATTTACAAAATGTCAAAAGTTACAAAAATGACATTACTTGTTACCCACTCCTCTTTGAATTCCTTGTTGCATGCTGAAGCATTTTAATTTACCTAAACCGGTAAGACAGTCTCATACTTGGTCTGGGTGTGGACTTCACACCCAAACAGGGATATGCCCATATGCACATCTGCATGAATGCACAAAGTCAGTAAGGAAATATTAGCAAGTGTCTATTAAAAAACAGGTGCATCCTTGTTGCAGCTAATAAACAGTTGCAATGACTGAATTAGAAAAATGAGTAACGTTGTTGCGTTTAACAGTTTCTAAAAAGTGGTTGGCAGCCTACTTTATAGAAGCACAGACTGACTGGTATTTCAGCAAATCCAGCTTTCTCAGTTCACTTCAAGCTTGACTTGGCTGTTTTTCTGTTGGCATGGCCGGCATGTCACTTATTCTTTTAAAATACAGGTAGTCGTCGGCTTACGACTGCGTTTGGTTACGACTGACCAGTCGTAAACCGATCTGGTCGTAAGTCGGCCTATGTTAAATGAACGTAAGTATATTGTGATGTGTAATGATATTGTAATCATCTTAAGGGGTGTTCACACGGCATTTGCATCGATGCTGCACCGATGTATTTTGTTGCGATATATCTTACACCGGTGTAAATTTTGTGGCGCGTTCACACGTCACAAACCTGCTTACTAGAGAGAAGCGTGTTAGCACTGGTGCAGCCCCACTTGCGTTCACACGGCAGTTTTTGCAACCGTGCTATACGATAGTAATAATGCGGAAATGAAATATGCGCATGCGTGAAAATGTACTTCCTTTTCCCGGTTGTCATGGCATCACCAAGCACCGGGAAAACAACGTGGATGGAGACACCAGTGTTGCCAGATACTGCTGACGTTTTCCTGCCCAAAATATGTTCAAATCCGCCAAAATGCACTTAAAACCGCCCAATCTGGCAACACTGGAAGACACGCAGTTCTGTTGTTGTTGATATTCGCCATTTTGGAAGCGCAAAATACCAGGATGCAAATTATGCAATGCCCGTATGTAATCAACTCTCCTCATGCGTAGCGAGTCTACCCCTGTAGCGTTCAGACGTCCCATTTTATATCGGTGCTGTCCGATATAAACTGGCATTTACTCCGGAGTAAATTTCTTAAACCACCTCCCGAGCAGGGTTAGATTTGCACCGGTTTAAGCAGCGTTCAGGGGCTACACCGGTATAACTTTGTACTGTGTGAACGCTCTTCGGAGTAAAAGTTGCCGTGTGAAAACCCCTAAAAAGTCTTATTTTATCAACATTTTGTTATTTCATTACCTTGGCTCATTATTTGGTTTAAGTCAAACACTGCGTACAGTACAATTCGTTTAATATGTGCAAAACAAAAAATACGAAATACAGGTGTGAAAAATAGAGAACATTTTAGTTTGAAACATACCAAAATACAAATGTAAAACATAGCAAAATACAAAATTTAGTGACCGCTGGCATCACTGGTGCTTGGCTGTGGGTCGTCTACGTCATCATCAGCTGTTGCAGTGCTCGGGCTGGCAGGAGGATTTGCTCATTTCATAAACCAGGAGCTGGGGCGGAAACTGTTGTATGCGGCGAGAGGCTGGATGCTGGGCGGGGCCAGGAGCTGGGGCGGAAACTGTTGTACGCGGCGAGAGGCTGGATGCTGGGCAGGGCCAGGAGCTGGGGCGGAAACTGTCGTATGCTCAGCTAGCTCAGCTGGGAAACACTTGCCAGTCATAACCAGATGGTCGTAAAGTCGATCGGTCGTAAGTTGCGTAGGTCGTAAGTCGACGACTACCTGTATTTGCAAATAATGCATCCTTTTTCATTGGAAAAGACAAAGCTAAATTTAGGATTGCCAGATCCTAAACTATTTTTACGGTTGAAGCCAAAAGGTTTCAAAAAGGCTAAAGACATTTAAATTCAATTTTTCACAAGTCCACGCATTTCATGTTACTGTATTTTCCTTTGTTGTTGGATAAGATCTCTACTTTATTTCTATAAGAGGTCATTTTACAACAAGACCATCAATGATGGTGTAGCTCACTCCAGCCCCGTCTAGTCCAAAAGGAACGATCTAAAGTGCAATAAATGTTGCAAGCTATATACACTGTATACAAGCTATATATGTAGAAGCTATATACACCCTAGGAATACCTACCTATTTGCCAGAAAGAATACAAAACGGTGAGGAATTGACCGTGAAGAAGCAATTTTTGTTGAACTGCTCATTAAGGCTTACTTAGTCCATAACTTCAATAATAATTGTAATTAAGCAAATCTGGGTAGAAGTTACCGGTATATGGACCCTTGGTACCCCTACCTTCATGCCAGAAAGAATCAAAATCAGTGAAGAACTGAGGGAGAAAAAGGGATTTGTGTGGAAACTGCTCGTTAGAGCTTAATTACTCCATATCTTCATTATTAATTGCAAGTATGCAAATTTGGGTAGACGCTATATGCACTAGGGCTGGGTATCACCAGATACCTCACGATACGATACTATGGCGATATTTTGCCCACGATAACGATAATATCACGGTACAGCGATTCTGCGATAATCGATATATTGCAAGAAATTTCAACCACATCACGATATCTGTGTCACTGAAGAAAATCAGAATTTATTAACCACTGTAAAATTACATTTCACATCCATAACTACACACTCTTGCCAGACATATATTTGTCTCTATTCCACTGCTGGCAAAACCAAGAGTTGCTTCACTACAACATACAGAAAATTCCCATTTCTGTGCTAGTATTCTCAACTTTTCTGTAAGCATGGACACGTCAGTGCTGCTTAACAAGCAGAATCAAATTGTTTTATGAAAACTTAAAACTTTCACTGCAGACTGCACATACATTTCAGTGCTAACACTAATATCAATTTGTTCTTTGTAAACTTGAGATCATATACCGGAGAACATTTAACTTGTGCTTATTTTGCAGGAACAACACACTGTCTGAAACACATTGAAAAGTGCAGTGTGCATCTTAGTCTCCTACTGCGCATGCGCGAAGCCTACTGCGCATGCGCAGAACACATGAATTAGCAAGTTCTCATACAGACCGGTTTATTATTCAAAACAAGGCATTACAAATTATTTGACTCGGCCAAAGACTCGACCAATACGCACAAAACATAAAAATCGGCAAATGCGTGAAATACTCACCGATTTTCTATCAGCCCAGCTGATCGGTAGGACAAAACTACTGTTGAATTTTCCTACCCTCCTGGATTTGGCACATGCGCAGTAGGCTTGGTAGGACAAATCCAAGAGGTAGGATAACTTTACAGAACACCGACTCACTGTTTTTTTCTCCTTTCCTTTGGAATCCAAAGTGCCTCCAAACATCTGCCTTAAAGTTCGGCGGCGTCTCTAGGTTTACGTTAACAGCCATGCTTGCTTGTTTTTTTTCCTCACTGCAACCGCCGGGGAAAAAAGAGAAGACGAAGAGTGCCTTGCAGTGAGGGAGCGGCACAGCGACACCTCGCGGAGCGGAGGTGCGGAAGTCGTACTGGATTTACAACCCGTCTGAAACATGATTTATTATTTGAAAAAATATCGATATTCGAATTTTGAGTATCGATATTGAATCAGAAGACAAAGTATCGCGATATATCGCCGTATCGATATTTTTGCACACCCCTAATATGCACCCCAGGCAGACCTACCTTCCTGCTAAAAAGAATAAAAATCGGTGAAGAATAGAGAGAGAAGAAGCAATTTTTGTGAAATGTGGATGACGCCAGACGGACGATGGACAACACATGATGGCATAAGCTCATTGGCCTGTCGGCCGGATGAGCTAATAACAACTAAGAGATTTTACACTGAGTGCAGAATTATTAGGCAAGTTGTATTTTTGAGGATTAGTTTCAACAACTATGTTCTCAATCAACCAAAAAGTCTCATAAATATCAAAGCTGAATATGTATGGAAGTTAGAGTGGGGTGTTTTTAGTTTTGGCCATTTTAGGAGAATATGTATGTGTTCAGGTAACTTTCACTGTGCAGAATTATTAGGCAACTTAATAAAAACCAAATGTGTAGCCATTTCACTTATTTATTTTCACCAGGTACACTGATATGACAACTCCAGATTTGCAAATAAACATATCTGACATTCAAACACAAAACAAAAACAAATCAGTGACCAATATAGCCACCCTTCTTCATGAGGACACTCAAAAGCCTTCCATCCATAGATTCTGTCAATTTCTTTATCTGTTCACGACCAACATTGTGTGCAGCAGCAACCGCGGCCTCCCAGACGCTGTTCAGAGAGGTGTACTGTTTTCCCCCTTTGTAGACCTCACGTTTTATAATGGACCACAGGTTCTCTATGGGGTTTAGGTCAGGTGAACAAGGGGGCCATGTCATTATTTTTTTCACCTTTCAGGCCTTTACTGGCTAGCCACGCAGTGGAGTATTTGGACGCATGAGATGGAGCGTTATCCTGCATGAAAATCATGTTCTTCTTGAAAGATGCTGACTTTTTCCTATACCACTGCTTGAAGAAGGTTTCTTCCAGGAACTGGCAGTAGGTCTGGGAGTTGAGTTTGAGTCCATCCTCAACTTGAAAAGGTCCAACAAGCTTATCTTTGATGATACCAGCCTATAGCAGTACTCCACCTCCACCTTGCTGGCATCTAAGTCAGAGTGGAGCTCTGTGCCCATTACTGATCCAGCCACAGGCCCATCCAGAGTCACTCTCATTTCATCAGACCACAGCACCTTAGAAAAATCAGTCTTAAGATATTTCTTGGCCCAGTCTTGACGTTTTATCTTGTGTGCCTTACTCAGTGGTGGTCGTTTTTCAGCCTTCCTTACCTTAGCCATGTCCCTTAGTATTGCACACCTTGTACTCTTTGACACTCCAGGAATGTTGCAACTCTGGAATATGGCAGAACTGGATGCTAATGGCTGCTTGTTAGCTTCACGCTTGATTTTCCGCAGATCATGTGCAGTTATTTTGCGCCTTTTTTTTTTCCACACGCTTCTTTCGACCCTGTTGACTATTTGCAATGAAACGCTTGATTGTTTGGTGATCACGTTTCAACATCTTCGCAATTTCAAGAGTGCTGCATCCGTCTGCAAGACATCTCACAATTTTAGACTTTTCAAAGTCTGTCAGATCTCTCTTCTGACCCATTTTGCCAGAGGAAAAGAAGTTGCCTAATAATTATGCACACCTGATATAGGGTGTTGATGTCATTAGACCACACCCCCTCTCATTACACAGATGCACAGGACCTGATATACTTAATTGGTAGTAGGCTTTCAAGCCTAAACAGCTTGGAGTGGGACAACATGCATTAAAAGGATGTTGTGGTCAAAATACTCACTTGCCTAATAATTCTGCACTCAGTGTATTTAGTATGTCAAATTTTCCCTGAGTCAAAATGTTACATACACTTCATATTGGTTATTAGTATTGCTTAACATGAATTGGTGTAGCCTTCCACAAGATCCTCACAATACTTTGCTGGAATTTTTTTTTGGGGGGCTTTTTTGACCTTTATTGGATAGGACAGTGTAGAGACAGGAAATGAGCAGGAGAGAGAGACAGGGAGGGATTGGGAAACAACCTCAGGTCAGAATCAAACCCAGGTCCTCAGATTTATGGTATGGTGCCTTATCCACCTGAGCCATGATGCCCCCACTTTGCTGGAATTTTTGCTCATTCCTCCTGAGAAAACTGGTGGAACTCAGTCAGGCTTGTTGGCCTCCTTGCTCAGATATGCTTTTTCAGTTCAGTCCACAATTCTTTATGGGATTCATGTCAGGGCTTTGTGATGGACACACCGGACTATGGACTTCCTTTCAGGACACTGAGATTGAGGAGTCTCTTATTGTTCGGGTCTCTGATGCGTCCAACTCCTCTACTAGTTTCTTTATTGTCTCGGGGTTCAGCTGAACCTTTTGAACCAAAGTTTGTTCATCTTTGGGAGTTAATTTGTGCCTCTTTCCTGAACAAGGCAGTGTCTGTGTAGGCCCAAGATTTTTATATTTTTATACAATTATTTGTACAGCTGCTCATGGTATCTTAAGTTATTTGGAAATTGGTCCTAAGTAGGAACTGTACCCGTGAAGTCTGTAATTGTGTGTTTTTTTTTTTCTGAGGTCTTGTTGAGTTGCATTTTCGATGGCAAGATTTTCCATAAGCATAAAGGCACTGTCTGTAAAGGTAAGCCCTTTTACTGCCACAGGTGCACTCCCAATTAACTCCTAATTATGATAATTGGCCAATCAGAAGCGTCTAAAATTCATGACATCAATTTCTGGAATCTTCCAGACTGTTTAAAGAGACAGTCAGCTTGGTGCATGTGAACCTTGGACCAACTGGAATTCGGATTTAGTGAATTAAAGCTGAAATAAATCTCTGATGTGGGCAAAGTAGATACTCTGATTGACCTGCCAAAATAAATATATGGTAACATGAAATGTGTGGAAAAGTGAAAAACTGAAATTAAATATTAGTCTAGGTGTATGGGCAGCATGGTGGTGTAGTGGTTAGCACTGTTGCGTCACAGCAAGAAGGTTCTGGGTTTGAGCGCAATGGCCAGCGGGGGCCTTTCTGTGTAGAGTTTGCATGTTCTTCCCATGTCTGTGTGGGTTTCCTCTGGGTGCTCTGGTTTCCCCCACAGTCCAAAGACATGCAGTTAGGCTAACTGGCTACTCTTAAGTTGTCCGTTGATCAAGCTTGGAGAGGGATGGGCTCCACCAAGTTTAAAATGCCCTAGACACACCAATAATGGACTGTTAAAATGTCATCAGTGGTGCCCCACAGCCTTTGCCGGGTATGGGACGACGAAGAAATATGGTGTACGTAAACTTTTGGGTTCACTGTAAATTGTCAACCATCATATGGTATATGTAGTGTACTCCAGACTAAGTGTTGAGTTTTGAAGAGCAGAATGGTTCTTACATAAGAGCAGCTAATCCCAGATCACTGCAGTATGAGCCTAGGACTTAACTATATGTTGCAATACCAATTCCTTAAAGTATGCTAATGGTATTACACATATAGCACATTTTTTCTTTTCTATCTTTTGCATCACTTGAGTCACTTTTGTTTCATTTCATAAGATTTATAAGATTATATTTTTTTCTCATGCATGCATAAAGACCTTGATACGTTACATTTTTAAGATACAATCATACTATCAGCTTTAAAAAGAAATCGATTAATCGCCTTTATGGAATGTGGTGCAGTAACACAAGCAATGCTGCTAAGAAATACTAACAATATCGTGAGAGAGAATTGAGAAAACCATTAAAATATGACAGGACTTTCAGGGTAGAATCAGCAACATACAGTGCCTTGCAAAAGTATTCATCCCCCTTGGTGTTTGTCCTGTTTTGTTGCATTACAAGCTGGAATTAAAATGGATTTTTGGGGGGTTAGCATTATTTGATTTACACAACATGTCTACTACTTTTAAAGGTACAAATGGTTGTTTTATTGTGACACAAACAATAATCAAGATGAAAAAACAGAAATCTGGAGTGTGCATAGGCATTCACCCCCCAAAAGTCAGTACTTTATAGAGCCACCTTTTTTTTTTTACACAACATGCATACCACTTTAAAGGTGCACGTTTTTTTTGTGACACAAACAATAAGTAAGATGAAAAAACAGAAATCTGGAGTGTGCATAGGTATTCATACTTTGTAGAACCACCTTTTGCTACAATTACAGCTGCAAGTCTCTTGGGGTATGTTTCTATTAGCTTAGCACATCTAGCCACTGGAATTGTTGCCCATTCCTCAAGGCAAAACTGCTCCAACTCCTTCAAGTTAGATGGGATGCGTTGGTGTACAGCAATCTTCAAGTTATGCCACAGATTCTCAATTGGATTGAGGTCTGGGCTTTGATTAGGCCATTCCAAGAGATTTAAATGTTTCCCTTTAAACCACTGCAGTATGCTTTGGGTCATTGTCCTGCTGGAACGTGAACCTTCATCCCAGTCTCAAACCTCTGGCTAACTCAAACAAGTTTTCCTCCAGAATTGCCCTGTATTTAGTACCATCTATCTTTCCTTCAGTCCTGACCAGGATATGACATCCCATCCCGGCCGAGCTGAGGAGGAAACCCAGATGCTGCAAAGCTGGAGCTAAGTTAAAGGCTAGGCTAGCGGACAACCGGCAGCGCTACAAACCATCCATTCCCTCCGTTATCATGGGGAATGTGAACTCGCTGCCAAATAAAGTCGACAAGCTTTCCGCTCTGAACAACCAGCGGATTTACCGGGAGAGCAGCTTATTTATCTTTACGGAGACATGGCTAACACACCTTGTACCGGATGCTAACGTGGCCCTGCGGGGATTCACTGCTGTGAGAGCTGGCAGAGACACTAACACATGCGGGAAAAGCAAAGGTGGGGGACTCATCATTTATGTTAACAACTGCTGGTGTAACCCGGGACATATCTCTGTAAAGACAGTTTTATGTTGCCCAGACTTGGAGCTGCTAGCCGTTAGCCTGCGGCCATATTATCTGCCAAGGGAGTTCAGTCACATGATCACCATCTGTGTTTACATCCCTCCGAGGGCAGATGCAGCCGCTGCATGAGAGGATTCACTCTGTCACAACAAGGCTGCAGACACAGCACCCTGAGGCATTTATCATAATTTCTGGGGACTTTAATCATGCTACTTTGGACTCTACTTTGGCTGCTTTTTACCAGGCTGTGGATTGTCCAACAAGGAACAACAGGACAATTGACTTGCTGTATGTTAATGTGAGGGATGTATACAGAGTCACACCCCTCCACCCACTAGGGAAGTCTGACCACAACCTGGTTCTTCTACAGCCGAAGTACACCCCCCTGGTTCAAATGCAGCCTGCAACAACTAGCTGCATCAGGAGGTGGTCCCCTGAAATGGAAGATGCCCTCAGAGACTGCTATGACATCACGGACTGGGATGTGCTGCTTAGCCCACACTGTGAGGACATAGAGGGGCTGACACACTGTCTGACAGATTACCTCAACTTCTGTGCAGACGTGGTCTCCCCCGCTAAGACTGTACGGTGTTACCCTAATAATAAGCCATGGGTAACACAGGAAGTCAAAGCTGTCCTCAACAGGAAGAAGGCTGCCTTCAGGAGCAGGGATAGGGAGGCGATGAAAGCAGCACAGCAGGAGGTGAAACGCTGCATGAGGGAAGCTAAGGACAGCTACAGGACAAAGGTGGAGCAGAAGCTGAAGGAGAACAGCATGAGGGAGGTCTGGGAAGGTGTGAAAACCATCACAGGCCACAATACAAAGACCAGAGTTGTTGAGGGGACAGTGGAGAGGGCGAACGAGTTGAATGACTTCGGTTCAACCAGCCCACGTCCCCCCACCCTCTCCCTCACTGCAGCCATCTCTCCTTCTTCCCTCAACACACCTCCCCCCAGTCATCACAGCAGCCCCCTCCTCCCCCTCCTTCCCCACCTCAACACAGACTCCTCTATGCATTACTGCAGACCAGGTCAGAGGTCAACTGAGGAAGCTTCACACCAGTAAAGCAGCAGGCCCAGACAAGGTGTGTCCACGACTACTGAAGACCTGTGCTGCTGAACTGGGTGAACCACTCCAACGCATCTTCAACCTCAGCCTGCAGCTGGGGATAGTGCCAACTCTCTGGAAGACATCATATATAGTTCCAGTTCCCAAAAAGAATCGGCCCAGTGAGCTGAACGACTTCCGACCGGTGGCACTCACTTCACATCTGATGAAGACGTTGGAGTGGCTCTTCCTCAGCCTCCTCAGACCCCAGGTACAACATGCCCAGGACTGTCTGCAGTTTGCATACCAGGCAGGTGTTGGTGTGGAAGACGCCATCCTCTACCTGCTACACCGAGCCCACTCACATCTGGATAAGGGAAATGGCACAGTGAGGATCCTCTTCTTGGACTTCTCGAGTGCCTTCAACACCATCCAGCCCCTACTGCTTCAGGACAAACTGAACAGGATGTGAGTGGACCCCTGCCTGGTCACCTGGACCTCCAGCTACCTCACTGACAGGCTGCAGTACGTCAGGCTAAAGGACATCACGTCTGACACTGTAATTAGCAGCACCGGAGCACCCCAGGGCATGGTGCTGGCCCCTCTTCTCTTCACCCTGTACACCGCGGACTTCTGCTACAACTCGGAGCTGTGACACATTCAGAAGTTTGCCGATGACACAGCCATCGTTGGGTGTATCAGTGACGACAGAGAGGAGGAGTATAGAAGCCTGGTGAGGGACTTTGCTGTGTGGTGCAACAGGAACCATCTGCAGCTCAACACCTCGAAGACCAAGGAGCTGGTCATTGACTTTGGGAGGTCCAGACCAAGGTCATGACCAGTTCTGATCGAGGGAGTCGAGGTGGAGGCTGTGGATTCCTACAAGTACCTCGGGCTGTGGCTGGACAGCAAGCTGGACTGGACTTGCAACACCAACCACCTGTACAGGAAGGGACAGAGCAGGCTATACTTCCTTAGGAGGCTGCGGTCCTTTAACATCTGCAGGAAACTCCTGTGAATGTTCTATCAGTCTGTGGTCACCAGTGTCCTGTTTTACACCGTGGTGTACTGGGGGTGCAGCACATCCAAGAAGGACACATCCAGGCTGGACAAACTGATCAGGCGGGCCAGCTCTGTGGTCGGCATGAAGCTGGACTCTCTGGTGACGGTGGCAGAGAAGAGGTCTATGGACAAACTATTGAACATCATGGATGATGCCAGTCACCCTCTGCAGACCATCATCAGCAACCAGAGGAGCCTGTTCAGTGACAGAATGCTCCTTCCCAAGTGCAGGACGAACAGACTCAAAAACTCCTTTGCCCCTCATGCTATCAGACTGTACAACTCCTCTCTGGGGGGAGGAGGGGTAACAGGAGGACAGAGGACGGGAAGGAGCAGTAGCCTAGCCTAACAATAAGCAATACCAGACAATGTGCAATATAATGTGCAATATAAAGTGCAGTATCTTTCCTGCCCCCCCCCCCACACACACACACTTACCCTAACCCTGCTTCTCCCCCCCTTCCCCCCTCCCCCTCTTCCTCTCTTCTGCATATCTTATTCTTTTATATTTGTATATGTAAATACTTAATTTATTTTAATTTATCTAGAAGTTTTCTCTATTTCTTTTCTCTGTTTATCTGTAATGATGCTGCTGGAATCTTAATTTCCCTGAGGGAACCCTCCCAAAGGGATCAATAAAGTTTTATCTAATCTAATCTAATCTAATCTAATCTAATCTAATCTAATCTAATCTAATCTAATCTAATCTAATCTAATACAAAAGGGGGTGAATACTTATGCACACTCCAGATTTCTTTTTTTTTCCCTTTTTTCATCTTAATTGTTGTTTGTGTCACAATAAAACAACAATGTGCACCTTTAAAGTGGTAGGCATGTTGTGTAAATCTAATGGTGCTAACCCCCCTCCATTTTAATTCCAGCTTGTAATGCGACAAAACAGGACAAATACCAAGGGGAATGAATACTTTTGCAAGGCACTGTAGAAAGCTACCATTATAGCTAATGGTGTAATACTGGTACAGTATGCGGGGTTAAGGAGCACCGCCCACTCCACCTGATCCTCTGGATTAGCGAGACAGAAAGGGAGGGAGAGAGAGAGAGAGAGAAGGTGAAGGAGGAGGGTGAGCAGTTGTACACACTGCCATTATGAGGAAGTAAGTTTAAGTAAAAGGACACCTGGTTGTACGGTTTCTTCCCAGGGAGTAGGGAGGGGAAAATAAGAGAGGGAGGAACAGAAGCATAGGTAAACTGGTGTAATGCATTCTACACCAGACCTCGCTGATTTTCACAAAGACAGCACTGAAGTTTCTCTGGTAGACATGCAAACTGTTCCATATTTTCCACAAGCAGGAAGAAGGCACGGTGCCAGGAGACTGCCATGCACCGCAAATTCATGCTGAGGACATTTCTGGACTACACTTGCATTCAAAGCTGGAGAGAAGTATACCTTTTTAGCTTCCAGAAAGATTACTGAAATTGCCAATGTTTTGGAAATACGAAGCATTTGATATGGCCAGGACTATCAGCTTAATCAAACCCTAACCTACAGCACTGGAACGTCTGATTTTTTTTAAATTGAAGAACTGAAAATCATGTTGTGGAAAAGGTTTACATTTTTGTTTTGACAAGTGCACACCTTGAATGCAGCTTTATCTGCCAAAAGGAAGCAAGATAAGAGGGATTTTTATTGAGGCTATAATCGAACCACTCTTGGAGTGGGGAAGAAAAACCAGGGGATTTGCTCTCACAAAAGACTTCTGTTTTCTTGAACAAGTGAAACGGGCTCACAAAACTGTAACACGAACTGGATACCCAGGAGTAATTTAACAGGTGTATTTTAAGTGGACTGGGAAAAGCTGTTAAATTCTTATCATGGAGGGGAACAGTTCATCCGAGTCAATACTTCATAAGTTATTAGCCTCTCCTAGGTTTGTGAGGAGAGAATCTCAGCAGCAAGCAGGGGAGAGTGCGGTGCTTAAGTCGTTCCGGACATTGCCTGAGAAAGAGTCATATCCACACCCTACTAACCATGGTGATATTAATAGCAGCTGTGGCAGTGTTATTTCACCAAGTGCAGAAATTAGAAACGATGTCAGATCTGAGCGAAAAGTTGAGCAGTTGAATACTGAGTACTATAAAAGGGAGATTCTGCAGAGCTCTCCGTTTTCCAGTTGGAGAAAGCCTTTTTCTTCTTCCTTAACTCTTTTAGGAGACTCAGATGTGGTTCAGGTTACCAGAGTGGAGACCTACATTGACAATGAAAATGAAGAGGAAGATGAAGGTAGTATCCTGCCTGTTGAACAGAAAGTCATTGAGAAATTCCCATCTCTTGACCAAGATGAAAAGACTAGAAAACAGAACTGGGATCTGCATCATCATGAAAGGGAGAGTGATGTGTCTAAGACAGACTCAACACTGCCTGTCCTTACAGATAGAAGTGTTTTGGAGTTGACAAGTAAGGGGGGCATATCCGTTCTGAGCAAGACATGGTCTAATGAGAGTTTTGACAGACATAAGGACTCCTCTCCAAACCCAGTGAATAATTTTGAACAGGAGATTACATATAAAGGCCTTCGAAGAGATATTTCTCTAAACAGTGGAGGAGGCACCATTGGAGATACGAGTTTAGATGTGCCAGCTGCCAAGGATCCCATATTGAGGGAACGCACCCATCTAGATGTGCCTGGAGATTGCAGTGGTAATGGACAAACAGTTTCTCCATACAAAACTGAAGACTCTCTTCATGTGCCTTCAGCTTGCGGGTCTCCTCTTAAGCTATCCGCAGTGTCTCAGCCTACACCAGCATCAGATCAAAATGCTTTGGACTCCTTATTGTGTTCTGAAAAGCAGACTTCTTATCAAGAAGAGAGTTGGGGAACAGCGACACAGAAAATGAGCTTCACCAGTTCAGAGTCTCACATCTCTATAGCCTCTCCAAGTACCACATCTCCGTCACAAGATATCAAAGAGAGCATGCCTGCCACCAAGAGGACCACCACAGACCCATCCTCAACTATCTCTCCCAAATCACTCACAGCAACATCCAGGGAATCATTTCAGTTGCCAGCCCTGTTCAGTGGTTTACGGGTACTAAAGAAAGGTGCTGTGGGAGAGGATAGAGAGACTGTGTCTGAGATCAAGCAAAAAGATACAGACCGGGCACTCCTGAGCCTCAAACAACATGTCAATAAAGCCAAATTCAACCAGCAAATTCAAGCCAGCACCTCCACACAGAAAAAGGCAGCTGGTCCCATAGATGGGGTCGAGTCCAAGAATCAGTGGCGGCGGATGTTAAATTTTGATGACGTTTCCATTGGGGAGAGCCTAGAAAAAGGGCCAAAAGTCAACGAAGGCCTGAATACAGGAGAGAAAGGGTTAGCAAAAGAGACAACAGATGAACCTTTCAAGTCTTTGTCCAGTTTTAAGGCCCTTATAAAGGACACTGGAGATGTTTCAGTGAACGTCGAGGCTGCCAAGAAGAAAAGGAAAAATGACCGAGAGATACTGAAGTCCATCTTTGAGATATCTCCAAGCAAATCAGGTTGCCCTGACAAGAGTCTAGGAGAAGTCAAAGTATGTATCACTCAAAAATGTGTTTACTTGTACAAATGACAAGGATAAAGATGCTCCTTGAATTACCTCCATGAAGAGTTGCTATAATTTATGGGCACTGCCCAGGTTAGTTATAGTCTTCAGCTAACCTGTTGGTGTCCACATGAATTTAATTTTGTTTTGAAAACTACTGGGGGCTAGAATAATGATCTGGCAAAAAGGAAAATTTGTGTGATCAATCATCAGGCACTAAATTGGCACTGAAAATGTTTCTGAAGTATTTTACTTGTCTGTATCAAGCACATGTAATGGAAAAGGTCTGCTTTTATTTAAAGGAAAAGAAAGCACATGGTTCAAATACAGTTATGAAGATGGATGATGATATAAACTAACGATTCATGCGAATAATTGAAAATGAGGCGCTCACATAACTAAGATATCTATCTCCAAAAGTCAGTTTCTATGCAGAATTCCCCCATCATCGACGATTTCATAAATCCCGCCATTGAAAATATTTTAACCGATCAGAAAAATCCCCCCGATCGTTTGCGGCAATGCTCTGACGTCACTTGGGTACAGCACATGGAAGCTCCACATGGCAAGTAAGACTTGAAGCATTGGGATTGTAGGCCGTTACATCAACTGTTGTTTTCACCATTTTCCTGCGCTAAAGGACACTGCTAGTCTCAAACAGACCTTACTCCTACGTGACTGAATGGGGGGAGGCAACTTTTCATATTTATATCTCCAGTACAAGTAGTACTGCCGTGACAGCCTCATTCTGCAGACTGTAACCTTGCTAGACTACCTACAAACAGATCTGCATACAATCTGACTTACCTAAATCTGTCAAAGAGGCAAGTGCGCGAGTTTTTACACGTTCCTGGCAGCATAAGCACTCGTTAGGATGCTTCAGCCATGTGTGATCACAACATTTGCACGAACACCAGTGCGTGTTGCCCATCTGTTGTTCCTCCTCAGCTTCAGGATCTGAAGAGTTGGCTTCCTGTTCTAATTCTTCCTGAGAATCACCTTCCTCAACTCTTGGCTCAAACTGACAGGGTTCCAGGCCATCAGAATCTGCAATGAATTCGTACTCGCTGCCTTCCGAGTCACTTTCCGCCATCTTGTCTGCGGAAGTTGATTACTGCTTAACGCTTTGCCCCTTCAGTACTGAAGTATACACTCAGCCTTGCACCCAAGTGACTTTACGCATCTCCCTTCCAACAGGCTGCATGGCAGCCTACTGGTGGCATTAGAGCAGCAATACGAAAATGCTCACAACTTTCTCATAAATGGTCAGACATGCCTGAAACTTTTTTCGTACAAGCTCTCAATATTACAAGCTACCAACCCATGCATGTATTTATGTTACATTGTCCATTCCTTTAAACCTGCTTTTAAATCAACATCAGCTTTTTAAACACTTCCAGTAATCATGAAATGATGGATGGTCTGTGCGACTTTTAAAAAATAGCTGCTATTTAGTTGCTACGTCACTGTGAGCCTGTTAACGGAAAAAAAGAAAGCAATGAAATCCCACAGACCATGATAATGACAGCTACAGCTAATATAAAGGCTTACTTTATACAGTATTTGCGCATGTCACAGTATAATTTTTGCAAATATATTCATGTCAATAAGGTGACTTATTTTAGATTTTTAAATACTACCGCGAGAAAAATAAAAAGTCTGTGCGTTTTTTTTTTTTTTATTTTAACCGCCGAAACGTACAAAAAGAAATGTAAAAAAAAATAGTCACATATTTTTCTTGTAACTTCACTGTATCCCTGGTACTAGGTCATATTTCTTTAAGTAAAAAGTATTAGAATCGCAAATACAAACGACAATGTGTGTTGTATATATCCACTTCAGCCGAGTCCGAAAACGAAACTATTAACGACATTGAGTATTCACTTGAATGTTTTTATGGTATTTACGACCGCTTTACGACAGTGTCAACCTCGTGCTGACCATGGCTGACGCTGACAGCATGGATTCCGAGCTATCGCCTCAACTGTACGTAAGCATAAAGTGTGGTAAAGAAAAGTCTTTTCACTGTCTCACTAACCAAAACGTGGGCGATTTCGTCTCTCAAGCGTTGAAAGTAAACAATGAAAAGATCAAAACGATCTTTGGTTCTCAGAAAGAAGGTGGTAATGTAACGAGCGCGATGCCGAATATGCCTGCCATAACGTTAGTTCACGATTTTGGCTGCAAGTATCTGACTGTGGAATTAGAAGAGGATGGTGCCACAGAGAGTCCTGTCGAATCAAGTAGTACGAACGTATCAGCCTTCAATGTGCATATATATATGTGTGTGTGTGTGTGTATGTATGTAAAGTGTGTCTCTTGAATTTAAATTATTTTATCATCTTAATCCGACATTGAAATTTTGCCATGCAAAAAAAAAATTGGACAAGGACACTTTTTTATTTTTATTTTTATTTCGACCGACATCATCAAAAATATGTTGAAAAAATCCGTGAACTTAAAGATAAAACATGGGTGGCCTAATGTGATCATATCGCCATGTGTGATATAGAACATGGTGTTTTGCAGGAATATAACTGCTGGAAACCTTATCTCCTTACACCCCACGCCCTGTTATACAAATCAACATGGCATGCATGAGTTTGTAGTAGGGTTTTTTTAATAGCAGTTGGGATGCGTTAGTTTTATCATAGAGGAAAAAGTTTATTAAAGATGCCACCCTGGTAGACTAACACCATGAATAGGAGTGAAGTACTATTTTAGAAAGCATTTTCTAAAAGCATAGTGGTGGGACAAAACCAGGCATATTAGGAGACCTACAAATGTATGGTTACCCCTGTGGATATCTCAGTCTAAAACCTGGAAATTAAATAATTCTTTTTATTCTATCCACATTCACTGGATATGAGCAATTGCGTGCTCTGATTGGCTACTCTACTACTAGGATATCAGCTCATTTCCTGTCAGTAGAGAAAAACAAAATGGCGGAGCGTGTTGCTGAACCAACCGAGGACGAAATAAAAACTCCAAAACAACCCACCCAAAAAATACAAAAATGCAACAAAATATGGAATGAAAGTATTTGATGGTAAGGACGTATCTTTTTTATTTTTCAAGAATTATTATTATAGCATTTTCACAAATTGCTACTGTCATTTCGCCAGTTTGTTTACATTCTAAGTGGAAATGATTTTGTCAGATGTTTTGTATAAAGGTTTTTATTTATCGAATTTGCAAAAAATAAAAATGATCTGTTCCTCAAAATCCAGTGAATGTGGATAGAATAAAACAGTTACTCCACTCAATCTCGTCGTACATGGCTTATATCAGGCGCGTATCAGCTCATGTACGACTCGATTTCGTGGAATAACTGTTAAATATCAGCTTCAGGAATATAAATTATTTTGAAACACATGTGATCACAACTGATTGATGATGTTTAGTCAAGCTTTTTGATTGTGGCTACCACTTTTGAGCTGTAAACCTTTATATTCTTTAATTCCCATCTTTATATCCCAGACTGAGGTCTGCTCTCCAGGAGACAGCGAGGACAGGACGCCTCGGAGACTTCAAGCAATATGGCCACCACCCAAGGCTAAGGATGAAGAGGAAAAAGTAGGACTCCGTTACACTGAAGCAGGTAGGATGTGTTTTAATAAGCAAGTGTCAACCTGTGTACAGAAACATACACTTCTTTTTCTGTTTGCTCTTGCAACAGGCATTCCTCAATCCACATACCTCTTATATTTTAATCTACTTCTAAGCTGCTGAAAGGAGAAAACCAACTTCGGATTTGAGTAGCAGAATCCTATAGGGTGTTATTTGTTGTCAGAAGGGAAAAAAAACCTAGTAGATGTACAGTACTGTGCAGAAGTCTTAAGCACATGGAAAGAAATGCTGTAGACCAAGAAGGGCTTAAAAATAATGAAATGAAATGTTTCAACATTAAAAAATACTATAAACAGCAGTAAGCCATAATAAATGAAGCAAAGTCAGTATTTGGTGTGAGACGACCCTTTGCTTTAAAAAAAAATAGTAGTCTCAGGTACAGTGAGTGCAGTTCTATAAAGAAATGAGCTGTAGGTTTTACTGAGCATCTTACAGAACCAGCCGCAGTTCTTCTGGACACTTTGACTGCCACACTCGCTTCTTCATTTTGCACCAAAACCCAGCAGCCTTCATTATGTTTTCTTTTTTAATCTGAAAAGTGCTCTCTTATGTAATATGCTGCTCAGATACAAACATATTTTTTTTCTGTAACATTTAATTTTGTGCTGGAAAATGAACGTTTGAACTCTTAAACTCCTGTTTTTGTACTGACTCGATAATGTAGAAGTCATAAAATAGAAATCTATAACAAAGTTTGTATGGAAAAAATAGGGTGCCTAAGACTTTTGCACAGTACTATAGATCGGGGTTCTCAACCTTTTCTGCTTCGAGGCCCACCTATTCATACTTGTAACGAGTCGAGGCCCATTAAAAAAGATCCCCAATTATTTTGGCTCATCTATTCTATTAGAATCTAATAATATATTATAAAGTGTATTAATGGGATGAAACACCACTCCCTGTTACAGATGGGAGGCCAGGAATTAAATAAATCCAATAAAAACCAACTGTTTTTAATTGTAGGTATTGTATTTAAAACTGTATAGATGTGCCAGAAGCTAAACCATGCATGCGGGTCATTCTCAGTCAAAAGGGATTAACGATCCAAAAGTGGAGTCTGGTCCATTAACACAAGAACTTATTGCCATGTTTGTGTTCGGCAAACAAGCAAGTTGTTAAAACCAGGAACTACACTCAAAAGAAGTGGATATAGAAACCACTCGATGGGATTAGATCCTTACACATTAACAAAGAAGGATTTTTCCTATGAAAGAAAAATTTACAAGCTAAATTTGGCATTAGTAGAATAAATTTTGATCCTACTGTAGCCGGAACTAAATACAAAGACGATAGTTATGCATACTATTAATTAACTTAATGTGATGATAATTAACAGATAATCGACAGATTTAAGGCTTTTTTTAAAAGATTGTGTATATTTTTAGTCTTTTGTATTTGTAATTATTTGTGTCTGTACATGCACGACCCCACCAGCTCTGCTGATCAACTTATCGTTTTTAAATAAAGTTATTCATTCATTCAGCATGAGCTGGAAAATTATCCATCTGCTGAGTTCCCCGATGTCTAAAACTACCTGGTGCTGCAGACATCGTTCTACACAGACATACAGATGAAAACCTGGAAGAGCATGAAGATTATACATATAGAAAATACATATACATGTTAAAGATCTGGGGATCAGGACACTACAAGATAAATCCTGTATCGTTTTTGCCTGGGTAAATACGAGTCTGGGCTTTTTGTACACGTCTTTGAGAAGGTTGCTAGAATGCTGCAAATTTTAGTATCGGGTGTAAATAAACCACAGCCACTCGATTCTCAATCCTCGCTGCTCTTCTCTTCCAGCAGGCATCACAGATCCATATAATTTGCATACAAACTTATTTATTTATTCAGCCCATTGCTCGCTCCCCCCCGGTGTTTGTGCGTGCACATGCACGGGTTAAATGTGACAAAATAAAGGCTTGTTCTTCTTAATTTGCCCACAAATGTATTTATTCCACTTGAAAGGTATACGGCAAACCAGCTGCTGGATTTGGGACCCTATGACATCCTGAACTATTTAATATTTGGCTTCAAACTTGAAAAAAATTCACAGTCCACTGGATGGCGCTTCGTGGCCCACTGAGAAACACTGCTATAGATGACACGGTTGCATTTCATGATGAAAGTAGTCTACTGCATTTCTAAACAATTCATAATATCAACAGGGTGGAGTATCCAAATGGCATGTAGTTTTCAGTTGTAGAATATTTTTAAATATTTCCGCTGTTTTTTTTTTTTTAATAAATACGTAGAACGACAATTGAACTGCCAAATGGATTATAGAACTATGAAGCATTTACTGTCCCTGTTTGTATGTATGGAGATGCATCAGTGCAAATCCAATGTGTGTCATACAGCAGGAACACCTCAGCAGTTCATCCAGTTGTGGAGTTTAAAAGGAGTGGCAAAAAGCCAGTAGTGAAGGGCAATTATACCTCAGCACTTATTCCACACCCTGCTATTACTGGTGTGGGTATTGTATATAGACTCATACTTCAGCATGTAAATGGAAACACTGTTTTGTTGGTTTCTCCAACATAATCCACTTTTCCTTGGAAAATTCTGCCTTAGTGTAAATACAAAAATGTTTGTGAAACAGAGGTGGACAAGGTACTCAACTTCATTACTTAAGTCAAAGTACAGATCCCACTGGTCAAATGTTACTCCGATACAAGTGAAAGTTGTCCAGTCAAATTTTTACTTAAGTTAAAGCACTGAAGTACTTGCTTTTAAAAATACTTAAATATTAAAAGTACATTTTCTGTCAACGCATTGTTGTATTTTTGCCACAACGCTTACAAAACCTAACGGTGTTACCAAAGACAGAAATGTGAATTCACAAAATGAACGCATGCTGTGCATCATGGTGGTTTAACGTTAAGCTAGCTAGTCAGTGAAACTCCGCCTGACATGCTCGCAAACTCTTTTCAAACTCAAAATCATATTGGGTAGCTAATGCTACTAGAAAAGAAGGATTTCTACATTCTGTTTATTTGGCAAGATTATACTAAAACATATTTCTGAAAGCACTTCAGATAAGTTAACATTATTCATGTTAGCGTAACTCCGTTTTTACATGCTAACTAACAGCGTCCAAGTTAACTAGCTATGTGTTAACGTTAGCTGTGGACAAGGTGATGGCAACTTGGTGGGCAAATCCATAAAGTCATTTGACTAGCCAGACTGCACAGCTATTGCAATGTTATCACTAGCTCTAAAAGCACAGACAACTTCGTTGCAAGCTTTCTCTTGGAATAAAATGTTTATATACCTCAATATGCTTCCGCAGGTTGGACGGCGAGTTTTTGTAGCCTGTGATGTGGTTCGTTTTCGGCAAACAAAGCAAACATTTAAAACGAAACGAATCTTTAATCCTTTCAGAAAACTGAAACATGGGTTCTAGGTATGGCCATGAGTGTGTGCATTGTTCTCCAGAAGAACCGCCTCCTTCCATTCTGCCATCAACTGATCGTGTTCAAATAATGCTGCTGAGAAATCACTGAACTTGATTTTATACAGTCTATGGACGTGACATGACCCTAGTGATTACTGATCGGCTCTCAGTGTCACCTGCGAAAAAACCAATCACGTTTTAGAAAAGAAAAGAAAAAAACATCCACTTTTGAAAGCCGCTTCATAGTAACGAGTAACGAGGACCTTGATAGAAATGTATTCGAGTGAAAAGTACGATATTTGCCTTTCAAATGTAGTGAAGTTAAAGTCATAAGTTTCCAAAAAAAATAATACTCAAGTAAAGTACAGAAACTCAAAAAGTGTACTTAAGTACAGTACTCAAGTAAATGTACTTCGTTACTGTCTACCTCTGTTGTGAAAAGGCACACAGTAAGGCACCAAGTACAGTATTTGATACATTTCATAGTTAAATTCATTTGAAAATGGCTGAATAAATCAAATTAGACACTTGTTTGTCTGTTTTTGTTATTAAACCTCTAGCTTCCATAGACTTACATGAAAACTTCCAGGGTTTGGGAATGTGGTAACATTTTTTGTAGTCTGTGGAGGCATTAATAAGCCTAGCACAACTTTCATAAAGATGAAATCTTTTCAGTGACCTTGAGTCATTTGAATCAGTTCAATTAAATGATTCATGCAGATTTGCTCACCAAATGCATGATTTCAATCGCATGGTTTGCCCATATGTGCAACTTGACCATGCTGCTGTCTCAGGCAGACAACGAATAACTTAAGTAGTGTAAAATATCGAATAATTATCGCTGTAATTGTTCATCATAATATGCTTGCATGTTCATGGTTAAATTTTTTTTTTCACAGCTCAACACAGACTACTACTAGTCATAAAGACTAATATAAATATTTAGGCACTGGCTAAAAGCGGAGCTCCTGATGACAGGGTTCCTACGCAGTATGGAAAAGTATGGAATTTGATTTTAGTAATTTCCAGGTCTGGATAAGTACGGAAAAAGGAAAGTAGAGTATGGAAAAATATTTCTGTTTCCAGACTATTGCCTTTAATTTCTTTTCGAAAATATAAAATTAAGCCAAATCTGTTCAAATCAGTGTGAGTTTGATGGCGTTGAATTTAAGCGAGGCAAGACGTGTGTGCGATATGTCTGAGGTGATTTCTGTGGCATCTGCTATCAGTGACCCATCTGACGTTAGCACATTGGGCTACGTCTTACCTCTGCAGAACTAAAAATATCTGTGCAAACGCACGTTACAGCACGACAAATATAAGAATGGGTAATTGCAAGTTTTCAGAGAGCTGGCAAGTTTTACTGGTGTTGTGGGGCTGCCCCCAGGTGTGAATAATGGCAAATATTGTGTGTGTGTGTGTCAGTGTGTCAGTGTTGGAAATTAGCACCCACTACCCGCCAAATGCGGGTGATTTTGCTCAACCTGCCAGCCACAGTGGTGAGTAAATAAAAGTAGCATACACAAAGAAATATTCTGTTTATCCTCCTGAGACACCCATGGTGGAAACTGGACAATGTTTCCATGTCGGACTTGGTGACTCTCCAGCATTCACTCCCATATAGAAGGATGGCCTTGACGTTGCTGTTATAAATGCGGATCTTGGTCTTGCAGCTGTACTGCTTGGACTTCCAAATGAACTTGAGCTGATGAAATGCTGCTCTTGCCTTTGCCAGTCTGTTCTTGATGTCTTTCTTTGTTGCATCTTCTGTGCTGATTACTGACCCCAAGTATGTAAAATCACAGACTCGTTTGATGGTAGTCCCTTCTATACTGATGTTACTGGCATTGGTGATATTGAAATGCAATATCGAAACAGAATATTTTGGCCCAACAAGATCTCCAACAAAGACTTCCTCCAGCTTAGCCAGACCACATGCATCGTCAGTGAAATACAGCATAGACGACTTTGATGGCTAGGATATGTGCTGAGGATGCCACGGACAAGTATTGCGAGAGTTGCACTGTGATGGACCCCACAAGGCAAGAGACCAAGGAACAGGCCAAGGAACACCTGGCGAAGGACACTTGGGGCAGAACTTAAGCAAATTGGGATCACCCGGAGTGAGGCTGAGACCAAGGCAAAAGACTGTGCCGGATGGCGGGATCTTGTGGAGACCTTATGCTCCAGTGGGAGCGAAGAGGATAAGTAAGTATAAAAAGAAATACTGCAGTTGTAACAGAACTATTTGTGACATTCCACAACGCAGATGGAATCGTGAGTCTTCTTGTTCCACTCAGACACAATCTCCTTATTAAAGTGTCTGAGTGAAACAAGAAGACTCCGATTCAGTGTGGCAACTTGAACATAGAACATTCACTAGCGCTAACTCAAGTATAAAATATTAACTCACGCTAACTTGAGCATAGAACGTTAACTCGTGCTAACTTGAGCATAAAACGTTAACTTGCGCTAAATTGAGCATAAAATGCTAACTCACGCTAACTTGAGCATAAAAGGTTAACTCGCACTAACTTGAGCATAGAACACTAGCTGCCGACTGATGGTTAAGGAGAATTACCTCAGATCAAGCAGCTGAGGCTAACGTTGCAGCAAACAAACAAAAAATGCTACATGGTAGGGTTTAAGAGGT
Source organism: Neoarius graeffei (assembly GCF_027579695.1). Taxonomy (NCBI): domain Eukaryota; kingdom Metazoa; phylum Chordata; class Actinopteri; order Siluriformes; family Ariidae; genus Neoarius; species Neoarius graeffei. The sequence goes on along the minus strand of NC_083579.1, from coordinate 42,504,812 downwards.
CTGCAGAAGAAAACCTCCCAGGCCAAAGAAAGGAAGGTCAAAAAACAATTTACTTTAAATGAGAAGTGGAGAAAAGTCAACAATGAGGAGTCCTGTGAATGGTTAGTGTATTTTTTTTTTAAATAATCTGCCCAACACATCAAACAACAGGGTGGCATGGTGGTGTAGTGGTTAGCACTGTCGCCTCACAGCAAGAAGGTCCGGGTTCGAGCCCCGTGGCCGGTGAGGGTGCATGTATTTGAGTGATGTAATGTATTACGTTACATTACATTACAGGCATTTAGCAGACACTCTTATCCAGAGCGACATACAACATACCCAGAGCTGTTGGGGGTTAGGTGCCTTGTTCAAGGGCACTTCAGCCATTCTGCTGGTCCAGGGAATCAAACCTGCGACCTTTTGGTCCCAGTGCTACTTCTCTAGCCATTAGGCCATGGCTTATGGCAGAAGGAGAGACCTAAGACAAAGTGTTCTAAACGTTTTGTGACCAATGATTTTTAAACAGTTTTACTCCATCTAATATTTAATGAGGCAAAGTCAGTGCACTTCTGTTCCCTTTTCTTTTGATGAGTTGTACATCAACATCCCTGCTGTTACTGTTACGGGTAGAAGATATCAGTTTAGTTTTTCAAATGTACATGGCAGAAACAGAATAACACTGCATTGTTTTAGCAGTCCAGCTTTAATAATATTGCTGTGACAAGTTTGTCTGCTAGCGCTGTCGCCTCACAGCAAGAAGGTCCGGGTTCGAGCCCCGTGGCCGGCGAGGGCCTTTCTGTGCGGAGTTTGCATGTTCTCCCCGTGTCCGCGTGGGTTTCCTCCAGGTGCTCCGGTTTCCCCCACAGTCCAAAGACATGCAGGTTAGGTTAACTGGCGACTCTAAATTGACCGTAGGTGTGAATGTGAGTGTGAATGGTTGTCTGTGTCTATGTGTCAGCCCTGTGATGACCTGGCGACTTGTCCAGGGTGTACCCCGCCTTTCGCCCGTAGTCAGCTGGGATAGGCTCCAGCTTGCCTGCGACCCTGTAGAACAGGATAAAGCGGCTACAGATAATGAGATGAGATGAGATGAGATGAGAAGTTTGTCTGCATTTGGTTTTCATTGGTTTGTATGAGCTACAGGACCTTGCCACAGGGAGCCACTAGAAATTTTGGGCCCTGTGGAAGAATATAATATCAGCAATTTCTTATTTGCTTCTGGCAATTATTTGGAAACATACTAGCTTACATACTCACAATGTCACGCACATATTAACAGTTGGATTTTAAAATCGTTTATTTAAATAATAAAAATCTAGTTATCTGTACTGTGGCGTCAAATATGGTCTGAAAAATGCACCATGAAGTCTGGAAATTTGAATATGGAATTTTGAAATGGAAAATGTGTAGGAACCTTGTGAAGGGTGAATGAATGAGCAAAATATTTCCAAGGGCACAAAATCAACCTGAATAGAATAATAATATTATAACATAATGAACCATTGAGTTGTGTAGTATAGTGTATTTCATGGCAATAAATTGCTGCGTTGTCTTGTTACAGTGATATAATAATGAGATGTGTATTGCAGTTACAAATACATATTTATTCCTTTCTTTGACACTACATGGGTGGTGCAGTGGTTAGCACTGCCGCCTCACAGCAAGAAGGTTCTGGGTTCTAACCCAGTGGCCAGTGGGAGCCTTTCTTTGTGGAGTTTGCATGTTCTTCCTGTGTCTGTGTGGGTTTCCTCCACAGTCCAAAGACATGCAGTTAGGTTAACATGGGGCAGCCATGGCCTGAGGTTGGGCTGAAGTGCCCTTGAGCAAGGCACCTAACCCCTAACTGCTCCCCGGGTGCCGTAGCATAGCTGCCCACTGCTCTGGGTATGTGTGTGTGCTCACTGTTCACTTGTGTGTGCATGTGTGGGTTCACTGCTTCAGATGGGTTAAATGCAGAGGTTAAATTTCACTGTGTGATTAAGTCTGTGTTTGACAATTCTTCGACTGAATGCAGCATATGAGCTCTGAGCATTTGAGCTGCGATCTTGATATTTCAAACTTGATGTTAAACAGTCGTCTGGTTACAACTCTCAATTATCCAACAAGCTAGTGGACTAATAAAATTGTTTTAGCTAGTTTTATATGGAACTGTTGTGAATATTTTCCATAAAATGTGTTAGTAAATAATCCCACGTTATTTAAAAAAAGCAAATTAAAAATAAGCGCTGGATTTAAAAACCCATCTATTTTATGTAAATACAGATACAAATTTCGTTGTCCGGTGGTCAAGTGTTTATGAGATACGTTGCCTTGCGCTTACGAAAGGGTTCCTTGTGGCGATACACGTACATCGTTTGTATGTACGGACGTCATACGGTCGCAAAAGCCACCAAAAGTCAGGTCAGTGCATTACCATATTCTCTTAAATACGGAGCTCCGATCAGCCATGACCAAAAAGATTCACCAACTCAAGTGGCATGGATCATGCTTGGCACACAGAAGTTCAAATTTACACAATAAAAAAATTTGCAGCGAAGTGATCCATACCGACTTCCTGAACACGAGAGGTGCAAATCTCAGACTTGCAGATTAGTGATAAGGTTCAGATTCAGCACACGCTCAGTTGCAATTACACTATTCATGCAATTTAGACATGTTTAAAAACACTGACTGATCAACATATAAAGTAAAAAAAAAAAGGCATGTCAGGTACATGGAAGTGACTGACACCAATTTCCCCTTAGTTCAACTAGATAAATCATTTGTGAACAAAACATGTGTAGTGTCTGTGAAAGCTCAGTAAAATCAGTTAGCCATTAGTCAAAGAAAGTTTCATTTTACTGCAAGAGGCAAAAACAATCAGCCCCCAAAGGTTCAGAAATGAGCAAACGGTACAATCATCATCCTATGCCATTAAAGGGCTGATGACACGAACATGACTCTATGCAATTTCTTAAATAAACTATACAACATGGCAAACATGTTAGATTTCTGTTATAATTACGTGAAAAGAAGCTGTTGTTACGCGAATATCCAACTTTTAATTGCACAGCGCAAGAAAACTGGGTCCGTGGCTCGCGGCCATGCTGTGACGTCAGCGGAAGAACACGCTGCGGTTCACTGGCTGTCTACTCAATGGAATTGGCGCATGAAAACGCCGGTGAACTCTCTAGCTCTTCCTCTTCTGGGAGTCTAGAATTGTGTTGATCTCTTCCGAATAGAATCTATGATAGCCTATGATATCAAACAGCCGTTTTGATAATTTTCAGTCAGGATTTCGTGCCAATCATAGCACTGAAACAGCGCTGATTAAAGTTATAAATGACATACGTCTTAATACTGATGCAGGCAAAACATCGGTCCTGGTATTACTGGACCTCAGTGCAGCTTTTGATACTGTTGATCACAACATACTGCTATATCGACTTGAACACTGGGTTGGATTGACTGGTAAAGTTATCAATTGGTTAAAATCATACTTAAAAGATAGAAGCTTCTTTGTTACCCTGGGAAATTGTTCCTCAACGTCAATGCCCTTGACCTGTGGTGTCCCCCAGGGGTCGATTCTTGGACCATTACTTTTCAACCTTTATATGCTCCCACTTGGGCAAATTATCAATAAAAATTCAATTTTGTATCACTGCTATGCAGATGATACCCAAATTTATTTTGCTCTATCACCAAATGATTATGCCCCCCTTGAATGTCTCTACCAGTGTATCGATCAAATCAATAGCTGGATGTCACAAAATTTTCTTCAGCTGAACACAGATAAAACAGAAGTAATTCTATTTGGAAAAAAAGATGAAAGACTCAGGATTACCACTATTCTTGACACAAAAGGGATTAAAACTAAAGAAATGGTTAAAAATCTTGGTGTTTTCATTGACAGCGAGCTAAACTTTGACAGTCACATGAAAGCAATCACTAAAACGGCATTTTATCACCTAAAAAACATTTCCAAACTAAGAGGACTTATGTCAAAACATGATCTGGAAAAACTAATACATGCCTTCATCTCTAGTAGGGTTGATTACTGCAATGGCCTTTTCACAGGCCTGCCAAAAAAGACCATCAAACGACTTCAGCTGGTTCAAAATGCAGCGGCGAGGGTTCTCACACGAACCAAAAGAACAGAGCACATTACTCCAATTCTAAGGTCCCTTCACTGGCTTCCAGTAAGCTACAGAATTGACTTTAAAGCATTGCTGCTGGTGTACAAATCTCTAAATGGTACAGGGCCCAATTACCTCTCTGATATGTTGCAGCGGCCGAACCCAATCAGATCTACCAGATCGCAACAGAAAAATTTACTATTAAAACCAGTTGTTAAAACAAAGTATGGTGAAGCAGCTTTTAGCTACTATGCAGTACAGCTATGGAACCAACTGCCAGAGGACATCAAAAATGCTCCTGCTGTTGGCAGCTTCAAATCTAGGTTAAAGACCAAGTTGTTTTCAGATGCTTTCTGTTAAATAATTAATATTTTTACATTTTTTATAATCTTTACTTTCTCTGCATGTTTTAAATTTACTTTAACTTTATTCTATTTTATTCTGCTAGTTTTTTTCCCTTTCTCTTTCTTTTTCTCCTTTTTCTTTTTGGCATTTTAATATTTTATTTCTACTGTTGTTTAATTCTTATTATTTTCTTTTAATTCTTTTAATTCTTTTAATTAATTATTTTAGAATAAAGATAAAATTATTTTATGTCATTTTATTTCTCTATTGTTTACTGTTTTGTTTTTACTTCTGTAAAGCACATTGAACTGCCATTGTGTATGAAATGTGCTATATAAATAAACTTGCCTTGCCTTGCCTTGCCTTGCCTACCCTCTTTACCCTTTGCCTCTCGTTGCTAGGCGGCAGTTACATGAAAGCCGCAAGCTTTCACAAGCAAATACATGACTGATATCACGCCGACTTTATGATTACATTTATGATTATCATGTAGAATCTATAGCTCTACGTACCTTTATCTTATGTCGTTTCACAACACATGTTCTGACAGGAGGACTGTCTTTGGAGGAGTCGCCTTGTCCCAGGCGACTGCTTTATCCGGCATAGCTACCAGTAGACCCCCTTCGGAAAACTGGCAGTGTTGCCAGATTGGGCGGTTTCCCGCCCAGTTGGGCAGTTTCAAGTGCATTTTGGTGAGTTTTGAACATATTTTGGGCTGGAAAACGTCAGCAGTATCTGGCAACACATACTGCTGACGTTTTCCAGCCCAAAATATGTTCAAAACCCACCAAAATGCACTTGAAACCGCCCAACTGGGTGGGAAACCGCCCAATGGCAACACTGTGGAGGCACTGCTGATGGTAGTAACACACGTTTGTGCTGAACTGAACACCCAAGAGATTCTTTTAAGCTGGGAAGGGTGTCAAAACAATCCAAATCGAAGTGTTCAGAGCACAGGACGGATGTTGGTGAGGGCTCCCACTTGTCACGAGTGCGCCTGACTTGCTTCACCCACTTCGCATGCAGCTCGGGATCTCTGGGAAACTTGAATAAACTTACCCCATCCTTGTGGGTTTTGGAGCAAAAGCCGACAACACAATGCGAAGGCATAATAACTATATATATATATATATATATATATATATATATATATATATATATATATATATATATAATAATGTATAATAATAATACTAATAATGACAAACTGAACACCTGTCGCATCAACAACAAACTGGTAAGTTAGGAGGAAGATTCTTTCGCTGACGTCATATAGCCCCTCCTCCTCTTTCGTCTCCTGGGTGCTGCAGCCCTGTCAAATTTGCCCAAATAGCCGCGTTTTTTTATCATAACTTGTAAAATAGGCGCATTCGTGAATTAATATATGGATCATCGGGAATTACTTTTTATGTTATAAAACATCGCCAAAGATGTCAAAAACGTGTCATCAGCCCTTTAACAGTGGAGACACATTTATATTTTTTGATAATATTTTTCGATCCTGATGGGCGTGGATTCTTCCAAGGTGTCCTTACCCACAGTAGGGCTCACTGAATAGTGTAATGAGTGTTAAAATGAGGTAAATCATATACTATGGCCTTCACAGTCACCAAAGCTTAACCCACTGGAACACCCATGAGAGAGTTTGGACTGACGTGTTAGACAGCATTCTTCACCACCATCATCCAAACACCAGCTGAGGGATTATATTTGGGAAGAGTGGCGTTCATCGATCCAGTACAGTTCCAGAGACTTGTGCAATCATTGCCATGGTGCATTGGAGGTGTTTTTGTGAGCTTGTGGAGGCCCAACACCTTACTAAACCGCATTATGTTGGCTTTTTCCATTAATTTGTCACCCAACTGTACAGTAGAGGCACGGTCTTGCTAGGAACAGCCTGTTCCACATTGTCTCAAAGCTGTCTTGAGATCTAAATCTCTCAAAAAGAAAACTTTGTTCTGTTCCCAGAATTATTTAGTGATGGATTTGCTTGTAGCCAGTAGTTGTGGAAATCTGGGGAGTGTGGTTTTTGTTAATTGTGTTGTGCTTTAAATACAGGGTGTTTCAAAAAAATTGATATTATTTGAGATGTAAATATCCCAGAAACTACATAGTCTAGGCAAATGAAACTGAACAGGCTTAATGTTGAGCAATATAAGATTTATTCCTCAAAATTTGAATGAGAAATTCAAAGGTATGTGGATTCCATGAACAGTTTCACAAATGTTCAATATGCACGCCGCCTGCGACACGGCACTGAACGAGGTGCAACTTGTAGGGTTTCATTCGCAAACGTTTCCTCAGGACACGCCAAACTGTCATTGGAGGAATCTGGGTCTCTAGGCTTGCTCTTCTTATGGACTTCTTGGGGCTTCGCAAGAGTTTTTCACAAACCCGCTCGACCGTCTCTTCTGATGCTGGTGGTCGTCCAGATCCTTTTGCCCTGCAGAGACAGCCTTCCTCTTTGAACTTTTTGTGCCGTATCCAAATCTGCATTGCAGTTGGTGCATTTTTAGAGAATTCTCTCATAAATGCACGCTGCACTGTCCTATTCGACTGTGTTCGAGCGTACTCTAACACACAAAACGCCTTTTCTTTGCCACTGAATGGCATTTCTATAACTAAAATGATAACAAAAAACATTAAACATAAACTTTTGACCTGTTTCCACACATGCTGTTAAAATTTGAGGTCAGTTGAATGAGAATTGGCAAAGTTATTAGATTGTGAAATGATATCAAATTTTTTGAAACACCCTGTACTATACTGCATTTACATAAATACACTAAAAGGTTAGATACTACAACCCCGATTCCAAAAAAGTTGGGACAAAATACAAATTGTAAATAAAAACGGAATGCAATAATTTACAAATTTCAAAAACTGATATTGTATTCACAATAGAACATAGACAACATATCAAATGTCGAAAGTGAGACATTTTGAAATTTCATGCCAAATATTGGCTCATTTGAAATTTCATGACAGCAACACATCTCAAAAAAGTTGGGACAGGGGCAATAAGAGGCTGGAAAAGTTAAAGGTACAAAAAAGGAACAGCTGGAGGACCAAATTGCAACTCATTAGGTCAATTGGCAATAGGTCATTAACATGACTGGGTATAAAAAGAGCATCTTGGAGTGGCAGCGGCTCTCAGAAGTAAAGATGGGAAGAGGATCACCAATCCCCCTAATTCTGCGCCGACAAATAGTGGAGCAATATCAGAAAGGAGTTCGACAGTGTAAAATTGCAAAGAGTTTGAACATATCATCATCTACAGTACATAGTATCATCAAAAGATTCAGAGAATCTGGAAGAATCTCTATGCGTAAGGGTCAAGGCCGGAAAACCATACCGGGTGCCCGTGATCTTCGGGCCCTAAGACGGCACTGCATCACATACAGGCATGCTTCTGTATTGGAAATCACAAAATGGGCTCAGGAATATTTCCAGAGAACATTATCTGTGAACACAATTCACCGTGCCATCCGCCGTTGCCAGCTAAAAGTCTATAGTTCAAAGAAGAAGCCGTATCTAAACATGATCCAGAAGCGCAGACGTCTTCTCTGGGCCAAGGCTCATTTAAAATGGACTGTGGCAAAGTGGAAAACTGTTCTGTGGTCAGACGAATCAAAATTTGAAGTTCTTTATGGAAATCAGGGACGCCGTGTCATTCGGACTAAAGAGGAGAAGGACGACCCAAGTTGTTATCAGCGCTCAGTTCAGAAGCCTGCATCTCTGATGGTATGGGGTTGCATTAGTGCGTGTGACATGGGCAGCTTACACATCTGGAAAGACACCATTAATGCTGAAATGTATATCCAGGTTCTAGAGCAACATATGCTCCCATCCAGACGACGTCTCTTTCAGGGAAGACCTTGCATTTTCCAACATGACAATGCCAAACCGCATACTGCATCAATTACAGCATCATGGCTGTGTAGAAGAAGGGTCCGGGTACTGAACTGGCCAGCCTGCAGTCCAGATCTTTCACCCATAGAAAACATTTGGCGCATCATAAAACGGAAGATACGACAAAAAAGACCGAAGACAGTTGAGCAACTAGAATCCTACATTAGACAAGAATGGGTTAACATTCCTATCCCTAAACTTGAGCAACTTGTCTCCTCAGTCCCCAGACGTTTACAGACTGTTGTAAAGAGAAAAGGGGATGTCTCACAGTGGTAAACATGGCCTTGTCCCAACTTTTTTGAGATGTGTTGTTGTCATGAAATTTAAAATCACCTAATTTTTCTCTTTAAATGATACATTTTCTCAGTTTAAACATTTGATATTTCATCTATGTTCCATTCTGAATAAAATATGGAATTTTGAAACTTCCACATCATTGCATTCCGTTTTTATTGACAATTTGTACTTTGTCCCAACTTTTTTGGAATCGGGGTTGTAATATATAATTCTAATGTTTTTCCTTACTGTTGGTGAAAGTATGTTAAATATTTGAGTGTTTTAGAAAGTAGACGGGACACACACACACACACACACACACACACACACACACACACACACACACTCTGATCACATTATGGCCAATAACAGGTGAAGTGAATAACACTGATTATATCATTACAATGTTACAGTGGCACCTTTCAAGCGGTGGGATATATCAGGCAGCAAAAGAACAGTCAGTTCTTGAAGTTGATGTGTTGGAAGCAGGAAAAATGGGCAAGCATAAGGATCTGAGCGACTTTGACAAGGGCCAAATTGTGTTGGCTAGATGACTGTGTCTGAGCATCTCCAAAATGGTACATCTTGTGGGGTGTTCCCAGTATGCAGTGGTTAGCGCCTACCAAAAGTGGTCCAAGGAAGGACAACCAGTGAACCGGCAACAGGGTCATGGGTGTCGAAGGCTCACTGATTCACAAGGAGCACAAAGGCGAGCCCATATGGTCCAATCCCACAGAAGAGCTACTGTAGCACAAACTGCTGAAAAAATTAACGCTGACACATTTCTGCTTTAGCCAGCATTAACTTTTTCAGCAGTTTATATATGAATACCCAATAATACAAAAATACGCACATGAATATACAATGTCCTGAAATCTATTTCTGATTTAGCAAAACTTTACACAAGGGCCCCTTTTTGGTGGAGAGTCAGAGAATCTCTTTCTCTCTCTCTCTCTTTCTCTGTGTGTGTGTAGGTGTGTGTCGCTCTCATTAGTTTCACTGTCGTTACTTTTGTTAGATTAATAATCAGTTTTTTGTACTTTTGAAGTTCTGCTCAAAGCTTTGTGATTTTACTTGTTTTCCAGAGCACCAGGCTGCTCTTCTGCAACTGAAGAGAGAATGTAAAGAGGAAGTGGAAAAACTGCATGTAAGTGGCACTTTTCCGTCTCCCATTTCCATTTAGAAACACTCACGAGGCACTAGATGTCAGCATTGTTCAAATTGTGCATGTCCTGATGTTCAGTCCTGATTTATAAAACCGCTACGTGTGTGAGGAAGAACATAATTACTCTTAGGAATAATTAGAGGTGAAAACTTTTTTTTTTACTTTTTATTAACCTGCAAATGCAGGTTATATTTATTCTCAGCACGAGCATCTCCTCCAGCCTAAAGTAGTCATGGCTTTCTGTACTTTTCCTGCTACTATCCTGTACTTCTTCTTGGTCAGCTGGTGAAAACTTAGTCTTGCTCCAAAAGCTCGATGGTACAACCATTGCTCCAGCAGTCTCTTTGGTCCAATTATTAAATATAAAGGCTCAAATTTTATAGACTGGAATGAGATTTAGGCATAATGTATTACAGTTGTGTTTTTTTTCCCCCAAACAAGGATCCTTTTAACTGTAATATAAGTCTTATAGACCAACTGACGACAGATTTATTTATTAAGTATTAGTCTCATAAATGTGTCGAATAATATTTTGGCTGGTTTTTTTCGGAACCTTAGTGTTTATTATTTTTAGGCTGACTAGTTTTGCATGAAACCAATCAGTTCAAGTGACTAGTCAAATAGTCTAATACCTAGGCTAAGGAAATGGTAATAAATATAAGAAGTTTCATAATGCTGAGTTCCTATGGAGCCCCTGAAGGGACATGTGTGTAAAAAAAAAAAAAAAAGAAGTACTGTATCTGGTGCGCGCAAGAAAGTTTCTGGTTCACATGAGAAAGTATCCGGTGTGCACGTCATCTGTTTTATGATATCTTCTGGTACAATTCATGTTCTCACATATATCCCTCTGTACAGCCAAATCTCCTGTTATACGTATGCGTCATCATATTTATAGAGTTCAAGCTTCTCTGAGGTAGTTTCTCTTGCACACGAGAAACTTTCTAATTTTGTTTTACACACCTTTAGGGGCTCCGAGCAAAAAAAAAAAAAAGTGAGAGTTTGAGAGAGAGGTTTCATATTAAAATCTGAGTTACAGATGAGAGGTAAGCTTGAGATAAGACGAGACGAGAGAAAAGAGTGGAGGCAAAGCATCGCGGCTCAATGCAGAGCCCATTGATTGTAAACATATTTGTATATGAAGGCAGAAATGACTAAAGAAGCCGTAATGGACTTATTGTTTCCAGATGGACACTTACCGCCGGCTAACTCCGCGTATGAAATAAGATCAAAGTTTGCAAGCTGGATGTGTCCTGACATCTCAACTATAAAAGTGACAGTCAAAGCCATTCCTGTTCTCAAAGGGAACGCTTCCTTGTATTATTTATTTCTTAGCGTACGCTAAAATACCGGCTTGAATTCCCCTCGTGTGTTCCATACTAATGCATCAGCTGCAGAAAAGGTCTAATTCGTTGTTTATGTAACTAACCTACGGCTGCTGATAGTAAACAGGCATTTCAAATGCGGTTTCACAGACATCTCAGGGGAGAAAATATTCCTGCTACAGTTTCTTTGTGTCCCCTCTTTATGTTCTGTAAGTGATTTACTGATGTAATGACAGACATAGACAGATTAGAGCTGAGCTCTCAGGCCTGGCTTCTAAACAAATTAAACCAGATTGAGTCTAGGCTTTGTTCACCGTATTTAGACTGTCAGTGTGTATTGTTCAATGAAACAGTTTTCTACACAGTCAGCAGTGTTGAATTAATGCAACTCATACAGAATAAAATTGTCTTTGTTGGAGGAACTGTTAGAATGTTGTAGTTTTACTCTAGAAGAGGTAATCGCTATTATTTGTGTGTAACACTATCCGGGCATTCCTTGTTATAAAATATAAATCGTGAATTGAGTAACGAGCTTGTGTAAAAGTGTCTTTACAGCAAGCAATGCATTCATTAGCGAGACGGTCAACGTTATGTTATATCGCATTTATCTTGCTGAATGAGTCCCAGTCTTTTACATGTCTTTGAGAATGATTAATGTTACCTTATGCAGCCACATCCATTGTGTCTTAGTGTGCTGTTTGTCAAAGACACATTCGATTGAAGGGAAAACAAAATGGAGATGTTTAGCACTGACAAGAAGAACGCTGAAAGACAGGAACATGCCTCATTGGGTTCTTTGTGGATCGCATTATAATAAGAAACATGTGGAAGTCATTTGTTGTTTTTGCAGTTCAACAGACCAAACATTTTATATTTGCTTTCATGGTTGAAACAGGATCATTTTACCATGGAGCCTAGAATAGTTGCAAGTCGAAGCGACTTGACTCGTGATATAGTCTAGCACTACGTTCACACTGCAAGGCTTAATGCTCAATTCCGATTTTTTTGTGAGGTCGTTCACATTAACAAATATATGCGACTTGTATGTGATCCTCAGTATGAACGAAAAGCGACCTAAAAGTGTTCCGCATGCGCATTGCAGGATACGACGACGTCACACGCAGTGAGCATGGCCAGTGTTTACGGAAGTAACCTAAAGTTTCCTGTGTATGACAGTAGCCAGCATGGAGTACCTGGCGATGATGCAGTTGTTGTTGCGACGGAGCCAGAACATGCACAATAGCCTGATGTTAAAGAGGAGGTTGAGAAGGAACAGGGCAAGGGTTTTGGCTCAGGCGTTCTGCGGGGTAGTGACTGCAACCTCCGTTCAAAGGAACATCAAAGCCATGTTGTTGTAACTTCTTTTGAGAGACCCGCCGCCTACTTCAGCGCAGAATAGTGACGTTTGCGGCTTGTTGATGACGTGTAAGTCGGATGAATGCGACTTGGCGGTTCAGACTGAAGTCCCATATGAAAAGAGCGGATAGGAATCGGAATTAGGACCACATATCCAAACGGCCTGGGTTGGATTTGAAAAAATCGGATCCGTGTCGTTCATATTGTCAATAAGATCGGATACAGGTCACATATGGGCGAAAAAATCGGATTTGAGTCACTTCAGCCTGCAGTGTGAACGTAGTGTAGAAGTGCTGGAGATTTGCTTTAAAGTCAGTTTTACACTGTACGACTTCTAAAAATCTTTACTTGGGTCACTTCATGTGATAATCCCAATAAAATTGGCCATATTCTATAACAGGCTGAACAATAATGTGTGTTCTCCATGTCAGATCATGAAATTACTCCATTTTTGCGTCATAAATCTGCGTGATGCGGAAACGGACAACAGGGTTGCATGAACAGAAACATTTGTTAAAAGGAGCTGGAAGATTTTGATGTTCATTTACGTTAAAACACTTCCATTACACCGGGTGTTTCAAAAAATTTGATATCAATTCACAATCTAATAACGTCGCCAATTCTCGTTCAGTTGACCTCAAATTTTAACAGCGTGTGTGGAAACAGGTTAAAATTTTATGGTTAATGTTTTTTTTTTAAAATATTTTTAGGTATAGAAATGGCATTCAGTGGAAAAGAAAAGGCGTTGTGTGTGTTAGAGTACGCTCAAACACAGTCAGACAAGACTGTGCAGCGTGCATTTATGAGAGAATTCTCTAAAAATGCACCGACTGCAATGCAGATTTAGACACGGCACAAAAAGTTCAAAGAGGAAGGCTGTGTGTGTGTGTGTGTGTGTCTCAGGCGGTGCGCGTATTGAAAATTTGTGAAATCGTTCATGGAATCCACATACCTTTGAATTTCTCGTTCAGATTTTGAGGAATAAATATTATATTGCTCAACATTAAGCCTGTTCAGGTTCATTTGCCTAGACTGTGTAGTTTCTGGGATATTTACATCTCAAATAATATCAAATGGGGCGGCACGGTGGTGTAGTGGTTAGCGCTGTCGCCTCACAGCAAGAAGGTCCGGGTTCGAGCCCCGTGGCCAGCGAGGGCCTTTCTGTGTGGAGTTTGCATGTTCTCCCCGTGTCCGCATGGGTTTCCTCCGGGTGCTCCGGTTTCCCCCACAGTCCAAAGACATGCAGGTTAGGTTAACTGGTGACTCTAAATTGACCGTAGGTGTGAATGTGAGTGTGAATGGTTGTCTGTGTCTATGTGTCAGCCCTGTGATGACCTGGCAACTTGTCCAGGGTGTACCCCGCCTTTCGCCCGTAGTCAGCTGGGATAGGCTCCAGCTTGCCTGCGACCCTGTAGAAGGATAAAGCGGCTACAGATGATGAGATGAGATAATATCAAATTTTTTTGAGACACCCTGTACTGTATTAATAGCTGTCCTGTGAGTTTTGTGTATTCCTATGCCATCCTCCAATAGGTGCGTTTTAGTCAAGCTTCGTAGCAGTGGTCATATTCTTATATTTAAATTTAAAAATTCTGACACTTTGTCTTTGATTTGTTGTTTTTCTTGCAATGGCACTTAATCTCAACCAGTGAACACATCACATTATGCTTTCTAAGACTGTCAATTTCGCAACCAAAGAATTCTTTGACAATTTTGTGGAACGCTGTAAAGCTGGCATAAGATGACTGTCGTAGCACTCAGGCTCCTCTAACGAGTGGAAAAGTGTCTACAGGTTCGTTTGACTTGATTTACTACTAGTAGACTTCCAAATGACCTGCTGAACTGATTACTTGGTTTGGTTTTCAAGTAATATTTCATATCTATTTATACAGTATCTTCTGAATGCTAAATAGTTTTATAGCATGAATGAATGACATCACGTTATCACATGTTCAGTAACACAAATATCTGTCAAATCTCTACACATGTACAAACCCAGGCTGACTTGGAGCTCCAGGTCTTCCAGCTGCGTGGAGAGCATGCAGTGGCTGTTTCTCGACTACAACAAACCATTGCTGAAATTCAGAAGGATCGAGGCTATTCACTGGGCAAGAGAAAAGTGCGTGATGCCTGTGTGTCCACTGAAGATGACACATTCATCAAAATATATCGCAACGTTTGCATCCAGACTGACCGGGAAACTTTTATTAAGACGCCAGAAAATGAGAGTGCCAAGCCTGTTTCAAGCCCGCCCCGGAAACTCGACCTCGATTCCATCACCCAGAATCTAGGTGTGGTACCTGGAGCTCCACCTCTGCCTGGCCAAACACGTGTCTCACCAGCTTCAGGTCCATCACCACCCCCACCACCACTGCTACCTGGATCAGTACCACCACCCCCTGCACCTCCTTTACCTGGAGCCGGAAGTGCACCACCTCCACCTCCTTTACCCGGAGCCGGAGCTGCACCACCACCACCTCCACCTCCTTTACCTGGAGCCGGAGCTGCACCACCACCACCTCCACCTCCTTTACCTGGAGCCGGAGCTGCACCACCACCACCTCCACCTCCTTTACCTGGAGCTGGAGCTGCACCACCTCCACCACCACCTCCACCTCCTTTACCTGGAGCTGGAGCTGCACCCCCTCCACCACCACCACCTCCACCTCCTTTACCTGGAGCCGGAGCTGCACCCCCTCCACCTCCACCCCTCCCTGGAGCTGGTGTTCCTCCTCCTCCTCCTCCTCCACCTGGTATGCCTGGAGTTCCGCCCCCACCTCCACCCTTTCCGGGGTGTGGCCCCCCACCTCCTCTGCCCATGTTTGGGATGGCGGTGGAAAAACCTCCACGCAAACCAGCAATAGAGCCAACATGTCCCATGAAGCCACTCTACTGGACTAGGATTCGGATTCAAGACAACAAGTAAGGACACTCAACTTTCTAGGCTTGAAAACACACACACACACAGACACCATAATGTGTACGTACCTCAGGATTATGAGGGAAAATGCAGTACTTATTTTAAAGTGCCTGTAGTTTATACAGCTGGAGGGCTTGGAGTGCCAGCACAGGAGCTTTATGGA
Organism: Neoarius graeffei; assembly: GCF_027579695.1. Classification (NCBI taxonomy): domain Eukaryota; kingdom Metazoa; phylum Chordata; class Actinopteri; order Siluriformes; family Ariidae; genus Neoarius; species Neoarius graeffei. The sequence goes on along the minus strand of NC_083579.1, from coordinate 42,489,259 downwards.
CTTCTAATACAGTAAGTAGGATTAGGACAGGATCTACACTGCCTTATAGTCCTTCAACACTCCAGAGGCATCAGGGCGAAATTAGATTTTCATGTTAGACATCAGTGCTAAAGTAATATCTTTTAAATTAAACAAAAGCCTCAAGGTTATGTGTATCTTGAGGACACTTCATGACATCTTTTGCTTTGAACTGCGATCCTTACACGGTGTTATTAATATATGGAATAGCAATGCCTCCTCACAGAGTAGGGAAAATTCTAAAATGTGTAAACATTGGCTCATCTCCAGTGAAATACTTTGACGTTGGGGAAAGAACTAAGATGCATTAGAGCTTTTTAAACCAGTGGTATAAATGGTAGGCAGATCAAATTCCCATCACGTCCATTTGTGTTCAACAATACTGCTGGAAACAAGTTTCCCCAAATGCTTCAGATTAGTCAAAGTTGTCCTTAATCGAATCACTGGCAGCACGGTTGATTGCTGTGGGACTCTATCCGTGACCAACTATTTGACCCTTTTTATATTCTTTAAACCCTCATTTCTCGCTTGTAAAATCTTTACTGAATCACAAACACACCCTGCCAAAGATCTCCTTAATGTCAAGGCAGCTCATTATGTGCAGTAAACTATGCTCAGATTGTTGCCCATAATCTTCAGATTACCTTTTATCATGCTTTAAAGATGAACATGTTTACATCACTTTATATCACAGATCTGAATGATCAAATGTGATTGGTCAGAAGGTGTAGATTATTTATTTTTTTTTTATATCTATATAACAGCATGGCTCGGACAGTAATGCCAGCTGTAATTCAAATCACAAGTTTATAGTGATCTGTTTGTTTTAATATATTATCCTTTCTAAAAGGAATTGCTCCTTCACAGCGACTTGCATGGCAGACGATGTACATAATCGCAGACAAATAATAAACAGGTTATATTTAAGAAGGAGAAAAAAAAAAACAATCACTGATATGGCGAGGCTTTCCGTCAGGAGATGTTTATTTAACACTGATGGAAGGAGTCTCGGGTTTCAGTGATTTTGTAACAGTCAATAAATTTTCCTCCGGTCCCTTGCGATCAAATTTTCTAGACGGAGGAACTTCTCGTGTTAACTGAGAAAGAGAGAGAGAGAGAGAGAGAGAGAGAGACAGGAACTAACTTGGCTCATGGATGTTCCAAAAACATTAACTATAAATGGATGAAAAAAATAACATGATGTGGCATCACACCACACAGTTGTTGATATATATTTTTTTCAATAGCAGCACTCCAATTCCTTTTTTTTTTCGTTATATAAATAGAGAGGGTATTGGATGAATTTGCACAATATCTGTTGTGGAGTTCTGGACATTTGTACGGTATGAACTCACATTCTTTAGACAAATGATAATGCATCCTAAAGAATCAGCTCCATTAAACTGTCCTATATGATGTAAGATTTATGCCTTACTAAGCCACCTCTGGCTTTTCCTCAGTCAAGAGCAGTTTTTGTGAGCAGATGGAGAGGAGCAGCTGTATTCTCCGAGCTTTTGAATATTTCCCCTCCGTTCAGGAGAACAGAGTGAAAAAGGAAGGTAGCGGAGTCAGCGAGGGCACTGTTACTCTCCCCCTCCGCTCCTGACCAGGCAGCCTGTTTGTATTAACCATGTTACTGAGCAACAGGCAAAATCAAATACCTCTCATCCTTAATGACGCAGTCGTTTTGGAGGAGACAGTGGTTCTCTGTAGACAAATGCAATGGAAGAACACTTGAATCGTTAAGTTTCTTTGACACACGTGGGACAAATTTGTTCTCCCCCCCCCCCTTTCTTTCTGCGAAGCTCTCAGAGCTTTGCTTTTTTAATATTCACTTGTAGCAAAAATATTTCTCCTCATCTCAAAAAGATTAAACAAACTTTGGATGAAGGTTTGAAGCAAAAGAAAAGCCTTGTTTACAGCAGGGAGAGAACAGCTTGCCTCGGTATTTCTAGTGGTGCCTAATCTGCTCTTTATAATCCTCCCTTTCACTGTCACAAACTGTTGCTTTAATGGCGTCTGAAATATTACATATCTCGGCATGCTTTTCGTACAGTGATACGGCTGGTATATCTCTTTTCCAGTAATAACACACTGTGGGGTTCTCTGGAAGAACCAGATATCGTTGACACGAAGGAGTTTGAAGAGCTTTTCTCCAAAGCCACACCGCAGGCAAAGAAGAAGCCTCTTTCCGACACATATGAGGAGAAGCCCAAAGCCAAGAAGGTATCTTTTCTCCTCCCTCTTCAACATGTTTGCACCAAATTAAGAGGTTAAGGTCTCGGCTTTGGTCATCTAATGGCCAGTCATCGGTCTGAGGGCTTGTTATATTTGCTGGACGTTAACTGAATTGGACGTGTAAACGTATAAGCATTAGCAGTATACAGTAGTTATTTATTACATGCAATCATTAGAATGATGATGTACTTTACTGCTGCCACTAGAGGGTATTTGAGGCACACTTCAAATCGTATTTATGCGCCATTATGTTATTCATAACACTCATTGGGGCCTGACACGGCTGCCACAGGTTTTTTCGGTTTTCAGTCTTGCACTGTTTGGTTGTTGCTGTCTTGGTTTTGTTTGTCTGTTGTTGTTGCTGCTGCGTGGTATATTTTGATGCAGGGTTTAATGTTGCACACTGGCACCAAACCAAACCCAATTCCTGTGAGCACATAAAGTGTTTCTGCTTCTGCTTCTGAATCAGGCTCATTGGAAAACATACCGATTTTGTATGTACAATTTCAGTGAATATTTTTGAGGTAATCACAGTTGCTACACCTTATGCAGTCAGTATACTAGCTCTAAAAGCTGCATATCGAAATCTCTGAACATTTCGAAACACTTTTTATTACTAATTTCCGAGCCAAGTTGCCACGAACTCCATGCCTCAAATGAATGACAGTTTAGTTAAGGGGGTTGGATGAGAAAAAGGGACCTCTAGACCTTCAGTACTAATATATAAGGCTTTTCTTTTCACATAGCTCACACCAAGATATTACACTGTGGTAAACACGATATCTGTTAGAATAATCTGATATATATATATATATATATATATATATATATATATATATATATACACCACAGCGCTGTTGAATGCTCAGTTCTGAATGTTCAGAATGTGATCAGTTTTTTATAACAGCATAGTTCAGCTTACATATATCTTACACTGAGACCTGGATGGTGGATGATTCACATGTCAGTATTAAAAATTTTTAATAAAAATGTGTTTATTTCACGGTTTTATAGCAGTCAAAGGTGAAGTTTGATTAATTTTTTTTGACACATTCACATCTGTTACATGTCAGGCAGCATTTTTAGCATTTTTTCATTATTAACATCAAGAGAAAATGAAAAAAGTGAAAAAAACAAACAAACAAACAAACAACAACAACAACAAAAAAAATATATATATATATATATATGGGGCGGCACGGTGGTGTAGTGGTTAGCGCTGTTGCCTCACAGCAAGAAGGTCCGGGTTCGAGCCCCGTGGCTGGCGAGGGCCTTTCTGTGTGGAGTTTGCATGTTCTCCCCGTGTCCGCGTGGGTTTCCTCCGGGTGCTCCGGTTTCCCCCACAGTCCAAAGACATGCAGGTTAGGTTAACTGGTGACTCTAAATTGAGCGTAGGTGTGAATGTGAGTGTGAATGGTTGTCTGTGTCTATGTGTCAGCCCTGTGATGACCTGGCGACTTGTCCAGGGTGTACCCCGCCTTTCGCCCGTAGTCAGCTGGGATAGGCTCCAGCTTGCCTGCGACCCTGTAGAACAGGATAAAGTGGCTAGAGATAATGAGATGAGATGAGATGAGATGAGATGAGATGAGACTATGAGATGAAAAAAAACACTCTGGGACTTGCTGTTGTAGGACAATAATCAGCTTCAGGTGGTAACTGCATCACTTCACCAAGTCACTGATTATTTTCCTATAACTGCACACCCTGTTGTGTTTTAGTCCTTATTTATACGATTGGTCCCATAAACACTCTGTTGTAGAGTTGTACATACAACTTTTAACGGTCCTCCCAGACAGACAAACCAAGGACCCGTTTAGAGGTATTGCGATGTTGGACCATCACTCCGGTGTAGGTATTAGTGTCAAGGCTAAAGGGATCAATATACTGCTATGCTTATATGTTCATATTTTAAAGGAGAACTGAAGTCATTTTTAAACTTGCTTCATTTCTTAATTAACGTGTTATTCAATTACGTTTTCGGTTTTAGTAACCTTATATCGTGACTCGTATTGGCAACTAATTGCAATTAAATATTATACTTATCGGCCTATTCGGTTTTTAGCCATGTTGAATTTAGTTCGTTTGGTCCACGGCAGGCGTCACTTAACTGCACGATATTCACGAGATTTGTACGAGACTTCGAAACGTGACGTGTCAGCCAGGTGTCAATGCCGCCATTTTGAAAACTCTTTTCCAAACGAAATATTGCACAAAAATGAGTTTAAATGACGATTCCTGCCTACTTTTTTCAAACTTTTCTGATTGCTATCAAAACAAACAAAACTTCCGGCTCGATTACGTCAGCATTTGAAAGAGGGCACGTGCGTCTTATGACGTTGGCAGATGTTGGTCGCTTTGATTTCCGCTGTATGTTTTTCTTCCGTCCTGCGATGTCTCGTACAGGTCTCAACGAATCTCGTTTACGGCCATTGCTTTGACATATGGACTGATATATTACAGAGCATGTTTCAAACACTCATAACTTGCTATAGCAGCGACAAAATAGCTGTCAGAAATGCATTCCGATATTTAATACAATGAGATAAATAGAATTTTGATAATAAAAAAATTGCCTTCAGTTCTTTAAGTAAATGCAAATCCAACAGTTTTATCTTTCCTTCTTCAATATACAGTAGTGTCATATCTGTCCCAATCAGCACTCCTTCTCAAAGTTTGTAAAGGTTTGAATTGTTTAACTTGTCTATACCTACTTGCTGTGGGGCTCCAACACTGGCAATGATGTTCCATTCAGCAAGTCAGCACTTTGCCTGGCGTCCAGACAGCTCAGCTGGCCCTGTCTGGTTGTGTCTAGTCCTGCTTTAGATCTATACACACTCTCCTTCTGATCAATCAGTTGGGGCACCAAGTCGCCAAGGCGTGCACGTCTGGTCACTCTGTCCTCAGAGGTGGCCTCAATTAATGTGATGTCAGACAGATAAGTAGTCTTGCCAGCTGTCTGTTGCCTAGAGTCTCCACAAACTGCAAGGCTAGCACTTCATCATGAGTTTTTTTTTTTTGTCTAAAATACTGTATCCATTCCCCTTTTTCCAATAATCTCGCTAAGTATATCAGGTTGTATTAGTAATCAGAATATTACACGTTTGCTCTATATACTGTATATATTTAACAGTTATTCCATGAAATCGAGTCGTACATGAGCCGATAGCCGATGAGGAGCGTAGCACCGAGTTGGCTATAATCCATGTACGACGAGATTGAGTGGAATAACTGTTTTATTCTATCCACATTCACTGGACAATTGGGGTGTTCACACGGCACATATTTGCATCGATGCTGCACCGATGTATTTTGTTGCGATATATCTTACACCGGTGTAAATTTTGTGGAGCATTCACACATCACAACCCTGCTTACTAGAGAGAAGCGTGTTAGCACCGGTGCAGCCCCACTTGCGGTCACACGGCAGTTTTTGCGACCGTGCTATACGATAGTAATAATGCGGAAATGAAATATGCGCATGCGTGAAAATGTACTTCCTTTTCCCGGTTGTCATGGCATCACCAAGTGCCGGGAAAACAACGTGGATGAAGACACCAGTGTTGCCAGATACTGCTGACGTTTTCCAGCCCAAAATATGTTCAAATCCACCAAAATGCACTTAAAACCGCCCAATCTGGCAACACTGGAAGATACGCAGTTCTGTTGTTGTTGATATTCGCCATTTTGGAAGCGCAAAATACCAGGATGCAAATTACGCAATGCCCGTATGCAATCAACTCTCCTCACGCGTAGCGAGTCTACCCCTGTAGCGTTCAGACGTCCCATTTTATGTCGGTGCTGCCCCGCAAACTAGCATTTACTCCGGAGTAAATTTCTTAAACCACCTCCCGAGCAGGGTTAGATTTGCACCGGTTTAAGCAGCTTTCAGGGGCTGCACCGGTATAACTTTGTACCGTGTGAACGCTCTACCGGGGCAGCCCCGGCGCTACACCGGAGTAAAAGTTGCCGTGTGAACACCCCTTTTGAGAAACAGAGCATTTTTATTTTTATTTTTTGCAAATTCGATAAATAAAAACTTTATACAAAAGGTCTGACAAAATCATTTCCACTTAGAATGTAAACAAACCGTCGAAATGACAGTAACAATTTGTGTAAAATGCTAATTCTTGAAAAATAAAAAAGATACTTTTATTCCATATTTTATTGCTTTTTTTATTTTTGAGGGTTTTGTTTTCGAGTACAGTTTTTATTTCGTCCTTGGTTGGTTCGGCAACACGCGCCGCCATTTTGTTTTTCTTTACTCATGGTATATGAACTGATATCCTGGTAGTAGAACGTGTGTTTGCTCATATCCGGTGAATGTGGATAGAATAATACTATATTATAAATGTGTACCATATTAACTATAAATACAATATATAGTACATGCATTATATTATCTACTCAAAATTGTCAGCATCAGTGTTGGAAATTATCATGAAGGGGGTTTGGCATGGAGCTCAGCCATAGTGTAATTCAAATTCGGGGGGGGGGAATAACTAGGATGTGACCTCTGGGTGAAGGGGACGTTCTCTGATCTAATGCCAGTTCAGTGTTGTTGGAGAACCAAGGGTTCTGTTAGTAACAAGCATATACAGATTCACAACATTCTTTTCTTCCCTAGCTTCAACGTTATTGGCTTTGTATCTCTTTTGGTCTCCCGTATATTAACAACCCTTCTGGGAATTACACATGGAAACTATGATATGTATGAAAGAAAGCCAGGAGTCCCAGTGAACCTAACAGGAGTATGTGAAGAAGAAAACATCTCTAGCTTCATGTTTAATATTATATAAATCTGATCGGACGAAATTGACTGATTTATGTTATGTGAACACGTACAAGCAAAAATAATGAATGCTAAGTGGTTTTGGATAGGATGCATATTTCGGTATGTGCAAGAAGAACATTTGGAATGTAATAACTAAGAACCATTATTAAGCTTCAACATTGTGTCAGGTAAAAGTGACAGATGAATATTGGCACAGATGTTCTTGGCAAGACGGTGCAATTTCCAAAAGTTCAGCTAAACAAAAGTAGCGTGTTTACATCTTCATCTTTTTTTTTTATTTTCAATTGTTTATGCTTCAAGGTATAAATAGTTTTCCTGCGTCATCCTTCCAAGAAATGATGGTCACCGGAAAACAAAAGATTTCGGGGTGGAAGAGTGGAGAAATTTCAGGAAGAGGGGTGACTGGATCAGACAGCCAGATGCGGCCTCTTGTCGGTTTCCTACACTGGCCGTCCTTATATTGCGGTATAGGGAAAAAAGCCAATAGTAGATAGCAGTCAGGTGCGTCAGGATTGGATCAGTGGGGTCTGAGGCTGCAATGAGATCGTGCGCATTAGCATACTCTTTCACGAATACCTACCGGGGAGCTCTCTCAAAGTGTTGCCAGATTGGGCCCTGGTCATTTGCCTCAGGGCTGAAGGGTTTTTTTTTTTTGATGGATGGTTGGAAGGTGTATGGAGGGGAGTATGTATTTTTATCATTATGAAGATTGGGATTCTCTGTATGTTAGTCTATGTGGTGTTGTTGTTGTTGTTTTTTTCTACAATCCAGACAACAATGCAAAAATTTAATTCACCCTCAAAGTAAAACTGACCCAAGAAGCTCATCTCTCACACAACTAAATAAGGTGGTTGTGTAAAGTGGGGGAGGGAGGAAACTAATTTGTTTCATGTGTCCCATTACACACAGTGCATATTCTTGAGGCCTTCTCTTTTTCTCTTGATTATCATATGAAAGAAGAGGAGATGACATGAAGTGAAGGAAGTCTCTGTCATCTCAACCCGCTGGACCCGACGTAATTGCAGGCATGTGGCTTCACTTGTGACGAAGGGATGAACACAGCCTTTGATGAGACTTAAAATCTTGTTTTAGCACATTTCCCTTGCGTTGCTCACTGTTAAAAAATAATCATACATTATACACTGTCAAAGAAAAATGTGTTCTGATCTCTCTGTTGTCCTACTACAGGGCTGTAATACGTAGCCTAACGCATAAACATCATGCTACAGTTCTAGTCACAAGATGAATCATGTTTAATACGTCGTTTGTATAATATAATACAAGTCAAACAAACAGACTTTTTAATTGGTTCTGACTCAGAAGTTCTGTTATGATTTACGGGCACTATCACCTCTTGTTTACTAAGCGGCTATTTCAGGGTAGGGTTTGACGCCTGAGAGTGGGATCAAGATATGTAGTCTGTGGTTCTGGGACAAGATGATCTCTGGTAGAACTTTTCCGTAATTTGGTGTGTATGGGTGAAGAATTTTGGCCTCAATATTTGCTAAATGGTGTTGATGTTGCGAAAGTTTGTGAAACACTTAATATCCATTAGTAATACTTACACTGAGCTATTCTACCAGTGTGTCTAAAAAAATTGACTTACATAAATCTTGCAGAGGTTAAACATCTGCACACAATCTTAGTTTGAGACAAGTTGGCAAACCAAATCTACGGTCATTTTGACTTGATCTTCTGATTTATATATTAATACATTGTCTCAGAAAGACTGATATATATATATATATATATATATATATATATATATATATATATATCATCTCATTATCTCTAGCCGCTTTATCCTTCTACAGGGTCGCAGGCAAGCTGGAGCCTATCCCAGCTGACTACGGGCGAAAGGCGGGGTACACCCTGGACAAGTCGCCAGGTCATCACAGGGCCGACACATACACACAGACAACCATTCACACCTACGGTCAATTTAGAGTCACCAGTTAACCTAACCTGCATGTCTTTGGGGGAAACCGGAGCACCCGGAGGAAACCCACGCGGACACGGGGAGAACATGCAAACTCCACACAGAAAGGCCCTCGCCAGCCCCGGGGCTCAAACTCAGGACCTTCTTGCTGTGAGGCGACAGCGCTAACCACTACACCGCCGTGCCGCCTATATATATATATATATATATATATATATATATATATATATATATATCTCAGGGTTCTCCACAGATTGAAAATATAGGGGGGTGGGGGTCAATCGGATAACCTTGAAACAAATTTGCATACACTTACATATGTCATTTGCATAAAATATTCTCAATAGTAATCATTTCGAATAGAGGAATCAATTGGACTGGTACAAAACACATCATACATCAAACATTACACACTTACACATCCTATTCAGACACATTGTTTGAAATGGAACTGGAAAAAATATTTTTTTATTTAGCAAACTACAAAAAAAGAACAGAAAAGTACAGAAAAGTTTTTGTATTAACTATATTCACACTGCTCCACAAAAGCTGACATTGTTTGAAATGGAAATGTAATTGCAGGCACCACTGGAAAAATAATTTTTTTAGAGAGTAAAGTACATTGAAAAGATGTTGTTTTAACTATATTTACACTGCTCTAGGGCTATATTTACACTGCTCTATGGCTATATTTACACTGCTCCATCTATGTTCACCAGTCAACAGTCTAAGAAGATAAAAAAGAAAAATGACATTGTAATTTAAACTCATTCATACAGACTCAAGCAAAATGCATTGTAATAGTTACACAGCCTAACATGATCTCTAAAATATGGTTGCACAAAATGCTTTGATATTTGAAAGAAACTAACTCAAAATTACCTGCTTTCCTCTTTTCTACAGTAGCACTTCCTCTTCTACAGTAACACTGACAGCCAGGTTATATCCTCACGGTTTTATAGGCAATATCACGCTTGCCGCACCAACTTTGAACTTTTTGTTTTTATCCTTTATTTCTCTGCCGACAATAACAATCAGTTATCTCGAACTTGGTGTCAATTCACACGTTATTATAAAGGCGTGTTATCTCCCGGCGCAAGAACAATGTGTCAAAAACGCCGAAGTGTGAAACGCTTTTCTTAGACTATAATCGTCAGACTGACTAAACTAATTGCAGGTAAATGAGTTTCACACTCGGGTGTTGTCGCGTTGTCGGTACTCCAACAGAGAAAGGCTATCTGTCACAAAGAAAACAAAGGGACGTCTCTTCCTTTTGTAAAGGGGCGGCAGAAATTAGGCTAAACGGGGGCGGGAATCACAGAAAGGGGGGCGGCCCACACCTTTAAAACCCCTCGTGGAGAACCCTGTATATATATATATATATATATATATATATATATATATATATATATATCCTGGTAGGCAGAAAGGGAACATGGGAGATATAAATACACTTCATTCGTAACCACACAGATGTTACCCGCTCGTTCTCTGCATCTCCTCTTCCCATTCACAGCTGTCCGTAATCTCACTATCACACATTGATTTTCTCAACTCATGGAGTCCTCAATTGTTTTAATGTTGTGTCTTTGTGCTTTTACATAGTGACTTCTAGGTTTTCTATACGGTATATTTATGTTTTCAGAAATGAGAACTAGGACATTTCATCCATCCATTATCCGTAACCGCTTATCCTGTGCAGGGTCGCGAGTAAGCTGGAGCCTATCCCAGCTGACTACGGGCGAAAGGCGGGGTACACTCTGGACAAGTCACCAGGTCATCACAGGGCTGACACATAGACACAGACAACTATTCACACTCACATTCACACCTACGGTCAATTTAGAGTCACCAGTTAACCTAACCTGCATGTCTTTGGACTGTGGGGGAAACCGGAGCACCCGGAGGAAACCCATGCGGACACGGGGAGAACATGCAAACTCCGCACAGAAAGGCCCTCGCCGGCCACGGGGCTCGAACCCAGAACCTTCTTGCTGTGAGGCGACAGTGCTACACCACCATACTGCCACTAGGATGCTTGTGTCCTGAAATCCTCATCATCCTTCCATCTTTAGTTATATCATGAGTAAAGATGAGTGAGTTTGTCCTATATATAAAATGTATCCCAGATGATATTATATACATGGAATCATCATTGGGTTCCTGAAACTATTTTTTTTTTTAACTTCACATAGATTTTGCATAGATGTGCAAATAGACATGGCAGAAATTGAGGCTCTTCCACAGGGTTAGTCACCGTGATAGAGTGAGGAGTTCAGGAGTGTGAGAAAACTTAGGAGTAGAACTCCTAGTCTGAACTGAGAGTAGGTTTGGGCACCTCATGAGCATGCCCCCGGATGGGCTGTGGGTAAAGCTGTATTAGGCACGTCAGACTGGATGGAGACCCAAGAGAAATTGCATCCGACAGTTGGCTTGGGAATGTCTGGGCATCTCACAGGAGGAGCTGGAAGATAGGGAAGTCTGGGTTGGCCTTCTCAGCCTGTTGCCACCACAAACCCCATCAGGAAAAGCAGGGAATGAATGGATGAATGAATATTATATATAAAGTATTCAATCAACAACCTGCTAATCTCACAGGCAGATATTTTCTTTAACATCACTGGTCGTTTTCTGCTGTGGAATTCATTTTCTTTCATGACTACTAAAGACTTGGTAGATTCTCTTCTATCCATAATATTCAAGCTATGCTAGTTTTCCACAATACCTAATCCATTAGATCTGTTGAGCACTAGCCCCACTCAGTCATAGTCCAACGTATGATTTATAAGGCTGGTTTGCTTTAACACGTTAGTTCATTAGAGGTGTTAAGAGAGGCACTCCCACTCTTGCAGTGTCTGTGGGAGGGGAGGCCAGGGGAGATCCCCGGTGACATTAATAATGAATGCAGTAGCAGCATGCCCACTTTGCTGGCTGTAATGCAATACTCACTTTAAAGACCCCTCTTGCTGATTCCCACTGAACGCCTTGGTAGCTCAGTGCCAGCAAGAGTGCTCAACTGCTACCTAATGAATAAGCCCGAGACATTAACTTTTAAAGTGGGGCTTTAACTTGCCAAAAACTGTTTTGTCCTTTATGGGGATATTCACTCATATCTAATTGTGACCATGTGTAGGGACAAATAAAAATCTTGTAAATTTATAGTTCGTTATAAAATCTCTTAGCCGGCTTGTCCAGAGCCAAAAGATGTCCTTTTATGGTTCCAGTTTTTTCTTGTTTTATTCCCAACTGCATCCTAATTGTGACTATATCACAAAATGAAAGATGTTTTTTACTGTTTATTCAATGATTTTAAAAATGGCTATATGTAAACTTCAAAATCTGATAAGGTTGAATGATTAGGGGTGTGTGTGTGTGTATATATATATATATATATATATATATATATATATATATATATATATATATATATATATATAATTTTTTTTTTTTTTTTTTTTTTTAAGAAAGCTTGCCAGAAAGGTTAACAGGGCAACTGTTTAAGTCTAGAGGTGTGTATTGGGTCTGGGATCCTAAGAAAAAGTAGTGTGCGTGAGAGGTTTTTACTTTCTCGTGGAAGTGAGCGAGCAGTCAGATGTGAAGCTCCTGGAACAAGGAAAGGCCATGTTTATTAACAGGTACATTTATCCTTAGTAACTGCCTGGTCAGGGTCAGAGTGGCTTAAATTAGCCGACTAGTTTGTATATATTTTTCAAAAGAGAACCAACTAAATACACCCACGCACACACACACACAGACACACACACAGGTTATGTATATGTGTGTGTGTGTGTCCATCCACCAGATTTTCATACCAGATGCTCAGATTATGGATTTTGAGTTATACCTGTTGCATTAAACTACCAAGCCTCTGTTTGCAGGAAATACAAATCAAAATGAAATTGGACCAAGGGAAGTTCCTGTAAATCTGACATGAAATCATGTGCATGCAACCCAAAATGGTCCATTTTCCAGGCACTGACTCTAGACAGTCCATCAGGAGACAATCTCGACTAGATTATTGGCGAATTCCCCAGATTTATTGAGCAACAGACCACAAAGTGCTGCACAGAAGGTCAAGAAAACACATAGTGAACTATTAGCGCCGCCAAGCAAATGTTGCGCGAAAACTGCACTCGCATGATCGACGCATTTTCACTACAAATCAAAATGTCATTCACCAATTTTTATGGCAGAAAGAAGATCTATATTTGTCTCAGTCGTGGCTGATGTTAAAAGTGGTAAATGTATCCTGTAGGGGCGCTATTGAGGTGATTATTCATTGATAGTTACTGGATCAACCAGCAAAAACGGTGCAAAATATCGCGCGCTTTTCAACACCATTCCTACACATTCTGTAAACAGAGCATCTGGTACAAAAATCCCGTGGCGCCTCTCTCTCTCTCTCTCTCTCTCTCTCTCTCTCTCTCTCTCTCATACACACACACACACACACACACACACATGTTCATGAAGCAGAAATTGTTAATCTGTTTGAACATATTTGTTCATGTTTATCCCTAACTTTTGGTCATTTATTTGCATTCCTTTCAGATAATCAAGTTATTAGATGGGAAACGTTCTCAGGCAGTGGGGATCCTAATATCCAGCCTTCATCTGGAGATGAAGGATATTCATCAAGGTGAGAACAGCACCCCTCCACACAACCCGTATAACCATTTCCTGTCTTTCTTAAATGCTTCCCCCTATTTTAATTGGACAGCAATTCTCTTAAATCATTCTTCCAGACTTGATAACTCACAGATGGGTCAATTATGATTAGCAGGGGAATATTTTTGCATTGAGCAACTGTAATTTTCCCCATTTTGCACTGATGTCTTGTGATTTATTTCCAGTCAGCCTTTTTATGAAATTCCTACATCTGTAGTGAGTGCTGGTGTCATTTGAATGAAATGTGTGTGTGTCTGTGCGTGTGTGTGTGTGTCTGGGGGTTTGGTGAGTAAGCAAACACGCAGTGTAGGAATTTGTTATCCATTAATAGATGCTTTTAGGAGACTTGGGAGACTTTTTCCCGGTCCAGGAAAAAAAAAAAAAAAGACAGACACAGAAAATGCAAAGACAGCAGGTTCGAGCCTGTGTGTCTGTGGGTAAGGTGATCTGGTTATTATAGCTGGTGACACTCTCTGTAGCCCTAATGGGAGTGAGGCTGTAATAATCTGAGTGTATATAAATCCACATCACTGAATACACACACACATACACACATGCAGACTTAGCCACACACACTTGGACAAAAAGCATGTTGGACTTTGGGTCCGGCAGCCCGTTGCTTGTGCTCTCTCTCTCTCTCTCTCTCTCTCTCTCTCTCTCTCTCTCTCACAGCATGTATGGATCCCTTAATGTGAGGTTTGGGAGAAATACAAACTCTGAGTGTCACAGTACAGCAGAGTCTTCTAATAGGCATGCTGAAGAGGTTAGCTGCTTCCCAGCTCAGCAAATTAAACAGACATGGTTGGTATGTTTGGTGTACACGGGTAACACAGAGCGAGACAGGCGTAGAAATTGGTCGAGAGGAAAAGACTAATAAGTTTGCATGCACGACTTCAGTGACCACTACTGATCTTGGACCTCCCATACACAAAAGCTCACCCCGGCCCCTCATTCAAGGTGGCAGTAGCTGACGGCCTTTGATCTACAGTTGTGAAGAAATTTCCAGAACATGCCCCCCACCCCTACATCCAGCACACACAGCCTTCATCATTGTGTGACTGATCAAACACTCTACATGATAAAAACCTGATCCACATCTGCTGTACATGTTGTCAGTGAGACTGTTAGCAAATTGCCAAGCTCAGCAGAGGAAAGCAGATAGGCGCGGTGTCATTTGGAGGATACTAGGGTCTCCAGAAGGAAGCCAGAAAGTTTGTCAGACTGCTAAAGCGTTGCTGTGTAAAATGGCAGTGCAGCTTAATTGGATGTACCGTAGGTTATCGAAACATAATATACTGGAGCTGTCGGTCAAAAAGCTCTTTTCTTCTCGAGCAATATAGATTATAGAACTGTGGTAGTTCTGCATGTGTGGGTCTTGAGGTTAAGCAATTACAGGCTTTTGGGTATGACCCATGGCCTACAGGCTTTGTTCCATGTGTGTGTGTGTGTGTATGAATGAGAGAAAGATGATATATACCCAACAGCTGTGGTCAGAAGTTTACATACATGGACATGAGTGTCATGGCAATATTGAGCTTTCACTGATTTCTTTGAACTGTTCTTTTTCTGTGGCAGAATAATTGTACAACATACATCGTTAATAGAAAAAAATAAGAATTTGGTGCACAAGTTTTAATTTGTTTTGGGATTTCTGAAATTAACACAAGGTCACAAGGTTTTTTATCCCCCGCTGGCCGAAAGGCCCGAAGGGGGATTATGTCGTGGTGATTTCCATCCATCTGTCCGTCCGTCCCGGGAAGGGTGCTCATCTTCTGGAATCAACTCCTCTTACAATTTTTCGAGGAATTTTATGAAACTTGGCAGGATTCTTTGTTATATGTTGGTACAATGCATCTTGTAATTTTGTTAAATTCGGTCACATTTTGCCAGAGTTACAGCCCTTGATTAATAAAATTATACTTTGACAATTTCATGAGAGTGTGCTTGCCTTCTGACATCAACTCCTCTCACAATTTTTGGACGAATTTCTCGAAGCTTGGCAAAAGGCCTTGTTATATAACGGAAATACACATATTGCGATTTAATTTCATTTGTGAAAATTTTACCAGAGTTTTGACCCTTGATTAAATAACTTGTACTTTGACAATTTCATGAGGGTGTACGTTCTTCTGAAATCAACTCCTCTCACAATTTGTGGAGGGATTTCATCAAACTTGGCAAAAGGCTTTGTTATGTGACAGTTATACGCATATTGAAATTTCGCTTAATTTGGGCAAATTTTACCAGAGTTATGCCCTTGATTATTAACAAACTTGTACTTTGGCAATTTCATCAAGGTGTGCTTGCTTTCTGAAATCAGCTTCCCTCACAATTTGTATTATCCCCCACTGGTTGAAAGGCCCGAAGGGGGACTGTGTCGTGGCGATGTCGGTCCATCCCAGGAAGGGTACTCGCCTTCTGAACTCAACTCCGCTCACAATTTTTGGAGGAATTTCATGAATTGTGACAGGATTGTTTGTTATATGTCAGTCATACTGTACGCATATTGCAATTTTGTTCAATTCAGTCGCATTTTACCAGAGTTATGGCATGGTTGCCAGCGGGGGATATTGTGCTCTCAGAGCACTCTTGTATTAAAAATGTACACTCACCGGCCACTTTATTAGGTACCCCTTTACACCTGCTGTTTTATGCAGTTCTCTAATCAGCCAGTCCTTTGACAGCAGCGCAATGCATAAAATCATGCAGATACAAATCAAGAGCGCTTCAGTTAATGTTTACTTCAAACACCAGAATGGGAAAAATTGTGATCTCAAAGTGTGACTTTCACTGGGGCATGGTTGTTGGCGCCAGTAGGCTGGTTTGAGTATTTCAGAAACTGCTGACCTCCTGGGGTTTTCACACACAGCAAGTCTCTAGAGTTTACACAGAATGGTGCGAAAAACAAAAAACATTGAGCAAGTGACAGTTCTGTGGGTGGAAACATCTTGTTAATAAGAGAGTTCAGAGGAAAATGGCCGGATTGGTTCGAGCTGCCAGGAGGGATATAGTAACTCATAGCAACTCTTTACAAACGTGGTGAGCAGAAAAATATCTCAGCTGGCAGGGTTCCACTCCTGCCAGCCAAGAACAGGACTCTTAGAATCAAGAATAAGTTCCTATTAAAGTGGCCAGTGAGTGTATACAGTACAATCATTCAACCACAGGGGGAACAAAAAAAAAACCAGTTCAAAGAAATCACTGAAATGATCATGAATGATACTGCCATAACGTTCATGTCTATAATGACATTTATGCCCGTGTATGTAAACTTCTGACCCCAACTGTATGTGCTATGTACCCTCTGTCATCAAAGTCATTAACATGTCATCTCCCTTGTAGCATTGCATCATAAAGCACATGACACATTCTTTTACATAATTCTATAGAAAGAGTATATTCCATACATCCATAAATCCACAGACTTCACATAAAAAATTCTTTAGTGCAGTGATATCCATCCATCCATCCATCCATCCATCCATCCATCCATCCATCCATTTTCTATATCGGTTATCCGTCAGGGTCGCGGGGGAAGCTGAAGCCAATCCCAGTTGACTTGTGTGAGAGACGGTGTACACCCTGGGCAGGTCAGCAATCTATCACAGGGCTAACACAGAAACAAACAACCGTTTACACTCCCATTCACACTTCTGGGCAATTTAGGTGGGGTTTACATTAGACCGTATCAGCGGATCATCAGATTAACGTTTTTAAAACGATTAGTGTGCACACAGCAACGCCAATACACGATTCGCGTGCACACAGCAACACCAATACACGGATACACTCGGCTCCGCAGGCATCCTGCGCTCCAAATCACTCCGCCCTGAACAGCGAGTGCCCTCTGGAGGGTGCGCACTCCGGCCCTGTGCAGCTCACAGAGCGCGCGAGTGAAGTGCACAAGCAGTGATTCGGGACTGAGCCGCTGTGTGTGTGATCCCAGCGCATATCACTTACCACTTGCAAGTGGAAGGATGGCAAGCCTAAAGACAATCATAACTACACAATGGGCAGTATTTGCATCAGTATTTGCAGTATTTTCATACTTTTATACTCTTTAATGAAAGGTGATACAAGGCGGAAGTCCGCGCCATTTTTCAGCAGTCGCGTCACATGACCAACGCCAGCGAATCAGGAAGGTGGATGTCACAGTGACGTTGTCCAATGACGACACCAGCTAGAGCTCAGCACAGCGTATCCGCGTATTCTCAATGTTTACACAGCACCGGACCAGACACGATCTAGATTGAATACGTGGACCCTGGCGGATTCCCGTTTCCCGGCGTTTCCAGGCGTTTTAATGTAAACGGACAATGCATCCGCGAAGAAAACGAGACAGATACGGTCTAATGTAAACTTGGCCTTAGAGTAGCCAGTTGACCTACACTAGGTGTGTCTGTATATCCATCCATCCATCCATCCATCCGTTATCCGTAGCCGCTTATCCTGTTCTGCAGGGTCGCAGGCAAGCTGGAGCCTATCCCAGCTGACTACGGGCGAAAGGCGGGGTACACCCTGGACAAGTCGCCAGGTCATCGCAGGGCTGGTACACAGAGACAAACAACCATTCACACTCACATTCACACCTACGGTCAATTTAGAGTCACCAGTTAACCTAACCTGCATGTCTTTGGACTGTGGGGGAAACTGGAGCACCCGGAGGAAACCCACAGAGGCTCAGGGAGAACATACAAACTCCGCACAGAAAGGCCCCTGTCAGCCACGAAGTTTGAGCCCAGAACCTTCTTGCTATGAGGAGACAGCGATAACCATTACACCACCATGCTTCCTAGAGCAGTGATATTATTACAAAAGTAATTAGATATAGTAGTGTACTGTAATTGGTGCAGTACATAATAATTAAGTGATAACAGGTAGGCTATAACAAAATATCTTACTTATACAGTATTAAAAGCTTTTTTGGCCAGAATTTGTACTCTGTTGTGGATGTTTTGTTGCAGTGGGACGTGATAAATGTACCTGCTGTACGACAGTATAAATGTGTTCCCCTGATCATGTGAAAATGTATGTAGTCCATCATTAGCCAGCTCCCTTTCAGTTCAGTAAAAATAGAATGGGTTTAGTAATATATTCACATCTATTGTGTCCTCTTTCTTCAGTGGTATATTGAAATATACAAGAGGGGAAAAAACAGATACTGGAGTGCAAATTACATGTTTTCTTTATGATTGTGGAAGCAGGGAGAAAATAACGAGATTATCAATGAGAGTGTAGCTCACTCTGGCCCCATCTAGTCCAGAAGGAACGATCTTGTGCAATAAATGTTGCAATCTATATACACTATATACACTCTAGGAACACCTACCTATTTACCAGAAAGAATCCAAAACGCCGAGGAATTGACCGAAAAGAAGCGATTTTTGTTAAACTGCTCATTAAGGCTTAGTTAGTCCGTCCATTATCCATAACCACTTATCCTGTGCAGGGTCGCAGGCAAGCTGGAGCCTATCCCAGCTGACTATAGGCGAGAGGCAGGGTGCACCCTGGACAAGTCGCCAGGTCATCACAGGGCTGACACAGAGACACACAACCATTTACACTCACATTCACACCTACGGTCAATTTAGAGCCACCAATTAGCCTAACCTGCATGTCTTTGGACTGTGGGGGAAACCGGGAGCACCTGGAGGAAACCCACATAGACACGGGGAGAACATGCAAACCCCACACAGAAAGGCCCTTGTTGGCCGCTGGGCTCGAACCCAGAACCTTCTTGCTGTGAGGCGACAGTGCTAACCACTACACCACCGTGCTGCCCTAGTTAGCCCATAACTTCATTAATAATTGTAATTAAGCAAATCTGGGTAGACCTTACATGGACCCTAGGTACGCCTACCTTCATGCCAGAAAGAATCAAAATTGGTGAAGAACTGAGGGAGAAGAAGCGATTTGTGTGGAAACTGCTCGTTCGGGCTTAATTACTCCATGTCTTAATTATTAATTGCAATTATGCAAATTTGGGTACAAGTTTTATGCACCCCAGGCAGACCCACCTTCCTGCCAAAAAGAATAAAAATCGGTGAAGAATTGAGAGAGAAGAAGCGATTTTCATGAAACGTGGATGACGCCGGATGGACAACGGACAACACATGATGGCATAAGCTCATCGCCTGACGGCCGAACGAGCTAATAAATGTTAATTTCTCAGTTGACTGTACCTAGGAGGCATGTTGCCACTTCACATCTGCAGGATGGTTCCATGGTTCGAATCGAGCATTACGTTTCATTGTGGTGACTCAGGTGTTTTCAGCATGACAACATAACGCTAATTCAGTGTAAGCCATCAGAAATGAAAAACTGTAAAGCATATCATTATCATAGCTGTTCGGGTTAAAGCAGTGTTTATGCTCATTTTCTTTATTATCAGTTACTTTATTGTATGACCTCTGATGTTATACAGAAAAAAAAATCAGGCTCCTGAAATCCTGTAAATGTTCAGAGATGTCAGGAAAAAATGCATATGCGTTCGGAGACAACAGCGAATTCTCACTAATGCAGCCATTTTGTGAACGTTTGTTACCTCCGCCAAGGAGGTTATGTTTTCGGTAGCGTTGGTTTGTTTGTTAGCAACATTATAGGAAAAGTAATGAACGGATTGCTCTGAAATTTTTTCCAGAGGTGTGACTGGGCACAAGTAACAATCCATTAAATTTTGGCGGTGATCCGGATCACCTTCTGGATCCTGGATTTTTTTAAAGGATTCTTGGCGGAGGTCTGCGCTCTCCGAGTGCTTTTCTAGTTATATCTGTGTATGGGAGTTGATTTACTGTTGATTTACCATTGCAGCTGTTCTTACTGTGGACAACTCGATAGTGGATTTGGAAACGATTGAGGCTTTGTATGAAAATGTGAGTAATTTCTAAGCAAATGTTCATTTAAATTTTCATTTTTATATTTTAGTTAATATCAATATGACACTTATGACATCTTGTTTCAATATTGTGCTGGAGTCACATGTTGAGAGCTCTGCCAGCATTACTTTGTCTCTTTTCTGGGATTTGTATGGCTTGGATTTGGTTATTATTATTATTATTATTATTATTACTACAACCCCGATTCCAAAAAAGTTGGGACAAAGTACAAATTATAAATAAAAACGGAATGCAATAATTTACAAATCTCAAAAACTGATATTGTATTCACAATAGAACATAGATAACATATCAGATGTCGAAAATGAGACATTTTGAAATTTCATGCCAAACATTGGCTCATTTGAAATTTCATGACAGCAACACATCACAAAAAAGTTGGGACAGGGGCAATAAGAGGCTGGAAAAGTTAAAGGTACAAAAAAGAACAGCTGGAGGACCAAATTGCAACTCATTAGGTCAATTGGCAATAGGTCATTAACATGACTGGGTATAAAAAGAGCATCTTGGAGTGGCAGCGGCTCTCAGAAGTAAAGATGGGAAGAGGATCACCAATCCCCCTAATTCTGCACCGACAAATAGTGGAGCAATATCAGAAGGAGTTCAACAGTGTAAAATTGCAAAGAGTTTGAACATATCATCATCTACAGTGCATAATATCATCAAAAGATTCAGAGAATCTGGAAGAATCTCTGTGCGTAAGGGTCAAGGCCGGAAAACCATACTGGGTGCCCGTGATCTTCGGGCCCTTAGACGGCACTGCATCACATACAGGCATGCTTCTGTATTGGAAATCACAAAATGGGCTCAGGAATATTTCCAGAGAACATTATCTGTGAACACAATTCACCGTGCCATCCACCGTTGCCAGCTAAAACTCTATAGTTCAAAGAAGAAGCCGTATCTAAACGTGATCCAGAAGCGCAGACGTCTTCTCTGGGCCAAGGCTCATTTAAAATGGACTGTGGCAAAGTGGAAAACTGTTCTGTGGTCCGACGAATCAAAATTTGAAGTTCTTTATGGAAATCAGGGACGCCGTGTCATTCGGACTAAAGAGGAGAAGGACGACCCAAGTTGTTATCAGTGCTCAGTTCAGGAGCCTGCATCTCTGATGGTATGGGGTTGCATTAGTGCGTGTGGCATGGGCAGCTTACACATCTGGAAAGACACCATCAATGCTGAAAGGTATATCCAGGTTCTAGAGCAACATATGCTCACATCCAGACGACGTCTCTTTCAGGGAAGACCTTGCATTTTCCAACATGACAATGCCAAACCACATACTGCATCAATTACAGCATCATGGCTGCGTAGAAGAAGGGTCCGGGTACTGAACTGGCCAGCCTGCAGTCCAGATCTTTCACCCATAGAAAACATTTGGCGCATCATAAAACGGAAGATACGACAAAAAAGACCTAAGACAGTTGAGCGACTAGAATCCTACATTAGACAAGAATGGGTTAACATTCCTATCCCTAAACTTGAGCAACTTGTCTCCTCAGTCCCCAGACGTTTACAGACTGTTGTAAAGAGAAAAGGGGATGTCTCACAGTGGTAAACATGGCCTTGTCACAACTTTTTTGAGATGTGTTGTTGTCATGAAATTTAAAATCACCTAATTTTTCACTTTAAATGATACATTTTCTCAGTTTAAACATTTGATATGTCATCTATGTTCTATTCTGAATAAAATATGGAATTTTGAAACTTCCACATCATTGCATTCCATTTTTATTTACAATTTGTACTTTGTCCCAACTTTTTTGGAATCGGGGTTGTATTATTATTGTTATTATTCGTAGATGTTGCATTGTGTTGTGCTAGTAATTATCTGGATTTGATTACAGAGGGCTCAGAATGATGAACTGGAGAAGATCAAAAAACATTACAAGAACGCAAAAGAGGATGAAGTCAAACTTTTGGATAAGCCTGAACAGTATGATGAGTGTTTTTAAAATTTTATTATTGTTTAAATTGATTCCTCAAGCTGGTTCATGTAAAGCAAAATATCCTTCACACATCATTTGTATGACTGATGTAATGATTTATGAAACTCTGAAACCATGTAAAGTTATGACGATTAAATTAGTTTTTAATAATTTGCTTATGACAATATTTGAAATATTAAGCTGCATGCACAACTTTTAAATAGCTTTAACTTCTTGTTACAAGAGTTAAAGATTTTTGAACTACCAAGAATAAGAATCAGAAATGAAGGTCACCAGCAGTCATGAATAAACCTTAATCCAGATACAATCCATTTTCACGAGAATGAGTCAGGAGTGTTCGCTTTGAGCTTTAGAGTTATTGATTCCAGCAGGATGCTATTTAAATTGAAAACGAGTCTATGACACTCATAGCTTTGGTTCTTAAGTAAATCGCACTTAATAGCTCTTAGTT
Organism: Neoarius graeffei; assembly: GCF_027579695.1. Lineage (NCBI taxonomy): Eukaryota > Metazoa > Chordata > Actinopteri > Siluriformes > Ariidae > Neoarius > Neoarius graeffei. The sequence continues at coordinate 42,466,308 of NC_083579.1, read as the reverse complement.
GCATCCAGATTTTGCAGTTTGTGTTGAAAACCAGGTCTTCCGCGATGTGTCTCTAGTTTGCATGCAAACTGGAAAAAAATGTAACTTATGTGCTAGTACTTATGGATATTGTGTTATGTTCCTTTTCTCTTTTCTTTAAAGATTCCTATATGAACTGGCCCAGATTCCGGATTTTGCCGGTCGAGCTCACTGCATCATATTCCAGGCAGTGTTTCTGGACTCCATATCGTCCATCCACGGTAAAGTAGAGATCATCTCCACAGTGTGTAAGGTACGTCCTGGCAGTGCTACCAGACTTTAATGCTGAGATAAGAATTACTGTATTTAATATAATGATTATAATTGAACAGGAACTACCGGTACAATGGATATAAAAAGTGTACACACCCCGTTAAAATGATAGGTTTTTCTGATGTAAAAAAAAAAAACATGAGATCACGATAAATAATTTCAAAACTTTTCCCACCTTTAATGTGACCTATAAGCTGTACAATTCAATTGAAAAACAAACAAATCTGTTCTGGGGAAAAAACACTCATCTCATCTCATTATCTCTCGCCGCTTTATCCTGTTCTACAGGGTCGCAGGCAAGCTGGAGCCTATCCCAGCTGACTACGGGCGAAAGGCGGGGTACACCCTGGACAAGTCGCCAGGTCATCACAGGGCTGACACATAGACACAGACAACCATTCACACTCACATTCACACCTACGGTCAATTTAGAGTCACCAGTTACCCTAACCTGCATGTCTTTGGACTGTGGGGGAAACCGGAGCACCCGGAGGAAACCCACGCGGACACGGGGAGAACATACAAACTCCGCACAGAAAGGTCCTCGCTGGCCACGGGGCTCGAACCCGGACCTTCTTGCTGTGAGGCGACAGCGCTAACCACTACACCACCGTGCCGCCCGGGGAAAAACACAAAAAAATAAAAAATGTACAATAAGCTGGTTGCATAAGTGTGCACGCCCTTAAAGTAATACTTTGTTGAAGCAACTTTTGATTTCATTACAGCATTCAGTCTTTTTGGGTCGGAGTCTATCAGCCTGCCACATCTAGACTTGGCAATATTTGCCCACTCTTCCTTGCAAAAGCGCTCCGAATCTGTCAGATTGCGAGGGCATCTCTTGTGCACAGCCCTCTTCAGGTCACCCCACAGATTTTCAATTGGATTTAGGTCTGGGCTCTGGCTGGGCCGTTCCAAAACTTTTTTGGGGTCATTGTTGTGCTGAAAGATGAAATTCCTCTTCATCTTCAGCAGACACCTGAAGGTTTTGGGCCAAAATTGACTGGTATTTAGAACTGTTCATAATTCCCTCCACCTTGACTAAAGCTCCTGTTCCAGCTGAAGAAAAACAACCCCAAAACATGCTTCACTGTGGGTATGGTGTTCTTTTGGTGATGCGCAGTGTTGTTTTTGCGCCAAACATACCTTTCGGAGTTGTGGCCAAAAAGTTCAACCTTGGTTTCATCAGACCATAACACATTTTCCCCACATGCTTTTGGGAGAGTTGATGAATTTTTTTTTTTTTTGCAAAATTTAGCCGGGCCTGGATGTTTTTCTTTGACCCCACCTTATAGTCCAGACATATGGAGAATACGGGAGATTGTTGTCACATATAGTACACAACCAGTACTTGCCAGAAATTCCTGCAGCTCCTTCAGTGTTGCTGTCGGCCTCTCGGCAGCCTCCCTGACCAGTTTTCGTCTTGTTTTTTCATCAATTTTGGAGGGACGTCCAGTTCTCGGTAATGTCACTGTCATCCCATATTTTCTTCACTTCTTGATGACCGTCTTCACTGTGCTCCATGGTATATCTAATGCTGTGGAAATGTTTTTGTACCCTTCTCCTGACTGATACCTTTCAACATTGAGATCCCTCTGATGCTTTGTAAGCTCTCTGTGAACCCTGGCTTTTGCTGGAGGATGCAACTGAGTAAATGTCTGAACTTTATTTGGGGTTAATCAGAAGTCATTTTAATTGATGGCAGGTGTGAACCCAAAAAGACTGAATGCTGTAATTAAATCAAAAGGTGCTTCAACGAAGTATGAGTTTAAGGGTGTGCACACTTATGCAACCAGCTTACTGTACGTTTTTATTTTTTAGGTTTTTCCCCCGAACAGATTTGTTTGTTTTTCAATTGAATTGTACAGGTTATAGGTCACATTAAAGGTGGGGAAAGTTTTGAAATTATTTATTGTGGTCTCATTTTTTTACATCAGAAAAACCGATCATTTTCACGGGGTGTGTACACGTTCTATATCCACTGTATCTTTTTTTTAACAGAACAGGCTGTCTGTTTATGGTTGGCCTTTTTTTTACTGAATTACCTGTAGCGTGTCTGTGTGTTTGTGTGGCCCTGCAGGGTCTCCTGGAAAGCGACAGTATTAAGGAAGTGATTGGTCTTGTCCTGGCCTTCGGGAACTATATGAATGGCGGGAACAGGACCAGAGGCCAGGCTGATGGCTTTGGCTTAGAAATTCTTCCCAAGCTGAAGGATGTGAAGAGCAGGGTAGTTACACACCACCTCACAGTCGCATGAAGAAGCGATGCTGGCTGTAATATAATTACGAATGAATATTTAATCATGATTAATATTAATATAATGAAGCAGCTCACAAGTAGACATAAGCATCATTTCAGTTCCTAATCAAGGTTTGATATTATGCCGTTATGTTTGAATGAAGGTGTGACAATAATCATATATCACTATTTACACCAGATATGCAGGCTTCTTATATGTTCGTCGGTTTCAGTGTTTGCTTTGTTATCATGCAACATGTCAGGAAGAAACATGAATGTCTCATCTCATCTCATTATCTGTAGCCGCTTTATCCTGTTCTACAGGGTCGCAGGCAAGCTGGAGCCTATCCCAGCTGACTACGGGCGAAAGGCGGGGTACACCCTGGACAAGTCGCCAGGTCATCACAGGGCTGACACATAGACACAGACAACCATTCACACTCACATTCACACCTACGGTCAATTTAGAGTCACCAGTTAACCTAACCTGCATGTCTTTGGACTGTGGGGGAAACCGGAGCACCCGGAGGAAACCCACGCGGACACGGGGAGAACATGCAAACTCCGCACAGAAAGGCCCTCGCCGGCCACGGGGCTCGAACCCGGACCTTCTTGCTGTGAGGCGACAGCGCTAACCACTACACCACCGTGCCGCCCGAAACATGAATGTTTTCAGTTTAATTTGTTTGAAGAGTATAAAACTATAAAAAAAATGAAGGGAATGGAAGAGAAGTGATGTGATGTGAACAGATGCTCTATTCACTCCATACCACATCACCAATCAGCGGAAAAGGTACTTCTTTCTGACCCACTGGCAAACAAATCAAATACAACCCCGATTCCAAAAAAGTTGGGACAAAGTACAAATTGTAAATAAAAACGGAATGCAATAATTTACAAATCTCAAAAACTGATATTGTATTCACAATAGAACATAGACAACATATCAAATGTCGAAAGTGAGACATTTTGAAATTTCATGCCAAATATTGGCTCATTTGAAATTTCATGACAGCAACACATCTCAAAAAAGTTGGGACAGGGGCAATAAGAGGCTGGAAAAGTTAAAGGTACAAAAAAGGAACAGCTGGAGGACCAAATTGCAACTCATTAGGTCAATTGGCAATAGGTCATTAACATGACTGGGTATAAAAAGAGCATCTTGGAGTGGCAGCAGCTCTCAGAAGTAAAGATGGGAAGAGGATCACCAATCCCCCTAATTCTGCACCGACAAATAGTGGAGCAATATCAGAAAGGAGTTCGACAGTGTAAAATTGCAAAGAGTTTGAACATATCATCATCTACAGTGCATAATATCATCAAAAGATTCAGAGAATCTGGAAGAATCTCTGTGCGTAAGGGTCAAGGCCGGAAAACCATACTGGGTGCCCGTGATCTTCGGGCCCTTAGACGGCACTGCATCACATACAGGCATGCTTCTGTATTGGAAATCACAAAATGGGCTCAGGAATATTTCCAGAGAACATTATCTGTGAACACAATTCACCGTGCCATCCGCCGTTGCCAGCTAAAACTCTATAGTTCAAAGAAGAAGCCGTATCTAAACATGATCCAGAAACGCAGACGTCTTCTCTGGGCCAAGGCTCATTTAAAATGGACTGTGGCAAAGTGGAAAACTGTTCTGTGGTCAGACGAATCAAAATTTGAAGTTCTTTATGGAAATCAGGGACGCCGTGTCATTCGGACTAAAGAGGAGAAGGACGACCCAAGTTGTTATCAGCGCTCAGTTCAGAAGCCTGCATCTCTGATGGTATGGGGTCGCATTAGTGCGTGTGGGATGGGCAGCTTACACATCTGGAAAGACACCATCAATGCTGAAAGGTATATCCAAGTTCTAGAGCAACATATGCTCCCATCCAGACGACGTCTCTTTCAGGGAAGACCTTGCATTTTCCAACATGACAATGCCAAACCACATACTGCATCAATTACAGCATCATGGCTGCGTAGAAGAAGGGTCCGGGTACTGAACTGGCCAGCCTGCAGTCCAGATCTTTCACCCATAGAAAACATTTGGCGCATCATAAAACGGAAGATACGACAAAAAAGACCTAAGACAGTTGAGCAACTAGAATCCTACATTAGACAAGAATGGGTTAACATTCCTATCCCTAAACTTGAGCAACTTGTCTCCTCAGTCCCCAGACGTTTACAGACTGTTGTAAAGAGAAAAGGGGATGTCTCACAGTGGGAAACATGGCCTTGTCCCAACTTTTTTGAGATGTGTTGTTGTCATGAAATTTAAAATCACCTAATTTTTCTCTTTAAATGATACATTTTCTCAGTTTAAACATTTGATATGTCATTTATGTTCTATTCTGAATAAAATATGGAATTTTGAAACTTCCACATCATTGCATTCCGTTTTTATTTACAATTTGTACTTTGTCCCAACTTTTTTGGAATCGGGGTTGTAAAATGCTTTGCCTGTTGAATCAACCTGAATTTAACTGTACAAGATAAAGCAAAAAAAGAAAAGAAAAAAATATTTATTTACTTACTTTACTTAATTACTTACAGTACAAGTCAAAAGTTTGGACACACCTGCTCATTCATGGGTTTTTCTGTATCTTGACTATTTTCTACGTTGTAGAACAATACTGAAGACATCAAAACTATGAAATAACACATGGAACATACACCATTCAGCCATAACATTATGATCACTGAGAGGGGAAGTGAATAACGCTGATTATCTCATTACAATGGCACCTGTCAAGGGGTGGGATGTATTAGGCAGCAAGAGAACAGTCAGTTCTTGAAGTTGACGTGTTGGAAGCAGGAAAAATGGGCAAGCGTAAGGATCTGAGCGACTTTGACAAGGGCCAGCTTGTGTTGGCTAGATGACTGGGTCTGAGCATCTCCAAAATGGCGGGTCTTGTGGGGTGTTCCCAGTATGCAGTGGTTAGTGCCTACCAAAAGTGGTCCAAGGAAGGATAACCGGTGAACCAGCAACAGGGTCACGGGTGTCGAAGGCTCACTGATTTGCATTGGGCATGAAGGCGAGCCCATATGGTCCAGTCCCACAGAAGAGCTACTGTAGCACAAACTGCTGAAAAAGTTAATGAACAGAAAGGTGTCAGCATTAACTTGTTTAAACAGTTTGTCACTCAAACCATAGTAAATGGATTTTGATGAAATTTGGTGTACAGCTTTTGTATTATCCTAGGTTCAAGTGATTTGATTTTGATGTTGATAATATGTGGCTTGGCGGAGTTATGCACTCTACTGAGTGCCCTTCTCATTATTATTATTATTTTTATTTATTTTTAATTCAGTTTAGTTCAAACACTCTAGCTCATTACAGGCAATATGAATTTTGTTAAAGTGCACATCTCTCTCTGAGCCTTTATTTCCATTCCCAGGACAACCGCATCAGTCTTGTGGATTATGTGGTGTCCTACTACCTACGAAACATAGACAGGGTAAGTACTCCTGACGAGTGCTGAATTGTTGTTGATGAATGTTGTTGAGTGGGTGGCTTTGCGTCTGAAGTGTGTGCTCTGTTATTCGTGGCAGGACGCAGGGACGGATAAGAGTATTTTCCCATTGCCTGAGCCTCAGGATTTCTTCCTCGCTGGTCAAGTCAAGTTTGACGACCTCTTGAAAGACATGCGAAAGCTTAAAAGGGATCTCACAGGTATGAGACTGGGGTGGCGGAACTGTTTCTTTAGTATTCCTTCCAGAAGAAAAGCTTTAAGAAGTTTATGCCTATCAAAGCACCAGCTAAAACACCTTTTGATGTTCGTCTAATGCCATGCCAGTTTATCACTGCTCTTTTTTTTTTTTCCAAACCTTGCTTTTGTGATGTTAAGGAATATGAATCAGCCAGAAAGACGGAGTAGGAGACACTCGTCTTGCTTATAGCTTCACCATGCCCTAAACATTTGACAATCAAGCCAACCTCGGAGGTGTAGGAGGTGATGGGGTGTTTGTGTGTGGAACCGGGGGCTTTTACACTTTGACGTCTACACAGCAGCTCTATAAGCAGCCAGGAGGTTGAGGGTCATGCTCCCACCAGCCCTCAATGTCTGCGATTATTTAAATCAACCAGTAATACAACATATGAAACCAATTAGCTCTGTTCTCTCTCCTCTCTTCTGCGTTCACAAATCACAGTTAAACAAAAAACCCTGATCCTTACTGACCCTGGGGGGGAAATACAAAGTCATCTACAAAAGAGTTGCCTGCCTACCTTGAGGTGTCTGTCATTCATTTATTAGGAAGAAAATAGAAGACTAAGAGACAATAAATACAACATAAGTGCCTTAGCATTTGATCTGGACCGCAACAAAAAACTTTAAACATCTCACCTTCAAGTCCTCAGGGTATTGGCACCAAATTGTGAGAAACTGCAGCGCTTTGGAAAAGAGAACCTTCGAGTTATTTATCTTTTATCTTCACCATGAGCCGACAGGATTAAATATTTATGCAGTGCTATCATTAACCACACTAAAGCGAACAAGTGTTGTCAATTAACTCACTAGTAATGCAGCTGAGATCTGGTACTAAATATTAGTTTGTTCACAAGTTACACATGTAGAAGAGACACGTCTCCTTAATGCCTTATGTCAAGACTGGGGCATTTTAACATGGTCTGATGGTTCAGCTCCGCTTCGTCTTTGATACGTGGTCATGGTCCGGTGGAAGAGTTCACGGCAGTGCAGCACTTCCAGACCTCTAGGGAGAAACACGTAGGAAAAAATATGAAACAATTTATAGACAGAATGAATGTTCGACTTCAGTGTAATTCAGAACAGGAAGAAAAATGTAAGTGTGCAAAAATGGATGGAAATTGTCTTGAGAGGCCAAGAACGAAATAATTGATACTTAGTTTAATATGCGTGTTCACAGTTAAATCAACTTAAATGTTTCATAAATGATCAAAATTATTCTTTGGAATTAAGCTAATGGTTTTGGGAGAGAAACAAACTGGTTTATTATTATTATTATTATTATTATTATTATTATTATTTAGATGGATAGGCTCCAGCTTGCCTGCGACGCTGTAGGACAGGATAAGCGGCTACAGATAATGGATGGATGGATGGATGGATGGATGGATTATTTAGACGTTTAAAAATAGTGTTCTATAGACCGAATCATAATCTAAAGTATACATATTTTTTTTTCTAAAAAGCATGTCTGGGTGGCACGGTGGTGTAGTGGTTAGCGCTGTCGCCTCACAGCAAGAAGGTCCGGGTTCGAGCCCCGTGGCCGGCGAGGGCCTTTCTGTGTGGAGTTTGCATGTTCTCCCCGTGTCCGCGTGGGTTTCCTCCGGGTGCTCCGGTTTCCCCCACAGTCCAAAGACATGCAGGTTAGGTTAACTGGTGACTCTAAATTGACCATAGGTGTGAGTGTGAATGGTTGTCTGTGTCTATCGCTACGTTCACACTGCAAGGCTTAATGCTCAATTCCAATTTTTTTGTGAAATCTGATTTTTTTTGTGAGGTCGTTCACATTAACACATATATGCGACTTGTATGTGATCCTCAGTATGAACGAAAAGCGACCTAAAAGTGTTCCGCATGCGCATTGCAGGATACGATGACGTCACACGCAGTGAGCATGGCCAGTGTTTACGGAAGTAAAACCGCCCGGTTGCGGTATGACCCATCCAATCTAGCTTGAATGGCTGCATCCCCCCAAATGGAAATCAGCTCCCTAACCTCTGCGTCCTTCCATTGAGAAGATTCAGAACCTTCACAGCCCGAAGCGTCCCTCGCATTGATGTCATGCGCAGGGGCGCAGATATGTTTTTTGAACTGGGGGGGACAAAAAACTGGGGGGCACAAAGCTGCCAGCAAACCAACCCCAACCCCGATATGCCTGTCAAACTTGTTGTGGGTTACCATAGCAACCAAGCTCGAGCTCGCAACCTGTGCAGTCTGCGCAGCTCAACCAACCGAATATCAGTCTTTGTTTTGTTTTATGCGAGCTGTTGCAATTATGTATACACTGCTGTGCACCTCAATAAACCGAATGGTAATTAGTCTTTTGATTTTTCCGTGAGGTTTGCCTTATGCAAAGAAAGACAGCATAGACGTTTTTTCCTCTCTATAAGTGGGGGGGACCGAACGAGGTGAATTTAAATCTGGGTGGGACGAGTCCCACCCTCTATCTGCGCCCGTGATTATGCGCCATGTTGTTGTAACTTTTTTTGAGAGACCCGCCGCCTACTTCAGCGCAGAATAGTGACATTTGTGGCTTGTTGATGACGTGTAAGTCGGATGAATGCGACCTGGCGGTTCAGACTGAAGTCGCATATGAAAAGAGCGGATAGGAATCGGAATTAGGACCACATATCCAAACGGCCTGGGTCGGATTTGAAAAAATCGGATCTGTGTCGTTCATATTGTCAATAAAAGATCGGATACAGGTCACATATGGGCGAAAAGATCGGATTTGAGTCACTTCAGCCTGCAGTGTGAATGTAGCCTATGTGTCAGCCCTGTGATGACCTGGCGACTTGTCCAGGGTGTACCCCGCCTTTCGCCCGTAGTCAGCTGGGATAGGCTCCAGCTTGCCTGCGACCCTGTAGAACAGGATAAAGCGGCTAGAGATAATGAGATGAGAAAAGCATGTCTGTGAAATTTAGAGAAGAGTATGAAAGAGAAGAGCAGAACATGTAGTGCAAATTAGGAACATTATAGTGCAAGTACACAACAAGACACAAGGCATTAAATCCACACTGAGCAAGAAGACCAAGTATACACAAAAGAACACAAAACAGCTGCTTTTGTAATAGCTATATTTATAACATATTGTTGTGGCATCCCACTGGAGGAACGGAGGGAGGGAAGAAACAGACCGTGAAGTCCTATGAAAAGCAGACATGGTGAGTAAACCGGGCGATAGGAGTCTGTGTGCTATACGTCTGTGTGTTTAGGGCCTCACGAGTCTTCTGCTTTTGCAGCACCCATGGTTTGGAACATGGCCTGGCGTAGGGTCAGGTCACAGGATCAGCGTCAGGGTCAGAGAGCAGAGAGCACAACTGAGCTCTGAGACACTCTGACTGCTCTCCTGTACTGACTTTCACTACAGCTGCAACCTGAGCTTTATTTCATCTCCTTTTCATTTCTTAGCAGGACTCTTGGTGCTTTTCACTGAGATTTACTTCCTTTCCTTCTTTCTTTTCTCTTCTTTTAGTTTATTTTATCATCAGTGTTTAGTTATTGCAGTAGGTGTCACTGGTTCGCAGCTAAAATGCTTCCGAAATAAATATGGTCAAACTTTACTAATTCTGGGTCGCTGAGAGTGAAAATGAAGCTTAAAATTGTTCCTTGGCTCTAGTTTTCAAGTTATGCTCCTGGGTCAGTATGTACAAACCTTGACATGGGAATGGTAGAGGTTATGCAAAGTATAAAGGGACGCGTTCTCAATTTAAAGCAGAAATGACTAAAAATACACATTTTAGTCATTCCATAAATACATATATAAATATCTTTGAAGAAGGCAGCACGGTGGTGTAGTGGTTAGCGCTGTCGCCTCACAGCAAGAAGGTCCTGGGTTCGAGCCCCGTGGCCGGCGAGGGCCTTTCTGTGTGGAGTTTGCATGTTCTCCCCGTGTCCACGTGGGTTTCCTCCGGGTGCTCCGGTTTCCCCCACAGTCCAAAGACATGCAGGTTAGGTTAACTGGTGACTCTAAATTGACTGTAGGTGTGAATGTGAGTGTGAATGGTTGTCTGTGTCTATGGCCAAGTTTACATTAGACCGTATCTGTCTCGTTTTCTTCGCGGATGCACTGTCCGTTTACATTAAAACGCCTGGAAACGCCGGGAAACGGGAATCCGCCAGGGTCCACGTATTCAATCCAGATCGTGTCTGGTCCGGTGCTGTGTAAACATTGAGAATACGCAGATACGCTGTGCTGAGCTCTAGCTGGCGTCGTCATTGGACAACGTCACTGTGACATCCACCTTCCTGATTCGCTGGCGATGGTCATGTGACGCGACTGCTGAAAAACAGCGCGGACTTCCGCCTTGTATCACCTTTCATTAAAGAGTATAAAAGTATGAAAATACTGCAAATACTGATGCAAATACTGCCCATTGTGTAGTTATGATTGTCTTTAGGCTTGCCATCCTTCCACTTGCAAGTGGTAAGTGATATGCGCTGGGATCACACACACAGCGGCTCAGTCCCGAATCACTGCTCGTGTGCTTCACTCGCGCGCTCTGTGAGCTGCGCAGGGCCGGAGTGCGCACCCTCCAGAGGGCACTCGCAGTTCAGGGCGGAGTGATTTGGAGCGCAGGATGCCTGCGGAGCCGAGCGTATCCGTGTATTGGCGTTGCTGTGTGCACGCGAATCGTGTATTGGCGTTGCTGTGTGCACGCTAATCGTTTTAAAAACGTTAATCTGATGATCCGCTGATACGGTCTAATGTAAACCCCACCTATGTGTCAGCCCTGTGATGACCTGGCGACTTGTCCAGGGTGTACCCCGCCTTTTCCCCGTAGTCAGCTGGGATAGGCTCCAGCTTGCCTGCGACCCTGTAGGACAGGATAAAGCGGCTAGAGATAATGAGATGAGATGAGATGTTGCAGTGACGGCGTGGCTAGTTAGATAATAACTTTTGGGCTTTTTTTTTCATACATTTTGGAAGGTTTAATTGTGTAAATACAGTTTAAATCTTTTTTTTTTATAAGTAATGGATTTTTATGTGGTCTTTCTTTATCTTGATTAATTCTTCATACTTTTTTAATTGAGTCATAGATTTTTTCCCCTATAACATGTAAAAATATTATATATTATATGCAAGTAAAAAGTAAGAGAAAAAGAGAAGCATCTCCTAAAAAGAGCCCCAGCAGTTCTGTTTTGTTTCTGAAGACGAACACGAGCAGATGAGCTACAGCTTTGGGGTTGCGGTGTGTTTCCAAATAAAAGTCTCGTAGAGATGGAACTGAGGCACAAAATACCCGTCTCACAGCTCATAGCGTGTACACTGATGTTAGTATGAGCCAGTAGTCTGTGCCAGTGTGAGAAAAGCTTTACAGTCTTAAATTTCTTCCCAGATTCAGTTCAAAAGAGTTCTTCTGTTTAACCAGGCTTGTGTCTCTTAGGACCACAGAGACCGTCAGTGGGTGTGGTGGATACTGTCAGTCAATTTGAGGACAGTTCTGTAATTATATATTTATAATTCCAGCCACCAGTGCGTTTTTTTGGAAGAGCAATATAAAACAAACATTCGTTGAGCGTTTTTGTTAAGGGCTCATGTTTGAATCCTCAACATGTATCAATGATAAAAAAAGAGCAAATGAGTGAAAACACAAACATATATAAACACAAGGCTTTTGTCATGTTTTGGAAAATCTTTCCAGAGATGAGACCTTTGTCTGGCCATTTACTCTGTGATCATTTATATGCCAAGCAGCGGATCATTTCCATTGCAGCAAAGCCGAAGAATTCAGCAGATAATCCACAATTATATACGAGCTCAGAGTGCTGTCAGTGCTGTATATAAATCCTGGCTATTACCTTCAGAAATATAAATCAGCCATGGTTCCTTTCTTCCTCACTGCACACTCAGCTGTCTGCACCACAGCACCCACAGGAGGCTGTTTTACTGAAGCAAGCACTTGTAGCATTTGATGTTTCCAATAGTTAGAGTATTTATGATCAAAAACTAACCATTCAAACTGGATCATAACTCTATTTCAGATATAATGGTTCTTAAGTTATATAAATAAAAGTTATAATACAGTTGAAGTATGCCAATAACACAAGACTTACAACTGTACAGTAAGACTTTTTAACACTTGGGTTCAAAGATTTTGTGCATCTGTAAATAAAGTGGATGTTATAGATATGTGCATCGAGAATTTAGATAATCACTTAATTGTACAGATCTGTACAGAGCCCTGACAGCACTGTGACGTCACGTGGCACTGCGAGAGCACTGCTGATTAATATGGGAGTGTTTTGGACATGGTGCAGTGCTAACACATTGCAGCATAATGCATTTATCTCAACTGTTTAAAAATGTCACCGTACAGTGCTTTGTGACACATTGAACACCTGTCTGGTGTAAACTGGGCTCATTTATTGAATTCCTTCAGGAATTGATAGGATTGGTTAGAATTTCTTCAGAGTGGAAATGATTGGTCAGAATTTGTGTGGTAGTGGGTGGGATTGGTCAGAATTCCTTCAGGATTAAGTGGCGTAATTGGTCAGAGTTTCTTTTGAAGTGGGTGGGATTGGTCAAAATTCTTTCAGAAGTAGGTGTCGTAATTGGTCAGAATTCCTTTTGGAGTGGGTGGAATTGGTCAGAATTCCTTTTGGAGTGGGTGGAATTGGTCAGAAATCCTTCAGGAGCAGGTGGCGTAATTGGTCAGAGTTCCTTTTGGAGTGGGTGGGATTGGTCAGAATTCCTTTTGGAGTGGGTGGAATTGGTCAGAAATCCTTCAGGAGCAGGTGGCGTAATTGGTCAGAGTTCCTTTTGGAGTGGGTGGGATTGGTCAGCATTCCTTCAGGAGTTGGTGTCATAATTGGTCAGAATTACTTTTGGAGTGGATGGGATTAGTCAAAATTCCTTCAGGAGTAGGTGTCATAATTGGTCAGAATTCCTTTTGGAGTGGCTAGGATTGGTCAGAATTCCTTCAGGAGTAGGTGGCGTAATTGGTCAGAGTTCCTTTTGGAGTGGGTGGGATTGGTCAGAATTCCTTTTGTTTGGAGTGGGTGGGATTGGTCAGAATTCCTTCAGGAGTAGGTGGTGTAATTGGTCAAAATTCCTTTATGGAGTGGGTGGAATTGGTCAGAATTCCTTTTGGAATGGGTGGAATTGGTCAGAATTCCTTCAGGAGTAGGTGTTGTAATTGGTCAGAGTTCCTTTTGGAGTGGGTAGGATTGGTCAGAATTCCTTCAGGAGTAGGTGTCATAATTGGTCAGAATTCCTTTAGGAGTGGGTGGGATTGTTCAGAATTCCCTTTAGAGTGGATGGGATTGGTTAGAATTCCCTTTAGAGTGGATGGGATTGGTCAGAATTCCTTCAGGAGTAGGTGGCATAATTGGTCAGAATTCCTTTCAGAGTGGGTGGGATTGGTCAGAATTCCTTTTGGAGTGTGTGGGATTGGTTAGAATTCCTTTTGGAGTGGGTGGGATTGGTTACAAACCTCTAGGATATTCTTCAAAGAAATTTCCCCATTCCAGGCTGTATAATCTATATAATATAATTAGTGATTATCCCATTCTGATCAGTGTGTTAATCAGTGTTTACCAGCAGACAGAGGTGCTTTAGATGCCTGTTAGTCAGTTTGCCCAGTGCTTATTGGGCAGGAAATGCAAACGCACTAGAGTAAGAAGACAGTAACAGTCTAGTGTAAAAGCTAAATAGCACATAAAAGCAAAATGTTTTTGTTTTTAGCAGTGAATACAAGTGCATAGACAAGAATTTAACAGAATGGAACTGGACCAGGAAAATAATTTTTTTTTTAAATATCAGCACAATCAAGTTTGAAGACCATTTTTGAAATTGTTATAAACAATCAAACACAGCTACTACCAATATATAAACATGAAGGACATATAGAATTTCCATCATTTCTTTACTTGGTATAATATTAAATTGAATGAGACAGAGAATTGCATGAAAACAGTGTTAGCCTCCAGGTAAAAAGAAAAAAAAACTACCAAACACACATCCAGCGTAACAAAGCACAAAGAGCCGTCTCTCTCTGGCGCCCTGTTCACAAGCCTCGTCTGAACACATGGTGTGGTGGTGACTGCGCCTGTTCCCTAGCTCCAGTGAAAAGGGGCCCTCGCACTAAAGGCCTTGCCTGCTCATGACATTTAAGGCTGTTTAAAGCAGGAGCCTGCTGGCTGACTCGCTACAGTGATGGATGTTTTAACCTCGCTTGGACCCTTCTCTGAAACACTAACCTCTCCTGAGTGCCAAACAAGCTCTCGCCATTTTCCATTCATTCTGCATGTCGTCCTCCTTCAGTAGCATCACTCCTCTTCTGCTGTTTACTAATATTACGCAATAAGGGACAGAGCAGCTTCTGTTCTGCTCCGAAGGCTCTGAGTTCAGCTCATGATTTCCAGGAGTTGAATCAGTGTATGATATAGAAAGGCAAGATTCTAAATTTTGAATTATTGAAAGCTGGATACACAAAAAAGCGTGTGGCGAATATACTGGTATCTTGATATGTTTCATGCAAAGACAGTTACTGGGAGCTGTTCTAAACATCTACTGATGTGAAAGATAGATAGCGCCCCATTAATGGTGCATTGGTAAGCACATCATTCAGCAGCAAACACAACTTTTTTTGTAATAGATTTCATCTCATCTCATTATCTCTAGCCGCTTTATCCTGTCCTACAGGGTCGCAGGCAAGCTGGAGCCTATCCCAGCTGACTACGGGCGAAAGGCGGGGTACACCCTGGACAAGTCGCCAGGTCATCACAGGGCTGACACATATGCCGCTTTTCCACTACAAACGCGGCTGAGTCGGGCTGAGCCGTGCCGTGCTGAGTCGGGCTGAGCGGGGCTGTTGAAGTTGCATTTCGACTACAACCGCGCTGAACCGTGCTGGCTGGAAGTGGGTGGACACATTGGGTGGAGTTAGCGAAAGTGGGTGGACGTCACATGATGTCGTTAAGCAGCGCAAACAGTGACATCAGTGAGCTTTTAAGCGGTAGTCTCACAACCCGGATAGTAAACAATAAACATGGAGTCGTTAGTGTTGCTGGTCTTGGTGCTGTGGCTTGTTGTCACCGACAACGCGGACAGATACTGGCAAGAGCGTATAGATGAGGCGAGGCGCATAAGGCTTCAGAAATTCTCGTAATTCGTAATTATTCTCCTTCCGGGTTTGCGGTGTTTACAGATCCCAGCGCGCTCGCGGGGCGTGTGTGGACACTCCTCCTCACCAATCAGTGCACAGGGGAGTGTCTGCTCACGCCCCCAGCCTCACTCGGCACGGCTTGGCTCGCTTCAGCCCTACTCCAAAACGGTGCGAGTTTTAGGGGCTAAGCAGGGCTGAAACGAGCTGAGTCGTGCTGGTTTTTGGTAGTCGAAACGCGAGCCGTGTCGGGCTGAAGTGAGCTGAAAAAGGGTAGTGGAAAAGGGCCAATAGACACAGACAACCATTCACACTCACGGTCAATTTAGAGTCACCAGTTAACCTAACCTGCATGTCTTTGGACTGTGGGGGAAACCGGAGCACCCGGAGGAAACCCACGCGGACACGGGGAGAACATGCAAACTCCACACAGAAAGGCCCTCGCCGGCCACGGGGCTCGAACCCGGACCTTCTTGCTGTGAGGTGACAGCGCTAACCACTACACCACCGTGCCGCCTTTGTAATAGATAGTAATAAATAATTGTAGGCCTGGTTGAGTTTAAAAAGTTTGCTCCATATGCGGTAGAGGAAAGCCTGCCATTATTCATGTTCTGTGTAAGCCGGAGTCTGTGCCCAGTAGCAAAGTGATAATAGTTTGTCGGTACTTGTTAACAGTTTGTTTGCCTGTTGGGAAGCTTTCTCAAAGAAGAACATCTATGAAGATCTACAAAGAAGATGTTTAAGCAATACTTGCTATTCACATTGTTGAGTTTACACATCAATCCTGAGATACCAGTGATGCTGGCCTCTCCTGCTCTCCAGATCTGCCTGATCCATCCTGGTGCCCTACTTCTGGCTGGAGTTTCATCACATCACCCCTGTGGAGGACAGCCCCATATAGACAGTCAAATGATATGTTTAGAAGATGGCTCTGGACAGTTTTGTCACGATGGTTTAGGACTACAATTGCCATGATAACTTTAGGACTGCAGTTGTCATGAACAGTTTTGCACTCAAGTTTCCATCAATGAACAGATGATAACTTCAGCAAAACAGACTTCATGTTAAAACTATAATGAATTTCCTGGTTACACAGTTATACTTTGTGACTATACCGGACGCAGTTATAGAAGCGAGTTATTTATAATCACGCTATCTGTTATCACCCAAATGAGGATGGGTTCCTTTTTGAGTCTTTTATTTCACGGTTTCTTTCTCGTGTCATTTGAGCGGAGTTTTTCCTTGCCACCGTCACCTCAGGCTTGCTCGTCAGGGATAAATAAATTTATTAGAGATAAAATTAGTTCATGTTTAAAGTCTTTATTTTTTTGTAAAGCTGTTTTCCAATGCCGTCTGTTGTTGAAAGCGCTATACAAATAAACTGAGTTGACTTGACATTCCCGTACTGCTTTAGCTCTGTGTAACATACAATTTGTGGTGACCAATAAGGCTGCGAATATACATCAATTTCACTACATGTAAATGTGCACGTGCTACATGAGCAGCATTGTTCACGTTGTCATCTGCGTAGCTTATGTATATCCGGAGGATTAAAAGCTGTATCCACTATGGAGAAGAGTAGGGCTGAAAGATCCCTGGCCAGCAATGGAACATTTTCCTTGACTACTCCTTCTCATTTTGCATGTCAACAATGAACACGCGGACATTACATGAGGCTAGGTAATTGTTTATGATGGAAATTGTGGTAACGCCACTAACGTAGATGGCATGCTAGGCTACTATATCAATTTTGCCATTAATACAGAGAATATGTTTCTCACATTCTGCTTCTGACGTGGTGTCACATCATTATGCTTGTGTTACCGAATGTCTCCCAAACCAGAACGAGCCTGACCAGGACAAAGATCATTACTGAAGATGAATGAATATACTTGTGGCTGGACCACACCGAGTAAACAGGACCTTGTTCCATAGAGAGTTAGAGGTTCCACAGCGTGACTCATCTTAGAAGTAGTGGTACTTGAACATTTTTGCAGTGTTGAGGCCAGACAAAAATAAAAGAAGAGCCAAATCAATCAGTCTGGTTAAAAAGGCAATTAGGACCTGCTCGTCGTTGGTGGCGGTGGCTGTCCATCGCTAACGATGATGACTGCTTCATTAGGATGCTCAGAAATGTAAATGGGCCACAAGGCCAGCGACAGAGCTGTCCGCAGTGGCAGCATGAAATGAACGGCCCGGCCGAGCCGCCATGGAATGCCTGGCCTTGCGAGCTCTCGTATACTATTCTCTTCTCCTAGCGAAGCACCTTGCACAGTAAGGTAAGACAAACGATGTCGTACCCCTATTGTGTTGTCTGTCTGGATCTCCAGACCTGATGCCAAGTGGTGCACAAAAGTACCACAGACCTGACTGGTATGGAAGTTGCCCTGCAATGATAACGGACTTGCTGAGTGATGCCATCCGTTGGCCATTTGAGTGGCTCTTCTGCATGCCATCAGGTGGTGCGCCATTGACCCTGTTGGGTTCATCTGCCACATTGCACCAAAAAGCGCCCTGCTGCCAGCGCCTTATTGGTGATGTTCTATTTAACCCATAGCTGGAACCCAGGCAGGTGCTACCACTCTGGGTCAGAGTGGACCTGGGAGCAATGGTGATTAAGGGGTAACTCCACTTTCCCCAATACTCAAGTCCTTCTGGACCTGAGACTCACCACCGGTTGCAGTTTAAAGTCATACCCAGGACTTTTTATAAATACTTTTATTCGGACCCGCTAATATGATTCTGAACAGTTTATGGAGGAATATATTCCAGATTGTTTTACCAAAAATCAAACATTAAACACTTTTTTTTTTAACTGTTCAGCTCCAGCATCCTTTTCTCCACCTCAGGCTCCTGCCCCATGTTAACACAACCAGCAGCTTCTTCACAGCAGTGCCTGTCAGGTTCATGTTGAGTTGCAAAGCTTATTAAACAGTGCAGTTCTTGCAGAGTTAAAGTATTTACAGCCTATGATAATGACTAGCAGGTGAAATAAATTTGGAAAGGATCTCTGTACTTTTTTTTATATTATAACCCAAGAAGGCTTGTTTTGAAGAACTAAAGCAATGAAGTTCGAGGGTGCCAAGTTTCTTTTTTTTTTTTTCCACTCTTTGTGGGCGTGTGTGAATCCATTTGTTTGGCTGGACAACAAAGCCAGGCATTGGCACAAACAACACAAACATGTTTCACAGACTCAGAATGGGTCAAACCCAATCCATTCACCAAGTCTGCACCAATTCTGATCATCTAAGATGATGTCAGCCTGTCTATCTAATTGTTCCCGTTACACTGATCAAACAGAAAAAAGGTTTTAAAAGCGCTGTTTAAATTATAGTTAAATCAAAGGTTGATGGCCCGATTTGTGTCCTAAAACAGTCATGTGACAGTTATGTCATAATTATGATATAAATGTTATGAATTCTAACCTTTATTGTACTGTATACACTCATCGGCCACTTTAATAGGAACCTGTTCTTGATTCTAAGAGTCCTGTTCTTGGCTGGCAGGAGTGGAACCCAATGTGCTCTTCTGCTGTTGCATGCTGAGATGCTTTTCTGCTCACCACAGTTGTAAAGAGTTACTATATCCTTCCTGGCAGCTTGAACTAGTCTGGCCATTTTCCTCTGACCTGTCTTACCAACAAGGCGTTTCCATCCACAGAACTGTCGCTCACTCAATGTTTTTTGTTTTTCTCGCCATTCTGTGTAAACTCTAGAGACTGTTGTGTGTGAAAACCCCAGGAGATCATCAGTTTCTGAAATACTCAAACCAGTCCATCTGGCACCAACAGCAATGCCACAGTGAAAGTCACAGAGATCATAATTTTTCCCGTTCTGGTGTTTGAAGGGAGCATTAACCGAAGCGCTCAATTTGTATCAGAGGGTGGCATGGTGGTGCAATGGTTAGCACTGTCGCCTCACAGCAAGAAGGTTCCAGGTTCAAACCTCACAGCGAACGGGGGCCTTTCTGTGTGTGGAGTTTGTATGCTGTCTGTGTGGGTTTCCTCCAGGTGCTCTGGTTTCCCCCACAGTTCAAAAACATGCAGATTAGGTAAAATACCCAGCCACTGGGTTTGTACGTATAAGACAGTGCATACTTAATGCTGGTCCCAAGCCTGTAAAGAAGGCCCAGTGTGAGATTAGCGTGAGCGAAACCGGTTATTAACCTTCTGAAAATAAAGTCGTATCCGCATGATTTTATGCGTTGCGCTGCTGTCAAGGGATTGGCTGATAAGCTAACTGCATAAAACAGCAGGTGTATGGGTGTTCCTAATAAAATGGCCGGTGAGCATATATTGCTGACTGCAAAACTACAAACCAGTTCTGAGTAACTGATATTTTAGCCATTTATATTTCAGTACAGCTGAAATGTAAACATAGGGTGAAATATAGCACTTAACGCAGGGCGTCATTTTCCGTAAAAACGAAAGCATGTGGAATGAAGCAAGTAGATGATACGTATGGGCTGAAAAACTGGCTCAGCTCCTAAAAAGCTCCGTAATTACATGATGAGTTAAATCAGGTGTCTTTGAACAGGGAAAACACAAAACAGGCTAAGCATCTGTGCATGGGATCCCTGGGCCTGGGATTAATAACCCTTTCCATAAGAACAACAGACTTGTGTCATTGTTGCATGTCAAATGTGTTAATGAAAAGAAAATGTTTACTTTTAAGTTGTGTTGCTATAAAATCTTGTTGAATGTATGAAAGGCAGTGATTTTGATTACAGCAGACTGATTGGGTAATGAAAAGCGTTGTTTCTTTTGTTACATTCTGAACTGGGTCCAATTTTGACTAAAAAAAGGGTTTAATAGCCATCTGTTTGGATTTCTCCATGTTCATACACACTCGTTTCTCCTCATGTGTTTTCTTGCTTTAAGTGTCGGTAACAAGACACGCAATCTCACATGCCTTTCATTAATCTCTGGCCAGTTTGTATACCCATCTAGCTGTGGTGAAACAAGCTGTCAGGACTTCCCCAGTGACTTCTCAATTTAGTACAGTTTACGTATAGAGCAAAAAAAGAGTGCTCTTGACCAAATTCGACATCATCACGTTACTTGAAGTAGAAAATGATTTATATATGTGGAGCACTCTACGGTTCTTGGGAAATGAGGAGAGGCGAGACAGGCTTGACAACTCGAGGTGCGTTTTATTTTTCTTTAATTTCACTTTTCTGTGACTTCGCTCTACTCTGTGTACACACAGTGTTGGATGGCTCTCTCACAAAAGACACACATGAATAGATTGCCAGTAATCAAACACGGGCGAAACTCATGACGTGTTACCTGCCGTTTCTACCTGACTCCTCACCACCCACAGCTGACGCTTGACCACACCCCCGCTGCCACAATGTGAATCATGGGTCTTTGTTGTGAAATTTGACAGATGAACATAATATCCATCCGTTATCCATACCGCTTATCCGTCAGGGTCGCAGGGGAAGCTGGAGCCAATCCCAGCTGACTTTAGATGAGGGGTTTGGTACACCCTGGGTAGGTTGCTAAGCTGTTACAGGGCTAACGCAGAGACAAACAAATATTCACACCTAAGGGCAATTTAGAGTAGCTAATTTACCTAATCCACATGTCTTTGGAATGTGGGAGGAAACTGGAGCACCCAGAGGAAACTCAAACAGGCACGAGGAGAACATGCAAACTCCACCATAGAAAAGCCAAGTCAACTGCAAGATTCGAGCCCAGAACCTTCTTGCTGTGAGAGGTGACAGTGCTAACCACTATATGTATGAAACGGACTATTATATGTGTGAAAACCTATCAGATATCGCTGAAACTAATGGAAAACAGTCAAAATTGTGTTTTGAACAGAATTTAGGGTTTTGGTTGTTTTTTGTTTTGTGATAGTAATATACTTTGACACCTCTACTTTAAGAAAACATCCATCCATCCATTATCTGTAGCCGCTTATCCTGTGCACGGTCGCAGGCGAGCTGGAGCCTATCCCAGCTGACTACGGGCGAAAGGCGGGGTACACCCTGGACAAGTCGCCAGGTCATCACAGGGCTGACACATAGGTGGGGTTTACATTAGACCGTATCAGCGGATCATCAGATTAACGTTTTTAAAACGATTCGCGTGCACACAGCAACACCAATACACGGATACGCTCGGCTCCGCAGGCATCCTGCGCTCCAAATCACTCCGCCCTGAACAGCGAGTGCCCTCTGGAGGGTGCGCACTCCGGCCCTGCGCAGCTCACAGAGCGCACGAGCAGTGATTTGGGACTGAGCCGCTGTGTGTGTGATCTCAGTGCATGTCGGGCATGCGCGTCACTTACCACTTGCAAGTGGAAGGATGGCAAGCCTAAAGACAATCATAACTACACAATGGGCAGTATTTGCATCAGTATTTGCAGTATTTTCATACTTTTATACTCTTTAATGAAAGGTGATACAAGGCGGAAGTCCGCGCCGTTTTTCAGCAGTCGCGTCACATGACCAACGCCAGTGAATCAGGAAGGTGGATGTCACAGTGCCGTTGTCCAATGACGACGCCAGCTAGAGCTCAGCACAGCGTATCCGCGTATTCTCAATGTTTACACAGCACCGGAGCTGACACGATCTGGATTGAATACGTGGACCCTGGCGGATTCCCGTTTTCCGGCATTTCCAGGCTTTTTAATGTAAACGGACAGTGCATCCGCGAAGAAAACGAGACAGATACGGTCTAATGTAAACTTGGCCTTAGAGCCACCAATTAGCCTAACCTGCATGTCTTTGGACTGTGGGGGAAACCGGAGCACCCGGAGGAAACCCGCACGGACACGGGGAGAACATGCAAACTCTGCACAGAAAGGCCCTCGCCGGCCACGGGGCTCGAACCCGGACCTTCTTGCTGTGAGGCAACAGTGCTAACCACTACACCATCGTGCCGCCCTTTAAGCAAACATATAAAGATGTTTTTCCAAAACTATGTGGATTTTTTTTTCCATTCAGATTATATTCTGACCTTGCCTTAGCTTTTTGTTTGCAAAGATGATGCTGAGCAGAGAGCAAACAGGGTGGTGCAGTGGTTAGCACTGCTGTCTCACAGCAAGAAGGTTCTGGGTTGGAACCTCACGGCTGGCAGGGGCCTATGTATTTGGTGTTTGCATGTTCTCTTCGTGTCTGCTTGGGTTTCCCCCACAGTCCAAAGACATGCAGTTAAGTTAACTGGCTACTCGAAATTGCCCATAGGCGTAAATGTTTGTTTGTCTGGTGAGGCAATGACAGGCCAATTAGCTGTCAGGGTGAATGAGTGAGTGGTGAAAACAACCTAAATCTACTGTATCAAAATAATTAGTTTTCTTTTGTTTCAGACATGTAAAAGCTTTTTACCTTTACCTGGGTAAACTAATTATTTTGATTTAAGGAAGAAGGCATAATGAACGTAATATATTTATTAAAGCTACTGTATCTTCAACCTTGCTAGCTAAGTGTGATTTTCTCACGATTGGATCAAATTGTTGGACAGTTACATGCCATAGGAACATGGACCTAAACCTCATCAGTTCAGTTTGGAATCAGATACCAGCTTTTAAAATGTCCTGCACATCTCCAGACAACAGCAGACAAAAAAAAATTAGTCCGTATTAAAATTAAAGGAGAACTGAAGTCATTTTTAAACTTGATTTATTTCTTAATTAACGTGTTATTCAATTACTTTTTCGGTTTTAGTAACCTTATATCGTGACTCGTATTGGCAACTAATTGCAATTAAATATTATACTTATCGGCCTATTTGGTTTTTAGCCATGTTGAATTTAGTTCGTTTGGTCCATGGCAGGCGTCGCTTATCCGCGCGATCTTCACGAGACTTGTGCGAAACTTCGAAACGTGACGTGTCAGCCAGGTGTCAGTGCCGCCATTTTGAAAACTGTTTTTTCCAAACAAAATATTGCACAAAAACGAGTTTAAATGACGATTACTGCCTACTTTTTTCAAACTTTCCTGATTGCTATCAAAACAAACAAAACTTCCGGCTTGATTACATCAGCATTCAAAAGAGGGCACGCGCGTCTTTTGACAGCGTTGGCAGATGTTGGTCACTTTGATTTCCACTGTACGTTTTACTTCCGTCCTATGATGTCTCACACAGGTCTCGACGAATCTCGTTTACGGCCATTGCTTTGACATATGGACTGATATATTACAGAGCATGTTTTAGGTTTAGGTTTATTTATTTAGCACTCATAAGAACAATGGTGCAAGGAGGATACAAAGCCCGAAGGGCTTGTACAAGAGTTCCATCGCTATCAATAATCAGCATCAATCAATATGATGATGGCTAACAAATGAACTTTAAAAAGTAAGGAGACAATGTACAAAATAGTCATTGTAAAATGGAAAATATAGAAACAAGATACAAAGCAAAACAATGTAAGTGAATAATAATCTCATCTCATCATCTCTAGCCGCTTTATCCTTCTACAGGGTCGCAGGCAAGCTGGAGCCTATCCCAGCTGACTACGGGCGAAAGGCGGGGTACACCCTGGACAAGTCGCCAGGTCATCACAGGGCTGACACATAGACACAGACAACCATTCACACTCACATTCACACCTACGGTCAATTTAGAGTCACCAGTTAACCTAACCTGCATGTCTTTGGACTGTGGGGGAAACCGGAGCACCCGGAGGAAACCCACGCGGACACGGGGAGAACATGCAAACTCCACACAGAAAGGCCCTCGCCGGCCACGGGGCTCGAACCCGGACCTTCTTGCTGTGAGGCGAGAGCGCTAACCACTACACCACCGTGCCGCCCCTAATAATAATAATAATAATAATAATAATATTTCAGGCGGCACGGTGGTGTAGTGGTTAGCGCTGTCGCCTCACAGCAAGAAGGTCCGGGTTCGAGCCCCGTGGCCGGCGAGAGCCTTTCTGTGCGGAGTTTGCATGTTCTCCCCGTGTCCGCGTGGGTTTCCTCTGGGTGCTCCGGTTTCCCCCACAGTCCAAAGACATGCAGGTTAGGTTAACTGGTGACTCTAAATTGACCGTAGGTGTGAATGTGAGTGTGAATGGTTGTCTGTGTCTATGTGTCAGCCCTGTGATGACCTGGCAACTTGTCCAGGGTATACCCCGCCTTTCGCCCGTAGTCAGCTGGGATAGGCTCCGGCTTGCCTGCGACCCTGTAGAAGGATAAAGCGGCTACAGATAATGAGATGAGATGAGAATTTTGATAATAAAAAATTTGCCTACAGTTCTCCTTGAATCAGCGATTATTTGCCCACTGATGCTGGTGCGTCTGATCAGTCGAATGAAGAGACAATGATGAGGCTCATCCTCAAATGTGGGAAGTGACTTTTACCTCAGGTGATGAGACAGACTGTTGTGAACATTAATATAAAGTGATGATCAGCATTTCCTATTGTCAACTTAATTCTTTAAAAATGGTTCTAATGTTTTCCCATATGTAGATTAATTTATAAATGTAGAGGTAGGCATGACGTTTTTCAGTTTATTGAGAATTCAAAGCAACTTTCTCTTTCTTGACATGTGGGAGTAACCAGATATTAAGTTAACTTATTACTGAGTAAATGAGTGAAGCATGCAAACGAGAAACATACTCCATTTCAGGAAAACAGGTCATTTTCAAAACTTTATAGTATAAATGTCCAAATTTGATCATGTGAAGGGTTTTGGCTTATGTACTGTATATAATTGCCATTATATTATGTTATACAGTGGTGGAATGTAACCAAGTACAGTAGGCTACATTTACTCAAGTACTGTACCCAAATACAAATCCAGAGTACTTGTGCATTACTTGAGCATTTTCATTTTATGCACCTTTATACTTGCACTCCACTACATTTGTCTGACAGCTTTAGCTACGTAGTAATTTTCAGATCCTTCCTGTCCAGTAAAAACCACATATCTCCAAATGTGGTGATTTTGAATGTTTGCGGATTGAGTGTTCCTTTTATGGGTTGAGAAAATGTTCCTACTTAAGCAAAATAAAGTATTTAACCCACTTGGATTAGCTGGAAAATGCATTGTCACAAAGATGAAAACAGGGCTGCTTTTCAGAGCTCATCAGACGCTGAATTTTTTGACATGCGTGGCTCCCAAGAGAAAACGGTACGACAAATCTTATAGAATATGATGCATTAGGGTGGCACGGTGGTGTAGTGGTTAGCGCTGTTGCCTCACAGCAAGAAGGTCCTGGGTTCGAGCCCCGTGGCCGGCGAGGGCCTTTCTGTGTGGAGTTTGCATGTTCTCCCCGTGTCCGCGTGGGTTTCCTCCGGGTGCTCCGGTTTCCCCCACAGTCCAAAGACATGCAGGTTAGGTTAACTGGTGACTCTAAATTGACCGTAGGTGTGAATGTGAGTGTGAATGGTTGTCTGTGTCTATGTGTCAGCCCTGTGATGATCTGGCGACTTGTCCAGGGTGTACCCCGCCTTTCGCCCGTAGTCAGCTGGGATAGGCTCCAGCTTGCCTGCGACCCTGTAGAACAGGATAAAGCGGCTAGAGATAATGAGATGAGATGAGATAAAACCACTGAGAAATGAAATGAATAAAATTGATTATTTCAACACAATGGCACCTGTCAAGGGGTGGGGTATATTAGGTAGCAAGAGAACAGTCAGTTCTTGAAGTTGATGTGTTGGAAGCAGGAAAAATGGGCAAGCGTAAGGATCTGAGCGACTTTGACAAGGGCCAAATTGTGATGACTAGATGACTGGGTCTGAGCATCTCCAAAATGGAACATCTTGTGGGGTGTTCCCAGGATGCAGTGGTTAGTGCCTACCAAAAGTAGGTCCAAGGAAGGACAACCAGTAGACTAGCGACAGGGTCACGCGTGTTGAAGGCTCATTGATTCGCATAAAGCACGAAGGCGAGCCCATATGGTCCAGTCCCACAGAAGAGCTACTGTACTACAAACTGCTGAAAAAGTTAATGCTGGCTAAAACAGAAAGGTGTCAGATATTAAACCACCTTGCTATTCTTTCTCTGTTGTGTCCTGCAGCCTGTGAAAAAGACATCCAAAACGTGTGTGCCAACTCTCCAGACGAACATCTCCAACCATTCAAAGACAAAATGGATACTTTTCTCACCACTGGTAAGTGAACAGCAAAATGGACAAACTGTACAGGTCTGATGTGGTTTGGCTCATGCTAGTCACAGCGTGTAGCCAGAGGGCACCAATTAACTGTGTGTGTGTGTGTGTGTCCCATTCCTTCAAGATGTTTGTGGATTCTAGTGTGAGTCACAGTGGGATAGCCTGTAAAATAACTGTTTTGTGGTGACTCTAGAAAAACTGCTTTTCTTTCTCTCATTATTTAAACAAGTTGACCTAAAGAGTGACCCTTTAACTGTTGTTTACAACATCTATTTTACTGTATGTATTAGTTATAGAATGAAACTGGATAACACCCCCCACACACACACACATGCACACCAGGCTAGCTTTCTAATCTCTAAGACTACGTTCAGTCTGCACCCTGAAACGACCCATATCCGATTTTTTTGCCCATATGCGACCTGTATCCGATTTGTTATTGACAATCTGAACGACACAGATCCGATTTTTTCACATGCGACCCAGGCCGCTTGGATATGTGGTCCTAATTCCGATGCATATCCGTTATTTTCACATGCGACTGCAGTCTGACCGGACAGGTCGCATTCATGCGACCTACACGTCATCAACAAGAGACAAACGTCACTATTCTGCGTTGGCTAATCCCGCCTCTTTGGTGGAAAACAACAACATTTGTACAGTTTTCAGAATTTAAATAGACTTTTATAGAATTGATCAAGCTAATGGTGGATTTGGTAGGGACCTGGATGTTGATCTGTTAGCCTGATTAAATAAAACAGTTTCTATAACTGATTTATAACTTAAACCATCCTGTATTACAAGATTATAAGATTGTTCTGGAAATTTCCAGTAATTTGACACCTTCGGTCTCATTAGTCTGCTGCCCACATTAATCAGATTATTGTGCGAGTTCCGCCGCCGCCACAAAATCCACATCGCCAGGTCTCGCCTCATCTCCATAGCAAACTGCACTGGTGTTTCTGCACCTTGAGCCAGCGCTGAGAGACGTTGCAGAATTCAGCTGGCTATAAACAATCTAAATAAATATTTATAAAAATGTAGAAAAAAAAGTTTATTAATATGACGAAATAAATATGTGCAAATGATTAAGCCTGAATTAAGAGTTTGGTAATACAGCGGCCGTATCCCAAATGACTGCCTACTGAAGCTCGAGTGCACTATATAGAGTTTAAAAATCCATTACTTCCTAGTAACATGTAGTGCACTTATAAAGAAATTAGAGAGACATTTAGGAGTCAACCCTCGTTACCAGGCTACACGTTTTCATTTCAGTTCAGAAACAAAAACACACACGAGACTTCACACTTTAACACTAACCAGATAATTAAACAAACAAACAAAAAAAGAAATCATTAAACATGAAGAGTGCTCTTTTTTTTGTTTACGTATTACGTAGATGTGCTTATTACGTGTCAATTTGTGCATGCGGGACACTTTTGGGTCATTTTCCGTTCATATTGGAGATCGCATACAAGTCTCATATAATTGGTAATGTGAACGGCCTAACAAAAAAATCGGATTTCACAACAAATCGGATATGGGTCGTTTCAGGTTGCAGTCTGAACGTAGTGTAAACCGATTCATTTTCATTCATTCATCAGTCAGTCAAAATCACTTAATATAGCATGTCCACCAAAACAGCAAAGATCGCCCGTAGTGAGCAAAAAAAATGATACTGCTAAAAGTTCAAGTGTCTTAAACTCATGTTCAAGCCCAAGAACTGGACCAAGTTAAACGTTATATACCCTTTTTGACATTGCCTCTATACCGCATCTGAGACTTGACCTTTCCCTTCATTGAGAAGCCGTCCGCAGGGTTACGGAATGCTAGCTGGTTTCACTGAGCACCAACCTGAGGCCTTAACCCAGCCGAATAGGGATCGGGTTGCCCTAAACTCGCCGTAATGTACTCAGTGGTGCTATAAAGCTGGCAGGACATCTCCGAGTGGGCTCTCGTAAAGCCTGGCCTGCCTCAGCAGGGAGAGTTTCAGGGGACCACCATGGTAGGAGACATTGTGCCATGGCTGTGTCTTCCATTGTCTTGGCCCAAAGGCCATGGCTTAAATTGCTTATTAGGTTTGAGTGATGAATACATGTTTACTGAATGCAAAGACTTATACAACCATAAATCTGATATACTTAGCAAAATGGCACCCACCAGGATAGAGTATCAAGACCACATCCATTGAAAAGTAATTCAGTGCTAAGCAGCTGGAAGAAGGAAAAAATCTATCAGCATTACGAATTAGCTCGTTACATGAATCATTCACTGTTATATAAGATGCTGGTGAAATCCAATGTTCTTGGCGTCAGTTTTCTTAATAGTAGCTTCATAAGTGTGTGTGTGTGTGTGTGTGTGATTTGAGACATCCATGAGAATTACTAAATCTATCATAGTTTGGACAACATAACATTTTCCATTCCAACTTTACAGCTTCTTCTATCCAACATACTCAGTGTTTGAATAGGCATCTCAGACACTTGCTGGCCGTGGTGTGAAAATTGTACTTGCAGACGCTCATCTGAGTCTCCAAACCTGTCATTGCTTCACTCTTGAATATTTTCTATCGTGAATACTATCATTAAAAAACTTGTAATATCTGCTTTCCAAAGAAATTCATCTGGTTAAGATCTGTTCAGTCCTTTGGGAGTAACGGCAGGTTGAAGTTGGTACAACAGAGTTCACTCTCTGCTCGCGCGATGTCGGGAAACTGCCGGTGCTTTTTGAGTCACGGGAAAGCGGTCAGGCTCTCTCTCTCTCTCTCTCTCTCTTCTGATTGGTTTCCGACTGGATTACTCGTGAATATCAATCAGATAACTTTTATCGGGATGTTCTGTAGCTCTCTCACTGTTTCCGATGAAGTATTCAGCAAAATTTTCCGTCAGCTAGTTTTGATATTATGATTAACAGAAGACTTTGAAGTGAGTTTTCATAGCTTTACCTACTTATTTTTTCAAATCAAACTGATTCATGTAAATAAATAACTATTTTGGAATATAACTATTTGTTTTGATGAAAAATATTGAGATCTTAGTGGTCGGAATGAGATTTTTAAAAAACTGGAAGTCAGAAACACGAGCGTCGATTTCAATTCAATTCATTGGAATTGTTTATTGATGTGACTCACAGTTTTGTTTTGGGTTTTTTTCCCGAGGTTGGCCTTGAAAGCTGTGAATATTAATCAAAATAATCATTTATATTCTTTCATATAAACACTAGTAGGCCTTATTTCGAAATACAAAGGTTTACAGAGCACAAAGAGGGTATTCTTTGTGAAGTATACTTTTATTACTTTTTTTTTGATAGAGAACGGTAGATGTAAATGACATTCAATGCTTTATAATTAACATTGATTTCTCCTTCTTTGTGATGTATAAATGAGAGTTAAGATCAGCTTTATATTGCACAAATAAAGCCATTTGGTGAAACTTTGAAGAAGAGAGTGTACCGATTTAACGTTTTTACCTAAATAGCATAATTAATACTAATTAAATACTAATTTGCATAATTCGTTTTTACTATTTTTTTTACTTTGTATGCAGTATACAACCGTCTATGTGCCTGACAATTTCCATGTAAATCTCTTGGAAAATAAAAAAAAGTTATTAAGAAAAAACATTTGATCTCATTGGTTAATGAGGCCCATTTTGGACCATGTGATCTTCATACAGAATATTATGGCAGCTTTCTAAAAATTAAGCCATTTTTTTCAAGCTTTGATTTGTAATATCTGAAGAGCGGATAAACATATTTCCATCCATCCATTACCTGTAGCCGCTTATCCTGTGCAGGGTCGCAGGTAAGCTGGAGCCTATCCCAGCTGACTACCGTATGGGCGAGAGGCGGGGTACACCCTGGACAAGTCGCCAGATCATCGCAGGGCTGATACAAACAACCATTCACACTCACATTCACACCGACGGTCAATTTAAAGTCACCAATTAGCCTAACCTGCATGTCTTTGGACTGTGGGGGAAACCGGAGCACCCGGAGGAAACCCACGCGGACACGGGGAGAACATGCGAACTCTACACAGAAAGGCCCTCGACAGCCGCTGGGCTCGAACCTGGACCTTCTTGCTGTGAGGCGACAGCGCTAACCACTACACCACCGTGCCGCCCAGATTTAGTGCCATTGAGAACAAAGACAGCTGATGATAGTTCTGTCAGCACCAGTTAATTTTAGTTTCAAATCTTAATCAAAGCCATGGCCTAATGGTTAGCGATGTAGTTTTAAGACCAAAAGGTTGCTGGTTCAATTCCCTGAAACAGCAAGAATAGCTGAAGTGCCCTTGAGCAAGGCACCTAACCCCCAAATGCTCCCCAGGCTGCTCTGGGTATCTTGTATGTCGCTCTGGATAAGAGCATCTACTAAATACCATTAATGTAATGGCTTAGAGTGTGATCACTGCTATGATGCTCATCTTATTGAAAAGCCATCAGTAGGAAAAGAAAACAGCCTTTTTTTTCCCCCTACATACTTGACCCCTTATACAGTAAATTGAAACATGACCATGCATGCTAATGGACAGGGAAAAAAATCCATATTATATTCCCACAAGCTGTCTGTAAAAAATTTACATTCCATGTTTTGTGTCTTCCAGGCATGAAGAGCTGTAAACCCCTCTTCTGCAACTTTTTAAATGTGTTCTTGCTAGGCATAAAGGTATAAAGACTATATTTTATCCACATTCACTGGATATGAGCAATTGCATGCTTTGATTGGCCACTCTACTACTAGGCTATCAGCTCATATACCGTGAGTAGAGAAAACAAAATGGCAGAGCGTGTTGCTGAACCAACCGAGGATGAAATAAAAACTCTACTCGAAAACAAAACCTGAAAAAATTAAAAAGCAACAAAATATGGAATGAAAGTATTTAATGGTAATAACGTATCTTTTTTTCGATAATTATTATTATTATCTCATCTCATTATCTCTAGCCGCTTTATCCTTCTACAGGGTCGCAGGCAAGCTGGAGCCTATCCCAGCTGACTACGGGCGAAAGGCGGGGTACACCCTGGACAAGTCGCCAGGTCATCACAGGGCTGACACATAGACACAGACAACCATTCACACCTACGGTCAATTTAGAGTCACCAGTTAACCTAACCTGCATGTCTTTGGACTGTGGGGGAAACCGGAGCACCCGGAGGAAACCCACACGGACACAGGGAGAACATGCAAACTCCGCACAGAAAGGCCCTCGCCGGCCCCGGGGCTCGAACCCAGGACCTTCTTGCTGTGAGGCGACAGCGCTAACCACTACACCACCGTGCCGCCATTATTATTATTATTATTATTGCATTTTTCACAAATTGCTACTGTCATTTCACCAGTTTGTTTACTTCTAAGCGGAAATGATTTTGTCGGATGTTTTGCATAAAGTATTTATTTATCAAATTTGCAAAAAAAAAAGTAAAAAATTCTCTGTTTCTGAAAATCCAGTGAATGTGGATAGAATGAAACAGTTATTCCACTCAATATCGTCAGACATGGCTTATGGCCGACTCAGTGCTACGCGCCCCATCGGCTATCAGCTCATGTACGACTCGATTTCGTGGAATAACTGTTAATTATTGTAAGGGCTTGCTTTTGTTTGTAAGAACCCAAATCACACTGATTGTGACCAATCTTATTTGTACAGTATAAAATAGACATGAGGTAATTCCCACTACTGACTTCACAGAGCCATGTCTTTTGAGTGCAACCTTTCCTGTAGGATATTTGTAAAGCTCACTTTGTAAACCGAATTCCTTTGGCTTTGCTCCTGTTTTTGCTTTTGAAGCACCACACACTTAACAGTGATATTGTCCTTCTCATGAGCTAATTCCATGGCTCCAGTCCACAAAACAGATGGAAATTAAAGTATTAGAAAGAGTGAGATTGTTTGTAATATCAGAGCTCTTTTGTGGTGGAAAAGGAGAAGCAGGTATGTTTGACTGTGCTTCAGTGGTTCTGAGGGATTATGGGTTCGAGGGGTTTGGCACAGTTTTCCATGGGCCAGGTGGAACCGGCTAGAAGAAGCTGAAGTGTTGTTTGTCTTTAGTGTGTTACACTTACAACTCAAGTCCCTACTTGTTGACTCTCTAGTTTGTTTCGAAGAGCTGTGCTGTCTTTTACGTTCATTAGTGACAGCTGACTCCACAAAAAAAAAGAAAAAAAGAAATGAAATCTTGCCGTAATGTTCTTCACAGTACTTTGTGCCAGTATTTCTGCTAACTCTGTGCTATTTCCTCACACTGTTTAAATGTGTGTGTCCATGTGTACACGTAGCAGTAGTCCATAATTCATATATGAATGCTTTACGGTGAGGTCTCAATGACAGGGTCTCTCGCAGCAGGAGACACAGGTGAACTCGAATGGCCTGCGTGCAAGCTCTTAAACCTGCCTGTGATCTGAGCAGCTTTAACATCTTCCAAACTCATTCATCCATTTTGCTATAATCCATTTACCTTCTCCCCCCACCTGGCTCCATGACCTCCCGCCCCTTTTGTCCCCTTTAACAGACCTCCCCTGCCGCTACCTCCATAGGAGAGCCCATGCTTCACTCATTTACTCAGTCAGTGAGTTATTCTCTTCTAATCTGGTTACCTTACGCCTCACTCCCACAATGCTCCACACCTCATATTCATTCATTCATTCATTTTTCAAA
This sequence comes from Neoarius graeffei, assembly GCF_027579695.1. Taxonomy (NCBI): domain Eukaryota; kingdom Metazoa; phylum Chordata; class Actinopteri; order Siluriformes; family Ariidae; genus Neoarius; species Neoarius graeffei. The sequence goes on along the minus strand of NC_083579.1, from coordinate 42,433,258 downwards.
TGAACCTTGAACTCATAAAGAATCACATAAATAGATTAAGCTTGAATTTGGGTTTATATTAAAAGGTCTGATAATAGTTTATTCATTCAGGAGAACATCAGACCTACGTGTCATGCATGTGTGAAAAATAAGGCTTGCCAAGCAGGGTATTTATTTTTCACACAATTTAAACATTTTTGATTTCACTGTTCATAGATTCAATTAGTATGCAGGCTTTCGTCTAAACGGGGGAACAGGGGCGCTGCGCCCTCTTACTCTCGGCATGCGCCCCCCTTACCGACTCCGTGAAAACATCCCAGCAACACTACGTGACAATGTGTCTGATCATCGAATACGTTATAATTGCTCCAAAAATATTTCAATCATAGTAGATACACCGCCAGACGGTGCAAAAACAATCCGAATTGGCGTTTTCCAGACTGAGGCGCCATGTTGTTTAGTTGTTTACTTGTCGCGGCTGCTCTCGCGAGATTTGACATGGGTTACATACAAGGTCAGCTGACTTGTAGAGCGAGATTTCTCGAGACTGAATGACCTTTCACCCACCGGCGCGGGAGCTTTTGACAGAAGTAGTTCGCGAGTTGTTTTTGTTGACACTTGGGCATTTAAAGATGTCATCCCGCGGCACGAAACGGAAGAAAGCCAAAGACTGTCTGGGGCAGAAGAAGATTACTTCTTTCTTTTTCAATGTTGACAGACAATTTGTTACAATTTCCCTCTCAGATAGCCTCAGAATGTCCCATTGGAGCATTTTTCAAAGGCTTTGCACGGCGGGGGGGGACAACCGGCACCATCCCCCCCCCCCCCCCCCCCCCCCCCCCCGCTTCGCTCCCTCACCATGGTGAGCGCCCTCATACTAAATTTTTCTAGAAAAAACCCTGGTATGGGACTGAGTGCTGTATATATATTAGCTTATTTTCTGTATTTTGTCCTAAATGTTGCTGTTCTATTAGTAACACTTAATTTTACTCTATATACCTTGCACGTTGGATATTCAAGTACATGACAACTTATGTAAAAATGGTTAGGTATACAGTACCAGTCAAAAGTTTACACGCACCTTCAAATTTAATTGTTTTTCTTTATTTTTATTAATTAAAAGACACTTCATGTCTTAAAGTAATGATGGATGTCGTTTCTCTTTACTTAGTCGAGCGGTTCTTGACATAATATGGATTACTACAGTTGTGGAATAGGGCTATTTACTGTATTATTATTTACTATTTACTGTTTGATCTCAAACACATGAAGAAGGCAAGAAATTGCACTAATTAACTCTTGACGAGGCACACGTGTTAATTGAAAAGCATTCCAGGTGACGACCTCATGAAGCTGGTTAAGAGAATGCCAATAGCATGTAAACGGTGGCTACTTTGAAGAATCCAACAAGCAAAGGTTGTACAAGAAGTTAGTAACCACAGGATTTACTTCCTAAATACTAGGTACGTACTGAACTGTACAATAATGCGCAACCATTCCCTATGTCTAGTTAAATGCAAAGCTCCTCAGAAGCTTAGCCAATCAGGGCTGTCGTGGCTCAGGTGGATAAGGCGCCATACCATAAATCTGGGGACCTGCGTTTGATTCTGACCCAAGGTCATTTCCTGATCCCTCCCTGTCTCTCTCTCCTGCTCATTTCCTGTCTCTACACTGTCCTATCCAATAAAGGTGAAAAAAGCCCCAAAAAATATCTTTAAAAAAAGAAGATTAGCCAATCAAATAGCTACACAGTGAGGGGAAATTAGTATATTATTTATATTTCTAGGGGCGGCATGGTGGTGTAGTGGTTAGCGCTGTCGCCTCACAGCAAGAAGGTCCGGGTTCGAGCCCCGTGGCCGGCGAGGGCCTTTCTGTGCGGAGTTTGCATGTTCTCCCCGTGTCCGCATGGGTTTCCTCCGGGTGCTCCGGTTTCCCCCACAGTCCAAAGACATGCAGGTTAGGTTAACTGGTGACTCTAAATTGAGCGTAGGTGTGAATGTGAGTGTGAATGGTTGTCTGTGTCTATGTGTCAGCCCTGTGATGACCTGGCGACTTGTCCAGGGTGTACCCCGCCTTTCGCCCGTAGTCAGCTGGGATAGGCTCCAGCTTGCCTGCGACCCTGTAGAACAGGATAAAGCGGCTAGAGATAATGAGATGAGATGAGATTTATTTTTCTATCCACATTCACTGGATATGAGCAATCGCACACTCTGATTGGCTACTCTACTACTAGGCTATCAGCTCATACTGTAGACCATGAGTAGAGAAAAACAAAATGGCGGCGCGTGTTGCTGAATCAACCGCAACACGGAATAAAAACTCTACTTGAAAACAAAACCCCAAAAAATAAAAAAGCAACAAAATATGGAATAAAAGTATTTGATAGTAAGAACGCATCTTTATTTATTTTTCAAGAATTATTATTATTATTTTAGCATTTTTCACAAATTGCGACTGTCATTTTGCCGGTTTGTTTACATTCTAAGCGGAAATGATTTTGTCACACATTTTGTATAAAGTTTTTATTTATTGAATTTGCAAGAAATATCAATAAAAATGCTCCGTTTCTCAAAATCCAGTGAATGTGGATAGAATAAAACAGTTATTCCACTCAATTTCGTCATACATGGCTTATAGTCGACTCGGTGCTACGCACCTCATCGACTGTCAGCTCTGTACGACTCGATTTCATGGAATAACTGTTAATTATACTCCCAGGCCATATATCCACTTCAAATTGACACACATACGTAACGTCTTTTGACTTCGTACTTGGATGATAAATTAAAGGAAAAACAACCTAAAATTTCATAGTAAGGTAAACGTCCAGATCACCTATTTGTGGAAATGCATGGAGCATTTTCATGCTGGAAGAGACCACTCCCATCAGGATAGAAATTTTTCATCATAGGATAAAGGTGACCAACCTGAAAGTACCCCAATGAAAGTATCATTTTAATGTAGACAGTCGAGTACATGTGTTACACGTCAAACCTAGTTAGAGGACTTCACAATTACCACTGAATTTCAAGACTGTGGTTACAGGAGGTGTGGGGCAAGTGGTGCTTTCGAAGGAGTGAGTGGAGCTTTTAAAGCCTTAATTTATTGTAGCTCTCAGCGTGCGAGTCCCATAACTTTCTAGTTAGCTACTACTGGTTTCATGTTTACAGAGGGAGAGCTCTAGGGGGGAAAAAATTCACACATCCTTTCCCTCTCTCAGCTCTCACGCCTCGCTTATGAGTGGAGTGGCCCTGCCACCTCCATGCGCACACACATGCACTCATCGAGGGAAAGAGAGGGACCTCCGGCGCCAGTCCACCCCTGCTGAGACCAACGCCATTGGTCATGGGCCGCCCCTTTTTGTCCATTATCCCACCACAGTGCCCCTCTCCTGTCATTTGGCTCACCTCTGATAATCAGCCACACACACACACACACACACACAAATGCTAAGAATGGAACGGGGTGTTTTGTAGCACACACTCAACTCCCCCCACTCTTTACCCCCAGCCTCCCCAGCTAAGACCCCAAATACCTGCCTTTGAACAATTTTTGGAGACTTCCCCCTCTTAAATCTTTTCGAGTAGGAAAGCCCCCCTCCCCCTCATCAAAGTTAAAAAAAAAAGGATGAATCAGAAAAAAATGCAATAAATCTGAGATCACAGGCTCTCTCTGGCCCTAGATAAATTCTTGCACCTCAGCCTGGCCCACCGTACACATCTGCCTTGCATTTAGACACTTTTACATGGCCGGCTCCACAATAGCCTCCATTTCTCAAGCTTTACTCCTTGCTCCTGCTTCACACACACACATTATATATATATATATATATATATATATATATATATATATATATATATATATATATATATATATATACAGTGCTCAGCGTAAATGAGTACACCCCCTTTGAAAAGTAACATTTTAAACAATATCTCAATGAACACACACAATTTCCAAAATGTTGACAAGACAAAAGTTTAATATAACATCTGTTTCACTTATAACGTGAAAGTAAGGTTAATAATATAAACTTAGATTACACAATTTTCAGTTTTACTCAAATTAGGGTGGTGCAAAAATGAGTACACCCCACAACAAAAACTACTACATCTAGTACTTTGTATGGCCTCCATGATTTTTAATGACAGCACCAAGTCTTCTAGGCATGGAATGAACAAGTTGGCGACATTTTGCAACATCAATCTTTTTCCGTTCTTCAACAATGACCTCTTTTAGTGACTGGATGCTGGATGGAGAGTAATGCTCAACTTGTCTCTTCAGAATTCCCCAAAGAAAATAATTTCTTTACACCACAAAGGTGAAGGCTACAAGAAGATCAGCAAAGCTTTACTTATCAGTCAGAATACTGTAGCAAAAGTGGTACAAAAATTTAAGAAAGATGGAACTGCAACCATCTCACAGAGACGTCCAGGTCGTCCACGGAAGTTAACACCTCGACAGGAGCGTCTTCTGATGAGAAGGGTTGAAGAAAATCGGCATGCAAGTTCACTGCAGTTATCTAAAGAAGTAGAAAGCCAAACTGGTGTGACTATTTCCCGTGACACAATACGGCGTACACTGCAGAGGAATGGCATGCATGGATGCCGTCCACGAAAGAAGCCTCTCCTAAAGCCCAGGCACAAAAAAGCCCGCCTAGAGTTTGCCAGGGCCCATGCTGACAAAGATGAAGACTACTGGGACTCTATACTCTGGAGTGATGAGACCAAGATAAATGTTTTTGGAACTGATGGCTTCAAAACTGTATGGCGTCGCAAAGGTGAGGAATACAAAGAAAACTGCATGGTGCCTACAGTGAAACATGGTGGTGGCAGTGTCCTTATGTGGGGCTGCATGAGTGCTGCTGGTGTCGGGGAGCTGCATTTCATTGATGGCATCATGAATTCACAGATGTATTGCTCTATACTGAAAGAGAAGATGCTACCATCACTCCGTGCCCTTGGTCGTCGTGCCCTTTTCCAACATGACAATGATCCTAAACACACATCTAAGGCCACTGTTGGATTTCTGAAGAAGAACAGGGTGAAAGTGATTCAGTGGCCAAGTATGTCTCCTGATCTGAACCCAATCGAACACCTATGGGGAATTCTGAAGAGACAAGTTGAGCATCACTCTCCATCCAGCATCCAGTCACTAAAAGAGGTCATTGTTGAAGAATGGAAAAAGATTGATGTTGCAAAATGTCGCCAACTTGTTCATTCCATGCCTAGAAGACTTGGTGCTGTCATTAAAAATCATGGAGGCCATACAAAGTACTAGATGTAGTAGTTTTTGTTGTGGGGTGCACTCATTTTTGCACCACCCTAATTTGAGTAAAACTGAAAAATGTGTAATCTAAGTTTATATTATTAACCTTACTTTCACGTTATAAGTGAAACAGATGTTATATTAAACTTTGTCTTTTCAACATTTTGGAAATTGTTTGTGTTCATTGAGATATTGTTTAAAATGTTACTTTTCAAAGGGGGTGCACTCATTTACGCTCAGCACTGTAAATATGAGAGAGTGAGAGAGGATATTATACGGTTGCGTGAAGATATGAAGTTTATCTTCAAGAAACATATTCACGGGTGAGCGAAGCGAATGAGTGAAAAGATTTTCAACAGAAGATAAACTTCATATTTTCAAGCCAACGTGTGATTTTCTTTTTCATATATAGACACATTCACAAACAAAAATTACCCAAATTTATCAAAACAATTCATCGATTTCCTCAGAAGTGACATACAGAGATTTATGTCACGGTTTTGGTTCTCCATGTCCCAGATGTAGCTCGTATGAAAAATACAAATGTCATCTTTCCCAGTAAATCACTCATGTCCATCTAATATATATCAAAAATATTCAAACCATTCAAAAAAGTAGTTGAGCCGTTGTCTTTTCCTGTCTGCTTCAGGGCATCGCTATTTTTAGGCTGCGATCTGTCGAAGCATACTTCGCTTCAACTTCAACTACTATACAGATTAAATGTACGGCTTCAATGCTTTTACGCTAAACTCGTAAGAATAAGCGGAAATAAATCAGTGCAATAAATGTGCAAAATAATAAATCTATTATTGTGTCGTACACTTTTTTAAAAATGTACTCGTGGTTCAGTTGAAACTGTTGCTTGTGAAACTGAAAGCGCAGCACACTGAAGATGCTTAGAGCTTGATGATGGATGGACGGATGCAATATCTACAGCAGCGTTTGGGTGGGTTTTCCATCATATTCCACTCCACACTTAGTAGCATCCGAAAAGGAGTCTGGATCAGCCTTTTTAACTTGGCATGCCACTGAGTTGACTTTAATCTCACTATGTAGGATTGGACATCGACATGCAACGCGCATCTCTGAATGCATCCCGTGGTGCAAGGCTCTTATTATTTAACTTTTATTTAGCTTTAAAGGAATGCAAAAATTCCTGCAGAACGTGTTCCTTCGGGAGCAGGCGAGAGTGGGCTTGAAAATCGGTCTCTCACATACGTCTATCCTTCATGCAAAGTGATAACATGTTAATAGTCCATTTAACTGTATCTGACACGGTTGTACTCCTAACTCGATTCTTGGTAAAAGCTAGGTTACACTCAATCGTAAGCACAAGAGACAGTCCCTTAAAGACTTAGGCTACATCCACACGACAACGGCAACGAGATGTTATTTAAAAATATATCGCGTCCAAATGGGCAACGATCAGTAAAATATCAGGTCCATATGGCAACGCAACGCTTGCTGAAAACGATGCAACACACATGCCACACCTCTAGGGGCGCTGTAAGACGGTCCCTTCGGAGACACCAGAACAATAGAAGAAGTAAGGACGCATGCGCATAAACTATTATGCACGAGACTTCATATTAGCCACAAAGTCAGGAAAATCTGTTCGTAAAATTACATTATAATGACCAAATACAATGAAAAGTATTTTTCCAGTCTCACCTGTGAAAGGTAATCCCATGTGATCTCGTTTGGACGGCAAACCTGTTGGTACAGTTAAACGCAGCACATGAATGAGGCATCTTTATTCTCCGCTTTGACCCATCCAATATGGCGGCGAGGATGACGTATGATTCTACGTGGAAGGCGGCGTCTTTAATGGTCCGGAATAAATTGAATGCTACACATTGATGGATTAATTTGTTGTTCTACGCCCTTTTTGAGGAATGTATTGTAGGACTTAAACCAACATCTGAAGAGGTGAGATCGCTCCTTTTTTTCCCTATTTTTGCTGGCGGGATTGACTCTGCCCTAAGGGCTATTTTCTCTCTCTCTCTCTCTCTCTCTCTCTCTCACTTTGCACCATTACACAATAAATATTCACAGTGAAAATATTTTGTAAGCGCGTTTCATGAACCAAGTTATAGGATTTGTTGACAACTCGCATCGAGTTCGTTACACTTCTACCCGGCGTGAAGCACTGACAGTCATGTGGTTGTGACGTCATTGTAAACAAATCCGTTCTACTCATCCAGACGACTTCGCAACGGCAACGTTGCCAGATCTTTCCACTCTGGAACCCGTTCTCAAAAAGATTGCGTTTTGGGCACCCAAAACGCCGGTGCCGTGTGGACGCCAAGCCTAAACGATAAGCAATTGTATCGGAGTCAGCTGAATCCGTTGCCGTGTGGACAGGGCCTTAGACTAGAACATGAACATCCGATCTTTCTCTTATTTAAATCTCCCAGGATCGTCTTGTGCGTGTGACTGTAGAATTGGCTTCGTCTAGTCGGACATATTTTTCGACTAACACTGTACATTTAGTCTGCTTTCTTTACTGTCTGCATCTCCTTACCGTCTGTATCACTGTTTTCTCCACAGCCTGACTCGCTGACTTGTTAATGCCTTAATCGATTAGTCTGTGTAACCCCTACTGCTTCTTCTGCACCAAAACATTTTGGAACGTCTGCTATTTATCCAGAACCTTCCAAGTTCAATCCTGAGTGAAACAATAAACAGCTCTATTTATTACATGCATAACATCACTATTATTCTGGCACCTTTATAAGTTTAGATTTGTACTGAGTATCGAGTCTTTCTTTCGTCTGTTCTTTCTGCAGCAAAAGCAAAGTATGCAGCTGAAGATGACCGCCTCAACGCTGCCCAGAAAAGGTAGGACATCCATTAGTTATTACGAGAGCCTTGTGTTTACAGTATTTGTTATAAGTTTGGATGAGAAACTGTGCATCGCTACGCATGGAAGTGTATGACATCCACCGGGGAGCACAGCCAAGTGAGATTTATGAGAGGTGTCAGCCAGGCATCGCTGGCTATTCTACACGTTAGGAACAGATAAGCAAAGACCACCTCCTCTCAGCATCGGATAATAGTAATGCTTCACATTTGTATAGTTGTCTACAGCAATTAGAACTAGGTGATAAGGAATCAGGAGAGAGAGAACACTCAGTTACCGGCTAATGTTATGGTTTACACCGGACTTTGTTCATCTAAAATCAGAGGGAGCTCTAGAAAGATTCGAAAGTATCTCTGAACACACTTTAAAAAATTGTGCCAAAGAGACACTTTGGCTCTTTTAGGTTTTTTTAAAATAATAGAATGCCTTTATTGTCATTGCACAACAAAATTTAGTTCATCATTGGAGAGCAAAGCCACTGCGTACATGCACGCCGCCAATGTTGGGCACTTCAGCCCAACCCATGTTAACCTAACTGCATGTCTTTGGACGAAACCCATACAGACAACATGCAAACTCCACACAGAAAGGTCCCCATCAGCTGCTGGGCTCGAACCCAGAACCTTCTTGCTGTGAGCCGACAGCACTAACCACTACACCACCGTGCCGCCCATTAATAAGAATGTAAAATATTGTTATTTCAAGGTTAAAATTATTAGATAGTCCCTCATTTTTGGGACATTCCCCCAATTCCTCTCAAACCCCAACACACACATCCAGAGAGAGATGGGCAACTTCTCTTTTGTCATACAGTCTTATCACTTGCATCAGTGGCTCCCATGCAACTGGTTTCGGTGATTTATACAGAAACGTTCGACTCACAGATGCCAAGCTCTGGTAAGAAAGTAGCTCTGGAACCTTTCATTGAGGGAAAATTACTCTTGACATGACAAACAAAGCAATTGATTATTTTCCCTTGTTTACATAGAGACAAGGGACCATGGAAACAAGGCAGAATTAATCCATAAATCAAAAAGTGTGCATGCATACTAAATCATTTCGCCCAGAACATCGAGCCTGGCTTTATCTCAGGATCTCCTAATTAGCCGACGTTGACTGCAGTAATACAGCAGAGGTTAACCTCCTTGCCATGACTCCACTCTCATCATGGTGTTGAATTGACTAATGTTGATGTTGATCAAAAGGCCCTAGCGGCTAAAAAAGCTTTTTATTCCCCATTAATTTACTCCTCGAACGAGACCAAAGAGCTTGTCCAAGGAGACCAAGGTGGTGTGAGTGGTACGCCTCAATTTCCCATGAACACACCTCATTAATGTGACATGCTGGTGATGGATATGGCTATACACTCAAACTCCTGGAGCTGGGTGGGCGTTCATACCAGAGGGGACTCTACCTTTGCACAGTTACACTGTGTGGCCTGTGTGTGTGCCAGATTTCTTTTGAAACTGTAGCTTTGATCAGTAATTTTGCACCGCCAAATACACTATTTTCATCATGGAGGATAATAAATAAAAGCAAGAACCAGGTACAAAAAACATATTTGCATAATTCTAACTGGTTTATTAATAATGTTGATGTTTTTGAAGTGTTTCTTTAAAAAGGAAAAAAAATCGTATAAGATGTATGAATGGAAATAAGATTCCTTACCATTTTGTTTGTTTGTTTGTTTGTTTTTTTGTATAATTTCATATATTTATACCACAACACTGTTCCTTATTATAGATTCCCTAATTTTTTAGAAAGTATTGATTTATTTTCTGTAACAGTAGCTTTGAGAGTTGTCAGCTGTAATTCCAATCACTGGTATACAGTATATTAATGTGCTCATCTAATATGTTATCACTTCCCCCGAATATGACTAGAGGTGTAACAATACACTCTGGTCATGCTTTCGATTCATGCTACTGACTTCATGATTTGATTCAATTCAATTCTTGGAATATTTTGAACCAAACTGTAATGAAGAAATATTATGACTGAAAGACACCATTTTTTTTTTTCTGAATCAGAAATAACGTGAAACAGTGTGGATTTTTGTTTGTGTTTAACTAAACGAATCAAACATAGCTATGAGCGGAGGTTTAGTATTGTAAACAAAACACATATAAAGTCGTGGCCAAAAGTTTTGAGACTGACACAAATTTTGGTTTTCTCAAAGTTTGCTGCTTCAGTGTTTTTAGATCTTTTGGTCAGATGTTTCTATGGTGTACTGAAGTACAATTATTAGCATTTCATAAGTTTCAAAGGCTTTTATTGACAAATACATCAAGTTTATGCAAAGAGTCAATATTTACAGTGTTGACCCTTCTTTTTCAAGACTCCTGCAATTCGCCCTGGCATGCTGGAGATCAGCTTCTGGGCCAAATCCTGACTGATGGCAACCCATTCTTGCATAATCAGTGCTTGGAGTTTATCACAATTTTTGGGTTTTTGTTTGTCCACCCACTTTCTGAGGATTGACCACAGGTTCTCGATGGGATTAAGATCTGGGGAGTTTCCTGGCCATGGACCCAAAATTTCAATGTTTTGTTCCCTGAGCCACTTAGTTATCACTTTTGCCTTGTGACATGGTGCTCCATCATGCTGGAAAAAGCATTGTTCATCACCAAATTGCTCCTGGATCGTTGGGAGAAGTTGCTCTTGGAGGATGTTTTGATACCATTCTTTATTCATGGCAGTGTTCTGAGGCAAAATTGTGAGTGAGCCCACTCCCTTGGATGAGAAGCAACCCCACACGTGAATAGTCTCAGGATGCTTTACTGTTGGCATGGCACAGGACTCATGGTAGCGCTCACCTTTTCTTCTCTGGACAATCATTTTTTCAGATGTCCCAAACAGTCTGAAGGGGGCTTCATCAGAGAAAATAATTTTTGCAGACTGCAGAGGACTGGGGTAAAGTTATTTTCTCTGATGAAGCCTGTAAATAGAGCTCCAAGTCGGCTAAAATGCCCTACTTCCATGGCCTCATTCTTGAGCAATGTAGATTGCAGAGGCGGAAGCCTGGGGTCAATTGAAAGCTAATGAAGAGCTCTTGTTAATGGTCATAACATGGTTGAATAACCATATAAACTATAATGTGTGTTGGTCGTTGTGATCCGGAGCTGTTGTTCATTTCACACGTGCAGATGATTCCCGGTAATGGTGCAGGCTCTCCACTAAAGAATGCAATCATGTGACCAGCGTGCTCTCTGTATAATTTAACTCTGTGACTAATAATATACAGTTCTGTGCAAAAGTCTTAGGCACCCTATTTTTTTTCCATACAAACTTTGTTATACAGTGGTGCTTGAAAGTTTGTGAACCCTTTAGAATTTTCTATATTTCTGCATAAATATGACCTAAACATCATCAGATTTTCACACAAGTCCTGAAAGTAGATAAAGAGAACCCAGTTAAGCAAATGAGACAAAAATATTATACTTGGTCATTTATTTATTGAGGAAAATGATCCAATATTACATATCTGTGAGTGGCAAAAGTATGTGAACCTTTGCTTTCAGTATCTGGTGTGACCCCCTTGAGCAACAATAACTGCAGCTAAACATTTCCGGTAACTGTTGATCAGTCCTGCACACCAGCTTGGAGGAATTTTAGCCCATTCCTCCGTACAGAACAGCTTCAACTCTGGGATGTTGGTGGGTTTCCTCACATGAACTGCTCGCTTCAGGTCCTTCCACAACATTTCGATTGGAGTAAGGTCTGGACTTTGACTTGGCCATTCCAAAACATTAACTTTATTCTTCTTTAACCATTTTTTGGTAGAATGACTTGTGTGTTTAGGGTCGTTGTCTTGCTGCATGACCCACCTTCTCTTGAGATTCAGTTCATGGACAGATGTCCTGACATTTTCCTTTAGAATTCGCTGGTATAATTCAGAATTCATTGTTCCATCAATGATGGCAAGCCGTCCTGGCCCAGATGCAGCAAAACAGGCCCAAACCATGATACCACCATGTTTCACAGATGGGATAAGGTTCTTATGCTGGAATGCAGTGTTTTCCTTTCTCCAAACATAACGCTTCTCATTTACAACCCCGATTCCAAAAAAGTTGGGGCAAAGTACAAATTGTAAATAAAAACGGAATGCAATAATTTACAAATCTCAAAAACTGAGATTGTATTCACAATAGAACATAGACAATATATCAAATGTCGAAAGTGAGACATTTTGAAATTTCATGCCAAATATTGGCTCATTTGAAATTTCATGACAGCAACACATCTCAAAAAAGTTGGGACAGGGGCAATAAGAGGCTGGAAAAGTCACACACATCACATCACATTATCTCTAGCCGCTTTATCCTTCTACAGGGTCGCAGGCAAGCTGGAGCCTATCCCAGCTGACTACGGGCGAAAGGCGGGGTACACCCTGGACAAGTCGCCAGGTCATCACAGGGCTGACACATAGACACAGACAACCATTCACACTCACATTCACACCTACGGTCAATTTAGAGTCACCAGTTAACCTAACCTGCATGTCTTTGGACTGTGGGGGAAACCGGAGCACCCGGAGGAAACCCACGCGGACACGGGGAGAACATGCAAACTCCGCACAGAAAGGCCCTCGCCGGCCCCAGGGCTCGAACCCAGGACCTTCTTGCTGTGAGGCGACAGCGCTAACCACTACACCACCGTGCCGCCCGCTGGAAAAGTGAAAGGTACAAAAAAGGAACAGCTGGAGGACCAAATTGCAACTCATTAGGTCAACTGGCAATAGGTCATTAACATGACTGGGTATAAAAAGAGCATCTTGGAGTGGCAGTGGCTCTCAGAAGTAAAGATGAGAAGAGGATCACCAATCCCCCTAATTCTGCGCCGACAAATAGTGGAGCAATATCAGAAAGGAGTTCGACAGTGTAAAATTGCAAAGAGTTTGAACATATCATCATCTACAGTGCATAATATCATCAAAAGATTCAGAGAATCTGGAAGAATCTCTGTGCGTAAGGATCAAGGCCGGAAAACCATACTGGGTGCCCACGATCTTCGGGCCCTTAGACGGCACTGCATCACATACAGGCATGCTTCTGTATTGGAAATCACAAAATGGGCTCAGGAATATTTCCAGAGAACATTATCTGTGAACACAATTCACCGTGCCATCCGCCGTTGCCAGCTAAAACTCTATAGTTCAAAGAAGAAGCCGTATCTAAACATGATCCAGAAGCGCAGACGTCTTCTCTGGGCCAAGGCTCATTTAAAATGGACTGTGGCAAAGTGGAAAACTGTTCTGGGGTCAGACAAATCAAAATTTGAAGTTCTTTATGGAAATCAGGGACGCCGTGTCATTCGGACTAAAGAGGAGAAGGACGACCCAAGTTGTTATCAGCGCTCAGTTCAGAAGCCTGCATCTCTGATGGTATGGGGTTGCATTAGTGCATGTGGCATGGGCAGCTTACACATCTGGAAAGACACCATCAATGCTGAAAGGTATATCCAGGTTCTAGAGCAACATATGCTCCCATCCAGACGACGTCTCTTTCAGGGAAGACCTTGCATTTTCCAACATGACAATGCCAAACCACATACTGCATCAATTACAGCATCATGGCTGTGTAGAAGAAGGGTCCGGGTACTGAACTGGCCAGCCTGCAGTCCAGATCTTTCACCCATAGAAAACATTTGGCGCATCATAAAATGGAAGATACAACAAAAAAGACCTAAGACAGTTGAGCAACTAGAATCTAGAATCCTACATTAGACAAGAATGGGTTAACATTCCTATCCCTAAACTTGAGCAACTTGTGTCCTCAGTCCCCAGACATTTACAGACTGTTGTAAAGAGAAAAGGGGATGTCTCACAGTGGTAAACATGGCCTTGTCCCAACTTTTTTGAGATGTGTTGTTGTCATGAAATTTAAAATCACCTAATTTTTCTCTTTAAATGATACATTTTCTCAGTTTAAACATTTGATATGTCATCTATGTTCTGTTCTGAATAAAATATGGAATTTTGAAACTTCCACATCATTGCATTCCATTTTTATTTACAATTTGTACTTTGTCCCAACTTTTTTGGAATCGGGGTTGTAAACCAAAAGTTCTATTTTGCTCTCATCTGTCCCAAAACGTTTTTCCAATAGCCTTCTGGCTTGTCCAAATGATCTTTAGCAAACTGCAGACGAGCAGCAATGTTCTTTTTGGAGAGCAGTGGCTTTCTCCTTGCAACCCTGCCATGCACACCATTGTTGTTCAGTGTTCTCCTGATGGTGGACTCATGAACATTAACGTTATCCGGTGTGAGAGAGGCCTTCAGTTGCTTAGAAGTTACCCTGGGGTCCTTTGTGACCTCGCCGACTATTACACGCCTTGCTCTTGGAGTGATCTTTGTTGGTCGACCACTCCTGGGGAGGATAACAATGGTCTTGAATTTCCTCCATTTGTACACAATCTGTCTGACTGTGGATTGGTGGAGTCCAAACTCTTTAGTGATGGTTTTGTAACCTTTTCCTGCCTGATGAGCATCAACAACGCTTTTTCAGAGGTCCTCAGAAATCTCCTTTGTTCGTGCCATGATACACTTCCACAAACATATGTTGTGAAGATCAGACTTTGATAGATCCCTGTTCTTTAAATAAAACAGGGTGCCCACTCACACCTGATTGTCATCCCACTGATTGAAAACACCTGACTCTAATTTTACCTTCAAATTAACTGCTAATCCTAAAGGTTCACATACTTTTGCCACTCGCAGATATGTAATATTGGATCATTTTCCTCAATCTTATCTCATCTCATTATCTCTAGCCGCTTTATCCTTCTACAGGGTCGCAGGCAAGCTGGAGCCTATCCCAGCTGACTACAGGCGAAAGGCGGGGTACACCCTGGACAAGTCGCCAGGTCATCACAGGGCTGACACATAGACACAGACAACCATTCACACTCACGGTCAATTTAGAGTCACCAGTTAACCTAACCTGCATGTCTTTGGACTGTGGGGGAAACCGGAGCACCCGGAGGAAACCCACGCGGACACGGGGAGAACATGCAAACTCCACACAGAAAGGTCCTCGCCGGCCCCGGGGCTCGAACCCAGGACCTTCTTGCTGTGAGGCGACAGCACTAACCACTACACCACCGTGCTGCCCTAAATAAATAAATGACCAAGTATAATATTTTTGTCTCATTTGTTTAACTGGGTTCTCTTTATCTACTTTTAGGACTTGTGTGAAAATCTGATGATGTTTTAGGTCATATTTATGCAGAAATATAGAAAATTCTAAAGGGTTCACAAACTTTCAAGCACCACTGTAGATTTCTGTTTTATGAAAAAAAAATTGTATCTGAGCAGCATATTACATAAGAGACCACTTTTCAGATTAAAAAGAAAACATAACAAGAAGACAGAGTCATCTATATCCCCCACCCTATATACCAACTATAGACCAAGTTTCAAGATATTATTTGTCACATTTTTCAAGTTCTGCTGCAGGAAACCAACCCTACCTCTTTACACTGACCTCAGCAGCCCATGGCATAAACCCACCGGCCCTTTGGTCCAGGTGAGCTAAAAATTAAAATTTCTCACATTTCTTAGTATCAAAAGGCACATATACATTACTTAATCAACACATATACAGGTAGTCGTCGACTTACGACTGCGTTTGGTTACGACTGACCGGTTGTAAACCGATCTGGTCGTAAGTCGGCCTGTGTTAAATGAACGTAAGTATATTGTGATGTGTAATGATATTGTAATCATCTTAAAGTCTTATTTTATCAACATTTTCTTATTTCATTACCTTGGCTCATTATTTGGTTTGAGTCAAACACTGCATACTACACTGCGTACAGTACAATTCGTTTAATATGTGCAAAACAAAAAATACGAAATACAGGCGTGAAATATAGAAAACATTTTAGTTTGAAACATACCAAAATACAAGTGTAAAACAGAGCAAAATACAAAACTTAATGACCGCTGGCATCACTGGTGCTTGGCTGTGGGTCGTCTACGTCATCATCAGTTGTTACAGCACTCGAGCTGGCAGGAGAATTTGCTTGTTTCATAAACCAGGAGCTGGGGCGGAAACTGTTGTACGCGGTGAGAGGCTGGATGCTGGGCGCTGCCAGGAGCTGGGGCGGAAACTGTCGTACGCTCAGCTAGCTCAGCTGGGAAGCACTTGCCAGTCATAACCAGACGGTCGTAAAGTTGATCGGTCCCAAGTTGCATAGGTCGTAAGTCGACGACTACCTGTACCAACTTTCAAGACCATAGCACTCATCGTTTTCAAGTTCTGCGCCGGAAACAAAACCTACCCCTAAAACTAACCTGAGAGACTAAGTCTTAAATTGTTTCCATGGAAACATGAAAAATTTAAATTTCTCAAATTTCTTAGTTTGAAAAGGCACATCTACATCACCTTGTTAACATGTATACCAAGTTTCAAATCCATATCATGAGTAGTTTTGGATACATGCTCCTGAAATGAACATTGCTCTTAGAAACTAAGTCAAAATCTATTTTGTATGTAAAAATTTGAAAAATACTTTTTTTTTTCCAAAAATCCAAAATAGCAAAAGGCACCAGCTCACATGTTGCTTGATATGTATACAAAGCTTCATGAAGATATCTTCAATAGTTTTAAATGGCCTGGAAACGAAAACATGACCGGCCGGCTGGCCGGACGGACAGATGGAACCCATTTCTATATCCCCTGCCAAACTTCGTTTGGGTGGGGGATAATGAAGGCTCCTGGGTTTTGGTGCAAAATGAAGAAGCGAGTGTGGCAGTCAAAGTGCCCAGAAGAACTGCGGCTGGTTCTGTAAGATGCTCAGTAAAACCTACAGCTCATTTCCTTATAGAACTGCACTCACTGTACCTGAGACTACTATTTTTTTTTAAAGCAAAGGGTCGTCTCACACCAAATATCGACTTTGCTTCATTTATTATGGCTTACTGCTGTTCATAGTATTTTTTAATGTTGAAACATTTCATTTCATTATTTTTAAGCCATTTTTGGTCTACAGCATTTCTTTCCATGTGCACAAGACATTTGCTGTTCAACAAAGATGCATAATCATTCATATGGAAGAATTTATTTAACATTTATGGAAGTTGCCTCCAGTGTCACAACTTTGATGACACGGAAGACTCCGTAGCATAAGAGGAATAAAACACTCTGGGACATGCTGTTAATAATACCCAAATTTGGGGTGGTAACAGTAACTGTATTTCATCACGCTACAGTATCTTTGATTATTTTCCTATAGCAGTAAACCCTCTCACCTTTAATTACCTCCGCCAAGGAGGTTATGTTTTCGGTAGCGTTTGTTTGTTTGGTTGGTTGGCTGGTTTGTCTGTTAGCAACATTACAGAAAAAGTAATGAACGGATTACTCTGAAATTTTTTCCAGAGGTGTGACTGGGCACAAGTAACAATCCATTAAATTTTGGTGGTGATCCGGATCACCTTCTGGATCCCGGATTTTTTTAAAGGATTAATTTTTTCCCCATTGAAATGAATGGGCGCGTGACGCAAAAAACAGATTTTTCCTTCTGTAGGCCAAACCGTAAGGTGTAAAGTCATGAAACTTGGTACACTGATAGAGGAGTGGACCCTGATTGATTTCATCAAGTTTCATGTTGGTACGTCTCATGCTGGGCGGCACGGTGGTGTAGTGGTTAGCGCTGTCGCCTCACAGCAAGAAGGTCCTGGGTTTGAGCCCCGGGGCCGGCAAAGGCCTTTCTGTGTGGAGTTTGCATGTTCTCCGCGTGGGTTTCCTCCGGGTGCTCCGGTTTCCCCCACAGTCCAAAGACATGCAGGTTAGGTTAACTGGTGACTCTAAATTGACCGTAGGTGTGAATGTGAGTGTGAATGGTTGTCTGTGTCTATGTGTCAGCCCTGTGATGACCTGGCGACTTGTCCAGGGTGTACCCCGCCTTTCGCCTGTAGTCAGCTGGGATAGGCTCCAGCTTGCCTGCGACCCTGTAGAAGGATAAAGCGGCTAGAGATAACGAGATGAGATGAGATGTCTCATGCTCTAGCGCCACCAACTGATCACAGTCTTACATGCGTTCATGCACGTAACTTTTGATCCGTATGTCCAATTTTCATAAGTCTGGTGCCGTTGGAATCCTTGGAGCTAGACGATTCCAATGCACCCTATGACGTCATTCTCCGCCTCATTAGATTTTCCGCCATTTTGAATTTTGTCCAAAGTGAAGGTAGAGTGACCCTGGCCACATGTTTTGTCCGATCATCATGAAACTTTGCACACATGATCTCCAGTCCATACCTAATGAATTATATTCGTTTCGCTCTCATACGTCGAAGCGTTCACCCCTGGCAGCCAATCAAATTCGATGGCGAAGCCACCAAACAGTAAGTGAGCTCATATTACGGAAACGCTTTGATGTATCAAGACCATATTTAGTGGCATGACTTTGGACACCATCCAAACTACCCTCATCAAATATGGTGTCATTTGGCCACTAGGGGGCGTCACGATTAGCAAAAACGTATTTTGGCTCATATCTCAGAAACGCTTTCATGTATCAAGACCATATTTGTTGAGATGACTTTCGGTACCAGTTCATGTACCCTCATCAAATTTGGTGTCATTTGGCCACTAGGGGGCGCCACAATGAGCAAAAACGTGTTTTGGGTCATATCTCTTTACGGATTTAGAATTACATCTACATTTTCATGTTAGTGATGCTCTGGGATGTCCCTGTAAAGAACCTTGCCAGCCTGTCATCTCTGTATGAGAATCCGCCTTGTGTCTTGGCCAAACTTTCGCGTGTTGACACAAAACTTGTCGTGTGGGCGTGCGCTCGCCTCTCTTGCCGGGTCGCCATGGCGGCGCACCTGAGCAAGCACACTTTCACATTTTCTCTGGAAATGCATTCTAGTTATTATTATTTCCTCCGCCAAGGAGGTTATGTTTTCGGTAGCGTGCGTTTGTTTGTTGGTTGGTTGGTTGGTTGGTTTGTCTGTTAGCAACATTATGGGAAAAGTTATGAACAGATTGCTCTGAAATTTTTTCCAGAGGTGTGACTGGGCACAAGTAACAATCCATTAAATTTTGGCGGTGATTCGGATCACCTTCTGGATCCCGGATTTTTTTAAAGGATTCTTGGCGGAGGTCTGCGCTCTCCGAGTGCTTTTCTAGTTTTCTTTATTATCAGTTACTTTATTGTATGACCTCTGATGTTATACAGAAAAAAAAAATCAGGCTCCTGAAATCCTGTAAATGTTCAGAGATGTCAGGAGAAAATGCATATGCGTTCGAAGACAACAGCGAATTCTCACTAAAGCAGCCATTTTGCGAACATTTGTTACCTCCGCCAAGGAGGTTATGTTTTCGGTAGGGTTGGTTTATTTGTTGGTTGGTTTGTCTGTTAGCAACATTACAGGAAAAGTTATGAACGGATTGCTCTGAATTTTTTTTCCAGAGGTGTGACTGGGCACAAGTAACAATCCATTAAATTTTGGCGGTGATCCGGATCACCTTCTGGAGCCCGGATTTTTTTAAAGGATTCTCGGCGGAGGTCTGCGCTCTCCGAGTGCTTTTCTAGTTCCTTAATAAACACATGTAGGATCGTATAAAACGTGATCCACTCTGAGTTTGAAAAAAGTTTGCTTTGCAATGATACTTGAACTTGTAAATGCTTATAATTTGATTCAATGTGATTTTGTATATCACTATCAGCAAAAGAAATGATCACAAAGCGGCGTACCAAAATCCAGGGCTCGATCAAAAGCAGCACTGGGAATAGTGGCAAAGAAAAACTCCCTGAGATGGAATAAGGAAGAAATCTTGAAAGGAACCAGACTCAAAGGGGAGCCATGTATTCGCTCACCGGTCACTTTAATAGGAACACTTGTATGCCTGCTCACAGTTTGCATGGAATGGTGTGAAAAACAAAAAACAGCTTGCATGCAGAGGGTCTACAGGCTGCAACACTTTATTGTTGAGAGAGATCAGAGGAGAACAACCAGACTGGTTTGCGATGACAAGAAGTTTATAATAACTCAAATAAGCACTCCTTATAAACATGGTGAGCAGAAAAGCATTTCAGAACGCATGACACATCAAACTTTGGGGGTGGATGAGCTACAATAGAATAAATCCACATCAGGTTCCTCTCCTGTCAGTCAGGAACAGGAATATGAGGCTACCATGAGCACATACTCTTCGAAACTGGACAATTGAAGACTGATTTAAAAAAAAAAAAACAGATCATTTTTTTCCCTAATTTTCAGCTGTTCAGTTTGGATGAGCCTGTGCCCATGATAGCTTCCACTTCCTGTTCTTGGCTGACAGAAAAGGAACCTGGTGTGGACTTCTGCTGTTGTAGCTCATGCACCTCAAGGTTCAGTGTTTTGTGCATATGCGATGCTTTTCTGCTCATCACGGTTGTAAAGAGTGATTATTTGAGTTACTATATGATGACTATCTAGCCATTTTTCTCTGATGTCTCTTATCAACAAGGCGTTTCTACCCACATGACTGTCGCTCACTCAGTGTTTTTTGTTTGTCGCACCATTCTGGGTGAACTCTTGACTCTGTTGTGTGTGAAAAGCCCAGTGTGGCAGCGGGGGCGTGGTCTAGCATCGGTCTGTGACAGGAGGGCAGAGTCGGGGAAGTTAAGTGGCAGAATCATTTCACCTGTTGTTAATTGATGTTTGTGTGTCTTCCCAGGGACCGCGCCCTTCTTAAGGAGAGAGAGTGAGAACAGAGGGACTCTCTCGATAACCAGACAGCTAATGTGTGTGCGTGTGTCTGTGTGTGCGTGTTTACAGCTGAAAAGCTGAATAAAGAGAGTTTTGTATGCTCAGTTCTGTCCTGCCGTCCTTCTGTGCTCCACCCCTTTACACGAACTGCCACACCCAGCTTCTGAAATACTCAGACCAGTCCATCTGGTACCAACATCCATGTCACGCTCAAGCCGTCAGAGATCAGACTTTTTCTTCATTCTGATCTTTGATGTCAACATTAGCCAAAGCTCTTGACCTGTATTGTTTTGCATTGTGCTGCTGCGACATGATTGGTTGATTAGATAACTGCATGAATGTGCAGGTTTACGTATGTTCCGATTAAAGTTGATGGTGTGTGTGTGTATTAAGAAAATGTTGCTTGATTCGAATGATGTTGCAACAGGAAAGCAGAATAAACCAGTTAAAGCAATATGACAAAGGTGTTCTTGACTGAAGTGTCAGCTCGGCTATTTACTGAGATGTGTAATAAACTTCTCAATATTAAGTGGCATGCCAGCTAATGCGTGTGCTGTCTCTGAATCTTTTCTCATGGTCTTTGATGTTGGCCTCTGTGCCTCTGGGGATGCATCGCAGAACAATAACCTATTTTTGATTAGAACCATCTTTTCTTTTGATCGCCTTCTTCATCTGTTTGTTATAATGTTCTCATCTCATCATCTCTAGCCGCTTTATCCTGTTCTACAGGGTCGCAGGCAAGCTGGAGCCTATCCCAGCTGACTACGGGCGAAAGGTGGGGTACACCCTGGACAAGTCACCAGGTCATCACAGGGCTGACACATAGACACAGACAACCATTCACACTCACATTCACACCTACGGTCAATTTAGAGTCGCCAGTTAACCTAACCTGCATGTCTTTGGACTGTGGGGGAAACCGGAGCACCCGGAGGAAACCCACGCAGACACGGGGAGAACATGCAAACTCCGCACAGAAAGGCCCTCGCCGGCCACGGGGCTCGAACCCGGACCTTCTTGCTGTGAGGCGACAGCGCTAACCACTACACCACCGTGCCGCCCTTGTTATAATGTTATAAATAAAAAAATTAGGATGAAACTTTCGACAGGAAAATGGCATAATCATATATACAGGCCTTCAATTTGTAGTTGGCAGTCAACTTAAAACTTGATTTCTGATGATCAGAGCTGTTAAGAAAATTTAAAAAAAAATCATTGACTAAATAGCACTTATTGCATTTGTGTAGAAGTTTGGTGTTATCTGATTTGATATACCACTGAGCTCAGCATTTATTTCATTACAGAAGGTCAATTTCATATTCATTGATAAAATCACCTTGGAAGTGTATTGTTTAGAGACGTGATATTTTATACAGCAGGCACAAAAATAAGGTTAAGGGCAGACTGTCTAATGGTATCTGAGCTACTCTGTCAATGAAAAAACTACTTTCCCACAGTTATTCTTTTCTGTAGTGAATGATTCACACGGGTGGTGGCGATAGACATGGTGGCACTTTAGGTAGTATTACAGCTTCAGCGCTCCAGGGTCACAGATTTGATCCTGAACTCAGGTTTACTGTCTGCATGTTTTTCTTTGTCCATGTGGGTTTCCTCCAGGTTCTCTGGTTTCCTCCAACCTCCCAAAAACATGCCTGTAGGTGGATTGGCTGTGCTAAAATGAGTGTGTGTGAGAATTGGTATCTTATCCAGGGTGTATGTTTTAGGATAGACTCTCTAATGGCAATCTTTCAGAGGTCCATCCACCATCCGTAACCGCTTATCCTGTCCAGGGTCGCAGGCAAGCTGGAGCCTATCCCAGCTGACTACGGGCGAAAGGCGGGGTACACCCTGGACAAGTTGCCAGGTCATCACAGGGTTGACACATAGAGACAAACAACCATTCACACTCACATTCACACCTACGGTCAATTTAGAGCCACCAGTTAACCTAACCTGCATGTCTTTGGACTGTGGGGGAAACCGGAGCACCCGGAGGAAACCCACGCAGAGAACATGCAAACTCCACACAGAAAGGCCCTTGTCGGCCACTGGGCTCGAACCCATAACCTTCTTGCTGTGAGGCAACAGTACTAACCACTACACCACCGTGCCGCCTGCATACTCAATAATTTCTGCTGCCTTAATACTTGTGTCACACTGTCTGGTATCTTGCCATGTAAGCGGCGTGTGGGTCAAACGCCAAGAAATGAGGTGTATTTTGTCCAAAATTAAAGTCCTGTGACGTGCACGGCGTATGTGTGGCGTTACTGTGGGATATCTGGGGTTTGTATAGGGTTCAAGGGACGTAAAGTTATGGTTAAAGTACTGAGATGTATGCATGGTGTATGGTGCATTACCACGGCGTAACTGTTTCGTTGGTGTGGTGTTTCGTTCTTACATGTGACATTGCTGCTGCGTATCTGTGCCATATCTGCGGCGTTCACGCTGCGTTCGTTGTCATTCATCACAGTCAAGAAAGCATCATGCCGGCGAAGAAGTCAGGATCCAAGAAGGGCAAGGAAAGAGGGACGACATCAGCTGCATCCACCCAGCCAGCCCCGGTGCCACCTTCATCAGACACATGTCAACTAATGCGTTCGCACGGCGTAATAGGTGTTCGAGCAACATTCCCGCTGCGTCACTGCTGCGTAGCTTTCGTTTTTATCTCATACACGTGATGTATGTGTGACGTATTAAAGCTGCTACGTATGTGCTATGGATTTTTAAGTGCGGACTTAAAAATACGCCACACCCTGGTGTACAAGGAGATCATGTTACGCATCCTAGAGTAGTAGCTACATAAGCTGGCGATGCTGTGAAGTTCCTTTCTTACTGCCACGTATCCTGATACGCTGTACTGTACATACACAAGGCTAAAACGCCAATGCACAACACAAGCATAAAGCACTAAACGTCCAATGTTTCAGACGAAGTTTTTCAGTCTTCCACCTCCCACTGTCTTGCACTGTCTTGTAAGAGAAGACCCCAAAGGATTAGTAGATTATAAAAGACTAAATTTTCGTTCAGGCAAAAACACAAGGATCTCATCTCATTATCTCTAGCCGCTTTATCCTGTTCTACAGGGTCGCAGGCAAGCTGGAGCCTATCCCAGCTGACTACGGGCAAAAGGCAGGGTACACCCTGGACAAGTCGCCAGGTCATCACAGGGCTGACACATAGACACAGACAACCATTCACACTCACATTCACACCTACGGTCAATTTAGAGTCACCAGTTAACCTAACCGGCGGCACGGTGGTGTAGTGGTTAGCGCTGTCGCCTCACAGCAAGAAGGTCCTGGGTTCGAGCCCCGGGGCTGGCGAGGGCCTTTCTGTGTGGAGTTTGCATGTTCTCCCCGTGTCCGCGTGGGTTTCCTCCGGGTGCTCCGGTTTCCCCCACAGTCCAAAGACATGCAGGTTAGGTTAACTGGTGACTCTAAATTGACCGTAGGTGTGAATGGTTGTCTGTGTCTATATGTCAGCCCTGTGATGACCTGGCGACTTGTCCAGGGTGTACCCCGCCTTTCGCCCGTAGTCAGCTGGGATAGGCTCCAGCTTGCCTGCGACCCTGTAGAAGGATAAAGCGGCTACAGATAATGAGATGAGATGAGTTAACCTAACCTGCATGTCTTTGGACTGTGGGGGAAACCGGAGCACCCGGAGGAAACCCACGCGGACACGGGGAGAACATGCAAACTCCGCACAGAAAGGCCCTCGCCGGCCACGAGGCTCGAACCCGGACCTTCTTGCTGTGAGGCGACAGTGCTAACCACTACACCACCGTGCCACCCGACACAAGGATTTAATGAGCAAATCTATTCAGTGGTTGCTTTCGGAACAGAAGGTTCCTACCTTGTTGCCTCACTGCTGCAATAGACAGGTGTGTTGTAAGGCAGGACTTTCAGCTAAAGACATCTTCTAAGGACGTTTGTTTCAAACAACCTTTTAGGATAGCCTTTATGGTAACGTGACCTCAGAAAACTGTGTAACTAAACTAGCTAGCTGGCTAACGGATGCCTCATAAATCATCTCATCTCATTATCTCTAGCCGCTTTATCCTGTTCTACAGGGTCGCAGGCAAGCTGGAGCCTATCCCAGCTGACTGCGGGTGAAAGGCGGGGTACACCCTGGACAAGTCGCCAGGTCATCACAGGGCTGACACATAGACACAGACAACCATTCACACTCACATTCACACCTACGGTCAATTTAGAGTCACCAGTTAACCTAACCTGCATGTCTTTGGACTGTGGGGGAAACCGGAGCACCCGGAGGAAACCCACGCGGACACGGGGAGAACATGCAAACTCCGCACAGAAAGGCCCTCGCCGGCCACGGGGCTCGAACCCGGACCTTCTTGCTGTGAGGCGACAGCGCTAACCACTACACCACCGTGCCACCCCTCATAAATCATATCAAGCAAATTTAGTTGGTTACTGTCACTAGGTTATAAAATAGTACGTTTGTCGTTTTTTCAACTTTTCAAAAATCTGAGCAAAAAAACCCAAAAAAACTTATATTTGTAACCAAAATCACTTTTCTGTGAAGGTTAATCCACCATTTTAAAGAATGTTTCCACTGCTTAAGGGAGCCGCCACACAGATTTATGGGTAATAGGCAGCACTCATGATACATCGATGTTGCCTTGAACTGGGGGCAGTTTGAAGGCATGTTAGAAGACATGAAATGAGGGTTTAGTCCGTTTCTAACAGTCCTTGATGCCTTGCTGTCTTGTTAGACATCCTCTTGAGATGGCATTCTCCGCCATTTGGAATGCACCCAATGAGTAATCAGCTTAATGAGGTGAGGTAGATGAGGCACCAAACTAATTTCTGCTTTTCCAGGACTTTCCTGACATATCCAATCTAAAGAGCCCGTTAACTTTCCCATGTTTGTGATATTCTTAGCTGCCACACAGGTGCCCATTAGTCACACTGTTCCACTTGACTTGTGGCTTTCTGAACATGTTCTGCTCCCCAGTGGCTTTCTGCGTCCAATAACAGATTGGTTCCCCTTAATCTTATCCCACTGTTAACTCAACGACTCAGAACACAGTCTGGTGTCATGACAGCAGCCAAAAGTATGAGTGATCATTGTAAAGACAATTTTCTCAACCATTTAAGCAGATTTAAGAGTAATGTTGAAGAAGAAGAATCTTTATTCTTGATTCTGAGGTCAAGGCTTGTTGACTTGATCTCAAATCTTTAAAAAAAAAAATGTATAAGATAGTGTAGTTTTTAAATGACCTAAACCAGGTTGTATAACTGTTCTACTTTGGATATGAAGGTTTTTACGGGCTATCAGGGAATATCAGTTTTATAGGGAGTCAGAGCTTTTTACTGTTCTGTATTTTGCTCAGACCGCCTCTGTGTTATTGCCATTTTCCTGCCGTTCAGAGGGAATGAGGAGAATGCATGTACAGTTCCAAACTACTAGCAGCAAGCGGCAGCGTGATGATGGAGAAGGATCTGCTTTGTTCATGACCCTCGGTGATTTGTGTCTGTTCCTTTTCCAGATCATAAAAGGATCCAGTGAGAAAGTAGATCAGTGCTTCACAGTTCATAAAGCTCAGAATTTCAGAGTTTGTCGAAGAAGAGAAAGAACTGAATGTTCCTAGGCGTTTTTAGACCTCCACGGCCATGGAAGGCCCTGGATAACAAATGACCAATGGTTTCATGCTATACAGCATCCAGAAAGATTGGAAGCATCTTGGCACTGGCATGGCGCCATCGGGGACACAGCATGTCTCCTATTAGCACAATGCTAGGCCCCATCCGTCTGGAGGTCAGAGGAGGATCCCCATGCAACCTTCGAAGTCACGGCTGGCAATAAGACAAGGCATGACAGCGGCAATAGGAGAGGCGCTTTAATCTCTGAATCAAAGCAGGTTGCTGAGCAGAGTGTAGCATCTGCAGCTTGTGGAACACTGCTGTGAACGCTGGGAAAACATCAGGTTCAGTTACAAGTGAATTATCTGTGGCACACTGGGTTTGGGAGTACTCAGAGGTGTAGTTGGAGAGACTTGAGAGCTCGGAGGCTTTCGTATGAATTTTCTTCTTATTGAATTACAAGCACATCCTCTTATTTGTTCGAATGTGCTGCGGTGAGGTTTTGTAATTCAGTCCTTCAGCTGACTGAGGATTGTCCCAGGCCTGTCCCAATCTAAACAGTCCAAGGTTAGGTCTTGAGTGATTTCTCAAAATGTTGAAACTCTGGCTTGTCCTCTCACTCTTCCCTTCATCTCTCTCTGATCTCTTATCTCTGAGTGGAGATGTCAGGAAGAGTAGTGGATCTCCACCCAATGATTCAGTGCTTGTCTTCAGTCAGTGTTGTCTTGGTCTTGTCCAAATTATACTCCTTTTTTTTTCCTAGCTTCCAGGAGACGGTCGCCTACTTTGGACTCAAGCCCAAACCTGGAGATAAGGAAGTTTCACCTGACTATGTTTTCTTACTATGGTTTGAGTTCTGCAACGATTTCAAGAATGTATGGAAGCGTGAGAGTAAGACCATCTCCCAGGAAAGGTGAGTAAGAGTAGAGTACAATGTTTTCAAACTCGAAGATTACTGCTTCCTTTTTTCACAGGATAATCTTTTCCCTAGATGGTTGAGTAGAAAAATAAGAAATGAAAATGAAAATTTTACCAAAACTGTGTTTTTCTCTCATTCATGTATGAGTATAAACAAGGAATAGCTTTAGAGGGCCTTATTAAAACCTCCCCAATCCACTGGTTGACCCGTGAAATATTCTCCTGAACATTTCCTTCATTTCTTATATTGAACATGAGTGGATCTGACCCTTAGAATAAGGTTCCATCTTGCACCTTTAATGTTTCTTCGGGTTGTTCTTCTAGGGGAACCTTTATAGTGATGCAACCAACTAGAAATGCAGTACCAGTCAAAAGTTTGGACACCCCGACTCATTCATAGGATTTACTTCAATACTGAAGATCAAAACTATGAAATAACATATGGAATGTACCAGTCTTGTAGTCAAGTCACTAAACCCTGAGTCCAGTCTCGAGTCCCCAGTGTTCAAGTTTGAGTCAAGTCCAAGTCATTAAATAAAATTTCAAGTCAAGTCCGAGAACAAGACTCCAATCGCACCATTTGACGGTGGCTGTTGCTGCCTTTAAGTGAAAGTGTCTCTGCTACTGTGTTGGACTAACGTTACTGCCTGACTGCCCCATTTTAGTTAATAGGCTACAGATAAAAAGCTTGTTCATCGCTCAGCAAGCCCCGCCCACTATCAACAGGGCAAATAAATTATCTTAGCAGCGTGGCTACAGGCGCTGATAGCACCGAGTGTGTGCGCAGCTTGGTCAAGCCCCTCCCCCTCCCCCCATGGCCCGCCCCCACCCTCTACCCTTCCCCGCCTCCTGCTTCTCATTAGCAAAACGACGCACTGGGAAAAGCGCTGAAATGGAGCTTTCTCCTAGGAGGCTATATTTACGTGCCGAGGGTTCATTTCAAGAAAGGCTGCGGATATAACATCCGGAAGCCTCCACGAGCCCGTTTAAAGCATCAACAAACCACCATGCCATGGGACCTTTAACCAGCTTCATGAAGTCGTCACCTGGAATGCTTTTCAATTAACAGCTGTGCTTCGTCAAAAGTTAATTAGTGCAATTTCTTGCCTTCTTAATGCATATGAGATCAAACAGTAAATAGTAAATAATAATAATACAGTAAATAGCCCTATTCCACAACTGTAGTCATCCATATTATGTCAAGAACCGCTCGACTAAGTAAAGGGAAACGACATCCATCATCACTAATTAATAAAAATAAAGAAAAACCAGTGGACCACTGTATCCAAATCTTTGACTCTTATTGCACATTATTCATAGTGAACAGATAATGTGTTCTGTTTATTTGTTTGGTTGGTTATTTTTGAAACCATGTCAGATAGATTCACATGGCATCTGTTTGAGACTAAAGGTTTCCATCAGGACTAGGACCCAGCGGGACACAATAAAAAAGTCGTGTGAACGGGAGAGATTTTAACTTTCATGCGAGCATGAGCAAGCCATCAGATATGAAGCTTATGGGATAAACAGTAATCACGTTCATGTCCTTAGTAACTGCCTGGTCAGGTTTGTAGTGGCTTAGGTTAGGCTTCTAGTTTGCTAATGTTTTGGGAAATAGAACCAACTAAATTCATTAGAAAATATTACAAGTAGATACGAACAAAAATAATAACTATACAGTTATTGTTAAAGTGTCAAAAAACACCAGTCCAACAGATACCAATTATATTGAGACCAATTATGACCTTAAGCGATCTCAAGCCAGAATTCATAGACCAGTGTTTTCGATGGTGTAGGGTTCATATATATATATATATATATATATATATATATATATATATATATGAGTGATTCCACGCTTATGGGTACTGAAATGGGGACATGAACTTATTCACCTAAAACCATTTCTTTTTTTACCATCAGGTCACAAAACATGTAATCTTTAATGAATGATATGTTAAAAGATAACTTTAATTTTCTGAGATGTAATAAAAACATATTTATATGCCAAAGTCAAGCCTATGAGTTCCAAAATGATGTCTGTTACATTACTTCTGTTACGATTGTCCATCTCGCGTCTGTTACAAATTAATTACAATCTAGCTATATACCATGTTAATCTTATTGAAAGAATGTGTATGTTTATTCTACTACACATGTTTATTAATTATATTTGCTAAAACATCACCTTCCTATGTTTCAAAAAGTAATTCTACATTGTTAAAATTGAGAATATATATGTCCACAACACTTCTGTTACGTTCTGACTTTGGCATATAAATATGTTTTTATTACATCTCAGAAAATTAAAGTTATCTTTTAACATATCATTCATTAAAGATTACATGTTTTGTGACCTGATGGTAAAAAAAAAGAAATGGTTTTAGGTGAATTTTTAAAAATAAGTTCATGTCCCCATTTCAGTACCCATAAGCGTGGAATCACTCATATATATATATATATATATATATATATATATATATATATATATATATATATAAAAATGAGGATATGGATATTTGGAGCACTAAACAAATACAGATACAGTACCATTCAAAAGTTTGGGGTCATTTTGAAATGTCCTTATTTTTGAAAGAAAAGCACTGTTCTTTTCAATGAAGATCACTTTAAACTAATCAGAAATCCACTCTATACATTGCTAATGTGGTAAATGACTATTCTAGCTGCAAATGTCTGGTTTTTGGTGCAATATCTCCATAGGTGTATAGAGGCCCATTTCCAGCAACTCTCACTCCAGTGTTCTAATGGTACAATGTGTTTGCTCATTGCCTCAGAAGGCTAATGGATGATTAGAAAACCCTTGTACAATCATGTTAGCACAGCTGAAAACAGTTGAGCTCTTTAGAGAAGCTATAAAACTGACCTTCCTTTGAGCAGATTGAGTTTCTGGAGCATCACATTTGTGGGGTCGATTAAATGCTCAAAATGGCCAGAAAAATGTCTCGACTATATTTTCTATTCATTTTACAACTTATGGTGGGAAATAAAAGTGTGACTTTTCATGGAAAACACAAAATTGTCTGGGTGACCCCAAACTTTTGAACGGTAGTGTACATATTGTGTTATACTCCTAATCCTGGAAAAAAGTTAATGTAGAACTTGACAACAGAAAAAAAAGGCTAAAAGCAAAACAATTTGAGAAGGCTTTAATCATTAACCATTCAAATAACTCTCAAGGAAATTTTTTAAAGCGCGTGGACGAAACGATTAATCAGTGGTTCGATCAGTGGAATGGAATGAATGGAGTCCAAACTACATGACCATTTATAATCAGCTTTTAACTTTGTTTCTGTGTTGTTTGAAGTTAACACACATTATTGAAGTTTAACGTTTACCCTACAGCTTTACCGTCATTAAAATTCTCACACTCTCTATCATGTGCCACAGTGCCTTCGGTTACTGCGTTTCAATTAGCCAACAAAGCGATGGAGCCCCATAACACATGCCAGACTCTCAGCCTCACTTGCAATTGCGTCTACTCACTTGAGACCCAGCCCAAATTTTGCAGACGATACAGACAAATAAAAATAAACTACTTTTGGGCTGTTGTTTAAGGTCCTAGGGGCATCAAAGCGTCGGCCCTGACCCAGGGCATCTCAGCCGGGGGCACAATACCTCTCACTGCGGCCCCCTGGAGGCTTTACTGGCACAGGACGGGGGGCCGTTAAAGCTCGTGCACATGGCCAGATCTTTTAAACCAAGCTCCAAACTGAGGAGTTCAAGGAGCAGGATTACTGTCAGTCTGAAGACACTTTACGGCTTTGGGTACATGTTCACACAAGGAGCACGTTGGAGATATTCAAACTTAGTTTGTCATTTAAGATTCTTTTCCTTCTTGCTACTGTCCTACCTAAAGATTAGGCTTTTAAATTTTACACACTCGCTGAAGATTGTTGTGTGTTGCACATAACATTATTCAAAATGTTATAAAATGCAAAGGGATGGATGGTTTAGGGTTCTACCTTCCTCAAGGAGCTCTCCTCAGAACCATTAAAAAAAACATTAAAAAAGAAACCCTCTGTTGTAAGGTCTTACACAGAACTGTGGTTTTCTCACATGGGAGGACTGATGTGGTGTGATGGATGATTTTTTTTGTGTGTGTATCTGAATATGATGCAAGATCACATCTCAGAAACTCAGCCACTGTTTTTCCAAGAAATTCCAGCAAGCAAGTGTGATTTTCTTTTTTAATATGATTAAAGCCATACAATTTCCCCATTTTAACTCCTCATTAATAGCTTTTTATACAACTTTGATTCTCGTAAATGTGTTTGATGAGGCAATGACTTCACATTCACTTTCTGGACATTAAGTGTGAGATTGTTTCAAGGAATGGCAATTCTGAGGTACTTGTTAAGGCACTTAATCTGTTTAATTTTATATTTTTACGAGCAATATGGTGCTATACAGCTATCATGCTATGCATTAATAAGGAATTCGGAAATAGTTATACTATGTTAGCATTATATATTATATTAGGCAGATCAGACGCTCGCTGGCCGTGGTGTGAAAACTGTGCGTGCAGACGCTCATCTAAATTTCCAAACCCGTCATTGCTTCACTCTTGAATATTTTCTATCATGAATACGATCATTAAAATGCTTATAATATCTGCTTTCCAAAGAAATTTATCTCATTAAGATCTGTTCAGTCCTTTGGGAGTAACGGCAGGTTAAAGTTGGTACAACAGAGTCCACTCTTTGCTCACATGACGTCAGGAAACTGCTGGTGCTTTTTGAGTCACGGGGAAGCGGTCAGGCTCTCTCTATCTTCTGATCGGTTTCCGACTGGATTACTCGTGAATATCAATCAGATAACTTTTATAGGGATGTTCTCTGGCTCTCACTGTTTCTGATGAAGTATTGAGCAGAATTTTCCCTCTGCTAGTTTTGATGTTATGATTCACGGAAGACTTTGAAGTGAGTTTTCATAGCTTTACCTACTTATTTTTTC
The DNA here is from genome assembly GCF_027579695.1 of Neoarius graeffei. Lineage (NCBI taxonomy): Eukaryota > Metazoa > Chordata > Actinopteri > Siluriformes > Ariidae > Neoarius > Neoarius graeffei. The sequence continues at coordinate 42,400,944 of NC_083579.1, read as the reverse complement.
AAATCAAACTGATTGATGTAAATAAATAACTATTTTAGAATATAACTGTATTTGTTTTGATGAAAAGTATTGAGATCTTAGTGGTCGGAATGAGATTTAAAAAAAAAAAAAACAGAAGTCAGAAACCCGAGTGTCAATTTCAATTCAGTTCATTAGAATTGTTTATTGGATGTGGCTCACACAATTTATTTATTTAAGGTTAGCCTTGAAAGCTGTGAATATTAATCAAAATAATCATTTATATTCTTTCATATAAACACTAGTAGGCCCTACTTCGAAATACAAAGGCCTACAGAGCACAAAGAGGGTATTAGAAATAATCTTTTTATTACTATTTTATTGAGTGTACCGATTTAACATTTTTACCTAATTAGCATAATTAATGCTAGTTAAATACTAATTTGCATGATTAGTTTTTACTAATTTTTCAAACTTGGTATTCAGTATACAACCGTCTATGTGCCTGCCAATTTCCATGTAAATATCTTGAAAAATAAAAAAGTTATTAAGAAAAAGCATTTGATCTCATTGGTTAATGAGGCCCATTTTGGACCATGTGATCCTCAGACAGAATATTACGGCAGCTTTCTATAAATTAAGCCGTTCTTTCAATCTTTGATTTGGAATATCTCAAGAATGGATAAAAATATTTTAATTCTGTAAAAAGTATGTTGTTCTGCATTCGATTCTGAATTCAAGGAGTGCAGTTTCAACCAATTTGGATATGCCTACTGTTATCCGTTATTTCCAGGTGGATGTGAATATTAAAACAGTCAAGCTTATTTTAATAAGAACCTACTCTTGGGTTTATATACAGTGGGCTTGTGTGTGTGTGTGTGTGTGTGTGTGGGGGGGGGGGGGGGGGTGTAGACCAAAACATTTTTTCTACCCCCTCCAAAATATGGAGATGATCTATCTAAGTATGGAAATACCAATATTTGGCTAATATTTGACCAATATTTGGCTAACCCCCCTGTACATACCCTCTGAAGTTAATAACCCCTCCAAATAGTCAAAAACTGCCTTTTTCACTAATATAAGCATTCCTTAACGGAAATAACTCTTCAAAAATCACAGTAATAACATTTATTTCTCACAAAAAGAGCTGTTAGAAACCCTCATTTTGTCTCTGTTTACGGGTTTGAATCAGAGTAACAAATTCTCCATAAAGTTTCAAGATATGCTTCTTTATATGTCTGGTGTGGATGGTGTATAAGTTACAAAATAACCAGTGATCTTGAACAAGTTCTGCCAGCAACTGAGCAGCAGCGTCCCTGGATCTCTGTGCTTGACCAGCACGCTTCGGCCGCAGCAGATAGAGCATATTCTGAATGATGTCCTTCCCTGTTGGAAGCATCCCAGAAGGGAACTCGGCCTGCTCTATGTACTCTACTACACCTCGTATCTTCTTAGCTTTTGACCGTGTTGCAACAGAAGCCATTATTTACCTGCAAGAATACAAATAATGACTATTTAATACATTGGGAGATATAATTCAGATATGAATCATTTGTGCATACTGGTTCTTCAAACTACTGTAAATTACCAGTAGTAACCTTAAGTAATGATCCTCTGTGCTTAAAAATAGTTCATATTTGAGGTATTACTGAAGAGTGTGACATTCATCAATAACTTTAAAACTTGCTGAAAAAGAGCAGAATTACCATATGTTTAATTTACTTGAATGTAAGGTTACTTACCACTAAGCTTATTACCTTAAAATAATGATCATCTGCACTGAAAATGTTGTAGTCGTACCTAGCGGCATACCTGAAGAGGTTCACATTCATCGATAACTTTAAAACACATTAAAAAAAGCAGCATTCTAATATCAAACAGCACTGTAATGTATTTTGTCATATTGTAAGAATGGAAACTTTCAGAGGGTATGTACAGGGGGGTTAGCAAGGTTCAGTTTAATAAAATTTGACATTTTCCCACATAGATGGACCATCTCCATATTTCTAGGGGGGTAAAACATGGAAAAGTCAAAATTCTTAAAATAACAACCCCCTTACTTGTAGATACAGAATAAATGTAAGTAAATATTCAAGCACAGCTTCAGATTATAAAGGACCTGTTAATTCAATTCAGCAATTTTTAGATAATTGAGTCATAAAATTTCAACCTTCAGTAGGTCAAAGCAGATACAACTGTTATCGACGTTCAAGTATTATTTTGGTGCAAAACTTCTCACAGGGCAGCACGGTGGTGTAGTGGTTAGCGCTGTCGCCTCACAGCAAGAAGGTCCTGGGTTCGAGCCCCGTGGCCGGTGAGGGCCTTTCTGTGTGGAGTTTGCATGTTCTCCGCGTGGGTTTCCTCCGGGTGCTCCGGTTTCCCCCACAGTCCAAAGACATGCAGGTTAGGTTAACTGCTGACTCTAAATTGACCGTAGGTGTGAATGTGAGTGTGAATGGTTGTCTGTGTCTATGTGTCAGCCCTGTGATGACCTGGCGACTTGTCCAGGGTGTACCCCGCCTTTCGCCCGTAGTCAGCTGGGATAGGCTCCATCTTGCCTGCAACCCTGTAGAAGGATAAAGCGGCTAGAGATGATGAGATGAGATGAACTTCTCACATATACAGTACCAGTCAAAAGTTTGGGCACCCCCTACTCCTTCATAGGTGTTTCTGTATTTTGACTAATTTCTACATTGTAGAACAATACCGAAGACATCAAAACTATGAAATAACATATGGAACATGTATGGAATTATGTGGTAAACAAAAAAAGTGTAAAAAAAATATATATGTTTCATATTTTAGATTCTTCAGTGTAGCCAATGTTTACCTTGTTTGTACACTATTGGCATTCTCTTAACCAGCTTCATGAGGTTGTCACCTGGAATGCTTTTCAATTAACAGGTGCCTCGTCAAAAGTTAATTAGTGCAATTTCTTGCCTTCTTAATGCGTTTGAGATCAAATAGTAAATAACAATAATACAGTAAATTGCCCTATTCCACAACTGTAGTAATCCATATTATGTCAAGAACCGCTCAAATAAGTAAAGAGAAACGACATCCATCATTACTTTAAGACATGAAGTGTCTTTAATAAAAATAAAGAAAAACCACTGAATTAGAAGGGTTTTCCTAACTTTTGACTGGTACTGTATTCGATGGCATTTCAATACCATTTTATAAATTCAGCTTGTAATTCCAAGATCTCAGCAGACAGTGTTTTGACATTTAATTTAATACTTCTATTGCAAAACCCTGTGTTGATGTAGAAACTAAATCGGAAAAGTATTATATTGGGTTTGGCAGTTATCGTCACGTGAATTATTCACACCCTTTATTCCTTACAGTTCATTTTGATTATTTTAAATTATCATGTTAAATTTTAGCAGAGATGTCAGAGAGTGGGAGTCAAAGTGTCTTACAACATAAGATTATTTTTGTACTCAAAAAATAGAGAGATATGTATATTTTTACACACACTATCTATCTATCTATCTATCTATCTATCTATCTATCTATCTATCTATCTATCTATCTACTGTATCTATAGGGTATTTAAAAAAACATTTGATATTATTTGAGATGTAAATATCCCAGAAACTACATAGTCTAGGCAAATGAAACTGAACAGGCTTAATGCTGTGCAGTATAAGATTTATTCCTCAAAATTTGAATGAGAAATTCAAAGGTATGTGGATTCCATGAACAATTTCACAAATTTTCAATATTCATGAACCCTCTCCACTGTCTCTTCCGATGCTGGTGGTCGTCCAGATCCTTTTGCCCTGCACACACAGCCTTCCTCTTTGAACTTTTTGTGCCGTGTCCAAATCTGCATTGCAGTTGGTGCATTTTTAGAGAATTCTCTCATAAACGCACGCTGCACTGTCCTATTCGACTGTGTTCGAGCGTCCTCTAACACACAAAACGCCTTTTCTTTTCTAGTGAATGGCATTTCTATACTTAAAAAGATAAAAACAAAAAACATTAAACATAACGTTTTGACCTGTTTCCACACATGCTGTTAAAATTTGAGGTCAATTGAACGAGAGTTGGCAAAGTAATTAGACTGTGAATTGATATCAAATTTTTTGAAACACCGTGTGTGTGTGTTAAGCTTTATAATGTCACAATCTTTTTCAGACTAAGGGAAGCTCAGCTGAATGTTCAAAAGCTCACAGCTGAGAAAAGAGTGGAGACAAAAAAGGTCAATGCCAACAGTCTGGTAAGTGCCAGAGCCATTAAACACACACACACACACACACACACTAGTTATGTATCAATACCTACAAATACCTATATTCTGAACTAGTGTTCAACATTTTTCCGACATATATCCCATTCCAGAAGGAGCGACTGCGGCAGAAGGAGGCGAATGTGTCCTCCAGTTGAAGATAAAACAAGATACAGACTGATGAAGCATCATTTCCACCACCTTTAAGAGGGACAGTGTGCGCACGAGTATGGCATTCTATTCTGCTACAGTGTACGTTTATCATATTGGCCACCAGAAAAGCAGAGATCTGTGTTTTCCTCAGTCAAGAGTCGTGGACCTCATCGGAAAATGAACCATCTCCGTCTCCACATGAAAGATAGACATCTTAACTGTGGGTTCCAGAGTTCTGTCTCTTGTAAAGGTGCTCCTGGTTAGGAAATGTTCCATAATACTAGTTGTAGCAAACATTTCCAATTTCAGAATCTCAGCATATAAAGTAAATCTCCAAAAAAAAAAAAAAGATAAAAGTAAAGGTGAGTTGTGTGTTCAGTCGGAAAAGAGGGCATTGATTAAATAAAACAAAGCAAATAATAATAATATTTTTCGTAGTAATCTTGTAAGGCTTAATGAATTAAATATGGAGAGAGAGAGTGTTAATCTTTTGCCTATTAAGGCTTTTTTTTTTTACTTCTAGGCTTTTTCCTGTTTTATTTATTTTCTATAGAAAATACACATCGGTGCAGACAGAATGGCAGACTGCCAGATCTCGTCAGTCAGTTAAGACCTCACTTACACACCTCAAGTTACCAATAAAAACCCAAGTTAGAGGAGAGATAAAACTCCATCAGAGTGGTTTTAAAGTTTTCGTCTTGTCTCATGAGTAACAGCTACCTACTCCGTCTCATAGGTGTAGGTTTATCGCAGTCACATGCACTTTCCTGCTTGCAGCAGTAGCTCTTTTGCCACTTCCTTTTTACCAGATGGTATATTTTACCTCCTTTGCAATGTCTCATGCACCTCAGTTGTAGTTTCTATGCAATCTCTTTTCCAAACAACAGCTATGGCTTGGGAGAGCCACAGCGACCATGTACAATATAATATATTTATTTTCATAGAATGTCTTCAAGCTGAAGCTAATATTCTTTCAATGATGTGTTGAAAAGTGAACAAATTAGCGAGCTTGTCCTGAAGACGGACATACATACAGTGTGTATATATATATATATATATTTATAACTTCGACTGTAATGGGTGAATTATTTTTTGCCTCAAGTAAATTCCTCATTATTACCAAATTGCTTATGGTTTCATCTTCTTGTGTAGTCTGTAATAATAAATTAAGTGTCTTGGAAAAGTGACCGGGTCAAATGGATATAAATGGTCATTTCCTTCATAAGTTTTCGCTGTGTTCCTATTTATTCGTTCCAAATATGTGGTGTGTACAGCAGCATTATAAATGTCAGTAATTGTGGCCTTCTTCTCTTTGCTGTTTTTGTCTTGTCTGTCTTTCTGTTCCCATAAACTTCACTCAATCCTAGTGGTGCTTGTTGTTAAGTTGTTCTTTCAACAGTCTGCTGAGATGCATAAAACTGAACTCCGTGACCTCAGGGAAAATCAGGACATGACCAGCGTTAGCTCACACATACCAAATGTTTCCCCTCACTTCACACTTCACTCTAACACCAAAGTCATGCATTAAATCTGAAACATATTTGTGGCACTCTTTTCTTTTGCTTTTTTTGTATTTGATATATTCTCATCTCATTATCTGTAGCCAGGGGCGGCATGGTGGTGTAGTGGTTAACGCTGTCGCCTCACAGCAAGAAGGTCCGGGTTCGAGCCCCGTGGCCGGCGAGGGCCTTTCTGTGTGGAGTTTGCATGTTCTCCCCGTGTCCGCGTGGGTTTCCTCCGGGTGCTCCGGTTTCCCCCACAGTCCAAAGACATGCAGGTTAGGTTAACTGGTGGCTCTAAATTGACCGTAGGTGTGAATGTGAGTGTGAATGGTTGTCTGTGTCTATGTGTCAGCCCTGTGATGACCTGGCGACTTGTCCAGGGTGTACCCCGCCTTTCGCCCGTAGTCAGCTGGGATAGGCTCCGGCTTGCCTGCGACCCTGTAGAAGGATAAAGCGGCTAGAGATAATGAGATGAGATATTCTCATCTCATTATCTGTAGCCAGGGGCGGCACGGTGGTGTAGTGGTTAGCGCTGTCACCTCACAGCAAGAAGGTCCGGGTTCGAGCCCTGTGGCCGGTGAGGGCCCTTCTGTGCGGAGTTTGCATGTTCTCCCCGTGTCCGCGTGGGTTTCCTCCGGGTGCTCCGGTTTCCCCCACAGTCCAAAGACATGCAGGTTAGGTTAACTGGTGACTCTAAATTGATCGTAGGTGTGAATGTGAGTGTGAATGGTTGTCTGTGTCTATGTGTCAGCCCTGTGATGACCTGGCGACTTGTCCAGGGTGTACCCTGCCTTTCGCCCATAGTCAGCTGGGATAGGCTCCAGCTTGCCTGCGACCCTGTAGAACAGGATAAAGCAGCTGGAGATGATATTATCTGTAGCCGCTTTATCCTGTTCTACAGGGTCGCAGGCAAGCTGGAGCCTATCCCAGCTGACTACGGGCGAAAGGCAGGGTACACCCTGGACAAGTCGCCAGGTGCCACTTTATTTTGTCTGATATATTTTACATACATCACACACCTGGCAAAGAGGCACTACAGTCCCACCTGTTTACTTCCATGGCTCTTTTTTCCTCCCCGAGTTAATTCTCTATGATAAAAACCTTACGGGATCTTTAAGGATCCATGAGGATTGTCAAAGACCTGCCAAAGATCCTTAAAGATAAGGCAAGGCAAGTTTATTTATATAGCACATTTCATACACAATGGCAGTTCAATGTGCTTTACAGAAGTAAAAACAAAAACAGTAAACAATAGAGAAATAAAATTACAGAAAATAATTTACATAAAATAATTTATTTTTATTCTAAAACAATTAATTAAAAGAATTAAAAGAAATTAAAAGAAAATAATAAGAATTAAACAATAGTAAAAATAAAATAATAAAATGAAGTAGTAGTTCAGAGAAGATGAGAAAGAAAGAAGAAGAAAAAAAAGAATAAAATAGGATAAAGTTAAAGTAAATTTAAAACATGCAGAGAAGTAAAGATTATAAAGAATGTAAAGAAGACAATATTAATTATTTAACAGAAAGCATCTGAGAACAGCTTGGTCTTTAACCTAGATTTGAAGCTGCCAACAGCAGGAGCATTTTTAATGTCCTCTGGCAGTTGGTTCCATAGCTGTACTGCATAGTAGCTAAAAGCTGCTTCACCACACTTTGTTTTAACAACAGGTTTTAATAGTAAATTTTTCTGTTGCGATCTGGTAGATCTGATTGGGTTAGGCCGCTGCAACATATCAGAGAGGTAATTGGGCCCTATACCATTTAGAGATTTGTACACCAGCAGCAATGCTTTAAAGTCAATTCTGTAGCTTACTGGAAGCCAGTGAAGGGACCTTATGGTGATGATACACGGGGCAACTTTTTGGGCAATGTTGCCGAGCAATGTTGCTGGCAACGGGCAACTAGGTGAGACACAGAGCAACTTTTCAGGGCAACTAACAATGGGCAACAACAGTTAGCAACGGCAGGTTACAGTTAGCTAAAAAAAATCGATGTCTTAATTTTTGCTGTGACCATTTAATCAAGCTGTCTGTTGTTTTTTAGAGCTTTGGTGAGGTAAATTCCTCCATATAGAATATTAAAATAACTTACCGGCGTAAAAACAGATGAGGAGTCTCTCCATCTCTTCACTCCACTGACACTGAGCGGCCGCCATATTTGTTTGAAATTTCTGATCCGAACCTCACCGGAGGTCACATGACTCGATACTCGCGTTCTGATTGGCTTATCTCAAAAAGTTGCCAGAGATTATCAAAACCATTCAGAAAGAAACAATGTTGCCCAATCTCAATAGAAAAGAGTCAAAACGCAATTGCCCAGCAACATTGCTCGGCAACATTGCCCAAAAAGTTGCCCCGTGTATCCTCACCATTAGAATTGGAGTAATGTGCTCTGTTCTTTTTGTTCGTGTGAGAACCCTCGCTGCTGCATTTTGAACCAGCTGAAGTCATTTGATGGTCTTTTTTGGCAGGCCTGTGAAAAGGCCATTGCAGTAATCAACCCTACTAGAGATGAAGGCATGTATTAGTTTTTCCAGATCATTTTTTGACATAAGTCTTCTTAGTTTGGAAATGTTTTTTAGGTGATAAAATGCCGTTTTAGTGATTGCTTTCATGTGACTGTCAAAGTTTAGCTCGCTGTCAATGAAAACACCAAGATTTTTAACCATTTCTTTAGTTTTCTTTAGTTGGATTTTTATAGGATCCTTAAAGGATCTTCGAAAGATCTTCATATGCAAAATCATTTGTAAAGATCCTCAAGGATTTGTGAAAGATCTTTTAAGGATCCAACAGTGATCCTGCAAAGATCTTTGCAAGGATCTTTCAAAGATCTTAGAAGGATCTTTCTAAGGATCTGGTTAAGCTCTTTGCTTACTACTTTGACTACTACGTAGTCTTTGATGACTACGATCCCAATACCTGGAAATGTCTATGCCCCTATCACATTAACAATAAGAGCAGCTTTAATGGAATGAAACTGATTGAAACAGCAGAGAGTAATGCTTTATGTATTCTAAACACCACCTTTGCAACAAGATCTAATGAACATCTGTGGACATTCCACTCCAACTTGGGCTACAAACGAAGGCTTGACTATATCCTGGCTGAATGGTTTGTTAAGACTTCAACTAATAATTGCAGATCTTATCCCAAGCAAAGCCAGCCTTTTGAATCCAATCACTGCCTAGTTGTGATGGATGCAAATTTTCCAACTAAAAAAATGGTTAAGAGGATCTTCACCAATAGTAGTAAACGACCTGCAAAGTATTTCCCAGACTTACGACACCTTCGAGATGACCCCTATATCCAAACCCTATATAGTGCTAAATTGGATTCGATATTACCAGTTGACCCACAACCTTTAACTATAGATCATGTTGAAGAGCTGCTGAGTAATTCCATTCAGGAAGCATCAAAAGAAACAATTCCACAGATAGTGAAAGGGGAAACTGTGAAACCCTGGACAAACCTGGAATACCAAGAGCTCCTGGCGAAACAACATCATGAGAAAGATCTATCAAAGAAGAAGGCCCTTGACAAAAAAGTGAGAAAACATCGCATTAAGTTGAAGAATGAATTCTTTGAAGCCAAAGCAACCCAAATAAACTTGGCCAGTGAACAACGCAATGCTGAAGAAGAATTCCATCTGATGAACAACTATACATCACTCTCAAAGGAAACACGGCCACTGATTAATTCAGAGAAACTTGAGGATCACTTTTCAAGCCATTTTGCTGATCGCCCATATACACCACAGCCGGAACTACAGCGTCCCCAGGACTTCCCACACTTACTGCCACCAGATGACCTCCCCAAGATAGACGAATCTACACCCAGCCGTGAGGAGATTGTAAATATCATCAAAAAATTAAAGAATGGAAAATGTCAAGGCATCGACAAAGTGTACTCCGAACAGCTGAAATACGCCACATCTGTGAGATTGATAAATTATATCCTTCTGCTAGTTGGATTGATATGGTCTTGTGCTCGGGTCCCAGCTGCATGGCGCACAGCATCAATAACATGCTTGTACAAAAAAGGTCTGAAATCACTTCCTGAAAATTATAGAGGCCTAAGTATAATAGCGACGATCTCTAAAATACTATCAGGGATTATTATTGAGAGACTCAGAGAAATCTATGAGTTGATCCTTCTGCCTTCTCAATTTGGCTTCTGTACAAACAGGTCCACGTGCGATGCCATATTTATTTTGCGCCATATTTTACAATCGTCCAGAAAATCAAAAACACCGTTATTTGTAGCCTTTATTGATTTGAAAGCAGCATATGATTGGATTCCTAGAGAGGCATTATTCCGATGCCTAGAAGTACGGCTCAGATGTCCTCACCTCATAACAATTCTGCGGGCTTTATACACCGGTACAAAAGCTTTCATTAAAGGTTCAAAAACATTCTTCAAAACACTGGTGGGTTGCCGTCAAGGTGCCTTGGAATCCCCGTCCATCTTTAATGTGTACCTAGACTTTGTGGTTAGAGTTGCACGGCATGAAATATTACAATGCATCCCAAGGGCAGGCTTTAATGTGAACTACATCATTCCAAATGAAGTTTCTCCTAGGGAGTATCGAAAGAAGTCCCCGCCATGTGGTCACAATCAGATTATTGAACTCTTATATGCGGATGACCAAGTCATATTTACAAATTCTCTGGAAGAGCTACAGAAAATGTTGTCTATCTACGACAGGGGTGTCCAAACTGATCCATAAAGGGCCGTGTGGCTGCAGGTTTTCATTCCAGCCATGCAGCAGCACACCTCATTTGGCTTATTCAATCAACTGACACACCCACCCTTTAATCAAGGGTGGGTGTGGAGACAGTTCAGTTGATTGAATGAGCCAAGTCAGGTGTGCTGCTGCATGGCTGGAATGAAAACCTGCAGCCACACGGCCCTTTATGGATCAGTTTGGACACCCCTGATCTACGATAATACTTATAAACGCTTTGGACTTCAAATGTCATATATCAAAACAGAAGCCATGGTTTTTAATGTAGATGAAGCATTGATGGAAAAGGAAAGTTTGGTTACTATTGGTTCAAAGGTGCTGAAGAACGTCAGAAGTTTCAAATATCTTGGATACACAATAACTAACTCTATCAATACCTCACAATCACTCTACACGAGAATAGGATCTGCTTTTCAGAAATGGGAACAGCTGAAACATATCCTAACAGACAAGCACATTCAGCTTTCAACCAGAATTAAGTTCTTGACGACATGTGTAAGATCACGATTGCTGTACAGCATTCAAGCATGGGAGTTATCAGAAGAAGAATTGAAAAAAATGGAAGTTGTATGGAATAGGTTCCTAAGGAAGATGATTCGAGGAGGTTACAAACGGAGGAATGCCCCGGAACCGAAAAAGAGAAAGACGAATAACACGGCTGCCACAGCTGAACCAGTTGACTGGAGCTTTGAGATATCCAATAGACAACTTCTTGATATCACTAAAACTCTCCCTATCCGTAACTTCTGTGTTAAACAACACCTTAAATATCTGGCCCACATATGTAGAATGGACAATGACTCATATCAAAAGCAAATGCTGTTTGGAGACACACAGGGTAGACTGTGGAACAAGGTCGAGCGTGCTCTTGACATCGACAAACAGCAGGCCAGAAGAATGATGATGAAGAAGAACGATTTCTTGCAATTCCTCAAAAACCGTTTTAAGGAAGAGCACCCTAAGGCTGTTGTGCGGCCGCACTAGGGAAACCATGATGATGATGATGATTGCGAGGATCTTTGAGGATGTGATCAGGATCTTTTAAGGATCTTTGTCAAAATCTTCACAAGGTCTTTGCAAAGTTCCTCCAAGATCCTCAAAGATTTAACAAGGATCCTTTTCGGGATCTTATAAAGCTCTTAAGTGGAATCCTCAAAGATTTAATCAGGATCTTATAAGGATCCTAGTCAATGTCTTTACGAGATCTTTGTGAGGATCCTTTCAGATTCTCAAGGATCTAATGAGGATCTTTCAATGTTTTTTAAATGATCCTAATTCAACGGAATTGACAAGGACGGAAATAAATTGAAACTTACGTAATTTTGATTCCTAAGAATTGGATAACGATATACCAAGGAATCCTGAATAGCCAACGTCTTTAAAGGATCTTTGAAAGAATCTTTCATGATTTTCAAGGTTTCAAAGACCTTGAAAGGATCTTAAGGATTTCATGATGTTCTTTTTAGGATATTTTCAAGATCTTCACAAGAATTCTAAAGATCCTTGAAGAGCTTGGAAAAAAACAACAACTTTGAAGGCCCTTGTAGAGCCTTGAAGAGCTTGCCAAGAATTTTAAAGATCCTTGAAGATCTTTTCAGGATCTTTTGTTGAGATCCTCAACAGCATCCTCAAAGACCCTCACAAAGAACTTTACGGATCCTTGAAAGATTTTCACCAGGGTTTGACCCTAAAATGCAGCCATATTTATAACTTTTTTTAAAAGCCACATTACAGCCTGCGAATAAGTGACAAGAAGCGTTTCTGGTTCAAGAAATGACTGTATGTCGTGTGTTATTTGAGTCAAACTCCATGACAGCAACAGTGACTGACTGTGAGAGCTGAAGTCCATGGACAATTTTTGTATTTCAGATCTCATCTCATCTCATTATCTGTAGCCGCTTTATCCTGTTCTACAGGGTCGCAGGCAAGCTGGAGCCTATCCCAGCTGACTACGGGCGAAAGGCGGGGTACACCCTGGACAAGTCGCCAGGTCATCACAGGGCTGACACATAGACACAGACAACCATTCACACTCACATTCACACCTACGGTCAATTTAGAGTCACCAGTTAACCTAACCTGCATGTCTTTGGACTGTGGGGGAAACCGGAGCACCCGGAGGAAACCCACGTGGACACGGGGAGAACATGCAAACTCCGCACAGAAAGGCCCTCGCCGGCCCCGGGGCTCGAACCCAGGACCTTCTTGCTGTGAGGCGACAGCGCTAACCACTATACCACCATGCCACCCACGTATTTCAGATTAATATACACAATTATCCTATAAACAGTATACAGCTGCTGTAGTTTCCAGGCTGGACATGTCAAGATTCACTGGCCAGAAAGAGACTCAACTAGATTTATTTAACTTTATTATTATTATTATTATTATTATTATTAATACATTAACTCAACAGGCCTACAGTCAAGATAAAGCAGCAATCCCATTAAACAGTTGTGTGGAAATACTTGTAAACAGAATGGACCGCAATAAGTACATTAATCAACAAGTTTTGTATCCTTATTTGCAGGATTTTCTTTCTTTCTTTTTTTAAATAAATCATATACTAAGTGTTGAAGATGATGTCATTCTTTTTTCACGCGGGTCTCATTAAAAATGTCCACAAAAAAAAAATTCACAACAAATGGACAATATAATACACCTGCTATTATACAAGCGTCCTTCTATCATATTAAATAGCTCAGAGTCTTCTTCACATGTCTTATTAGATCACCACTAATTTCCACATGGTGGAAAAAACACCTTCCAGCTCTCTCTCAAAAAAAAAAAACCACAGGCTGTTACATTATTATTATTATTATGACATGATTAGGTTCTAAGGTCCCAAAATAATGCTGTGTGTTTTGCCAGTGGATTCTTGTTCTGTGCACATTTTGTTCCTTTTAAAATCATTCAGCAAAAGTGAGGAAAATACCACTTGTATGTTTAATTCTTGGATGAGGGGGAGTTTGGGAGTGTCAAACAGGAAATTATGGAAATGCTGTATGCATGATGAAATGCGTGCCGTGTCTATGACTGTGCGCCAGGCTGGAGTTCGTATTATCTGATTGCGCAATATCAGTGCTCCTCCTTTCCCCCCCCTCTTGAAAATGTGCTTTTAATGTGTAGGCTACTTTTCATCCAGATAAGTTCTGAAACTTAATGCCTTCAAGACGCTGCAGTTTAAAGTTCCCGTCAAAAGTAGTGTTTGTTGATCTCAGTCCAGGTCGATGGAGATGCAGCGGCACTGCTTGACTCGCTGCACGCGCTTCTTGCGAGTGGGCGGCTGCAGGTCGGGGCAGGACAGTGTGTAGGTCATGGTGGTGAAGCGCCTGGGTTTGCAGAACGAGCACGACTGGAAGGCTCCTTCCTCTTGGCGCACGTGACGTGGGATGTAGAAGGAGTTGCACTGGCCGTAACAGAAGCGGTTGAGGATGGTGATGCTGACGCAGCCTTCTTCATGCAGGGTCTGCTTCAGCGGCTGCGTCTTGCACCAGTCGCGCTTCAGGTAGCGGCGCTCGGTCACGTGCAGCGCCTCCTGACTGGACTCCAGCACCTCTTCTGCCGAGGAAGATGAGCCTCTACCTCTACCTGAGGATGAGGATGAGGATGATGACGAAGAAGAGGCGCTATGTTGTCGCTCCGACTCGTTTGGTTTGCTTTTGCTCGGATTAGGAATTGCGCCTTGCGTGGCTCTGGTTTCCGTCACACACGACACAAGAACCGACAGCAAGAGCACTGCACACGTGAGCTGCACCAATCTGCTCATTCTGCAAAAAGACAACAGATGCACCTTTGTGGAGGTTTTTTTTAATGATAAATGCTTTCTAGACGAGATTAATAATAATCTAACACACTTAAATTCCAACAATTTAAGCACATCTTTTGACTGCCATATCATGTTCTTATGATACTCCAGATCCATGTTTCTCAACAGGTCTACATCTGTACATCATCTCTGTCTTTCGTAGATATTTTACAGAGTAAGGTGCATGTAAAGGTCTGCCTTTAAAGCCTTACTCTCAAAACTGACCACAGTCCATTTGTGAAATGTATGTAGGCTCATGTATGTATGTTTCCGGATGAAGGATACATATTAAAGGTCCAAAAAGGATGAACACCTAAAGGTATCACCTAAACAACAAGGAAAGGTAGGGGAGAGCGGGGAGACTTGGGATAGTTTGTATTCCCATAAATTAATTTCAACCAATCAGGATTTAGATGACATCAGAAGTTAGATGTTGCCCTGTAGAGTAACCTACTTACTTTGGAGCCACGAAGCTGGACACTGCAGTAAGGTTTGTACAGTTCAATATTTCTGTCAACCAAAACTTGTATTTCCTACATCTCCTCCACCTCCATTCGATGATGTAATGTACGCTGGTGAATTCGGGATTTGTTAGGAATTAAAGTATTTAGCCTCGCATATTACCATGGATAGTATTATTTATAAAACTTAAATTCTGGGGAAAAACATTTAAAGAATTTTTTTTTCCCCAAAGTGGCCAGATGGGGAGAGTTGGGACAGTTCATCATGTTACAGGGTTTTTTTTCTTGTGGTTTACAAATATAAACTTTATATATATATATATATATATAATTTTTTTTTAATTTATTATTAAAAATGTGGACGTGTACCTGCATGAGGACCAAACTTATTTCATTTTTTCTTGAGAATGGAGCTGTTTTGTCTCGTCAGGTTTTGAGTAAACTGACATTTTTCTATCGCTGTATCAGCATTATGTGTTCATATGTTACAAGTTTTGATAATAAATAAAAATTAAACATGTAGGCCTAGGTATTTTATTTTTGTCCCAAGTCTCCCCACAAAAAATAAATAATGATACAAAAAGTGAAGTCTGAAAGTCAGTACGTGACAAGCTGAGAAACTAATTTTGTCGTAAGAGGGTACAGTACAGTAAATACTCTCTAATGCGATATGAATGTGACGCGACCTGCAAGGAATTTCACACAATCTACAAAAGCTGAAACCCTTTCCCAAGTTTCCCCGCTCTCCCCTACAGTTTAGTCTTTTTTCCCCCTTGAGTGTCTATGAAGTCCATGTTTTCATGATGTTAGTGGAAATCCCGATCAATTACTATCATATTAAAATGACAGGGGTTCTGGTTGTTATTAAGTGACAGTAATAAAGCCTAATGAACTGGTTACATCATTTACAAAGCTTACATTAAGGTCAACCTGCAGGCCAAAACAAGAAGGCAGGTTTATATCAGCTAATTTTATCTGTGGAAACAGGTTGCAACAACACAAACTACATATTTAATAAGGAGATGTTCCCATGTGCACCTAGAATAGTGTTTTAGACAAAAATACCTAAAATATAATACTGTAAATAAATAGCCTGATAAAAAGAAGTGGAATTAGTTTCATGGAAACATAAACTTAATGTGATGGTTAGGCTTATAATTATGATATAACAATGTAATAGAGATATAATAATAAATACATTTGGACACAGTGTGTCTGGTTTGCATTCTCGAAGCTGGAGTATATTGGATTCCTGATTATAACAAGTTTGAGAAGCTTTTCTTTAAGCAATGGAATAATCAGTGTTTAGTGAAACGGGTTTATTCATCGCTTGGTGAACCATATGGAGTTCTATTCCCTTTTAAGCACATATTATAGGCTAATGTTTGAAAAATGTAATCCAAAAATATGCGCATCATCAAGTCAGTGTTGGATTATTTATTTATTTATTTTTAAATTGGGGCTATTTGCACTGGATCCTAGTGCCATAACGAAGGGGAAATGATCATTGTTCATCATTTTGGTTTTAGAAACATATTTGTGGGTTTCCTGGACAATAAAATGTATGAGCTGCACTGAAGTGCTATTAAAAGAAGATTTTTAGCCTTTATCCAAGGTGGCCTGTTTCATAAAACGCACACACACACACACACACACACACACACACACACTCTCTTGGGGGGGTTCAATTCTATTAAAATGTGTTTATCAGAGAGGAACTCCAGTCCATATGGAAGTTTTCTAAGAGGTAGACTATATGTTTTTATCTGATGTGCCTTTAAAGTGTTTAAAGCACTGGTCCTTCAGCTCAGATCATGCATCTTAAAATATATTTAATTAAAGGTGCATGACATTCACATTACCAGCTAAAAGATAAACACTAAAGGTGCACCTGAGGGCATCAGTTTAGTTCTCTCTCTCTCTCTCTCTCTCTCTCTGTGTGTGTGTGTGTGTGTGTGTGTGTAAAGCTCACCTGTCAGAGCTCCGAGGCTTAATGAGTGCAGTGATGTCCAAAGAAAAGGGAGACAGTCAGTCAGACAGACAGACAGACAGACAGACAGACAGAGTGGACCGGGTGGTGATGTGATCAATCCTTCTTTCTGGAGAAAATCCAGTACCAAATGCGTGGAACAGAGATGATCAAGTGTGCTGAAGAAAGTGTCCAGAGCTCATACCGATGCCGTAGACAAACACACACACTCACACTGATGGGGGTTTAATGGGACTCGCAGCAGCGCCCGACTGTCTCCTTTTTAAATGATGTTCGCGGCGGCTCTCTGCACATTATTGGCCAGACGCGATGCGAGCAGAACCCAAACTTTCCGCCCCCATCTCCCCCTCATCACTTCCCCGAAGCCACTTGAGGGAAATGGGCGCGCAGGCAGGGGATGGGAGGAGGAGAGGAGGAGAGGAGAGGAGAAGAGAAGAGGAGAGGGTCGGGTCTGGGGTTGGAGAGGTGAGGGCTGATGTCTGAACATTGATCTCACAGAAACCCAACTCCAGCGAGCAGGTTTGGGAAAAGCTCAGAGGGAGAAAATGTAGCAGGGACAACTGGCAAATCCGTGCAGTGTCATTATTATTATTATTATTATTATTATTATTATTATTATTATTATTTCTGTGATAAGAGGCCAGTGTGCTCCCCGATGAGAATATGTACAATCAAGCAGGCAAACAAACAAACAAGAAAGCAAACAATTAAAGAAACAAGAAAATCAAAGAAACAAGAAAGAACGCAAACAGAAACAAGAAAACAAAAAAGAAAGCAAACAAAGAAAGAAAACAAGAAAGAAAGTAAACAAAGAAACCAAACAAAGAAACAAGAAAACAAAAAAGAAAGCAAACAAACAAGAAAGAAAGAAAGCAAACAAAAACAGCAATCAAACAAACAAGAAAGCAAACAGTTAAAGAAACAAGAAAATCAAAGAAACAAGAAAGAAAACAAGAAGGAAAGCAAACAAAGAAACAAGAAAACAAAAGACAGCAAACAAAGAAACAAGAAAGAAAACAAGAAGGAAAGCAAACAAAGAAACAAGAAAACAAAAGACAGCAAACAAAGAAACAAGAAAGAAAACAAGAAGGAAAGCAAACAATTAAAGAAACAAGAAAGAAAGCAAACAAACAGCAATCAAGCAAACAAGAAAGCAAACAATTAAAGAAACAAAAAATCAAAGAAACAAGAAAACAAAAGAAACAAGAAAGAAAGCAAACAATTAAAGAAACAAGAAAGAAAATGAGAGAAAGCAAATAAATAAAGAAAACAAGAAGGAAAGCAAACAAAGAAACAAGAAAGAAAACAAAGAAAGAAAGCAAGAAAGAGCAAACAAAAACAAGAAAGAAAGCAAACAAACAAGAAAAAGAAACAAACAAGAAAGCAAACAATTAAAGAAACAAGAAAACTATATAAAAAAAACAAGAACGCAAACAAGCATAGACAGACAGACAGATTGATTGATTGACAAACGTCACTCTCAGACATAAAGGTACCAAGCTGTACTTTCCTTGCCGCTGGCACGGTACCATCAGGAGTACACTTTGTGTGTCTTTATCCTGGAAATAATGTTGTGAATACAGTGTAAAAGACCCCTGGTGTGCCTTTAAAGCTTTACTCTAAAAGCTAACTAAAATTCCACTACATGCAAGAGATCCACACTAAAGGTACAGACGATGTGCCCTTAATGGTGCCATGCCAGGAAGGAAAAAGTACTCTTTCTATTTCTGAGAGTGTACAGTGCAGAAGCAGATGTTTGCAGGAATATATTTAGTGATGATAAATAAAACGTAGCCTATTAATCAGTCTTTTCCTGCAGTTATTCATCTGTCATCTTCTGGCCAACAGATTATAAAGATATAAAGTAAAATAGCCCAAGTAAACACTTGCTGATTTTCAGACTGATGATGTGCACGCAAACATATATTATATATAACATACGGGATTAACTGTCCAGGATTTGGTGACCAGGCTGGAAGGGTTGTGTTTGCGTTGAGAGTGAAGTACTCTTCCCCTTCCACATGTCCCAGAGCTAGAAGACGCCTCTAAAAGAAATCCAGCCTGAGACCCCAGAGGTTTTTTTTCTACCAAGTCAAGTTCTTGTGATCCTAATTTATCAGACAGCTCAGAGGCAAACTGCGTACAAATCCCTTCTAATGGGAATGAAACCATCCGCATCGTTACAACATGTACATGCCTTTAATAAAGCAGGAGCTGAAGGGACGCCCGAGTGCGCTCCATTACACTCGGGCGGATGGAGTTAAATCACCTCGGAGATCTGCAGCTACACGGTCAACATGGCCAGTGCCAATCAGAGCCCAGACTCGGATCCTCAGCCAGCTCCAGCCTCTGACCCGCCATGTAGCAGTGTGCGCGTGTAAAAATCACGCAGTTACACATTTTATGTGGGCTCGACCCCTGCTTTTTTACATGCATTCATTCATCACTATTTGTTTTATTTGCTTTCAGTTTGTGCATTTCATCGTGCAGCATTTTTCAGACTCTTTTTAACGTGCTTTACAAACAAAGGAGCCCTAAACTTTCAGTCCTTACACATCCGTTACGTATGAACTGACTAGTTAGTGCAAGATGTCATTCACTCTCTGTTGGATGGTCAGTGTTGCCATAAAAGTAACGAATGCATGCTACTTTCAAGGAGTCACCCAGATGATGCCATTAGACCAATTTGCATAATTATTATATCATCATGATCATCTCATTCATTCATCTCATTATCTCTAGCCACTTTATCCTGTTCTACAGGGTCGCAGGCAAGCTGGAGCCTATCCCAGCTGACTACGGGCGAAAGGCGGGGTACACCCTGGACAAGTTGCCAGGTCATCACAGGGCAGACACATAGACACAGACAACCATTCACACTCACACTCACACCTACGGTCAATTTAGAGTCACCAGTTAACCTAACCTGCATGTCTTTGGACTGTGGGGGAAACCGGAGCACCCGGAGGAAACCCACGCGGACACGGGGAGAACATGCAAACTCCACACAGAAAGGCCCTCGCCGGCCACGGGGCTCGAACCCGGACCTTCTTGCTGTGAGGCGACAGCGCTAACCACTACACCACCGTGCCGCCCATCATGATAATTTGCATATCAAAACATGTCACATGAAGAAGGAGGATTACTTAAGAGGATACACTTAAAAAACAAAACAGAACAATAGTTGTTTATCAGATTAGAAAATACAGAAGGAAAACGTATATAAGACAGGATGTTGCGATCGAGGCTGAAGCAGATTATTTCTGATAACAGCACGTTCCTGAGTAATTTATTCCATGGTGCAGTGGTTAGCACTGTCGCCTCATAGCAAGAAGGTTCAGGATTCGAACCTGCCAGTTGACCGGAGCCTTTCTGTGCGGATGTGGAATTTGTATGTTCTCCTTGTTGGTTTCCTCCAACAGTCCAAAGACATGCAGATTACGTTAACTAGCTACTCTAAATTGCCCCTAGGTGTGAACATGAGTGCAAATGGGTGTCTGTCTCTCTGCGTTAGCCCAACAATAGATTGGCGACCTGTCCAGGGTGGACCCCGCCTCTCACCTGAAGTCAGCTGGGATTGACTCCGGGTCACTTGTGACCTGCAATCGATAAGCGGTATAGAAAATGAATGATGTCATGCTTCTTAACAAGTACATTTAATACAGCGGAACATCAGCGAGAGTGGATTGTTCCATCACCAGGCTCTCTTATTCTTGGAGTTAATTAAAAAACTAATTTAATTAAAACAAAACACGTGTTTCAGAGACACCAGGAAAACACCATACCTTCCATCCTGAAGACTCTTATAGCAGAAAACTTACTGACCTACAAAGTGCTGACTCTTCCCATAAATCTTGAATAAGCATCTCCTAAGAGAATACTTTAGCATATCAATGATTATACATTATTCTTTTGTTAAACAGCACATTTTTAATATCACTTATTATTACCTTAAAGCTAGATGGCCTTTCGAGTTCATAAAATCAGTGAAATTTCATTTCCTCTAAAATTGTCATTGTGATATGTTATTTACCAGCCGGGAGGTCTGTATGGTGAAATACCGTGACCGAGGTCTTGAAAGTACTGAGCGAGGCCCTCTGGGCCGAGGTCACGGTATTTCACCATACAGACCGACCTTAAGCTGGTAAATAATATATTTACTTTTTTCTTTACCAAATTCTAACAGAAAACGAGAGCGCCCGAAAGGGAAAACCGAGCTGAGCCGCCATTTTGAGTCCTCATTCACGGCTGTAATGCAAATTGCTTCCTCCTCGGTATACAAGTGCACTTCCATGGCAGGAAAAAAAAAACATTTTGCCGCCTATGTAGTCTCCTATTTATGCAAAATTGAGTCATTCAGGATTCAGCCATGTTTTTTGCTCGGCGTTAGCAACAGTTAGAGGTTTTTAGCTTTCTCCTGAAATGTTTTCTTTTCTTTCGTCTTCCTCAGGGTAGTGAAACTCGCTTTCTCTGCGAAGACTGTCGTTATCGCTGTCCATGCTGTAAAATTAATGCTATTCTCCTGAGAAATGCTGGCAAAAATTTATAAGATTTTTGATAAAAATCTTATAAATAAATCTTATAAAAAAGATGAATATTGACAAAAATTGTTACTATGTTGTTTGTTGTGAACGAGCGAGTCGCCAGAGGTCCGTAACCGGGGTCCGTACCATAGGATACGGACCCGCTCGCCAGTCAATCAGAGCACAGGATTTGATGGAAACTGGACCACGATAAAATGTTTATTTTTGTAATATCAAAAAAAAAAACAAAAAAACAGGCCATTCTGTGGCTGAGAAGTTATTTAATTTGAGCGGATTCCCGAGCAAATAACGTGCATGAAATCACTTGCTTTGCACAGTCAAACAGACAGAGGAAGTCCCTGTGCGCATGCACACGCTTACCTTAAGTCATCGTCATTTTTTTTCCATCTTCTTCTTTTGGGTTTTACAGCAGTGGACATCCACAGTGTTGCATTACTGCCATCTACAGGTTTACCGTGACCATGCACTGAGTTACATCATTCTGTCGCTAAACAAACAGCTGATCACACTGAGGTGCTCGCTGACCGCTGATATTTATTAGTTTGGTCCTGCGTCTCCTTTTTTTCTCACTTTCCGTTACCGTAGTCGGTCTTTCACGTTTCATTCGCACACTCGCGTACTACATTTTTCTCTCCTGTCTCAAATTTGTATCCCACAATGCCTTGTGCGAACAGGGAAAGCCCACCACGTGATGCATGATGTAGTATCTCGAATTGGGTCATGGTGAAGCAGGAAAAAACAATGGAGAATTTAGGGCCACGTGGCCTGAAATTCATTAATTGTTCTACTTTTAAAAACCTAATAAAATTGGAAAGTCTGTGATTCAAATTCAGTAGCTTTCGGTCCACTAAACAAAAATAATTGGGTGTCAGGGAAAATTATGACCTACACCTGAAAAATCTGAAAGGCAGTCTAGCTTTAAGGTTATGTAGATCATCTGCCACCCTGTAAATGAGTTACTGCTATAGAAATGATGTATTAGAATGAACACGTGAATATAAACCTGTATTCTGAATTACAGCTGGCTGCTGTTATAGATAATTAATCAACACCTGCTAATGGATTCATAGTCATTTGTACAGCAGGTCTCGTCCCTCAGCATAGTTTAATATTAGTGTCCTTTATCTTCACTAAACTTGGAGAAAAAAAGAATACTGAAGTAACAAATTTGCGTACATGAAATGATTCGGGACCAGAAGAGTAGTGATGTTCTGCCCGTTCTATGTACGCTTATTTTGAATTCCTTTCCCAAGTCTTCAGAGTGTTTTGAGCTTGGGTCGGTTTATAATTCTCTCATGTCCTTTGTGACTACCCTTTATACTAAATATCCATTACATTGTTTTCAATTCTCACTTAGAGCTCACCTAAAACATAGAGCGCCATACTGTGGTGTACAAAGGAACTTCACATGACTGCAACATGGGTTTTATAACTCAATTTTATACTCAAAACCTTCCATACCATAATAATTATACATAACAGATTAACATTTTTTGACAAATTTGTAATACTGTTCCATTCATACGAAACCACCTTGGCATACAACGGTATTTTTCACCACACCCATCATCATCACTCTAAGACTTTAACCATTACTTTTGGAATAAACTGTAAATAAATAAAACGTAAACAAGACGGTCATCTCAAATCCTTCCATACAGGTCACACAGACGTACAGTCACATAAAATACAGACAGCAACTCTCAGGTGAATCCTTTCACTTCCTATATTCAAATCTTTCACTTGCTTCACTTACAAGAAAAACTTATCGTTTCTTTAACAAAGTGCAGTTAAGCCACTGAGCTCGATATAAAATCTGGAGAGCTCGTAGCTTGTTCCCCACTGTAGACACGAGTGAAGCCATCTGGCCGCCATCTTACCACTCGCATCGTGTGTATTTGGTTTGCGTGTTAAAGCGTTGTATCTGATCAAATTTGCCCCAAGAAAAGTATCTCCTGACTTTTTTCCTCCTTTCATAACCTTATTTTCTCCACTTTATCCCCATTCCTTACACATCTTTATAGCGCTCCCCTTCACTGTTATTCTCCCCCCCACACCTTTTCCAGTTCAGTCTCTGATCATTTTTTTAATGGCTCTTCTACTACTATAATTATTTCAACAGGGATTACTTCAGGTTCCTCTTTCATACATTTCTTCCTTTCTATACATTTATTATTATTATTATTATTATTACTACAACAACAACAACACAAAGGTTGTACAATACTTCCTTTCTATTTAGGACAGCTGTTGAAACAGGATTATGCTCTCATGCTATTTGCAATTTTCACGTCATTCTCACAGTCATGTCTTAACAGTATTTGTTGATCATATTGGTCGCAAGCTGGATGAATATTGTGACAGTGAATTATGTGACCAGTAAAGGAAGGAAGGAAGGAAGGAAGGAAGGAAGGAAGGAAGAAATGATACGAAAAAAAAGATGCACTGTATAAGAGAAAAAATGAAATCTCCATAAAAATAATTATAGGAGTAAGAGTCAATCAAAAAAAAAAAAAAGCTCAGTGACTGAACCGGAAAAGGGAAAAACAACAAAACAAAAACCAAAAAAAAAGTGAAGGGAAATGCTATAAAGATATGTAAGGAATGTGGGTAAAGGTGAGAAAATCAAAGGAGGTAATAAAAGGAGGAAAAAAAAAAAGTCAGGAGATACTTTTCTTGGGTCAAATTTGATCGGATACAATGCTTTAACACAAACCAAATACACGCAATGCGAGTGGTAAGATGACGGCCAGATGGCTTCACTTTGACGAGCCTATGAGCTCTCCAGATTTTATATAGAGCTCAGTGGGTTAAACCTTCAGCCAATACACCATCCAGCATTAATTTAGCTTCTGCCAAATTAATAAAAACATCCCAAACCATTGCTTCATCATTGATCAACATTGGGACCAGAAAACCCTCAAACAGCAGAGTTCAAAAGATGATTAAAGTAAATAAAATATATATATATATATATATATATATATATATATATATATATATATATATATATATAAAAACATGAAAGAAATGGGCTTTAGACTGCAGTACAAAAAGAAAGCCATGAAGCACAAGGTTGCATCTGAATGTTCACCGTTTATCACATTTTTTCTGGCTCATAACTCACATCATGGCTGGACTGAATGAATATACAGTACACATCACAACCACATGAAACCAAGAACAGCTCAAAAGCAATGGCACAAAATAAATTAAGACCCCTGAAGAAGAAATTAAGAAACTGCAGAGCAACACACTGACGACTCATTTCAGTTGTAGTTCTTTTATAGATCTATCGGCTTCATAGTGGAGAGAAGTACACTGCGCCCAAGGGGGTTCTTGGGTGAAGCTCGGTACTCTTTCTCAGCTGCTAGAAGCGGGACAGGCTCGGACACTTCCGATATGGCACATTTGGGGGCTGATGATGATCCTTTTGCCTTGGGCATCACCATATTGGTTACATCTCCCAAAGCACAATGCCGACTGCTGTCTGGATTTTGGGGAGACGCTGGTAGCTTTGGTTTTGAAGAGACTTCATTATCACTAGGAGGCAGGCAGACGACCTCACTGGGTTGAGGTTGCTGTTGAACTCCACTGAACTGACCAATATCTAAACTAACTGCTTTAATCATGGAAGAACCTTGACCTGCAGCACACCACCCAGACCTGGTGCCTTTCCTCTGGTTCAGTGTGTTAAACCTCCGGATTGACTGCCGTACGGGTGTTCGCTGGAACTTCAAAGGAGATCGGGCTTTGCCTTTGGGCGAACTGAGTGCCAGCATGTTGAAACGCTGGACATGGTCAGCCACTCTCATTTGGCTAAGTGCGGCTCCATACTGACTTGAAGGCTTGGAAGTCTTTTCCAACAACAATGGCTCTTTTAACTTTTCAGACTGCGAGGTATTGTGTTCCTTGGTTTGCAGTCTTCCTGAAAATGGCGTAGACTGAACTGTGATCGAGTTGTGGAGCCTGAAGGCCACAGGGCTTTGGATGTCTAGAGCATCAATCAGCTGGCTGCAGTCTGCAGAAGATCCTGAGGTGTCTCTAAACAGGAAACTGCTCTCACTGTTAGCATTCACAGAGGCCTTGTGAGCATCTTTGAGTAAACCTGAACTCTCTGCAGCTTCAAACAGAGTACTGTCTATATGCAGAGGCGTCAAGGAAACAAGATCCATTTGTCCAAAAGTGACATTACGATCATCATTCTCTAAAACTTTCCGTGGCGTTGTAGCGTTTTTCTTTAGTTCACCTGAATTTTGGAAAAACGAAGAGATATAGGAAGAAGCAGGGATATCTTTTGCACATGAAAATTCCTCTGCTTTTTCTTTGGGTTCCTCTCGGTCAGTAGTACGACTCATACTGTCAGATTCAACGGAAGCTCCACTGATCTTCAGAAGATTAGGTGCTGCCTGAGAGCTGTCCTCTTGGAAAGACTCGGAACTAGCTAAGCTCTCAGCACTAGTAGCACAGCAGAGGCTCTTCGGAATGGTGCCGAGCACAGCCGGCTTGCTGATGACTATCGTGGGTTCTGAGCGGCAGCTGAGGTACGCTTTCATTGGAGTATCAGAGGGAGAGTGTTCCATGATTCCGTCTAGCGTCTCCCTACTCCAGGACGTCCCGGGCCCTTCCGCCTCATGAGGGGTCAGCAGGTTGTCTTCAGATTTACTGATGTATTTGGTTCCTGTGAAGCAGATTTGGCAACGTCACTGGATTTCTTTCTTTCATTTGACAGCCCAATACTAAAACTCATAACTGTGCAAACCAGACTGACATCACTCGAGGCGAAAGTAACGCAGCTCTAATGCTGCGAAAATGGACCAAAAAAAAAAAAGCTCTAAAATGGGAAAGAGCTCTTGTGCAACTGACTGTACAAATAGATAGGAAATCAGAGCTCTCTTTTTACAGACTGCTGAAATCTAAAGAAAAGAAAAATGGAGGAGTTTAAGCTGACTACAACTTTCACAAATGTTCATGAATGTTAATTAAGAATAAATAGCCTCAATAAGGCTGTAGCTCATACCGGCAGAGGCGTCCATAAAATCGTAAATGACAGGTGGTGCCACCATCTTGACAACTTTTATGCACACCCACCTGGGGAACACTGTGTGCGAGTTCGATCGAAATCTGATCAATACTGTAGGAGTAGCAATTTTTGTAAATTGTGGACAGACGACGACAATGACACGTGATCGCAGAAGCTCATCCGGTGCTAAAAATCCTATTTGTTAACTTTAATTTTTAATAAAAGGAATACTTTGGTTACGAGGCTATTATAGTTTACATTTATATCCAACCTTTACAAAAACATTTATAAGTAATTACGAAAATAAAACAAAAGGGTATTTGTTTTTAATCGAACAAAAGGAATATTTAAGTTGATAAAGAATAGGAAAATGCTGCTTTTTTTAAAATAAAATTTTTCATAAAAATATCGGGGGGGGGATCGAACCATGAACCCAATTGTCCTGAATCAAATATCATGAATTGGGCAAATTGTTACATGTCTACCGAGTTATAATTACCTCGCTCAGGACGGAGTCCACCAGGGGGCGAGGTATTGTTTTCGGTGGGATTTTATTGCATTTTGTTAATGATATTCTGGGAAAACGGCTGGACCAATCTTCATGAAACTTTCAGGATAGATGGGCATTGGTCTCAAATAGAACCTCTAACATTTTGAGGGTCATCCAGTCAAGATCACCAAAAAGGTCAAAATTGTTTTTTTTGTAATATCTTCCTTCATATTCATTCAGATGTGTTCTGACTGGCTGAGAGCAGTACGGTGTGCAAATGAGAATCAGAACCATGTTTATTGGCCAATTAGGTTCTCACACAAGGTCAAAATCAAGGTCAAAATCGTTTTTTCGCTACATCTTCCTTCATATTCATCATAAGTGCTACTGGGTGAGGTTTGTTCTGCCTGGCAATGCTTGCGATAAGTTTTTAATTCAATCTGATTTCTGCTTTAGAATCAAGCTAAAATGAATCACAATCAAGGAGGAGTGATTAGATTTCACATAACTCCCCGGGATTAAAATTTCTACCCCATTTTGGCCTTAAAACACGAATGAGAACGCCACTTCAATAACCGTCTACATTTGTTTACATACCATTAATTTCAGTAAAAAGCAAGAACTGCCAGACTGTATCAACTGTATTGATGTATTGTACCATCCTTTCCTCTACTGAAACTCAAGCATGGAGTTCATTTCATTTTTTACTCACCTTTTATGCCATTTTTGAAGATACCAAAAAGATTATTATTAGGTGCAGGAAACTAACCCAAGCACCTCCACCCTCAGCTTCACTGAAAAGCTCCCCCCAACAGTTACTACCTTCCTCAGATCTTGGAAAACTAACCTGCTGAATGCTCTGCTTTTATTAGTTCACACTCAAACCAGCTTTCGTTCTGATGTCACAACACTTATGAATCAGATGTAGTTTCACTTGTGTGTTAATCTATGCACTCAATGCTTGTTTCTAAACAACTTTGATGAATATTTAAACAATACTTGCTTTTTTTCATGGTCTATTAGATATATTCCATTCAGCTAGCATGATATTGAACGAGTCGAAGACGAGTTCAATATCAAGCCAGCTGAATGGAATATATCCGATATACCACAAAAAAGAGGCCATTATTATTCGTATTATTATTCATACACGTTCCTTTCAGGTGTTCGACATGTCTCTCAAAATCTTCCGTATTTAACAAAACGAACCTAGCAGCCATGTTTGTTTACAAATTGTCAGTCGTTCTCTAGCGCCGAAGTTCTACATCTCCGACGTGTGACGTCATGTTGTCGACAACCATGCAAGATCATATCTCCTTCTTACAGCTGTGATCTTCTGACCCCTTATACTCCATCCCACGCTATAATCTCCCTGCTGTTCCTCACACCCTGAGCGGCAGGTCCTTCAGTACCATGGCCCCAAGCTCTGGAATTCCCTTCCTCAACCCCTCCATGAGTGCTCTTCTCTTCCTTTCTTCAAATCTCATCTCAAAACCTCTGTTTCATGAACATTTCTCCATCAGTGCATAAACTCACCACTCTTTAGCATCTCCCTTCCCACCCCGTGTTGTTTTCTTTGATCTATGTATAGCAACCTTGAGTTTGAGAAAGGTGCTATATAAAATGTACAGTGCTGAGCATAAATGAGTGCACCCCCTTTGAAAAGTAACATTTTAAACAATATCTCAGTGAACACAATTACCAAAATGTTGACAAGACAACGTTTAATATAACATCTGTTTAACTTATAAACAGGAAAGTAAGGTTAATAATACAACTTAGATTACACATTTTTCAGTTTTACTCAAATTAGGGTGGTGCAAAAATGAGTACACCCCACAACAAAAACTACTACATCTTTGTATGGCCTCCATGATTTTTAATGACAGCACCAAGTCTTCTAGGCATGGAATGAACAAGTTGGCGACATTTTGCAACATCAATCTTTTTCCATTCTTCAACAATGACCTCTTTTAGTGACTGGATGCTGGATGGAGAGTGATGCTCAACTTGTCTCTTCAGAATTCCCCATAGGTGTTCGATTGGGTTCAGATCAGGAGACATACTTGGCCACTGAATCACTTTCACCCTGTTCTTCTTCAGAAATCCAACAGTGGCCTTAGATGTGTGTTTAGGATCATTGTCATGTTGGAAAAGTGCACGACGACCAAGGGTACGGAGTGATGGTAGCATCTTCTCTTTCAGTATAGAGCAATACATCTGTGAATTCATGGTGCCATCAATGAAATGCAGCTCCCCAACACCAGCAGCACTCATGCAGCCCCACATAAGGACACTGCCACCACCATGTTTCACTGTAGGCACCATGCAGTTTTCTTTGTATTCCTCACCTTTGCGACACCATACAGTTTTGAAGCCATCAGTTCCAAAAACATTTATCTTGGTCTCATCACTCCAGAGTATAGAGTCCCAGTAGTCTTCATCTTTGTCAGCATGGGCCCTGGCAAACTCTAGGCGGGCTTTTTTGTGCCTGGGCTTTAGGAGAGGCTTCTTTCGTGGACGGCATCCATGCATGCCATTCCTCTGCAGTGTACGCCGTATTGTGTCACGGGAAATAGTCACCCCAGTTTGGCTTTCTACTTCTTTAGATAACTGCAGTGAACTTGCATGCCGATTTTCTTCAACCCTTCTCCGTAGACGACCTGGACGTCTCTGTGAGATGGTTGCAGTTCCATCTTTCTTAAATTTTTGTACCACTTTTGCTACAGTATTCTGACTGATAAGTAAAGCTTTGCTGATCTTCTTGTTGCCTTCACCTTTGTGGTGGAAAGAAATTTTCTTTGGGGAATTCTGAAGAGACAAGTTGAGCATCACTCTCCATCCAGCATCCAGTCACTAAAAGAGGTCATTGTTGAAGAATGGAAAAAGATTGATGTTGCAAAATGTCGCCAACTTGTTCATTCCATGCCTAGAAGACTTGGTGCTGTCATTAAAAATCATGCAGGCCATACAAAGTACTAGATGTAGTAGTTTTTGTTGTGGGGTGTACTCATTTTTACACCACCCTAATTTGAGTAAAACTGAAAAATGTGTAATCTAAGTAATATTACTGTACTAACCTTACTTTCACACAAGTTAAACAGATGTTATATTAAACTTTGTCTTGTCAACATTTTGGAAATTGTGTTCGCTGAGATCTTGTTTAAAACGTTACTTTTCAAAGGGGGTGGACTCATTTACGCTCAGCACTGTATATTACTTATACCTTATTATTATAAACCATATTCAACGCACATTCCATTCTCCATTGGGAAGAGTGGCGTAATCCATGTAGGATAAGCGATATGCTAACAATATTGCATGCTGTCAAACCAAATGAATGAAACCCGCCAGAAGGGAATAGAATACATGTTTTTATTCCATCAAAAAAAGTGCCCTGTATGGATAATGGCCAATATTTCAACACCGCATGAGGACATGATGAAAATAGCGTTCTTAAAATTGGCACTAAATGCTGAAGTGTTTATTACTTATACCTGTGGAAAACTAAAAAGTGGGTTCTGCTTGGAGGTTCCTTCTCAGAGCCTGGTTTGCTTGGTTCCTGGTCAGATTTGGATGTTTTAACCAGTTTATCTAATAAGCCAAGGGGTACCTAACGGAAAAAGGGAGTTGACCCTGCTACCCAAGTGGAAGGAGAACTTGACTGGTCGTTCAGAATCTCAAATGAGAGATTGAGGGAAATCACGAACTCCTGTTCAATAAGAGACTTTTACTATGCTCAGTATCTTAAGTATTTGGGACATGTCTGCCGGTTGGAAAACAGCGCATTTCAAAAACGAGTTCTGTTCGACAACAGAACACCAAAGAAGATCTGGTCGAATGTGGAATCACTATTAGGCATCGATGTGTCTCAAGCTCGGAGAACGTTAATGGACAATGCAAAACTCAACCGTCTATTGGGACTTCGTCTATCCCTATAGCCCATAGACGGTGCCCTAAGGCCGAGTACGGCCATGGAGGGAAAAACTGATGATGAAATTTGCAGTGTCCCTGCAGATAACCAAGTATCATAAGGTTCTACAAAAAGGCGTAGACGGACAGAAGCATTTGCAAAGAATTTAGTAAAATACAGTAAAAACGTACACACAGACTGACCTTGTGAAGTACTGTTCGTCAGTACAGCTGGACTAAATGCACCGTCTTTGAAGTGAAAACAGGTGACGCTCTCTTGTGTTGCTAGGCGCCAGCCAATGACCTCTGACCCCTTTGGCACCGGTAGAGAATTTGAAATGACACTCTGTTGGAATAAAGGCACCTTCTTTTTAAATCCTGACTGGATACAAGACCCATGTGTCTGCTCTTTAAAACGCTGTATTTTAGATGCAAAACTATATCAATAATAATAATTAAAAAAATGATCAAGTGGCCAATGAGTGCGAGCATTAATACATAGTTTTTATTTTGGCGCAAATAGACATTTCAGTATAATCCATTAAGATATCAGGTATAAAGAAAAACCCAAACCAAGCCATCGGTCAGAAAAGCTTTCTATTAAAACAGCTAAAACGTTAAACATTAGTGTCTTTCATTCTTAAAATATAAATTTATTTTAAGTAACCACAGTTATAGTTTAGACAGAGCTAATAAACAGTCATTTCTTCTCTTGATATTAATACAAAATGTGCAAAGTTAGCCACCATCACAGAATACATAGATACAAAAGACAGACGACATCACAAACTGGCTCTTAAAACAAACAAAAAACAAAAACACTTACTGCTTATTTTTACCAAGTCCAGATAGTAATTATAAAAATGAAGACACCTGATTGGAAAATACCCATCCTTCACAAGTCTTAATTCCTCTTCTAAAGCATCATATTCATATTAAAATGAAATCATTATTGAAGTGCTCTGCATGGCATTTCTAGTCCCGTGATTTAAACGGGTGCTACAGCTCAATGTGTCGCTTCTCCTTATTTTTCACTGATGTTGCACCTTCAGAGGACAACCGCCTGTTCAATTCGAAACAGACTAAACTGTAGTGTCTACTGCGTACAAAAAAAGGACACATCTATATGAATAGCTGGATAACAGATGTAGCAGCCAATTCAGGATTTCAGATTTCCAGATACTGCATCCTTTGAAAGCAACTAACTATACCTCTGTACAGAGGACGATATCCAACGTGTCATCGTTATTCAACTGCTTTCTTTACCACAGAGTGACTGTTGGACATTTTTAGACCCTCAAGCTACTATTTTACACTACTGCCAAAAAAAAGAAAAATTTAAAAAAAAAAAAAAAAAACACCAGTAATTCAATGGCAAATGTAAAAAAAAAAAAAAAAAATCAAAGCAGTTGACCAACACAAGGGTCAAATAGCCCCAAAGTGTATCACATTAATGATTGTATTACAGCCTTTAAACATAATCTAGTAATTGCAAGTAGATTCCCAGCATTCCAACATGCAATATTCTACATGCACATTAAAACAAACATGCAAATGTATATTGCGCTGATGAACGGGCAGACTGAGGAGGATGATTAAAGTTGAATTGTGCAGTTTCTTGAGGAGGCAGACAGAGATGATGGACTTACACAATCTCGGCTGGTTTTCCCGAGGCTGAAGCGCAGACGCAAGGACTTTCTCGTCGTCTCTTTTTTGGCCACCCTTGGAGAAAAGCAGCCAGCCTTTCCTGATTCGGTTCTGAAAAATAAATAAATTTAAAAAAGGATTCAAAAGAAAACATTTCAATTTACTAATTATTCACAAGTGACTTGGATCAGAATTCAAATTTCTACTTTGTTTTATTTTATATGCAAAGCAGTTCATGGACTTTAGTTTGATGAAAGTGACAAAGCAAGCTACAAAACAGCCACAAGGGGGAGCTGTTATCACTCAATCCTCCTCCTGTGTGCATCAGCATAAAGAGGACACGTGTGAACAGTATATTTATCATCTTTATTTCTTTAAAAATAATTTCACAGTATTTTACTGTACTAGTTGTTTCCCCAAATTAAACATTCAATGGTGGTGATATCACGATTATATCAGTGCCAATGAGCAACATGATCCAACAACTTCAACGATCCTTGAAATAATTCCCAAATAAAAACAGATGTGGGGAAATTCACACCAGAGCCAGATCAGTCAAGATCATGGTATCAAAAAAAAATTGAGGAAATTATGGAATACCCGACATTTATAAATGCATTACCGTTTAAATACAAACGAACATTAATTGTTAACTTCGCACAAGACCATCATACGGAGCTGTGTTTTAACCCAAAGCGAATATTTTAACCAGTATTTATTTGAAGCTGCTAACGAAGCGTACAGTATGACAAAGATCGGAACGCTCTCCTAAATCCCATCTGGATGAGATTAGTTTCACTGAATAGCATCTTTAATTAAAATGAATGAAGTTCATGTAAAAGGGACGAGTTTCTGGCAGGTTTTGTCGTCTATGACTGGATGACCGTCATATGTGGTCATGTGATCATGCTGTTTTAGATGTAAAATCATCTATAATTATGTTGTAATTCGGCAGCTTCTAACATGAAACGATTAAACAGTTGCAAGGTCCCTAATCACTTATCTCCAGAAAGCTAAGCATGATATCACGACCATAAACAGGTTTATACCTGAAGCTAAAATTATAATAGTCCCTTTAATCAGTCAATAGGATCCTAGACTCTGATCACTTCTCCGTCCATTCATCATCTGCAGCAGCTTATCCTGTACAGGGTCGCAGGCAAGCTGGAGCCTATCCCAGCTGACTACAGGCAAAAGGCGGGGTACACCCTGGACAAGTCACCAGGTCATCACAGGGCTGACATATAGACACACAACCATTCACACTCACATTCACACCTACGGTCAATTTAGAGTCACCAGTTAACCTAACCTGCATGTCTTTGGACTGTGGGGGAAACCGGAGCACCCGGAGGAAACCCACGCGGACACGGGGAGAACATGCAAACTCCGCACAGAAAGGCCTCGCCGGCCACGGGGCTCGAACCTGGACCTTCTTGCTGTGAGGCGACAGCGCTAACCACTACACCACCGTCCCACCCTCTGATCGCTTCTGACTGATGGTTTTTAATTATCTTTCTCCTGTAGAGACGACCCATACCAATTTGCGAGACTTTTTTTTGTAGTTTGGAAAAAGTGGAGGAGTCTTAGGTTACTAAACAAGACAAGCAGCAGTGGACAAAAAGGATCCCCCCTGATCGCAAGAGACAGTACGTCTGGAACATGACAGTGGTGTCTATGTAGACAGGACTAAAAGTTAGTTTATTAAAAAAAAAAAAAATGAAGGAAGGGAGGAGAAAAAAAAAAAAAAAAAAAAAAAACAGTGACATGAACAAGGAGCACCTAAACACGATGGAATTACTCCAGGCCTCAGCGTAAATCTAATCCTATGTGAAAATAAGAAAATCAAAGAATTATGAAATTCCTGACTTCTGATAAACAGACTGCAGGACACATCATATTTAATTCAAAGCAGACAAAATCAGAGAGATGTAAGAATCCCAAATTCTTCCCTTTTCAGTCAGAAGGTAGTGATGCTTCATACCTGTTAATGTTTCTGTGGTTCAGTCTTCTGCTCTTTCTTCTTGCTGAACTGGCAGTCAGACGGTTACTTTTTTCGACTGCGGGTGAGCCACATGAATCCAGGGTTCCTGAGGCACTGTGAACTGAGAGAACCAACAATGTAATTGTAATGTTCAAGTTACAAAATAAATTGTTACCCATATTATTACAACGATCAATAACGAGTGCCCCGAGGAGCACAATATCCCCCGCTGGCAACTGTGCCATAACTCTGGTAAAATGCAACGGAATTGAACAAAATTGCAATGTGTGTATTACCAATATATAGCAAAGAATCCTGTTAAGTTTCGTGAAATTCCTTCAAAAATTGAGAGAGGAGTTGATTTCAGAAGGCAAGTACCCTTCCTGGGACAGACTGACATCGCCACGACATTTGGCCCTTTCGGCCAGCGGGGGATAAAAATTGCGAGGGAAGTTGATTTCAGAAAGCAAGCACACCTTGATGAAATTGACAAAAGTACAAAGTTAGTTAATAAATCAAGGGCATAACTCCGGTAAAATTTGCCCAAATTAAACGAAATTTCAATATGCGGATAACGGTCATATAACAAAGCCTTTTGCCAAGTTTGGTGAAATCCCTCCACAAACTGGAAGAGGAGTTGATTTCAGAAGAACATACACCCTCATGAAATTGTCAAAGTTATTTAATCAAGGGTCAAAACTCTGGTAACATTTTCACAAATGAAATTAAATTGCAATGTGCGTATTACCGTCATATAACAAGGCCTTTTACCAAGCTTCGAGAAATTCGTCCAAAAATTGTGAGAGGAGTTGATTTCAGAAGGCAAGCACACCTTTATGAAATTGTGGAAGTACAAGGCTGTTAATCAAGGGCCTCAACTCTGGTAAAATGCGACCGAATTGAACAAAAATGTGTACTACCGACATATAACAAAGAATTCCGCCAAGTTTTGTGATATTCCTCCAAAAATTGTGAGAGGAGTTGATTTCAGAAGGTGAGCACCCTTCCCGGGACGGACAGACATCACCATGATGCAATCGCCCTTCGGCCAGCGGGGGATAAAAACTATAAAAATAATACAATTTCAACACAATGTTACTAATACTAGAATTTAAGCCACAAGGTTTAAGTCAGAGAAACAGCCATTTCGAATCACTGTAAAAGCAACATTTCTGTACACTGTGTGTGTGCTATCTATCAGAACTAATTTAGATGCATCACAGCATCATGACTTGTGATTTAAAAAAAAAGTCTGGTGTAAACATATCAGCGATCTCAAAACGAACTGGAGATAACTAGCTGTAAATAGTGTCTGATGTTGCTGCAGACCTCACCCCTGTTTAAATAATCTGTACCTGAGCCAGGTGTGGAGAGTCCTCCAAAAAAGGCATTCGGACGAAGTTCCAGCCCGAGGTTCTTGATAGACCTGCGCTTCTTGTTGGAGAGTCCGTAACTGTGTCCTGACTCTAGAGGCAGTTTGCGCTTAGGGGTTCCAAAAGGGGTACCAGTAGAAATGACTAGAAATCAAGATTTGATTCCGTTAACATAATTTAAAATGTAGCTTAAAGGAGAACATGGACAGAAGCCTGAGCAGCTACGAAGCAAGTCAGCATTTCTCAACCACTTCACCTCTTCTCACAGACACCTCATACTTTTTAGTCACCTATGGATATGCACTTTATAAAAGAAAATTAGTCATTTTAGCAAAAATCACCTGCTTCTTGTAGTTTAGACCTAACTGCAATAGCCTGTGTACAGATGACTGCATGGACACCGTATGGAAAGGGTATATATGGTTTCTGTTAGCTCAAGTTGTTCTTATTAATCTTACTTGGTCTGCCCTTACAGTAAAACACATGTGTAATGGAATAGTAATTGAGAAATACAAAAACACAGTGGCTTTAGAAAGGTACCAGGCAGATTCTACCGTAACTGGATCCATTAACCACTTGCCCACAAAAGAAATTTTTCTTGTCCTTTTTTCAGTGAGGTAATATTTTCAAGATTGAAAATATGGTATTTGGTCTTCTAAAACAGCACGTCATTTAAAAATACACTGAGTACATCAATAAAAGATTTTTAAAGAATAAAAAGTTCTATTTCTTTGACATATCTGACAGACATAACTCATCTCATCTCATTATCTCTAGCCGCTTTATCCTGTTCTACAGGGTCGCAGGCAAGCTGGAGCCTATCCCAGCTGACTACGGGCGAAAGGCGGGGTACACCCTGGACAAGTCGCCAGGTCATCACAGGGCTGACACATAGACACAGACAACCATTCACACTCACATTCACACCTACGGTCAATTTAGAGTCACCAGTTAACCTAACCTGCATGTCTTTGGACTGTGGGGGAAACCGGAGCACCCGGAGGAAACCCACGCGGACACGGGGAGAACATGCAAACTCCGCACAGAAAGGCCCTCGCCGGCCCCGGGGCTCGAACCCAGGACCTTCTTGCTGTGAGGCGACAGCGCTAACCACTACACCACCGTGCCGCCCACAGACATAACTCCCATTTTAAAAATCACTTTCATTATCCCTGTTGCTATCGTCAGTGAATTTCTGTCAGATGACCTGACGATAGACTCAGCCATTATGGATCTTTGGTAGTTATCGTGTGGAAGCAGGCTTTATCATTTTTGGGTGTCAACAGAGTTGAAATAGATTAACAGCGAAAAAAAAACAATTTCGTTCACGAGAGAAGCCCACAGTTATTTTTTAAAAATGCTATCGTCAGTCTGTCAGTCAAATGCACCTGACGATAGCAAAATTCAAGCCCTCACCACGCACATGCTGACTGACGCAAAGAGGAAATTCTACTGCGCGTGATTTTTGTGACAGCAGACATTTACTTCCGGGCAAGACTTGGAGTTCTGACAGCTAGATTTCATCAAATAAATCAAGGTAAGATTTTCAGTCAGCTATCCTGACGATAGAAATTTTTGACGATAGAAACATTGAGAATATATTTGTGCATTCATATTTAAATTTTTCTGGAGGAAAACTATCGTAAGTTGAGATAAATCAGAGACACTTGCGACCCTTTCAGCCGACAGGCCGTTTCAATGTGTTATTTCCCCGTGAAAGTGGCACAGTTGTGTCTATCGTCACTGTTCTGACAATTATTGTTGATATTTCAGTTTTGAAAATAAATTTTATCTTTATTTCAATATTTTATTTTATTATTTGGTTCTAGTGATGAGGTATTTAATATTATTACTAAATTTGTCAGATTAATAATGTAAGAAACAGTTTTGTTGCTATTGTCATCTAGAGTGTCTGTCAGAATATGATGGTAGACGTTAGTTTGTCTGTCAGATTTTGATGATAGAAACCGATGTGTTTCTATTGTCATTTAGCATGTCTGTCATGTCAGGCTTTTATTAATTAGCTACCAGGACTACTGTCCTAAAATTTACTGTGAATGTCCAAGACCCCAAATGCTACTAGAAAAACTTAATAGAATGATCAAAATAATCAATTCAGCAATTTAAGGAGACGGGACTTAACTGGCCTCCGTTATGGTAGAATCTGCCACCAGATAAACTGAACAGAGAAAAATAAATAAAATTCAGAAATTCACACAGCAAAAGGCAGCAAGGCACGATCAAGGCACATTCAGACTAATCAAAATCAGCTCAATAAGCATTTGATGGAAACGCCATCTTTATTGAATAAAAGATGGCATGCGCTGCAAGCCGAAGACAGTTTCCATGCAAGATCAAGCAGGCAATCCAAGATCTAGTCTTCTATTTTATGTAGCAGGGCAAGCATGTGTGCACCAGGATAAACAACAGAAAGGCTTGAACAACACTTCCAATCTAAATAACTATACAGAACAAAACATTTATTTTTGCATTAAAAAACCCACAGCAAGCAGATAAACACTTTATTCCATCCAAATAATTGTTTCCCAGTCTATTCCTCAGAGCCCCACAAGCAGCACTTGGCTCTATTCCACTCCCAGCACAGCTGAATGAAGCAATGCAATACATTAAATTCCTCATTCGTGTGCATGTATGTATACTGGGTGTTTCAAAAAATGATATAATTTCACAATCTAATTACTTTGCCGCCCTGCGATGACCTGGCGACTTGTCCAGGGTGTACCCCGCCTTTCGCCCGTAGTCAGCTGGGATAGGCTCCAGCTTGCCTGCGACCCTGTAGAACAGGATAAAGCGGCTACAGATAACGAGATGGAATGAGAGATTACTTTGCCAATTCTTGTTCAATTGATCTCAAATTTTAACAGCACGTGTGGAAATGGGTCAAAATTTTATGTTTCATGTTTTTATCTTTACCTCGCCCGCTACGGAGTAAGCAGGGCGAGGTATTGTTTTCGGTTGGGTTTCTTTGTTTTTTTTTTGTAAATGATATTACAGGAAAACTGCTGGATCAATCTTCATGAAACTTTCAGGATAGATGGGCATTGGTCTCAAATAGAACCTCCAACATTGAGGGTCATCCGGTCAAGGTCACTTAAAAACGTCAAATTCATTTTTGTTGTGTCTACTGCCTCATATAGAGGCACTAACCACTGTCATCGTGCTGTAAGAATATAAGAGCGCAACAATTGTGCACTGCGCATGCACATTCCAATTAAAATGGCTGGTGAATGTATACAATTCGGTTCACCATTTGAAATAAATGGACTAGACATTTAAAAAAATAAAAGCAAAAAAAAAAATGCTTTCAGACATGTTTATGCTCATTACAGAGGGAAAGTACGTTCCACTGAGCTCTAGCGCCGGGCCATTTCCGGGAAATAAGAGTTTGGGTCATGGTGACAGCGTGTGTATGTCAGCCTCGGTTCGGCGGTTTCAGTTTCGAAAACTCTAAGAGGCAAGAGTAGAATAATATAAAAAGTACAGACACTTAGTATATTTTACTTCTGTGATTTGTAAATTGTTCATTTTTGGATTACGCTTCAGTTTTGTGGCTACTGCCTCAGAGTGAGTGAGTGAGTGAGTGTGTGTGTGTGTGTGTGTGCGTGCACACGCGTTATATTTACTGTATGGACATGGTATCAAAATTTTATTTATAAGCAGTAGTCACATGGACCCATAGGGTACCTTTTTTTTTTTGACGATATCGCCCACCATATTCATCATAAGTGCTACCGGGTGAGGTTTGTTTTGCCTGGCAACACTTGTTTTAGGTATAGAAATGCCATTCACTGGAAAAGAAAAGGTGCTGTGTATTAGCGTATACTCAAACACAGTCGAATAGGACAGTGCAGCGTGCATTTATGAGAGAATTCTCTAAAAAAATGCACCAACTGCAATGCAGATTTGGACACGGCACAAAAAGTTCAAAGAGGAAGGCTGTGTGTGCAGGGCAAAAGGATCTGGACGACCACCAGCATCGGAAGAGACGGTCGAGAGGGTTCGCACATATTGAAAATTTGTGAAATTCTTCATGGAATCCACATACCTTTGAATTTCTCATTCAAATTTCGAAGAATAAATCTTATATTGCTCAACATTAAGTTTCATTTGCCTAGACTAAGTAGTTTCTGGGATATTTACATCTCAAACATCAAATTTTTTTGAAAAACACCCTGTATTTATTTTACACACACACACACACACACACACTTTAAAAAAAAAAACGTGTTTGGGCACCCTTACTGAAAATGTCTGTTACTGTGAATAGTTAAAGGAATAGTCCACCCTTTTTCAATTTTCACATATTTGCAGTATTTCTAAGTATTGCACATGAACGTGCATATCATTTTCCTCCCAGTGTGTTCAGTACTTAGATTGACATTATTAGCACAATCATTGGAGGTAAATGGTACCATTAGCATCAAGCCAAAAGTGATCACTGGACGGAATTAAATAGCCGTTTTGCACTCTGGTGAATTTTACATTCATTTTAAAGTGCTTTATAAGTACATTTGATGATGTTTTATGTGGTACCATAGACTTCCATTGCTACGTTAAATATGGCTATACTGTCGAACGAGACATTGCAAACACAGAGAAAAAATCCTATGTATTCTCATATTTTACCAGGGCTCAACTACAGATGAGCAATTTCCTGAAATAAGGTGGACTGTTCCTTTAAGTGAGCAGAAGATGAACTGATCACCAAAACGAGACATTTCATTTCAGCGTTTTCTGCAAGATTTGTGTATTATTTTTGTTTTGTACAATTGGAGAGTGGAAAAAAAGAAAAGGAACACTCCAATACATTTGAGTTCAGGTAACTTTTACCAAGGCTCCAGACTTTAATTAGCTTATTGAGCTGTGGCTTGTTCAAATTCTTCATTAGGAAAGGTCAGATGATGCAGATTTCAAAGCTGTATAAATTCTCTGACTCCTCAAACTTGTCCCTAAAATCAACAGCTATGGGCTCCTCTAAGCAACTCCCTCGCATTCTGAATAATAAAATAATTGATGCTCACAAAGCAGGAGAAGGCTACAAGAACATAGCAAAGTGTTTTCAGGTAGCTGTTTCCTCAGATTGTAATGTTATTAAGAAATGGCAGTTAACAGAAACAGTGGAGATCAAAGTGAGGCCTGGAAGATGAAGAAAACTTTCTGAAAGAACTGCTCGTTGGATTGCTAGAAAGGCAAATAAAAACCCCTGTTTGACTGCAAAAGACCTTCAGAAAGATTTAGCAGACCCTGGAGTGGTGGTGCATTGTTGTACTATGCAGCGACACCTGAACAAAATATGACCTTCATGGGAGAGTCATCAGAAGAAAACTTTTCCTGCATCCTAGCCACAAAATTCAGCATCTGAAGTTTGCAAATGAACATCTAAATAAGCCTGATGCGTTTTGGAAACAAGTCCTGTGGACTGATGAATATCAAAATAGAACTTTTTGGCCACAATGTGCAAAGGTATGTTTGGAGAAAAAAAGGGTGCCAAATTCCAGGAAGAGAACACCTCTCCAACTTTGAAGCACGGGTGTGGATCAATCATAGTCTGGTTAACACCAGACCGCATCACAAGTGAAATATGGTCCGGAATCCGCCTATTGAATTTCTCGTAGGGGAGGTGTGGTTTACGATTGTCAACGGCCGTTTATTGGACGTTGCGAATGTCTATCATTTGGCGTATACGTAGCCCATGGGCAATCATGGCAGTTGTACCCGGTGATGTAGTTAGAGCGACGAAGAAGACAAGAGAAAGAGAAGGCAAAACAAAAATAGGAAAACAATGGCACCGAACGATTACTGCCGTTTGTGCAAGACAAATATGAGAGAAGCTGGTTTGGTTAGTTTGGTTCGTATCGCTCGCCGCCATGTTAAATGTGATCCGTAAACAGTCCCAAATAAACTACAAGCTTCCGTTTGTCGAGTAGTATGCGTCACCGTCTTTCCACCCCTCCCCACTCTCTGATTGGCTCCCTAACTCAGGCGAGCCTTTAGACCATAGTTTCCATGCTGTCTTTTCAGATCGGAACGATTGTGCAAAGCAGCATGGGATTTCTCAGGCTAGATCAATCATGCTTTGGGGTTGTGTTGCAGCCAGTGGCACAGGGGACATTTCATTGGTCGAGGGAAGCATGGATTCAAATAAATACCAGCAAATTCTGGAAGCAAACATAACACCATCTGTAAAAAAGTTGAAGTTAAAAAGAGGATGGGTCCTACAATAAGACGATGATCCAAAACACACCTCAAAATCTACAATGGAATACCTCAAGAGGCACAAGCTGAAGGTTTTGCCCTGGCCCTCACAGTCCACTAACCTAAACATCATTGAAAATCTGTGGGTAGATCTCAAAAGAGCAGTGCATGCAAGACAGCCCAAGAAACTTGTAGAACTGGAAGCCTTTTGCAAGGACGAACGTGTGAAAATCCCCCAGGTAAGAACTGAGATTATTAGCTGGCTACAAAAAGTGTTTACAAGCTGTGATCCTTCCCAAAGCAGGTGTTACTAGGTATTAACCATGCAGGGTGCTCAGACTTTTGCTTCGGGCCCTTCTTTTTTGTCATTTTGAAAATGTAAAAGATGAAAATAAAAAATTTAAAAAAAATTGTTTTTGCTTAAAATATAAAGGGAACGAGTCATCTTTAACTTTATGCCTTTTGGAAATCATTTCATCTTCAACTTGCTGTTCACAGTAACAGCAATTTTGACCAGGGGTGCCCATATATATATGACAATCTAGTGAAAGGGTGTTCATCAAAAATTCGTGAATGCCCCTTCATAAAATTCTTTCCAAACAAACATCCAGACACACATGACTGAACAGTAACCGTTATACTTTAATACTTAACCATTAGTTCATAGCTATTAATAAGACTAAAATTACAAGTGGTAATATTTTGTTATGCCCTGGTGTCAGATGGGGACAACAGTTCTGACCTTTTGGCAGGAAAGATAAATTCATACTTCTTTGACCATTTGTCTGTTTTTGTCAAAGAAAAAGTTGTGCAAATCAAGTCAGTGGTTCCTTGAGTGGACAAGATAGGTTACATTTCAAATATCTATGAAAATCTGTGAAAACTCTCCCTTTTGTGGACTAAATGTCTCTCGGCATGAAGCCGGTCTCCGGTCTGATGAGCCGTTTTCAGCTAAATTACTGATAAAAATGCATGTGATTGGATAAGTCACAGCAGAGGATCTTCCATTGAAGCTGTGCTGGTTTGTGTTTATAAATTTGTGATTGCTGTTGAACCGCAGCCATTTTGTTCATTAGGCATGTAATGATATCGGGTGATGATACAAATTTCTGATGATTCAAATCGACGTAATAAGAAATTAATTGCGATTATCATCTTAGTTTTTCCTAGCTGTAACTGCGTTATTTAGACAGAGGGACCAAACATAAAATAGCAGGAATGTGTGTGACTTCTCCCTAGGCAGAAGTAGCACAGGTCTAATGCCATGAAAAATGCAGATACAAAACAGGAAAGAGCTGTTGTGCAATTGACTGTACAAATAGATTTAGCAAGAAATCGGAGCTCTCTTTCTACAGACTGCTCAAAGCTAAAGGAGAGAGAAGTAGCTGGAGATAGTAAATGTT
The DNA here is from genome assembly GCF_027579695.1 of Neoarius graeffei. Taxonomy (NCBI): domain Eukaryota; kingdom Metazoa; phylum Chordata; class Actinopteri; order Siluriformes; family Ariidae; genus Neoarius; species Neoarius graeffei. The sequence goes on along the minus strand of NC_083579.1, from coordinate 42,357,498 downwards.
CATAAGTTTATTAAGAAAAGGCCTATGTGTTAACTTATTTTAATAAAAGGAATATTTTAGTTAATAGGCCATTATGTTTTATTCCAAACATGGGTAAATAATTATGGTTGTTTTTACAAAAATAATAAAAAAAAAAGGATTATTAAAAGTTGATGAATATGAAAATAAATGCTGATCTATTTTTTTTTTTTGGGGGGGGGGAATAACATTTTTTCGACAAAAGGTATCATGGTAAAATCAAATAGTGAATTGAGCAAATCGTTACATGCCTCCCGTTGTATGCTTTGCGACAGTTTAATCCACCAAAACGCCCGGTCCATATCTAGACCGTGGTCTGTTAGGGACTCTAAGGACTAGGTTGAGAAACATTTGCCTGGAACACATCTGCTGTAGCTCAGCAACTGAGGTAACATAACTTTCATGCATGCAACAGACATGTAGCCAAGCCTAACCTGAGAGTACTGCATACCCACCAATTCCATCAGGCTGGGGTGTATTTGAAGGGGTTCTATTACTTTTTAACCTAGTCAGAGCTCCATTTACCATATCTGGAATGCAAGACAAAACCACTCATCTGTGAAGGCCCATGTTTAAAACACTTTGCTAAGAAAGGCCTCTGTTCTATCGTACGTCATGTTACAAACTCATAACCAAGAGCTTACATTCAAACAGTGAGGTTAGGGGAAATTAGACCACAGTCCTTTGGTCTATCAAGCTCTTACCTCCTAAACTGCGCCTGCCTCTCTTTCCACCTGAGGGTGTGCTTCCCTCCTCCACAGCATCTGAAGGGGAAAACACACCAGTTTCACAGCCTAGCATGCCCGGAACTTTTGCCATAAGGAACTCGGGCACCACACCTAAAAAGAGCACAAACTCATTCAGAACACAAGTGAACTTCACAACATTTGAGTCCAAACTATGAATTTAAGCTACAGTGAAGAAAGTAAAACAGTAGATTCCTGTTGCTAAAGAGCCTGATTCACCTCATCATCTTCAATACAATCCCAAAAAAAGTTGGGACACGGTTAAAAAAAAATATATATATATATGAAGATTTGCAAATCATGGAAACCCTATATTTCATTGAAAATAGTACAAAGACAACATATCCAATCTTGAAACAGAAATTTTATTGGTTTTTGAAAAATATATGCTCATTTCGAATTTCATGTCGGCAACATGTTTCAGAAAAGTTGGGACGGGGGCAACAAAAGACTTAAAAATAAATAAATAAATGATTTGGGTAATTGGGAACAAGTCAGTAAGATGATTGGGCATAAAAAGAGCATCTCATTGAGGCGGAGTCTCTCAGAAGTAAAGATGTGGAGGGGTTCACTGCGCTGTAAAAGACTGCGTGGGCAAACAGTGCAATAATTTAAGAATGACGTTCCTCAATGTAAAACTGCAAAGGATTTAGGGATCACGTCATCTATGATACGTAATATTCAGAAAAGATTCAGAGAATCTGGAGAAATCTCTGTATGCAAGAGACAAGGCTGAAAACTGACACTGGATGCCTGTGATCTTCAGGCCCTCAGGTGACACTGCATTAAAAAGGAGACATGTGTCTGTCGTGGAACTCGCTGGCTGGGCTCAGGAACACTTCAGAAAACCATCATCTGTGAAAACAGTTCATTACTGCATCCACAAATGCAAGTTAAAACCAGATATAAACAATATCCAGAAACACCACCACCTTCTCTGGGCCCGAGCTCTTTTACGATGGACTGAGACGAAGTGGAAAACTGTCCTGAGGTCTGACGAATCAAAAGTAGAAATTATTTTTAGAAATCATGGACACCACGTCCTCCAGGCTAAAGAGGAGAGGGACCATCTGACTTATCAGCGCGCAGTTCAAAATCCAGCATCTGTGATGCTATAAGGGTGCATTCGTGCACATGACATGGGGAGCTTATACATCTGGGAAGGCATCATTAATGCTGAAAGGTGTCATTCCACAACAAACCGTTTAATACTTGCTCTTTTTGAAATACCATAGGTCACTCCGAGTTGCATAATGCTGCACGTGAAAATGTTCTTCTACCCCCATTCCCTGTATTAGCCTATGAAAGAAAATAGACGGAAAAACGAGCAAATCAGAAAAGGCCCTACGAACTTGCGTCACTTCGAAAATTAGTAGTCATGGCCTCGCCCATAACCCACTGGAGGGAGCATCTCAGTGCTGTTAGCCAATCAGAAGCGATATGTTCACTTGTCATGAATATTCATGAGTACGAGCTGAAATCTTGTCACTCTCCCCCCACCCACTCCTCCACCAAACTAGAACAGCCTGAAACAGGAGCACCACAGCATTTTTTTCACCAAAACCGGCTCACAGGGCATTCATTCATACTAGAGACCACCGCACAATTAATGAAAAAACGATGCAATGACACCTTGAATGATATATACACATTCCAGAGCAACATGCTGCCATCCAGACAAAATCTTTTTCAGGGAAGGCCTTCCTTCTTTCAGCAAGACAATGCCAAAGCACTTTCTGCACACATTAAAACCGCATGGCTCCGTAGTAAGAGAGTCCGGGTGCTAAACTGGCCTGCCTGCAGTCCAGACCTGTCTCCTGTTTAAAACAATTGATGCATTATGAAGCGCAGAATATGACAAATGAGACCCAAACTGTTGAGAAACTAAAATTGTATAAAATCAGGCAAGAATGGGACAACATTTCTCTTTCAAAACTACAGCAATTGGTCTCCTCAGTTCCCAAACGTTTACAGTGTTTTTAAAAGTAGAGGTATAATGCAGCACAGTGCTAAACATGCCCCTGTCCCAACTTTTCTGAAATGTGTTGCTGACATCAAATTCAAAATGAGCATATATTTAAAAAAAAAAAAAATCAGTTTCAACATTTGATGTGTCATCTTTGTACTATTTTAAATGAAATATAGGGTTTCCATGATTTGCAAATCACATTGTTTTTATTTCCAGTTTACACAGCATCCCAACCCCAATTCCAAAAAAGTTGTAGTCATGAATTAACTACCTAGGTCCTGAGCATTATCAATGAGGCACTGCACCACAGCGGCTTGAAGCTTTAGTCTCTTCTCTGTGCTGGCGTTCACTTTTTCTGTTCTGTCCCCCCAGTGAAAGAGGTTCGGGGCAAAAATGACAGAAAGATTGCTGCTGTCCATCTTGTTTTCAGCAGATCTGTAACAAATGGAGAGATCGATCAGAGTCCTGACTCTCTACATACCATAGTCGTGTGGACTAGGGATGGCGAAAACTAAAAAAAAATCTTGACCGACCACCGAGCCTCATTAGCCGGTTAAAGTCGGTTAACCTATGAGTTACAGGGATACAAACGGCGCGCCTTTTTCACGGCTCGTGCAGATCCGATTTTTTTTTTTGGGGGGGCGGCGGCATTGGAGTGTCTGAATAATTTCATCAGAGTAAATTCTGTATTAAAATTACTAAATAAGCAAATGCCGTTACAGTCCATGAAAAAGCCGTGAAAAAGTCGGCATCTGCGCCTTTAGTTTGTGTGGAGAGATATGATCTGCAGTAACATGCATTGTTGGCTACAGACCGAAACATACTTTCAGAATGCACTGGCCAAGGCAGGACTAAACTCCATGTGCCTTCTAATAATAATTTAAAAAAAAAAACACAATAGTAATTTGTAAGCTAAAAAGCCTGTGTCTACACTTTTCTCTCGCCGAGTGGCAGCGGGAGGGCGGGACATGACTGAATGGGTGTTTCTGATTTGTCAGCTGTCTTTAACTGGGACGGGAGGGCAGGACATGACTGAATGGGTGTTTCTGATTTGTCAGCTGTCTTTAACTGGGACGGGAGGGCAGGACATGACTGAATGGGTGTTTCTGATTTGTCAGCTGTCTTTAACTGGGGCGGGACATGACTGAATGGGTGTTTCTGATTTGTCAGCTGTCTTTAACTGGGACGGGAGGGCAGGACATGACTGAATGGGTGTTTCTGATTTGTCAGCTGTCTTTAACTGGGACGGGAGGGCAGGACATGACTGAATGGGTGTTTCTGATTTGTCAGCTGTCTTTAACTGGGGCGAGAGGGCGGGACATGACTGAATGGGTGTTTCTGATTTGTCAGCTGTTGTCCTTACACCCATGGCATGCCCCAAGCGTTTACAACACAGAATTCCAGGTTCTCCGCTCCAAAATCGGCAGCTTCAAAACGATTGATTTTTTATTTTTTTTTAACCGACAACCAAAAAAAAAATTAACCGGTTGAAGTTGATTCGGTCAACCACCGGTCAAACGGTCATCGGTTAAAATCCCTAGTGTGGACTGTTCAATGGAATTGCCACTAAACTTTTATTCATCTCATTTAATTTACACACAAAATAAAGCTTAGCTTAAGAACTGCAAATAAAAACACAGTCTTTCAACTTTTAGGGAAACTATGTTCCACTGAGGAGGTCAAATGAGCTCAGACAATAACTGCTTTTTAAAACACAATCAATACAATGAACAGTGAATTTAAAAAAAAAAAAGCTCTTAGCCAAGTACCAATTGTGCCAATACAGAACAGAGCGACTGGCCTGACTTCTTTTCACCTCACCAACATACATGAGCCATGTAAAAATGAACCTATAGACAGGCAGACATTTTCAGCTCACCTCTGAGAAACCCTTTTGAGGAAGCTGCAGAAGTAGCGCAGTGTGTTTAAACTCTCGTGTGTCAACACAGAGGACAGCAGGAGAATTGCTGAAGTCCTGTCCTCTGAAGTGGGCAGCTCCTGGGCTTTCAGAAAGCTGCTCTGTAGGTCTGACGCCAGAAGAGGCTCAGGCAGCTCCCTGAAGAACTGCTTCAGGAGTCCGGCTATGTCCGACGGCAGCGCAGTGGACAGGCACTCTTCTGAGTGATCCAGCTTCACCTACAGAATCGGAAGAAAGCAGTCACTGTTTAACATGAAATCCCAGTCAGAGCCTCTCAACAGGAAGTGAAAGAAGTAAAGATGGGTCACCTACCCGAAGTGCCTTCACTCGAACAACAGAACCTGATTTTCTAAACAGGCCCTCTGTGTCCAAATGCCCCAGAAGGCATGTACAGGCATCGACTAGGAAGCTGAGTGAAGAGGCAGATGTTAGAGCTGTTGTTGAAACACGATCGTTTTACTACACTACAGACTTTAAAGTGCATATCCTGGACCAATTTCATTTTTATGAAAGTATGTCCCTTTCCACACTCATCCAGAAGGGTAATTTTGCACAAGGCCATCTGTCTACAGCAGAAAAAAATAAAATAAAACGTGTCTGGAAAAATCCCAAGGGAGTCTGGAGCCAAATTCGTGACGTTATCTGCAGAAGTGCCAGCAGGCTGCGAGAGCTTTGCACAGTTTCAGTGCACAGCCTGTGTAGACCAAGCGCTCCCATTTCTCTCTCATTGTCCGGTCTTTTGGGAAATGATGAGTACTAATCCCATCAAGATTGGTGTTGCTACACCCTCCTACGATACAGCTGTTAACCATTTTAATAATTACGCGATAACGTTGAAGAAATTTGCAGAAAACCACCAGGTCGTTTTCTCATAAACAAACCAGCGCTGACGTAGGATTCAGAGGGAGGCGTCCCGAAAATCAAATGTTTGCCGGGAAATCCAAATGGCAAGTTTTTTCAGAGGCGGACCAACTCGCCTCAAATGGCTCGATTTCAACTGAATTTTTCTGGTATTGCGCAAGGTAAAAAAAAAAAAAATTGCACAAAATGCAAAATGTGACAGATATTTGACCGAAGTTTAATATAAAATAGGAGAATTACATTGCTCTTGCTCCTGAATTTACCCGTGATATGCACTTTAAGCCAGTTCAAGTCTGTTATTGATTTTACAAATAATATACAAACTGGTTAACCAGAGTGGAACTCTCTCAAAGCACAACTTCATAACTCAGTGATCAGAAAACGTAACGTAAACTGAGAAGCATCTTAAAAAGAACAAAGCATCTTACCAGGGTACATCTCCATAGTCTAGCACATGACAATGCTGGAGACTTTCTAAAGCCACTCCGAAGACCTTCGTCTGGAAAGAAATAATTTAGCATACCATCAGGTCATTGAAAGGATCTGAAACTGTGGCTCTAATTTAGTTTAATCAGGTTACAAACCCTACGTTAGGTTTTTTTCCCTTTCTTTTTATGAAGCACCTGCAATACTTCTGATTCTCATTACCACAAGCCTACACAAGGGAAAAACCCATCAAGATGGCTGCTGAGACATTCCACAGCTGTGAAACACAGCCCTGTTTGTAATCTAACTGAACAGATCTCTCAGGTCAGCCAAGTGAATTAACGTTTTTGAGGAAAACGAGAGCAAGTCCTGCAGTGTTTGCCTGAAAAACGACGCAAAAAAGTTGTGCAACCATCCAATTCGATTACCTAACTTCCTTCAAATTAAGCAATTGAAAACAAGTTCAAGTAAAGAGCTTCATATTCTTCACAGAAAATTAAACTGCGAAGGAAACGTCACTATTAATAAATATAAATCAATTTAAAAATGTGTCAAGAAGTTAACCAACAGGTTTAGTAACGTTTGCCTTTTTTTTTTTTTGGGTGCTAGTTTTAAAGCTAGACTGCCTTTCAGATTTTTAAAGTGTAGGTCATAAAAAGAATTTTCCCTGGCACCCAAGCATTTTTGTTTAGTGGAATGACATCTCCTGAATTTGAAATCACAGATTTCCAATTTTATTCTTTTTTTTTTTTTTTTTTTAAATCGAACAACTACTGAATTTAGGGCCATGTGCCCCTAAATTCTCCACTATTTTTTCCTGCTTCACCATGATGCAATACAAGATACTGCATCATGCATCACGTGGTAGGCTTTCCCTGTTCACGCAAGGAATTATGGGATACAAATTTCAAACAGGAGAGAAAAATGGAGGACGCGAATGAAACGTGAAAGACTGATTACAGTAACGAAATGCGAGAAAAGACGTTATGTTGTGAAGGAAAGGAAACGCAGGACCAAACTAATAAATACCAGCGGTTAGCGAGCACGTCAGTCACTACGTTTACATGCACATAGAGAGAATCGAATTTCTGCCGTTGCTCGACTGAAATCGAAGTTCAAAATGCCATGTATACACCTTAATTCGGCTGAAATTGAACCGAACTTGATTTCTCGGAATCGAGCTACACGACCTAGTTTATGCGATTTCTGCCGAGCTACTTTGTGCATGTATACCCTATCGAGCTAGTTGTCGAGCTACTTCCGGAAGTGACGAGTGACAAGACCACAAGCGGGAAACACAGCCTCGGTCGGCATGACAACGAATCGTGACAACGGCATGAATCTTTTCTTTTTGTGGCATTGTTTGCACTGTTAAAATTTAGCTCACTTACTGTATCACCAAATACATCTGTTGCATAGCTGTGAATTGTGTACATAAACAAGTCATTGTATTTGTGTGTATATATATATATATATATATATATATATATATATAATATTTGTGTGTATATAATGTATATATATATATATATATATATATATATATATATATATATATATAATGTGTGTGTCCAACATCTGAAGAATGTTAATAAAAACAAAACAATTGAACTTTTTGTGTGTTTATTAAGACATAAGTTAAATTGTAAGCAAAAAAAATATTTTTTTGTAAGCAAAAAACGGACTTTAGAAAAATATTATTGTGCAAAATAAGTTGTCTTACAAAACAGTGGTCTGCTCCGGACAGTTTGTAGCCATAGTCTGTTAGAGCAAGCCTAACAGCTTGAACACGGAACTGGCTGTGTTGCCAGATTGGGGGTTTTAAGTGCATTTTAGCGGATTTTGAACATGTTTTGGGCTGGAAAACGTCAGCAGTATCTGGCAACACTATAGCTCTTCTTCATGACGACAACCGGAAGTGTACCAACACGATGGGGCGTGTAGCGCCACGTGTGGCTTGGGTGCACAATGCACCTTGCACAATAGCCCGATTTCACTTGTGCATGTAGGGTTGGATTTCTCTGGCACCCCTGCTGGGACCCTTTGCTTGATTACCAACAGCAGCTCGATTTGGACGTGCATGTAAACGTAGTCAGTGTGATCAGCTGCTCGTTTAGCGACAGAATGATGTAACTGTCAGTAGACGGTCAAGGTAAACCTGTAGATGGCAGTAATGCAACACTGGAGGCCAGCTGCCTTAAAATCCTAAAGATGAAGACGATGAAGGGAAGCAAGCGCACACGGATTTCCTCCGTCTGCTTGACTGTGTGAAGCAATTTGTGAGCGAATCCTTTCAAATTAAATAACTTCCCAGCCACAGAATGGCCTGGATGGATGGATATATATATATATATATATATATATATATATATATATATATATATATACAGAGAGAGAGAGAGAGAGAGAGAGACATGACAGAAATAAACATATCACAATGACCAAATTTCAGAAGGAACTAAATTTCACCGATTTTATGAAATCGAAAGGCCGTCTACTTTTAAAGGTGATTAACTATCATGAATGAGGAGAATACAGAATATTAAATGGGATACACTTCAGGAATGTCAGGTTAGGGCAAACAAACAAATAAATACTTGAGCCAGTGTCATGAATCAGCATTATACTCAAAACAGAGCGCCCAAGCTTTTTTTGTTGTTGTTCGAGTCCATCACAGAAATCAGTGCGTCTTGTCCAGCTCGCTACGGTTTGATTCCCAAGCATCAGTGCTGCTTTACATTTACGGCTTGTAGGATATTTTAACACTTGAGCCATGTTAACATTCCAAGTGGCTTCCGAGGCCCAGGCTCACACCTGATAGTAACGTCTGTCTCAACTGATCCAATCACAAACAGCCAACCAAAACGTAAATAATATCCACCTGGGATTTTGAATGCACCTCCAATGATGACTTGTGATCAGATTTTATATATCATTCTGCTGGAGGAAGGCCGTCACACACATTTCTTGCATCGGTCTTCTGCTGCACAAATGTCCTGCGTCTCGTGTACCTGTCTGAAAACGTTTAAATCCCATGATCTGCTAACAAATCTTATAAACGAATGGGAGCTTCAGCGACGAAGGAAGCGATGGAAAGCAGCTACTTTCATCTCTGCTGTTTTAGCCAGAAGACCCTCTGGGTGTGTGCTAGCAATGCAGGTTGATGGGTGCTTGGGGGATTCACTGATTCAGCACAATTTCCAGTCTTGCAAGGATTATGCAAGACTGGAAATTGCATGTCCCAACTAGAACAAGGAGGAAGGTGATTCAGCATTCCTTTAAAGGGGTTTGGCATGCTTTTCCAGTCACGCTACAAATGTTATGCGGTTATATGCACCCCAGACCACATTTGAACGTGTTTAAAGTGATCAGACAACAATGTGTTTCCCGAAAGACCGCGTTCACACCTGTACTTGGCACTGTATACTTATGATTGGTGTGAATGCCATGCAATTACAGTAAATTCTGCTCATACAATAACATCATCCCAAATGTTTGAGGTCCGTTATCTCACCACCTCATGACTGAAACCCTGCTTCACTGTTCTCCAACTTTCCTTCCCAGTACCATGAAATCATCAATATAAGGTTGGATTGATATAAAAGTCACACAAAATCTGATTCGTCTGTTCCGACAGAGGCCACATTGCGACGTTTCGGATACCTATCAGATTTCAGTGTCCCATACGAAAGCAACACGAAACAGAAATTAAAACGTTGGATTCCGTGTTTTTTGCTGCTCACACAGCCATACAAGGAACAAATCTGTCACATTTGAAGAAATGGTTCAGATTTGAGACACTTTGGCCTGCTGCGTGAATGTAGCCTATTAAGTCCAATGGATTTGCATCTTAAGAAAACAAAAGGACAGTACTCCTAATACATTTCATGCTTTTTGAAACAAGGTTAAACACTAACGGTTTCCCGTGGGGTTGTGTGTTACAACAACAAAGTAAGCAATGTTTGCTAGCAAGAAGACAGACAGACGAATATGCTTGTAGAGGCAGCGTGGTACGAGTAATTATATTGGTGCTTGCCAACTGCTTACGAGCGTCACGATGGCAGGTCTGTAGCATGAATCACGAGTTGGTTTTGCTGGTTCTTGTTATTCTTCACAAGCTTCAATGCCCTGAAACAGGCTCTTGCATAAAGTGCACTGGCATAATTACACTTTAGTATTAAATGGATTTTTTTTGCATTGTTTATAACACAAGGTGTCACAAAATTAAGTGTACCATTTTTCTACACCATTTACATTTCTCTCTATGTGAACAAAGACTCCTCTGGCTGCAATGTGCGCACACAAACTCAGGTTTTCTTTTATTTGCCTCACCCTTGGGTATGAAGCCCCAAACAAGAAACTGGGCCATTTTTCCTATTTAGTGAGAAACATGCTTTAGTGACTTGCTAAGTCACAAAATGACACACATGATCAAGCGTGAATGAAAACCTTCTGTAAAGGTTTGTGAGGCAAGCAGAGACACAGACGGGGCAGAGGCAGAGACGGGGCAGAGGCAGGGGCACAGACAGGAGCAGAGGCAGGGCAGGGGCAGAGACATAGACAGGGGCAGAGGCAGGGCCACGGACAGGGGCAGAGGCACAGACGGGCAGAGGCGGGGCAGGGGCACAGACAGGCAGGGGCACGGGCAGAGCAGAGACAGGGACACGGGCAGAGGCACGCAGAGGCACAGACGGGGCAGGGGCACAGACGGGCAGAGACACGGGCAGAGCAGAGACAGGGACACGGGCAGAGGCAAAGATGGGCAGAGGCACAGACGGGCAGAGCAGAGACAGGGACACGGGCAGAGGCACAGATGGGCAGAGGCGGGGCAGGGGCACGCAGAGGCACAGACGGGGCAGGGGCACAGACGGGCAGAGACACGGGCAGAGCAGAGACAGGGACACGGGCAGAGGCACAGATGGGCAGAGGCGGGGCAGGGGCACAGACGGGCAGAGCAGAGACAGGGACACGGGCAGAGGCACAGACGGGCAGAGGCGGGGCAGGGGCACGCAGAGGCACAGACGGGCAGAGCAGAGACAGGGACACGGGCAGAGCAGAGACAGGGACACAGACGGGGCGGGCAGAGACAGGAGCAGACACCTTCTGGGAAGCCATGGCCTAATGGTTAGAGAAGCAGCTTTTGGACCAAAAGGTCGCTGGCTCGATTCCCTGGACTAGCAGGAATGTAGGAATGCCCCCTACTGCTCCCCACGTCGCTCTGGATGAGTGTCTGCTAAATGCTTCTAATGTAATGCAAATCCTGGAAAACTTGTGACTTCAAAAACATGCGAATCAAAAGAAACATTAAGCAAAAACAAGGTATAAACAAGGTATACAGTGTTATCCAGATGAAGTTTAGCCCAGACTGCCTGTGTTTCCTCACCGCATTGCCTGGTGTGCACTTTCTGCTCTTGCATTTGTTCCAGTTCTTCGTCTTGATGGCGTAACTGGCACGAAGATGCTGCACAACTGCAAGCCGCACCACATCTCTCTCTACAGTCTTCATCCTGCTGCTTCCTCTTCTCTCACTTTCACTCACACAGCGCTTCACTGCAGCCCGACAGCCAACACCATCGGCCTCATCCGCTCTTCACCCGGATCAACTGCACTGCACACTGCGGGTTCAGCTCGGCCTGCTCCGCTCCCACACAGTGAGGGAACTAACAGCGACTCCAAACACTTCAAAAGCGCGTCCGGTATTAATAATATACACAGCGAGCTCCGACCGTCTTTCTCTCTGTAAACACACCGCAGCAAACCGCCTGGGAAAGCGTTACTGGGCTCTCACTCACTCACTCACTTTAACGTTACGCCGCCACACAAATCAATATACCGCGATATGTTAGCTAATTAACCTAACTTCCGGTTCAACATTTTTAACGCACTGAACATTCCTCCGACTGCATTTGCGCATCCTACGATTATAAACGTCTTCTATATTCTAAACAAAGTCCAAATTTCCGTCCCAACGCAAGAGTTTGCTAACTTTTAGCTCTCTAACCACTTCCTTTGTGGACGTGTTTCAAACGGCAGCGCTGCACCACAAACATCACGCCATTGGCTACACAACAATGTTCAAATTTCGTAGCACTGCGTCACTGGTTTCTGATTGGTTAAACTTCGGTCACGTGCTTCCCCTTTAGGAAGCGGTAGCCTGTGGCAAAAAGCTGTTATGTAAAAAGAACAACCTCCCACCATCACCTCAGGGGATTTTAATCCTGGACAAGAAATGTCATAATTATCTTATTAGAAACTGTCTAACTGAGAAACTATTCACTGGAAGACAGAACAAAAAATGATAACCTACATAAGTTTGATAAAAATTCAATCGCTGGACTAAGAACTATGTATCTAACAACAGGAAAATGGGAGGAGGGGCGTCAACCCAGTAAGGCTGGGGGTCTGGGGGCCATCAGAGGGGCCTGGGGGCCATCAGAGGGGTTTGGGGGCCATCAGAGGGGTCTGGGGGCCATCAGAGGCCCCTGGAAGCTCTGCACTTTTTAAATGTCCAGAGATGCATTTTGAGCTGTCAGAGACATGTTGTAAATGAAATCTCTTAAAGAAAATCATCATATCAAAAATGTTTTAAAAGTAAGAATTTTCAAAACCATTTTATTAGTCACTGAAAATGATATTGTCAGAGTTGCAGGTACAGTGGGACAAAAAAGTATTTAGTCAGCCACCAATTGTGCAAGTTCTCCCACTTAAAAAGATGAGAGAGGCCTGTAATTTTCATCATAGGTACACTTCAACTATGAGAGACAGAATGGGGGGAAAGAATCCAGGAAATCACATTGTAGGATTTTTAATGAATTAATTGGTAAATTCTTCGGTAAAATAAGTATTTGGTCACCTACAAACAAGCAAGATTTCTGGCTCTCACAGACCTGTAACTTCTTCTTTAAGAGGCTCCTCTGTCCTCCACTCATTACCTGTATTAATGGCACCTGTTTGAACTCGTTATCAGTATAAAAGACACCTGTCCACAACCTCAAACAGTCACACTCCAAACTCCACTATGGCCAAGACCAAAGAGCTGTCAAAGGACACCAGAAACAAAATTGTAGACCTGCACCAGGCTGGGAAGACTGAATCTGCAATAGGTAAGCAGCTTGGTGTGAAGAAATCAACTGTGGGAGCAATTATTAGAAAATGGAAGACATACAAGACCACTGATAATCTCCCTCGATCTGGGGCTCCACGCAAGATCTCACCCCGTGGGGTCAAAATGATCACAAGAACGGTGAGCAAAAATCCCAGAGCCACACGGGGGGACCTAGTGAATGACCTGCAGAGGGCTGGGACCAAAGTAACAAAGGCTACCATCAGTAACACACTACGCCGCCAGGGACTCAAATCCTGCAGTGCCAGACGTGCCCCCCTGCTTAAGCCAGTACATGTCCAGGCCCGTCTGAAGCTTGCTAGAGAGCATTTGGATGATCCAGAAGAGGATTGGGAGAATGTCATATGGTCAGATGAAACCAAAATAGAACTTTTTGGTAAAAACTCAACTTGTGTTTGGAGGAGAAAGAATGCTGAGTTGCATCCAAAGAACACCATACCTACTGTGAAGCATGGGGGTGGAAACATCATGCTTTGGGGCTTTTTTTCTGCAAAGGGACCAGGACGACTGATCCGTGTAAAGGAAAGAATGAATGGGGCCATGTATCGTGAGATTTTGAGTGAAAACCTCCTTCCATCAGCAAGGGCATTGAAGATGAAAAGTGGCTGGGTCTTTCAGCATAACAATGATCCCAAACACACCGCCCGGGCAACGAAGGAGTGGCTTCGGAAGAAGCATTTCAAGGTCCTGGAGTGGCCTAGCCAATCTCCAGATCTCAACCCCATAGAAAATCTTTGGAGGGAGTTGAAAGTCCGTGTTGCCCAGCGACAGCCCCAAAACATCACTGCTCTAGAGGAGATCTGCATGGAGGAATGGGCCAAAATACCAGCAACAGTGTGTGAAAACCTTGTGAAGACTTACAGAAAACGTTTGACCTCTGTCATTGCCAACAAAGGGTATATAACAAAGTATTGAGATGAACTTTTGTTATTGACCAAATACTTATTTTCCACCATAATTTGCAAATAAATTCTTTAAAAATCAGACAATGTGATTTTCTGGATTTTTTTCTCATTTTGTCTCTCATAGTTGAGGTATACCTATGATGAAAATTATAGGCCTCTCTCATCTTTTTAAGTGGGAGAACTTAGACAATTGGTGACTGACTAAATACTTTTTTGCCCCACTGTATATGCGTAGAACATAATTACAACCAGAGGTGGACAAAGTACCCAACTTCATTACTTAAGTCAAAGTCCAGATCCCACTGGTCAAATGTTACTCTGATACAAGTGAAAGTTGTCCAGTTAAATTTTTACTTAAGTTAAAGTACCGAAGTACCTACTTTTAAATATATATATATATATATATATGTGTATGTGTGTATATATATATATATATATATATATATATATATATATATATATATGTGTTGTTTACCAGCTGGGAGGTCTGTATCGTGAAATACCCTGACCGAGGTCTTGAGAAATGCTGGCAAAAATTTATAAGATTTTTGATAAAAATCTTAGAAATAAATCTTATAAAAAAGATGAATGTTGACAAAAATTGTTACTATGTTGTTTGTTGTTGTGAATGAGCCAGTCGCCAGAGGTCCGTAACCAGGATCCGTAACCGGAGTCCGTAACTGGGGTCCATACCGTAGGATACGGACCCGCTCACCAGCCAATCAGAGCGCAGGATTTGGACCGCGAAAAAAATAATGTATGATATTTTAAAACATTTTCCCACTGAATTAGATAATTGAGATAAAACTGTTTCCCCCTGTATGTTTCTTTTTTAATTATTAGTTTTCTGGCTTGTTTACTTGTTTTCCTTTTTTCTTTCTATCCATGGACATCTTTAACTACAGCACTTCCAACGTAATTTATTTTCAATTTTGTATTATAAGCTGTTTATACTAGATATCTATCAGATTGTTCCCTTTGATAATTTCTCTGTTCTTCTCTATATTTAATAAGTTGATACCATGATGATGTTGCCATATTGGTTTTGTACATTTGTACTTTTTCAGTAAAGTGTTATTAAAAAAAACAAAAACAGCTGTTATGTAAAGAGAACCTGCTAGACTGTGCCAAGTTTCCCAAAAGCATCACAGCACAAAGATCATTGTTAAATGAGCAAGCAGCACAATGAACACTCTCTCTCCTAGTTAAAATGCTCTTAAAAAAGCCACCCCTGGTCATTTTATCAGCCCACAGAGGTGTACATTGTAAGATTAGAATTACTGTACTGACTGTAGTCCATTTGTTGCCATGGGCAATTTGTCAGCCCCTCTATCTGTACCTCATCGATGGAAATAAACCAGGGGTAGGTTTCCCAAAAGCCTCTTAACACTAATGGCCCTTTTCCACTACCCTTTTTCAGCTCACTTCAGCTCGCTTCAGCTCACTTCAGCCCGACACGGCTCGCGTTTCGACTACCAAAAACCAGCACGACTCAGCTCGTTTCAGCCCTGCTTAGCCCCTAAAACTCGCACCGTTTTGGAGTGGGGCTGAAGCGAGCCAAACCGTGCCGACTGAGGCTGGGGGCGTGAGCAGACACTCCCCTGTGCACTGATTGGTGAGGAGGCGTGTCCTCACATGCCCACACACGCCCCGCGAGCGCGCTGGGATCTGTAAACACCGCAAACCCGGAAGAAGAAGAATTACGAATTACGAGAATTTCTGAAGCCTTATGCGCCGCCTCGCCTCATCTATACGCTCTTGCCAGTATCTGTTGGCGTTGTCAAGCCACAGCACCAAGACCAGCAACACTAACGACTCCATGTCCTCCATGTTTATTGTTTACTATCCGGGTCGCGAGACTACCGCTTAAAAGCTCACTGAATCAGTGACATACAGAGCATCGTGCACGAGTTCGCGGAGCGCAAGGCTCGTCGTATGCCCTTCAAATAATGCGCGCAGTAGGCTATTGATGTTTTATTATGAGCCATGTACAGTATGTCGCCTAATGTTTTTTTGTTTCTGAGTTACATGCTCGTTTGAAGGACTTAATGTACAAAATAACATAGTTGCACCCTGTAGTGTTGAAATTGGTAAACACAGTGCATTCAGTGAGGTTTGCACCGCCCTCCTTTTATTTCTGACTCTTCCTGTCACCACTCTGAGCGCTCATTCGTATGCCCTTCAAATAATGTGCGCAGTATAGGCTATTGATGTTTTATTATGAGCCATGTACAGTATCCTAATGTTTTTTGTTTCTGAGTTACATGTTCGTTTGAAGGACTTGATGTACTAAATAACATAGTTGCACCCGGTAGTGTTGAAATTGGTAAACACCGCAGTTGCGGACATTTTGTAGCCTAAAATGATGTTATGATAAGCTTTAATAAAGGGCCCGGTCATTTGCCCCGCCCCCAGCCCGGCTCTGACTTGTTCCGCCACTGTCACTGATGTCACTGTTTGCGCTGCTTAACGACATCACATGACGTCCACCCACTTTCGCTAACTCCACCCAATGTGTCCACCCACTTCCAGCCAGCACGGTTCAGCGCGGTTGTAGTCGAAATGCAACTCCAACAGCCCCGCTCAGCCCGACTCAGCTCGACTCGGCACGGCACGGCTCAGCCGCGTTTGTAGTGGAAAAGCGGCATAAGAGCATCTTAACTAGGAGAGAGAGCATTCATTTTGCTGCTCGCTCTACAATTTTACGATGATCTTTGTGCTATGATGCTTTTGGGAAACTCAGGCCAGCACAGTAAAGGACTGACCAGGGGTGGGGTTCCTGAAAATGTCTTAAGGCTAAGAGAGTCTTAAATTACCTCCTAAGATTTTGGTTAAAAACGAACACCATGTGACCTTATCGACTGGATTTAGCAACTACTAATGCCTTCAGCAACGACAGTACAATTGCCTTAAGCAATTATTTATGCCCATATCGGGAAAGCGCATTGCAAACATGCTCTTCATCCTGGTGCTCTTTAGACTCCTACTTACGAGTGAGTTCGGGAAAACCACGTACAGAGACAACGTTTGTTGCTTAAGAGAGTCTCTCAACTCTCTCTTTAGCTCTAAAGGGCAACGTTATCAGGAAACCCACCTCAGATGGGTGCTAGAGCATTCACAGCATTGTTATATACAGTAGATAGATAGATAGATAGATAGATAGATTTACTTTATTGATCCCAAACTAGGAAATTGTTATGTGACAGCAGCAAGTTATCAGACATGTGAAAAGAAAAAGACACACTGTACAACATAAATAGAATTTTTTTAAAAATCCTAAGACAAAGCTGACTATACATTATAAAGATAAAAATGTAACGATATATATACAACCCTGATTCCAAAAAAGTTGGGACAAAGTACAAATTGTAAATAAAAACAGAATGCAATAATTTACAAATCTCAAAAACTGATATTGTATTCACAATAGAACATAGACAACATATCAAATGTCGAAAGTGAGACATTTTGAAATTTCATGCCAAATATCGGCTCACTTGAAATTTCATGACAGCAACACATCTCAAAAAAGTTGGAACAGGGGCAATAAGAGGCTGGAAAAGTTAAAGGTACAAAAAAGGAACAGCTGGAGGACCAAATTGCAACTCATTAGGTCAATTGGCAATAGGTCATTAACATGACTGGGTATAAAAAGAGCATCTTGGAGCGGCAGCGGCTCTCAGAAGTAAAAATGGGAAGAGGATCACCAATCCCCCTAATTCTGCGCCGACAAATAGTGGAGCAATATCAGAAAGGAGTTCGACAGTGTAAAACTGCAAAGAGTTTGAACATATCATCATCTACAGTGCATAATATCATCAAAAGATTCAGAGAATCTGGAAGAATCTCTGTGCGTAAGGGTCAAGGCCGGAAAACCATACAGGGTGCCCGTGATCTTCGGGCCCTTAGACGGCACTCCATCACATACAGGCATGCTTCTGTATTGGAAATCACAAAATGGGCTCAGGACTATTTCCAGAGAACATTATCTGTGAACACAATTCACCGTGCCATCCGCCGTTGCCAGCTAAAACTCTATAGTTCAAAGAAGAAGCCGTATCTAAACATGATCCAGGAGCGCAGACGTCTTCTCTGGGCCAAGGCTTATTTAAAATGGACTGTGGCAAAGTGGAAAACTGTTCTGTGGTCAGACGAATCAAAATTTGAAGTTCTTTATGGAAAGACACCATCAATGCTGAAAGGTATATCCAGGTTCTAGAGCAACATATGCTCCCATCCAGACGACGTCTCTTTCAGGGAAGACCTTGCATTTTCCAACATGACAATGCCTAACCACATACTGCATCAATTACAGCATCATGGCTGTGTAGAAGAAGGGTCCGGGTACTGAACTGGCCAGCCTGCAGTCCAGATCTTTCACCCATAGAAAACATTTGGCGCATCATAAAACGGAAGATACGACAAAAAAGACCTAAGACAGTTGAGCAACTAGAATCCTACATTAGACAAGAATGGGTTAACATTCCTATCCCTAAACTTGAGCAACTTGTGTCCTCAGTCCCCAGACGTTTACAGACTGTTGTAAAGAGAAAAGGGGATGTCTCACAGTGGTAAACATGGCCTTGTCCCAACTTTTTTGAGATGTGGTGTTGTCATGAAATTTAAAATCACCTAATTTTTCTCTTTAAATGATACATTTTCTCAGTTTAAACATTTGATATGTCATCTATGTTCTATTCTGAATAAAATATGGAATTTTGAAACTTCCACATCATTGCATTCCGTTTTTATTTACAATTTGTACTTTGTCCCAACTTTTTTGGAATCGGGGTTGTATTTTAGTATACTCTTAGGAAAATTTACTCTGGTTAACCATGGTTTTACTGTGGTACTTTGTGGTTAACATGATAATACACTCATGGTTTGGCCATGGTAGTCTTTCGTGACTATGATGTTACAATGATTTTATGATGGTATGTTATGGTCACTGTGGCACTACCAAAGTTTTACTCTAGTCCTACATGGTGTCAAGTACGAGAGGGAGGCGGATGTGTGTGCAGAAGTGTTTATTTTAATACAGTGCGATATATACATGAAATGCATGAAACACACACAAAAGCAAACAGTCCAAATCAGCAGGCAAGGTCATAAACAAGAAAACAGGCAAAGGGTCAGTCGAGGTGCAAACAGGATGTTGGAGGCAAAACGAGAACTAGAAACAGGAACAGGAGTTGAGAAACCAGGAAAGCCACAAACACTGGAAGCAAGGCTCGGTAATGCACACTGAACGTTGTGTAATACTTCGCATTGCCTTAGCATCAGCACAGTCCTTAAATAGCCCCACACTTAGTTCAATAATTGAGAACAGGTGCGCCTTGTTCACGGTGCGCGTGCTGGAGCTCACTCAGCGTGCGTACAGCCCAAGGTGCGCCTTTTGGTGCACGCACCACAGCGCGCAGGACTGACACATGGTAGCTAACCATGACATTCACATAATTTTACAAAAGTACTAACCTTTTCCAGAAAAGCTGGGATATTTTCCAAAATGCAATAAAAACAAAAATCTGTGATTTTGTTAATTCATGTGAACCTTTATTTAACTGACACAAGTACAAACAGTTCAACAGTTTTACTGACCAAGTTAACTGTATTTTGTAAATATAAATGAAGTTACAATTCGATGCCTGCAATGCACTCAAAAAAAGTTGGGACAGAGGCAAAATAAGGCTGAAATGTTTATAGAATATTCAAGTAACACCATTTGGAAGATTCCACAATAAGCAGGTAAATTGATTGGGTATAAAAGGAGAATAAAAATACAGTCCGTGACTGCGTCCAGAAATGCAACCTGAAACTGTATTATGCAAGGAGGAAACCATTCATCAGTTCTATGCAGAAACACCACTGACTTCTCTGGGTCTGAACTCATCTCAGATGGGCTGAAAGACAGTGGAAACGTGTGCTGGGGTCAGATGAGTCCACATTTCAGCTTGTTTTCAGGAACACCAGACGTCAAGTTCTCTTTGCCAAAGGTGAACACAACCATCCAGTTTGTTATGAGAGAAAGGTGCAAAAGCCAGCATCTGTGATGGTATGGGATGCATCAGTGCCCACGACATGGGTGAGCTGCATACCAGGTACCACTGATATATTGGGGCATGTACTGGGATTTTCAAGAGACATATTCATCAAGGCAATGCTTCTTCCCTGGAAGTCCATGCTTATTTGAGCAGGACAATGCCAGGCCTCATTCTGCACAGGCTACTACAGCATGGCTTCACAGACACAGAGCACATGTGCTTGACTGGCCTGCTGCCAGTCCAGATCTGTCTCCTGTTGAGAATGTATGTGGCATCATGAAGAGGAGAATCTGCAGATAATAGTGACTACAGACTATTGAGCAACTGAAGTCTTGTATTAAGCAAGAATGGACAAAAATTCCAATGGCAAAACTGCAATCATTCATGTCCTCAGATCCCATACAATTATAAAGTGTTATTAAAAGGAAAGGTGATGTAACACAATGGTTATAATGCTTCTGTCTCAACTTTTTTTTTTTTGAGTGTGTTGCAGGCAATTTCTAACTTTGTTTATATTTACAAAACACAATTAAGTTGGGGGCGGCACGGTGGTGTAGTGGTTAGCGCTGTCGCCTCACAGCAAGAAGGTCCGGGTTTGAGCCCCGTGGCCAACGAGGGCCTTTCTGTGCGAAGTTTGCATGTTCTCCCCATGTCCGCGTGGGTTTCCTCCATAGTCCAAAGACATGCAGGTTAGGTTAACTGGTGACTCTAAATTGACCGTAGGTGTGAATGTGAGTGTGAATGGTTGTCTGTGTCTATGTGTCAGCCCTGTGATGACCTGGCGACTTGTCCAGGGTGTACCCTGCCTTTCGCCCGTAGTCAGCTGGGATAGGCTCCAGCTTGCCTGCGACCGTGTAGGACAGGATAAAGCAGCTAGAGATGATGAGATGAGATGAGACAATTAAGTTGGTCAGTGAAAACTTGTTCTTTGTACTTTTGTCAGTTAAATAAAGGTTCACGTGAATTAACAAATCACAGATTTTTGTTTTTATTGCATTTTGGAAAATATCCCAACTTTTCTGGGCTGCACGGTGGTGTAGTGGTTAGCGCTGTCACCTCACAGCAAGAAGGTCCAGGTTCGAGCCCCGTGGCCAACGAGGGCCTTTCTGTGCGGAGTTTGCATGTTCTCCCCGTGTCCGTGTGGGTTTCCTCCGGGTGCTCCGGTTTCCCCCACAGTCCAAAGACATGCAGGTTAGGTTAACTGGTGACTCTAAATTGACCGTAGGTGTGAATGTGAGTGTGAATGGTTGTCTGTGTCTATGTGTTAGCCCTGTGATGACCTGGAGACTTGTCCAGGGTGTACCCCGCCTTTTGCCCGTAGCCAGCTGGGATAGGCTCCAGCTTGCCTGCGACCCTGTAGAACAGGATAAAGTGGCTAGAGATAATGAGATGAGATGAGATGAGATCCCAACTTTTCTGGAAATGAGGTTAGTATTTACCTCTGCCAGCTTTGTTGGAGGAGGTTATGGTTTTGCCTCAATTTGTTTGTTTGACTTTTCCCAGCATAACTCAAAAAGTAGTGAACGGATTTTGATAAAATTTGGTGTACACCTTTGGTATTATCCGAGATTCAAATGATTTGATTTTGATGTTGATAATATGTAGCTTGGTGGAGGTATGCACTCTACCAAGTGCCCTTCTAGTTATCACATTTCTCTATAATCATATATTTGTCCTAAACATGACTTTTATGCACATAAATATCCACCAAATCTAGTTGAACAGTTGCAATAGCAAGAATGCAGTCAAGTACCTATCAATAGCTTTGTTTCCATTAACCTGCTTAATACGCAATTTGAAATTACAAACTGAAAAATGAGTTATGGAAACATGTCTTTCGGAAAAAACTCTCAAACCACTCACTGAAAATATACCATTCACAACTGCATTTTGTCGAAATTTTTACGATATCGCTTCTATTTTGCACAAAACTGCAGAGGAAATCTGGCTAATGTAATTAATTTGTTGTGACATACACTTTGGATTGCAGGGCAGTTCAACTATTATCATTTTATATATATATATATATATATATATATATATATATATATATATATATATATATATATATATATAATGTAGTAATGCAGCTGTTAGTTTGCTTTATTAGTTAACGTTCCTTGTTTTTTTGGTTACTTGGTCAAAGAAGCACTCATTTACCATCTGTAACTAAAATCAGGGTGTGATTTGAGGTAGACTCAAATTTGCGAATCTTTCTTGTACTTTTCCTTGCCAGGATCTGGTCTTCCCAGGCAGTCTCCTATCCTAGATACTAACCAGGGTCTTAAGGCGCACTGGGTGGCGCCAATCTCCATTTCCTCGGCCTCTTGCCAATTACATCACTGGGGTTGCAGTGGGGGGTCGGTCCTTTGGTAACCGCGAGAGTTTGATTCCCTATTCACATCTGTATTACAGCCAGATGGCAGGAGGTACCATTTTTACAATGGTCACTGGTATGACCCGACTGCGAGTAGAACTCGCAATCTTCCAGTTGAGAAGTAGACACACTAACCACTAAGCCAACTCTGAGTACTTTTGCTTGATACATTTAATTAATTAATTAATTAATGAATGGCATTTAGCAGATGGACTTATCAAGAGCAACATACAACATACCCAGAGCAGCCTGGGGAACAGATAGGTGCTTTGCTCAAGGGCACTTCAGCCATTCCTGCTACTCCAGGGGATTGAACCTGCAACCTTTTGGTCCCAAAGCTGCTTCTCTAACCATTAAGCAATGGCTTCCCTTTAAATAAATTTAAGAGTGTATACATTGCATCTTTTTTCCAAGTGAATCATTTGAATCAATGAGTAATTGCACTTTTATTTAAGTCAAGAATTTGGGTACTTTTACTACCTCTGAATATAGATTTGTCTTTGTAAATGGTTACCTTATTTTCAGTTATGAGTCTTATGTTCTTGCTGATCAGACATTCTGAAACTCAAAAATGACCACGTATTGTAAATCATATATACGTTAGCATCATCCAGCTGTTGACATTATGTACATTTTGGTAAGAACAGTAAGTTGAGTATTGTCGCTCAGTTAGGAAGAGAAACACTGTGTTACTCGGAATTTAATGTCATTTTAACAGTTTCAGAAAGACTTTGTAGAATATAATTAAACTGATTTAATATTCAACAATGGGGAGATCGTTTCAATGAAATTACTGTTTAGGTTGGCATACTGCATGTACAGTAGGTATGATTCGGCAACCTAAGGGCCTCAAGAGTTTAATTATACAATTTTTTACTACGATGGATTTTAAATGGTCTAGATGAATTAAAAATGCACAATATGCACAGTATATGTAAGTATGTAAGTTACATACTTACATATTACGTATTACGCCCAGTGACAGATATTATATTTGAAATACAATAGTAATAAGTGGAGACAAAGACACTGTCATACTGATCCACATTTATTACAACATAACATGTATATACAGTAAAAGAGACAGTACAAATGGAAGGGGTGCTGGTTTAGAAGCACTTCCTGTGGACAATGGAAGGACCAGCCTCATCATACTCCTGCTTGGTGATCCACATCTGCTGGAAGGTGGACAGGGAAGCCAGGATGGAGCCACCGATCCAGACGGAGTACTTACGCTCAGGGGGAGCAATGATCTGCAGGAAGACAAAGTTTGTTATTTAGCCTGAAATTCAAGCACATTTTATCATCAAACTCCACTGACAGTAAAGTCCTAGAGTTTGACTCACGATGCACAAATGCTAGTGAGGAACAGATTTCGCAAATCTTATTCTATTCATAAAGCTGCCTGGCCAATTAATTGCTTTCATTCTAATAATTGTTAAAAACAACATTTTTGGCATAAGATTTTCCATATTAGAGAAAAATTATTTTGCAACATATTGTAAGTGTTATATCTTCTAATGTCAACTTCCTCTTACCTTAATTTTCATGGTGCTGGGGGCCAGAGCAGTGATCTCCTTCTGCATACGGTCAGCAATACCAGGGTACATGGTGGTACCACCAGACAGGACATTGTTGGCGTACAGGTCCTTGCGGATGTCAATATCGCACTTCATGATGCTGTTGTAAGCAGTCTCATGGATACCAGCAGACTCCATACCTGTGGTTTCACAAGATTTTGGTTAGCAAATAAGCAAAGACATACAGCACATGACTAGAATTCATGGATTAATAACTGGCCATTTTGATATTTTACTCTAACATGGAAAAAAATCATCACCATCTTCATATTTAGAAGTAGAACTCACCAATGAAAGAAGGCTGGAAGAGGGTCTCGGGGCAACGGAAACGCTCATTACCAATGGTGATGACCTGCCCATCAGGAAGCTCGTAGCTCTTCTCCAGGGAGGAGGAGGAAGCAGCAGTAGCCATCTCGTTCTCGAAGTCCAGAGCCACATAGCACAGCTTCTCCTTGATGTCACGCACAATCTCACGCTCAGCTAAGAGGGGCAAGTTTTAGAAAAAATTATGAGTGAACTAAATGTTGAACCTTTACAAAATGGACACTTAAGCAATATACACAGTACATCTTTAAAACGGTTGCTTGGATAGTTAGGGTAAGTTCCTAAAGGCATTTCAAAGGCAAGTCCCCTGTTATACAATTATAGTATCTGCACAGAACCATTAATGGTTCCTTCATAGGGAAAACCAAAAGAAATTATGACTAAACCAAATGTACATCTGTATGTAAAATCCTACACTTCAACAACATAACCAGTAAATCCTTAGAAAAAAATGGTTCCTCGATGGTTCTTTTTAGTTCCTCAAGGCACTTAGCTTCCTAAAGTTGCCATGATATCCAAAACGATTGTTTTACCTTTTTAGAGTCTCCAAAGAGTGTGACAAATTTAAAACGTTTTTGATTTGGCACTACAACTTACCAGTTGTGACAAAAGAGTAGCCTCTCTCAGTCAGGATCTTCATCAGGTAATCAGTCAAGTCACGACCAGCCAGATCCAGACGCATGATGGCATGGGGGAGAGCGTAACCCTCATAGATGGGTACATTGTGGGTAACACCATCACCGGAGTCCAGCACAATACCTGCAGGGCGCAGATTTCAGCCACACATGCCTTCTGTCACACCAAAGTCCCTCAGAGAATGTGGCACATCATAAATGAGCCATGCTGCTGACATCAGTGACCACAGGTGGAGCTTTCACTCCAGGACATTAGGGATTATTGCTAATCCTATCGAATATACTGCTCAAATGTCTTTCTGTCTGTTAAATAAACTGCAGTGCATGTTAATTATTAGAAAATGTTCTCAGTGGCAGTGGTTCAATGAGAATGTCTACTGAATGCTCACTAATCACATTATTAATTCCTCAGTAATAAGTCAGTTTGTCTCTATAGAGTCATAAGAATGCTGTCAAGGTTTACATAATGAATAATTATTGAAGACCGACTGAATTCTGTTATCATGGACCAGTTACTTATGGGTTGTTTTACAATCAGGGTACGCAAGCTAAAAATCACATTTAACACTTATTATCTTCAATATCAAAAGGCTTGACTAAATAAACTTGGTTGTTTATTGTAGCCCTGTGATAGCTCTATTTACCATGCAAAAAAAATTTGGTGATAACGTTATTTTTGGTGAATGTATGGCAATATATGTCATATTTAGCAAAATTACTCGTGTCATTTAGAAAAAGTGCTTTTTTGACCACAGGTAGCTCCAAAAGGGATGCACTTAAATCATTCTTTATACCATAAAACACATATTTGGTTCCATATCATCGGAAACATAGTTAAGTTTTAATGTTGAATGCCAGTAAGTTTTCAGACTATTTTGATCAAATTAGTATGTAATTGTGTCAAAAAAATGTCCTCTCCGAGACAGCTAATTTTTCAATATAAAATAACATATCTAAAATGATTATTTTCATCCTAAAATGTGGTCAAGATATTGGGACATAAATATTAGAGACAACTAACACAAAGCTTACAGCCTTATATTTAAAAGCACTATGGAAGTAGTGGATTCTGAATTGTCAAAAAAAAATGTCCTCTCCGAGAATCACTTCATTTGTTTCTCCCAGCCCTGCTTAAAGCTACACTTAATCTTGTTATAATACAAACTATTACACACGCCTATCTGTTCTTTAACTTGTCCTTCACTTAAAAACTGGTACAAGAACCAGTTTGAATCAATTTGAATTTTGGACCCCTGTGACACAAACTTTGTACCCTGATTGTAAAACAACCCCTATATGTCTTGAACTGACTAGATAGCATTTTGTTTGAGTTCAGCGTTCAGTAACTTTAGCATAGTTATATACACATACATACATACATACATACATACATACATACATACATACATACATACATACATACAGTATTGTCGAGTGAAACTGTTAATACTGACCAGTGGTACGGCCAGAGGCGTACAGGGACAGGACAGCCTGGATGGCCACATACATGGCTGGGACGTTGAAGGTCTCAAACATAATCTAGAAATACAAATTAGAAACGTGTTAACGTCAGTGCATCTAAACAAAACAGAGTAAAGGGTGGTCATGGAGGTATGAGTACCTGGGTCATCTTCTCCCTGTTGGCCTTGGGGTTGAGGGGAGCCTCAGTGAGCAGGGTGGGGTGCTCCTCAGGAGCCACACGGAGCTCATTGTAGAAGGTGTGGTGCCAGATCTGAAGGGAATTAACAAACAGGGTTTGTTGCAATTAAATGTGATATTAGTTTTTAGGATACCCAAAGTCTACAGATAAAGTTTCTTGGGAAGCATAAAGGTTGAGATGTGTAGGGAAGTATAAAGGTTGGATTGGTCACCCACCTTCTCCATATCGTCCCAGTTGGTAATGATGCCATGCTCGATGGGGTACTTGAGGGTCAGAATACCCCTCTTGCTCTGGGCCTCATCACCAACGTAGCTGTCCTTCTGACCCATACCTACCATCACACCCTGTGGGAGAAAGAGGATTCAGTTTAAAGGTGAACAAGAGTATGAATTTAACAATCCAGCTGAAGATATGTGGAAGATTTTGTTGAGGGAAGGTGGTGTACCTGGTGGCGGGGCCTTCCAACAATGGAAGGGAAGACAGCACGGGGAGCGTCATCACCGGCAAATCCAGCCTTGACCAAGCCAGAGCCGTTGTCGCACACAAGGGCGGTAGTCTCGTCGTCGTCGCACATGGCTGGTTTCTGAGCTGGTCTGTGGAAGAAGATGACATATTGATGACAGGGATAAATGTTTTCCAAGTGTATATAATATCACTCTGCTAGGTGGTCGGGAGTGGAGCATGGAGTTTGAAGAAGCCCAAATAAAGGCCAAAAAAAACCCCAAAAACCAACAACCTACCAACCCCACACCAGTCTGTCTTGATGAGTTGAAACAAATAGAGCAGTACTGTTAGTGCTTGTGGAAATGTTTATGTGTTATACAATGTTTTAAGTTTTGGATTTGAGTCACTCCTTGTTGGTTTTACATCAAACTGAAAAGACACAAAATAATATAATGACTTATTTGATATTATTTTCTCATCAAACTATGTAACACTGAGAAGAAATCTTAAGAATAAATAGAATGAATTAACTTGTTGACCCGCCCTCCCTTGCTGGATTTCCTCCACCACTTTCCTGAAAGGTTAATGAAACTTTATCTCCATAACCAAGCTGTTCACGATTTTCAGTCTCTCAGTGTAAAGCCAAAAAGGCGCCACACTGAAGTTTAGATGTCTATTTTAAGGTCTATCCCTCTTGCCGTGTTCGGCCTATAGTGTTTCTTCCCACATGCTGCTTCCTATCTGAGCTTGGTGCCTGTTCAGCAGCTGTCATCGCATTTTAACACTTTGGTATATGTCATGGCCTCTGTCCCCTCATTTCCAAATGACTTCATTCATAACATGCTGTGCTGTATGAAATAAATGCATCATGACAGCACCATTAATCCAGACCCTGTCTTTTGTAAAGTAAATCAATAAGCGTAAACTCATAACAGCTTTGGAATGGTGTCTTCCTAAGCCATTAGTCTTGAGATCTAACTGTTTTAAAATGCAGTGTTTGTCTTCGTCCTAAATGAGTAAAGCTTTACTAATGCCTGGCATTTGTTCCTACTTCATTGCACCTTTGAGCCATCTAGTCATTATTAAAATATTCCCAATACTACCAGTTATTAAAATTATTCAATAGACTGTGAATATATTAATGCACTCTGTAGTTTTTCTACATAAACCAACACCATCATGCACTCACCAAGTTGTGTCGCGGGACTGATGCTTCCACTGGGACAAAGTGATCGGCGAGACAGCTCCCCTTAAATAAGACTTAGGCAAAGGGGTCTGGGGTGGAGCGTTGAGTTTGCAGAAGCCCAAATAAGAGCTTTGGAAAAAAGAGAGTCGAGCCCTCCCCATCAGTCAATGCATCTATCTTGATCGGATGAAGCAACTGGATCCGTCCCAAATGGAGCAGCATTTCCTTGGAAATAGCAGCTCTGTCAGACATAAAACTAAGCTGGATGATAGACATGTCAAATGTTTTAGCTTCAAATGCTTTAATGTTTCTTCTATGAGTCAGTTTTGTCCACAACTGAATATGCTTTGGAAGTGGAATTTTGTCGAACGTAATTAGAGCGTAAGAAGTATAACTGTGGTATATTTGTAATTGTAATTATAGTGTAAGAATCCTGGTATTTCTTCGAATCTAAAATTTCATGTTATACATCTGAAACGTTATATTAAATTCCAAGTAAAAAAAAGTTGTCCCCCCCCCCCCAGTCATTCATTTAATAACGGAGTACTTTATTACGTTTCAGGGTAACTGGGGGCAGCTTATGATGAGCACTCAAACACTGAACTCTCAGCCCTCTACTGAGACAGGAAACTGTATATGTCAGTAAGTCGGCCGACTGGTATGTAGTCTGGAACCCCAAACGTGGACAACAGCTGGTTTGGAGGGGGGTAAATCCATTTGGGTTTCTCCTGCTTACCTGCTTCCTGATTGGCTTGGCTGTATGGTAGCAAAACTCTGATTGGTTGAAATCTCTCCTTTTAGGGTTATAGTGGGAAGCAGGTGTTGTAAGGGTGATACTGTAGAAGTAAGAGTGAGAGCAGGGCTCCTTATTTGTGTTGACCTTTACAGCCCCAATTAGCATATGTCTCTGTGGTGAATAAATGTACTAAGTTTGACAACTCTATCTATTTTGCGTATCAAAATCTTTCCTCTAATCAGATAAAAAAAAAATCAGGCAAGCTTGTGTTCGAAGAATAGAAGATCGTCTTTTGTTCCTCTGTTTGGTGCACATGTATGAAATGTAATGTATTATTATTATTATTATTATTATTATTATTATTATTGTTGTTGTTGTTAAACCATACAATTCAATACTATAACCAAATTACCTTCTCAATCAAATTCATAAAATTCAGCTTTCATTTTTTATTCGAACGACAATCTTTGTGTATAAACCAAGCAGGGGTGGGTTTCCCAAAAGCCTCTTAACGCTAAGAGCATCTTAACTAGGAGAGAGAGTGTTCATTGTGATGCTCGCTCTACCATTTAACGATGATCTTTGTGCTACGATGCTTTTGGGAAACCCACTCCAGAACTCTCAGGTCATCAGCCTCAGGTCTAATTGTCATTCCACAAATTAAAACTAAAACAGGTAAAAGTGCTTTTAGTCATTAGAGTCTTACTTTGTGGCACCTGCTACCTGATGACTGTAGAAATAAGCTATAGAGGTTCCTTTTAATGCAAGACTTTGGCTTTATGCGACTCATAATCTGCTGTTTTTATGCAATTCGCTATTTTTTTTATTCCTGCATTTTTCTTTCACTTGTAAACATTCTTTTTTATGATCACCAATCAGTATTACACAAATTTTTCTTTCAAGTAAGTTTATACATATATTTTGCTATTTTTCTGGTAATATTATGTGTTTTTATGTATGAAAAGTGCAATATGCAGTAAATAAAGTGTATTATTATTATTATTATTATTATTATTATTATTATTATTATTATTCACTGGCTCATTTTCAGTAACTGCTTTATCCTGATCAGGGTTGCAGTGGCTATTCGATAGTGTCTGTCCCAGGAATAATGGGCATGAGGCAGGAATACACCCTGGATGAGACACCAGTGTATCGCATTAACACATTCACACACTCATTCACGACTAGGAGCAATTTATCTTATCCATTCCACTTATTGGCATGTTTTTTGGTGCTGTGAGGAAACCCGAGAACCAGAAGGAAACCCAGGCAGACACGGGAAAAACTTGAACAGAAATTCCACACAGAGAGTAATCTGAGCTCAGGATCCTGGAGCGATGAGATGGCAATGCTACATGCTGTGTCTCTGTATTGCTCATCCTTTTTCTTCTTCTTCTTAATACATAAAGCCTGCCATCAACCTTTTTATTATTATGTGGGCACATCTAACTCTGTTATCTGTGATCATGGCTTTGTAAGCAGAGACATGAGATTGATGGTATTGAGATTATAGGATACTGTCCATAAACAACTTTACACACAGCACTGTGCAAAAGTCTCAGGCACCCTATTTTTTTCATACAAACTTTGTTATAGATTTCTATTTTATGACTTCTACATTATTGAATCAGTACAAAAACATTTCAGACTTCCAAATGTTTGTTTTCCAGCACAAAATTAAATATTACAAAAAAAAGTTTGGGGCGGCACAGTGGTATAGTGGTTAGCGCTGTCGCCTCACAGCAAGAAGGTCCGGGTTTGAGCCCCGTGGCCGGCGAGGGCCTTTCTGTGCGAAGTTTGCATGTTCTCCCCGTGTCCGCGTGGGTTTCCTCCGGGTGCTCCGGTTTTCCCCACAGTCCAAAGACATGCAGGTTAGGTTAACTGGTGACTCTAAATTGACCGTAGGTGTGAATGTGAGTGTGAATGGTTGTCTGTGTCTATGTGTCAGCCCTGTGATGACCTGGCGACTTGTCCAGGGTGTACCCCGCCTTTCGCCCGTAGTCAGCTGGGATAGGCTCCAGCTTGCCTGCGACCCTGTAGAACAGGATAAAGCGGCTAGAGATAATGAGATGAGAAGAGAAAAAAGTTTGTATCTGAGCAGCATATTACATAATAGACCACTTTTCAGATTAAAAAAGAAAACATAATGAAGGCTACTGGGTTTTGGTGCAAAATTAAGAATCAAGTGTGACAATCAAAGTGTCCAAAAGAACTGCGGCTGGTTCTGTAAGACGCTCAGGAAAACCTACAGCTCATTTCCTTATAAAACTGCTCTCACTGTACCTGAGACTACTATTTTTTTTAAGCAAAGTGTTGTCTCAAACCAAATATGGACTTTATTTCATTTATTATGGCTTACTCCTGTTTATAGTATTTTTTTATGTTGAAACATTTAATTTCATTATTTTTTTAATCAATTTTTGGTCTACAGCATTTCTTTACATGTGCCTAAGACTTTTTCACAGTACTGTATAAACAACTATACATACGGTATATGTGTTGCTGCACACACTGCCACTTAATTGTACATTTAAACAATGGTACATATGTATTAAATACTGCTAACTGAACAGACAACCCTACATACTCTCTAATCCTGTCCATGTTCCCTGTGTAAATATGCATTTAAATATTTACAAATATAATATTTGTACATTGTAACTTTCCACTGTATAGACCCTTTTCAGTCACGTGACCTTCGTAAACGTGACCGCCATTTTGGACATGTCGTGGACTTCGGCTCAAATCGGTTTGAATGCGAGGAAGGCGACAAACATAAAAGAAAAAGGAGCGAGATGCAGAAAACTGTATTTACTAGTTTACTGTAATTATGATCTGGCAGCTATTTACACTGGATCCAGTGTAAATAGCTGCCGGAGCCAACGTCCGAGGTTCCGGAGCGCGCGCGCTGGCTCCAGCCGGGCCGCGAGCGAGCGCGCTGGCTCCGGCCGGCCGCGAGCGAGTGCGCTCCGGAACCTCGGACGTTGGCTCCGGCAGCTATTTACACTGGATCCGGTGTAAATAGCTGCCAGATCATAATTACAGTAAACTAGAATGGAATGTTAACAGCAATGTAATGCCTTTTCTGGCTAATTTTATTCGTCTTACCTCCAACAAAGTGGTCACTAGACAAGCGTTGGTATGCCGCTATCCATCTTCTCCGTCGGTCAGCATCTACCGGGATCCGATAAAATGATAACCCTTGCCTTGTTTGTTGATGGTTACTACATCCAGGTACACAACAACATAGTGGCATGATGGAAGTCTTGCTGAAAATAAACACTTTCTTTGCTGCCGTTCCTCAATGTTGGCTGTGGTAAACTACTGGTAGTACATGTCCAAAATGGCGGCCGCGTTTGTCGTGACGTCACGTGAAAAGGGTCCATATACTGTAACATACAGCATTATTATGCTGCAGCACTTACTTCTGGCACTTATCTGTATATCTATATAATAAGCGGCAAAGTTTGTTTGCTTTGTTTGTTTGTCTTGAGCTAACGTCGCCATTTCTCAACGGATTTTCACCAAATTTGGCAAGTAGGTACAGGAGATAGCCACAATTTGGCAGAACTCAGAAATTCCATATTTGGGCCGCAGGGGGTCCCCAGTGGGCCCCTGGATGGTGGATATTTGGATTTTTGTTTGTTTTGGGTTAACATCACCATTTCTCGATGGATCTTCACCAAATTTGACATGGAAGTCTGGGGGCAACCCAGAATTTTGCAAAACCCGGGCAACATATATCATCTCGTCTCATTATCTTTAGCCGCTTTATCCTGTTCTACAGGGCTGCAGGCAAGCTGGAGCCTATCCCAGCTGACTACGGGCGAAAGGCAGGGTACACCCTGGACAAGTCGCCAGGTCATCACAGGGCTGACACATAGACACAGACAACCATTCACACTCACGGTCAATTTAGAGTCACCAGTTAACCTAACCTGCATGTCTTTGGACTGTGGGGGAAACCGGAGCACCCGGAGGAAACCCACCCGGAGAAGGGGAGAACATGCAAACTCCACACAGAAAGGCCCTCGCCGGCCACGGGGCTCGAACCCGGACCTTCTTGCTGTGAGGCGACAGCACTAACCACTACACCACCGTGCCGCCCATATATATATATATATATATATATATATATATATATAAAGGAGATTTCTGAGGACCTCAGAAAAAGCATTGTTGATGCTCATCAGGCTGGAAAAGGTTATAAAACCATCTCTACAGAGTTTGGACTCCACCAATCCACAGTCAGACAGATTGTGTACAAATGGAGGGAATTCAAGACCATTGTTACCCTCCCCAGGAGTGGTCGACCACCAACAAAGATCACTCCAATAGCAAGGCGTGTAATAGTCAGTGAGGTCGCAAAGGACCCCAGGGTAACTTCTAAGCAACTGAAGGCCTCTCTCACATTGGCTAATGTTAATGTTCATGACTCCACCATCAGGAGAACACTGAACAACAATGGTGTGCTTGGCAGAGTTGCAAGGAGAAAGCCACCGCTCTCCAAAAAGAACATTGCTGCTCGTCTGTAGTTTGCTAAAGATCATGTGGACAAACCAGAAGGCTATTGGAAAAATGTTTTGTGGACGGATGAGACCAAAATAGAACTTTTTGGTTTAAATGAGAAGCATTATGTTTGGAGAAAGGAAAACACTGCATTCCAGCAAAAGAACCTTATCCCATCTGTGAAACATGGTGGTGGTAGTATCATGGTTTGGGCCTGTTTTGCTGCTTCTGGGCCAGGACGGCTTGCCATCATTGATGGAACAATGAATTCTGAATTATACCACTGAATTCTAAAGGAAAATGTCTGGACATCTTTCCATGAACTGAATCTCAAGAGAAGGTGGGTTATGCAGCAAGACAACGACCCTAAGCACACAAGTCATTCTAGCAAAGAATGGTTAAAGAAGAATAAAGTTCATGTTTTGGAATGGCCAAGTCAAAGTCCTGACCTTAATCCAGGTGAAATGTTGTGGAAAGACCTGAAGCGAGCAGTTCATGTGAGGAAACCCACCAACATCCCAGAGTTGAAGCTGTTCTGTATGGAGGAATGGGCTAAAATTCCTCCAAGCCAGTGTGCAGGACTGATCAACAGTTACCGCAAACGTTTAGCTGCAGTTATTGCTGCACAAGGGGGTCACACCAGATACTGAAAGCAAAGGTTCACATACTTCTACCACTCACAGATATGTAATATTGGATCATTTTCCTCAATAAATAAACGACCAAGTATAATATTTTTGTCTCATTTGTTTAACTGGGTTCTCTTTATCTACTTTTAGGACTTGTGTGAAAATCTGATGATGTTTTAGGTCATATTTATGCAGAAATATAGAAAATTCTAAAGGGTTCACAAACTTTCAAGCACCACTGTATACAGCTGAGGTATTTATATGTGGTAAAAGAACCGTCATGTAGCCTGAGTAGTAGTCATACATACTTGTGTGGCAATTATTTACTAATTTATAGCCAAACAAGGTGTTTGTTACTTATCACTAATCATAAAATCATTGGTTTCAGTGACCAATACACTGGATTTCACTTGAGAAAACATTGAGGGATGAATCTATATCATTGAAAGGTTTTATTTGTAATATGATTATTAAATACAAATGAGATATAAAACAAATACTAATACATCCAAAAAACTCTAGTTATTTCATCCTGGTTAAACGTTGCATGAAGTTAATTTATAGACTAAAGTGATTGATGGAGGTCTGTGCAGGGTTGCCAGGTTTGCTTAAAATTCCAGCTTCTAAGAGTACAAATACTTTTCTTGGTTACTTCCAGAATGATTATTACCATCGTCATCCCATGTAGTATTGAATGATAATATTTAAACGTATTTAATAATCAATAAAATTCACTTCAAACTTAACAAGAGAGAGAAGTGGGTAAAAATACGGACATGGCAACGTCGCTATTTGACTGCCAACACGCCTCATATGACCTTCAGTGTCATAGGTCAAGAGAAATCCCTCATTCTGTGCTGCTATTGGTTAATCATTCTTTTTTTTTTTATTAATTGAACAATGGAAAAATACAAACTGTCAGGGAGGATACGGATTAAAATTAAAGATTAGGGGATTCATGTAAGGAAAAAAACCACAATAGCAAATAAAGTGCATGTAAATTACATTTTAAATTAGGCAATTTAATGAACACATAACGGAGCAGAGACACAACAAGGAAAAGGATTCATAAATTACAGTAACAAATAACAAGCAACGTCTACACTTGTTTTTCTTGCAATTTTGCAGTCTATTTTTTTGAGAGACAAGAAAAACATTTTAAAGTCATTAATAAATCCAGGGAAGGAAGGGCTTACAGTTTCTCCATTTTGCAAGGTGAATATGATATTTACCCCTTAATAAAATTATGTTAATGTCTGAGACAGAAGAGAGCAAACTATCCATGGAGAAAATAATATTATATACTTCTTCTTCTTCTTTAATGGCAGCTGGCATCCAATTTGCTGCATTGCTGCCACCTTCAGTGTCATTCCATTATTGCATTAGATTCTCTTGATGAGTCCAGTGTCCTTCAGATATTTAAAAAGCCAACACTTTCCCTTCCCAGTTGACCCCATTTCTAAGATTGATCTCATCTCATCTCATTATCTCTAGCCGCTTTATCCTGTTCTACAGGGTCGCAAGCAAGCTGGAGCCTATCCCAGCTGACTACGGGCGAAAGGCGGGGTACACCCTGGACAAGTCGCCAGGTCATCACAGGGCTGACACATAGACACAGACAACCATTCACACTCACATTCACACCTACGGTCAATTTAGAGTCACCAGTTAACCTAACCTGCATGTCTTTGGACTGTGGGGGAAACCGGAGCACCCGGAGGAAACCCACGCGGACACGGGGGAGAACATGCAAACTCCGCACAGAAAGGCCCTCGTCGGCCACGGTGCTCGAACCCAGACCCTCTTGCTGTGAGGCGACAGCGCTAACCACTACACCACCGTGCCGCCCTTCTAAGATTGATCCCACTGACATTTCTTTCATGCCCACTTTCCTGAGTTCTGTAAGAAGTTCTTGTTTTTCTCTACTGTATTTATTACAGGCAATAAGAACATGTTGTACTGTCTCTGGCTGTTGACAATCTAGGCACAGTCCATCCTGAGGTTTTCCTAGAAGGAAGAGAGTATTATTGAGGTAAGTATGGCCAATTCTCAACTTAGAAATAGTGACTTCATCCTTCCTTTTCCACCCTCTTCTTTTACAGGTTACTGAATCAGTCACTCTATTAGTAAAAGAGAATATGTCTCCCCTTAGTCTCTTGTTCCCAGCACTGCTGCCATATTAGGTTAACTTGTTTCCATAATATGATATAATTAAATGTGAAATTGTCCAAAGTTTGTGGAAATCTCTCCATGATTTAATATCGTCCAGCTCCAGAAATATTGACTCCTGGTCCTTTCAAAATATTCAAATGGGAGTAATCCTTAAAGATAAGAAAACTGAGTTTTTGGTGAATAATCTCATTATTTTTACAAAATATTACATACACAAATGTCGATATGCCAAATCCCCCCCTCCCCCCCTTCATGGCCTGCTCTTAAGAATGAACTGTCCTTGTTACAAAAATGTCTGAAATATATAAACAATCCCCAGGCAAATATACTGTACACATAGCAGAAGTTAACCTTTCATAACCCCTTTTTTTGTCCATTTTACATATATATTGTGTGTATATATATATATATATATATATATATATATATATATATATATATATATATATTTGATAAGTTTTCTTTTCAGATTATATTTTCAGAGGAGGTGTGATTTTATGTTGTAATATAAAATAATTCTGTTTATGTTTGAATTTAAGAATAAAAATAATAATATGATATAATTCAAAGGATTGGTTAATAATTCATGCTCCGACAAGATTGGAGATTGGTGGATTGTGTGCGAGTGTGAACTAATAGCCAATCATAGCGCAGAAGGCGGGATTTGCCTGAAAAAAGATGGCGGAAATAAATCTCGTTGAGCTTGTTACGTCATTCCTGCGACGGTAAGTCTTGACGGCTTCTGTGCGCCAGATTAGAAGTTACGCTTTTACTGCGCGACGTGTGTTTATATGAGTCATTTAAGTTTGTAGCTGCTATGTTTTTGATATCGGCGTATTTTGTTGACTTCCTGGTGGAAGAACGGTGACTATATTAGAGCGAGAAGTTTGTTTCCGCTTGGGACGTGAGCGAGATATGTGTCAAATGTCACAGAATAATGAGCGATTCTCTTCTTAATTCTCCGGATGGAAATGAAGACCATGTAGTGCAACAGGAAAATGAGCTGGAAGCTCTTGCGTCAATATTCGGAGATGACTTTCAGGACATCAGGACTGAACATCCGTGGAAGGTACGGCAAAGTAGCGGAGTGATGACGTCAAAGCACTGAACCGACTGGATTGAAGTAGCAGGGGGGAATAATTATTCCGAATTTCTTATGAGATATAATATGGGTTGTTTTACAATCAGGGTACGCAAGCTAAAATCACATTTAACACTTATCTTCAATATCAAAAGGCTTGACTCAATAAACTTGGTTGTTTATTGTAGCGCTGTGATCGCTCTATTTACCATGCAAAAAGAAATTTGGTGATAACGTTACACTACCGTTCAAAAGTTTGGGGTCACCCAGACAATTTTGTGTTTTCCATGAAAAGTCACACTTTTATTTCCCACCATAAGTTGTAAAATGAATAGAAAATATAGTCGAGACATTTTTCTGGCCATTTTGAGCATTTAATCGACCCCACAAATGTGATGCTCCAGAAACTCAATCTGCTCAAAGGAAGGTCAGTTTTATAGCTTCTCTAAAGAGCTCAACTGTTTTCAGCTGTGCTAACATGATTGTACAAGGGTTTTCTAATCATCCATTAGCCTTCTGAGGCAATGAGCAAACACATTGTACCATTAGAACACTGGAGTGAGAGTTGCTGGAAATGGGCCTCTATACACCTATGGAGATATTGCACCAAAAACCACACATTTGCAGCTAGAATAGTCATTTACCACATTAGCAATGTATAGAGTGCATTTCTGATTAGTTTAAAGTGATCTTCATTGAAAAGAACAGTGCTTTTCTTTCAAAAATAAGGACATTTCAAAGTGACCCCAAACTTTTGAACGGTAGTGTATTTTTGGTGAATGTATGGCAATATATGTCATATTTAGCAAAATTACTCGTGTCATTTAGAAAAAGTGCTTTTTTGACCACAGGTAGCTCCAAAAGGGATGCACTTAAATCATTCTTTATACCATAAAACACATATTTGGTTCCATATCATTGGAAACATAGTTAAGTTTTAATGTTGAATGCCAGTAAGTTTTCAGACTATTTTGATCAAATTAGTATGTAATTGTGTCAAAAAATGTCCTGTCCGAGACAGCTAATTTTTCAATATAAAATAACAGATCTAAAATGATTATTTTCATCCTAAAATGTGGTCAAGATATTGGGACATAAATATTAGAGACAACTAACACAAAGCTTACAGCCTTATATTTAAAAGCACTAAGGAAGTAGTGGATTCTGAATTGTCAAAAAAAAAAAGTCCTCTCCGAGAATCACTTCATTTGTTTCTCCCAGCCCTGCTTAAAGCTACACTTAGGCCCTGTCCACACGGCAACGGATTCAGGTGAATTTGATAAAATTGTTTATCATTTCGGCCTGGCGTCCACACGGCACCGGCGTTTTGGGTGCCCCAAAAAGAAATCTTTTGAGAACGGGTTCCAGAGTGAAAAAATCTGGCAACGGCGCTGTTGCAAAGTCGTCTGGATGAGTAGAGCGGATTTGTTTACGATGACGTCACAACCACATGACAATCCCGCCAGCAAAAATAGGGGAAAAAAAAGGAGCGATCTCACCTCTTCAGATGTTGGTTTAAGTCCGACAATACATTCCTCAAAAAGGGCGTAGAAGAACAAAGTAATCCATCAACGTGTAGCATTCAATTTATTCCGGACCATTAAAGAATTCTGGAGGATATCAGAATGTTGGCGTACCGGCTTCCATCTACCCCCGTTCATTCCCCTCTCTCTCTCTCTCTCTCTCTCTCCCTCCATCTACCCCCGTTCATTCCTCTTTCCGCATCTCTATTCAAAAAACTAGCACGTGATTTAAAGGGACTATATCCATAGGATAGGGAGTGAGAAGGTGTGTGCATGTGACAGTGACAGGGAAGAACCTAGGCTCATGCTCGCCCTGAATTTCTCTTAAAGTGAAGGCAGAAGAACGTTCAGCGCCTGGCCAGGCTTTCTATGTATTAATTTACATAGACGTTTTAATATGAAATATAAATAAGTGTCTTAGACAATAGATACTATTTTATGCTACTGACTAATAATCAAAACTTTATGTGGCTGATGCTACAGAAGAAGGGGTTTATGCGCATGCGTCTACTTCTTCTATTGTTCTGGTGTCTCCGATGGGACCGTCTTACAGCGCACGTAGAGGTGTGGCATGTGTATTGCATCGTTTTCAGCAAGCGCTGCGTTGCCATATGAACCTGATATTTTACTGATCCGTTGCCCATGTGGACGCGATATTTAAAAAAAAAAAAAAAATCTTGTTGCCGTTGTCGTGTGGATGTAGCCATAATCTTCTTTATCTTATAGCAGATTACACAAAACTACCATACACACATGTCAAAAAATTACCTGAAATCTGTTCTTTAA
Organism: Neoarius graeffei; assembly: GCF_027579695.1. NCBI lineage: Eukaryota > Metazoa > Chordata > Actinopteri > Siluriformes > Ariidae > Neoarius > Neoarius graeffei. The sequence goes on along the minus strand of NC_083579.1, from coordinate 42,317,846 downwards.
CTTGTCCTTCACCTAAAAACTGGTACAAGAACCAGTTTGAATCAATTTGAATTTTGGACCCCTGTGACACAAACTTTGTACCCTGATTGTAAAACAACCCATATACCAATAACACCTCGAGAATTTTCAGTGGTTTTTGATGCTGTTCCTTCTGGTCTGTGTATGTTATTCAGGGGCTCTTACAGCTCTCCTCCCCTATCATTCAATCCTCCTGATGTATCACAGTCTTCTCTTGGTAGGGTTTGTTTTTCATCTGGTAAGCTTTCTAACTCCAAAGTAAGAGCCATGTTTCAGGATGGCCTAGTCTCCGTCCCACCAGCATCATTTTACTGGGCCAATTTTGTGTCTGATATTGATGGGGAAAAAAGTTTGGACGTTACCACAAAGATTTTTTTTCTATCAAACAAAGTCAAAGAGATCTCATTTAAATTGATACACAAATTCTACCCTGCAAAACAATCTTTATCAAGATTTAAGAATGATATTGACCTTAACTGTTCTTTCTGCCAAAAGCATCCTGAAACATCTACTCACTTGTTTTGGTCATGTGAATTCACTTATGAATTCTGGAGGGACTTCCACAGCTATGTTGCTGATTCTGTCTTTTCTGATTTTCACCTTTACTATAAGACTGTGTCATTTTTGGTTTTCATAACTTTAATCACAAAGTTAAGGTTGCATTTTTATTATTTTTTTAAATAAACGTTTTTATTTTGGCAGCACGGTGGTGTAGTGGTTAGCGCTGTCGTCTCACAGCAAGAAGGTCCGGGTTCGAGCCCCCGGGCCGGCGAGGGCCTTTCTGTGCGGAGTTTGCATGTTCTCCCTGTGTCCGCGTGGGTTTCCTCCGGGTGCTCCGGTTTCCCCCACAGTCCAAAGACATGCAGGTTAGGCTAACTGGTGACTCTAAATTGACCGTAGGTGTGAATGTGAGTGTGAATGGTTGTCTGTGTCTATGTGTCAGCCCTGTGATGACCTGGCGACTTGTCCAGGGTGTACCCCGCCTTTCGCCCGTAGTCAGCTGGGATAGGCTCCAGCTTGCCTGCGACCCTGTAGAACAGGATAAAGCGGCTAGAGATAATGAGATGAGATGTTTTTATTTTTAGCAAAATTTCACATATACACAAGTGCAAATTCATCAACAGAAAGCCTGAACTCTTTGGACTTAAAAAAGAACTTGAACAATATATGAGGACAGTCTCTTCATAGAAAAATACAAAGGCTTTAAGACTATCAATATTTGCAATTCGTTAAATTTGTTTACAGGAAATATGCTCTCGCACACTTGGGCTACATCCACAAGACAACGGCAACGAGATTTTTTTTTTTTTTTTAAATATCGCGTCCACATGGGCAACGGATCACTAAAATATCAGGTTCATATGGCAACGCAACGCTTGCTGAAAATGATGCAATACACATGCCACACCTCTACGTGCGCTGTAAGACGGTCCCATCGGAGACACCAGAACAAGAGAAGTAGATGCATGCGCATAACTGCGCATGCGCACAGTGACTATCCCTGTCACTGTCACACGCACACCTTCTCACTCCCTATCCTATGGCTATAGTCCCTTTAAATCACGTGCTCGTTTTTTGAATGGAGACGCAGAAAGAGGAATGAATGGGGGTAGATGGAAGCCGGTACGCCAACATTCTGATATCCTCCAGAATTCTTTCATGGTCCGGAATAAATTGAATGCTACACATTGATGGATTACTTTGTTCTTCTACGCCCTTTTTGAGGAATGTATTGTCGGACTTAAACCAACATCTGAAGAGGTGAGATCGCTCCTTTTTTTTTTCCCTATTTTTGCTGGCGGGATTGACTCTGCCCTAAGGGCTATTCTCTCTCTCTCTCTTTGCACCATTACACAATAAATATTCACAGTGACAATATTTTGTAAGCTCGTTTCATGAACCAAGTTATAGGATTTGTTGACAACTCGCATCAAGTTCGTTACACTTCTACCCGGCGTGAAGCACTGACAGTCATGTGGTTGTGACGTCATCGTAAACAAATCTGTTCTACTCGTCCAGACGACTTCGCAACGGGGCCGTTGCCCGATTTTTCCACTCTGGAACTCGTTCTCAAAAGATTTCGTTTTGGGGCACCGAAAACGCCAGTGCCGTGTGGACGCCAGGCCGAAATGATAAACAATTTTATCAGATTCACCTTAAACCTGTTGCCATGTGGACAGGGCCTTAATTACTCTCTTGTCTATTCTGTTTTTTTTCTCTCTTTTTTTTTTTAAGTCTGTTCTTGGAATGTCTTGTTCATATCTGTATTTTGCTCTTGATTTAGCTCTGTTTAATTGTACTTAATAAAGAGGAAAAAAAGTTATACCTGAGGGGAAAAAAAAAAAAGCGTAGTGGGGGGGGAATTTCAGCTGGCTTCATCTCTCAGAGCCACAATCATGATATGTGACAAAGCAAAAGTTCTCAGTAGTCCCTGTTTCTGGATTACCTCTTGTCCTGCACATTTGAGTGTTTTCCTGCTCTGACACACCTACTTTATGGTCATTCCGTGCCAACTCACCTAAATTTCAGGAACTCCCCCACATCACCGTCTCAGATTTTACTCAAAAAATTCTCTAATCAAGAATCATATGTTTGTACCACACATGCAAAATATTAGCCCCCAATTATGTTGTAGTTTTGGAACTACAGGCCTTTGAAATATTGATGTCAAAACACCACATGTCGAAATTGGCTCTTTCCCCAACTTCAGAGACCCATAACTTTTTATTGCAGCTATCTAGAAAGTTGTGTGTGCAGATTCTTACTGAATGATACCCACTCTTTTCAAATCTGTTGCCAGAAAGCCTCTGAAGGACATACTTTTTGCATAATAGGAAGCCAAAAATGGCATTTTGGCCAAAATCGCTTAAAATTCATTAAAACTCAAAGGGGCCTAGTAGAAATATGAAACTAGTTAGATTTTTTTCCTCATTACATAGTAATTGTAGGGTTGTTATATGTTCACAGAAACATATTTTGCGATGAAAATTATATTCCTGAATTTTTAAAAATTTTTTTTAACATCTTACGTCCTTTCCGAGGGGGCTAAAATAGGGCATTTTTGCCATCTTATTTGTTAATGTGGCTAGGGGTTTAGGATCTTCTAGTTTTTTGTGAAGATGCTCTCATATAAGATGTAACTACTCCCTGATTTTTTTTTAACAAACGCCCCTTGCTTCATATTTTAATAATTTTTTTTGTACATGGACAGTTTCATCATTTTTCACTTTTTTCCACATTCAGAACTCTGTAACTCTAAATTGGAAGATTCCTACTAGCAGCTATTTCAGATTTACATACACTGACACACAAATTTTCATATTTTAGTAGTTGTATGCCCAAGAAATTCATATTTTTCTTTCTATTGGGACCTAAAAACAGCTATTTGGCCAAAAATGACAAAAACGCTGGGCAGCTTTTAATAAACAAGGGAATAATAAAGGGGTGTTTTGCACACAAATTAAGGCTTATAAGAACCTAATCTAGGCATACACATTTCCTGAACAACTTTTTCTGTATTGTATATTATTTTTTGCAATTAGAAAATTTTAGGTATAATTGCAATTTTTGTTGAATATCCTTGGAAAATATAGAAAAATAACAACAAAATTCTGGAGTAGTATTTTTTATATACTTCAAGGTTGTGTAAGCACAAAACATTTAGCAATGAGGTTTTATTTACATATTAACACATTCAATGATCCATGATCATGATGTTGAAAAACATCACAAGATTTGTACATAATTTAAAGTCAAATATGGGCATCCGTGATAATGGGTAATTCATTCACAGGCAGTACAGTTTCATGTGATGTGCTAAGACACTCATAAACTGTCATCTAGTAGTACATAAGTTAAAACTTAAGTCTTTCACAAGTTTGAAGTCATCCTCTGTTAGTTGGTAATGGCGTCCCCCACTTTTTATGTTTGGGGCCTCTACCACACAAAGGACATGAAGCAAAGGCACCCAACATTCATCTTTCCTGCTTTGTGGTGGCCATGAGAATGTGTTGCCTCGTCCTCGTCTCATGAAATTGACATACACATCATTTTCTTCTTCATTTCTGGTGACAATATTTCCAATGTACCATTTTCTGTCATAAACACAGGCAATATATTTGCCTGGCTGGTACATATTTGGTGCAGATTGGGACATTTGGCTTGGGGCCTGTAACTGGGACTGTAAAACTGGTGTGGTTTCAGGTCCTATGTCCACTACCGATGATGGTACCACATCAGAAGAAACCCTTCTCATCTCCAGCTGAGTGGGTGCAATTGGGCAGAAGCTGTGATGAGATCTTGTTCCAGGAAAGGTTGAAACATTTTTGAAACGCTGTTCCAACTTGTATGCCACAGCATTGTGAAGAATTTCTTCTGCAGAGACAAAGAAAAACTTGATTCCCATGATATTCTGGTCAGCCCATTTATACATTGCTTCAGCTGTGAGAATTTGGTTATGGTCAGCTGCTTGCAAACTAGCCCTTGCAACAAGTCGTTTCACTGTGCCCCCAATACCGTCACATGGACTTTTTCCGTGGCTGGTGGCAAAAAAATGCCACTCAGCCTCCAAGTTGAAGTCATTCTGATGGTGCAAGATGACAGTTTATGAGTGTCTTAGCACATCACATGAAACTGTACTGCCTGTGAATGAATTACCCATTATCACGGATGCCCATATTTGACTTTAAATTATGTACAAATCTTGTGATGTTTTTCAACATCATGATCATGGATCATTGAATGTGTTAATATGTAAATAAAACCTCATTGCTAAATGTTTTGTGCTTACACAACCTTGAAGTATATAAAAAATACTACTCCAGAATTTTGTTGTTATTTTTCTATATTTTCCAAGGATATTCAACAAAAATTGCAATTATACCTAAAATTTTCTAATTGCAAAAAATAATATACAATACAGAAAAAGTTGTTCAGGAAATGTGTATGCCTAGATTAGGTTCTTATAAGCCTTAATTTGTGTGCAAAACACCCCTTTATTATTCCCTTGTTTATTAAAAGCTGCCCAGCGTTTTTGTCATTTTTGGCCAAATAGCTGTTTTTAGGTCCCAATAGAAAGAAAAATATGAATTTCTTGGGCATACAACTACTAAAATATGAAAATTTGTGTGTCAGTGTATGTAAATCTGAAATAGCTGCTAGTAGGAATCTTCCAATTTAGAGTTACAGAGTTCTGAATGTGGAAAAAAGTGAAAAATGATGAAACTGTCCATGTACAAAAAAAATTATTAAAATATGAAGCAAGGGGCGTTTGTTAAAAAAAATCAGGGAGTAGTTACATCTTGTATGAGAGCATCTTCACAAAAAATTTGAAGATCCTAAACCCCTAGCCACATGACCAAATAAGATGGCGAAAATGCCCTATTTTAGCCCCCTCGGAAAGGACGTAAGATGTTAAAATTTTTTTTGTAAATTCAGGAATTGAAATTTCATGGCAAAATATGTTTCTGTGAACAGATAACAACCCTACAAATACTATGTAGTGAGGAAAAAAATCTAACTAGCTTCATATTTCTACTATGCCCCCTAGAGTTTTAATGAATTTTATGTGATTTTGGCCAAAACGTCATTTTTGGCTTCCCATTATGCAAAACGTATGTCCTTCAGAGGCTTTCTGACAACAGATTTGAAAAGAGTGGGTATCATTCAGTAAGAATCTGCACACACAACTTTCTAGATAGCTGCAATAAAAAGTTATGGGTCTCTGAAGTTGGGGAAAGAGCCATTTCGTCATGTGGTATTTTGACATCAAAATTTCAAAGGCCTGTAGTTCCAAAACTACAATGAATTGGGAGCTAATATTTTGCATGTGTGGTACAAACATATGATTCTTGATTATAGAATTTTTTGAGCAAAATCTGAGACGGTGATGTGGGGACCCTTAGGTGAGTTGGCACGGAATGACCCTTTACTGTACAGGATCTGAGTGGGAACCAGTGTGTTTTAACTGTCTGGATTCTGGCCAGTTTCTGGTTAAGAACTGTTAGTCTTCCTCTGCAGTTGTCAGATGCGGTCAGTTTGTTTTCCAAAAGTTTTATCACTTTTCTTGGTCGCTTGAGTGGAACTGCTCGAGTACACTTATTTTTGTTAGTGTGTACATTTTTTGGGTGGCATGGTGCTGTAAGAAGGTTCTGGGTTTGAGCCCAGTGCCCAGCAGGGGCCTTTCTGTGTGGAGTTTTCATGTTCTTCCCGTGGGTTTCCTCCACTGTCCAAAGACAAGCAGTTACGCCAACTGGCTACTCTATTGCCGCTTTTCCACTACCAACGCGGCTGAGTTGGGCTGAGTCAAGCTGAGTGGGGCTGTTGGAGTTGCATATAATTCCATATGTTCCATATGCTATTTCATAGTTTTGATGAGTTCAGTATTGTTCTACAATGTAGGAAAAAAATAAAAACAACAAATTTGAAGGTGTTTCCAAACTTTTGACTGGCACTGTACGTGGATCAGTAAGGTCCACATGGTAGTGACCCTATAAACATAAGTGGGACAAGCTGGAAGGAGTGAGTGAGTGTGTGCATCTTTTCTCTGGGATGGCGCTTGTGGTTTACTTATAAGCTTTTACAGTAAATAAAGCTTTGAAATGTACATCATTGGCCCTTAATGGGGCGGTACGGTGGTGTAGTGGTTAGCGCTGTTGCGTCACAGCAAGAAGGTCCGGGTTCGAGCCCAGTGGCCAACAAGGGCCTTTCTGTGTGGAGTTTGCTTGTTCTCCCCGTGTCTGCATGGGTTTCCCCCACAGTCCAAAGACATGCAGGTTAGGTTAACTGGTGGCTCTAAATTGACCGTAGGTGTGAATGTGAGTGTGAATGGTTGTCTGTGTCTATGTGTCAGCCCTGTGATGACCTGGCGACTTGTCCAGGGTGTACCCCGCCTTGCGCCCGTAGTCAGCTGGGATAGGCTCCAGCTTGCCTGCGACCCTGTAGAACAGGATAAGCAGCTACAGATGATGGATGGATGGCCCTTAATGTCTGATTATTTACCTTTTCAAAATCTACACCATATTCACATTCCCAGGTGAAAGATGCCACTCCAGCGACAAGGAAAAGTACAATTTGGTACCTTTTCTTGAGATTTTCCACCAAAATGTACCATATGGTGAACTCTATATTTTGACACACTGTTTGTTCTCAAATTTCAGATCAAGCGTCCTCCAGAAGTGTACCTGTACCTGCGCCCTAAAGGTCTGAGCCATGGCCAGGAGTGTTACGTGACTGTGGATTTGCAGGTCAAATGTCCACCGACGTACCCTGATGTGTAAGTTTGCATGCATCTATCTATTGCTTTTCCTCGACGTGCCATCTTCACTGTTAAATGTTGTCTTTACACTACTGTGTTTGGCCTTATTTTGGGATGATGTGAAAAGTTAGCATCCTACACACTTCACTTCTCATAACATTACTTAAAAAGTTACCATGCGATTCTAACGAGTAGTAAACGTATTCTTATTTCATACACACTTTAGAGAACGGCTATTCCATGTTTTCTTTTATTCATCCACAAACAGCTTCAAAGTTGTTGTTTTTCACTTTTTGAATTGTATTTTCTCGAGGCGTAACATTGCTATGATTATGTAGCTACTTGCTTGTTTCTGTTCATATGAGCCCATTTTCTGCACGAGCTTGAATCACAAATGATGTAACCAGGAAGGACGAACAGAGTAGCAGTGGAGTGTCAAATAGATGAAGGCTATTGGCTATTTAAAAATAATTTTTTTTTTTAAGTTTCAGAACTTGCATAGCGGGCGGCACGGTGGTGTAGTGGTTAGCGCTGTCGCCTCACAGCAAGAAGGTCCGGGTTCGAGCCCCGTGGCCGGCGAGGGCCTTTCTGTGCGGAGTTTGCATGTTCTCCCCGTGTCCGCGTGGGTTTCCTCCGGGTGCTCCGGTTTCCCCCACAGTCCAAAGACATGCAGGTTAGGTTAACTGGTGACTCTAAATTGACCGTAGGTGTGAATGTGAGTGTGAATGGTTGTCTGTGTCTATGTGTCAGCCCTGTGATGACCTGGCGACTTGTCCAGGGTGTACCCCGCCTTTCGCCCGTAGTCAGCTGGGATAGGCTCCAGCTTGCCTGCGACCCTGTCGAACAGGATAAAGCAGCTACAGATAATGAGATGAGACAAAAATAAAGAAATCGGTGTCCTTGTCTCCAGTTTACGAGTCTGAATGCAGTTAATACACAAGTCTGAGCCAAAGTCATCGGTGCTCAAGTCAAGTCACGAGTCTTTAAATTTAGGGCATGAGTCGGACTCGAGTACCACAAGCCTGGTACAAAGAGAATGGCTTTAATTCATTACACACCAACCACTGTGTGCTTTCATTTTTAGTTTAATGATCACTTTCTCTTGTGCACCAGGCCTCCAGAACTTGAACTGAAAAATGCCAAAGGTCTCTCAAATGACAATCTTCAAAACCTGCAAAGTCAGCTGGCCAAACTGGCCTTGGACCGATGTGGAGAGGTGAGTCTGAGACCTTGTTCTAGAGTTTGGAACCTAATCAAGGCAAGACCTTGAGAGGAAAACTGTAGGGAAATTTATCTTCACGGTTTGTGTGTGCACAAGAGTCAGAGTTAATACCCATGAACAGGACGACCTCTTTATTGGCCTTTTGATAGAAGCATAAGTGATGAGTGAAGGCTCCAGAAATATAACTGACTACACTAAAAAGTGGTAGCGAAGGTAATTTAAAAGTGTACGAAGAGCTAGTGACCTAAAATGGGCCTTAGGGAATTGGTCAAGTATGTGAATTCCCAGGATGGGTTAACCGTGTAATCATAGTCCTTCTGTTCTTCTGATAAAGTTTATGATGAAGAACATTGTGTTTGTGCCCTTAATGAAAAGTCAGCAAGTCACTGGTCAAAGTTTTGCCTATGAGTGATAGTGTTATCTCTTCGTATCATATTTAAAAAAATATTACTTCAGTCTGGTATTATTTTGTCTAATTATATGTATAAGCACAAGGTTATGTGACCGTTTTAAATCGGCTGTGCTTGATTTTGCTTGAGTTTGTCTGTGTTTGCAAATACCGGTGTGTTTCTGATTTGTCATTCATGTGTGCTAATTAATTCTCCAAGTAAATACTGTTCTATCATCAGTCAGATTGCCTCAGCTAGTGTGTGTGTGGTGGGAACAAGTAGCATGGGCTTATAGTTATAACATCGAGGTGCGTCACACCACCATGAAGCACATATTGTTTAAACTGAACATGTACTAAAAAAAAAACACCAATAGGAAGTAGTTCCTTTTCCTGGTTGAACCCATTTGTTCATCAGGCTACAACAACAACAAAAAAGCAATACAACAAATAGTTTGGACATGAATCTGCATGGGCGGCACGGTGGTGTAGTGGTTAGCACTGTCGCCTCACAGCAAGAAGGTCCTGGGTTCGAGCCCTGTGGCCGGCGAGGGCCTTTCTGTGTGGAGTTTGCATGTTCTCCCCGTGTCCGCGTGGGTTTCCTCCGGGTGCTCCGGTTTCCCCCACAGTCCAAAGACATGCAGGTTAGGTTAACTGGTGACTCTAAATTGACTGTAGGTGTGAATGGTTGTCTGTGTCTATGTGTCAGCCCTGTGATGACCTGGCGACTTGTCCAGGGTGTACCCCGCCTTTCGCCCGTAGTCAGCTGGGATAGGCTCCAGCTTGCCTGCAACCCTGTAGAACAGGATAAAGCGGCTACAGATGAGATGAGATGAATCTGCATGTCCTGGGGCCCTTAGACACCCCCCACCCCTTCCTGTTTGTAATGGGACTTTGTATGGTTTAAATGACACGAAGCCTGAATGTACCAGTAAGGGGACGCCAATAATGTCCCAATATAAAACGTATTTTTTTTTTTTGAGAAAGTGAAATAATTAAAAATGAAATCGCCGAATTGAAATGTGAAATGATTAAACTTGGAGTATGTGCTGGAATAATTTGTTGCTTGTAATGATTTAATTATCATGTCATTTATTTGTTTATTTCATGATTGCTGGTACATGATGCACCGTGAATTAATTAATGCTGTCAGTCATCCATCAAAGTTAGTGGGCGGGATTGGGCATTTGATTGGTTACACTGATTTGTCATGACTTTCTACTGAAACCAATCAATCCAACTGTTCTGATGTCCAAACTACACATGGAATCGTATTTCCAAATGCTAGTACAGCAGTTACTGCCACTAACACCTGAGCTCTTCGATAGCCAAAGTCACCATAGATGCTGCAGGCAAAAGACGAGATAAAATGCCTATTCTTGTGTGTTTTTATTAAAAAAAAAAAAAAAAAACAAGTCCTTATGACGGGTGCTTTCTTTACACAGTGAATGCCTGCATCTGGTCAGGTTGTTGGATAGATGCATGCTGGACATAATGGCCTAATCAATTCTGTCTTTCTCTGCCTCTCTTCACCTCCTCACCATAGGTGATGATCTATGAGCTAGCAGACTTTGTGCAGAGCTTTCTTACAGAACACAATGTTCCACCTTCTCGCTCCTTTCATGAGGAGATGCTGAAGAACCACAGGCGGCAACAGGAACGCCTGGCCCTCGAGGAGCAGCAGAGGATTGACCAGCGTCGCAGGCAGGAAGAACAGACGGTATATCGCTTCCACAGTAACGTTCTGACTCAAATCGGAATGATGCCTTGCTGTATGTATCGTTTTTGTTTAAGGACAAAGTAAATGCCGATTGCAGTCGTATACCATTGACTATTTTCTTGTCACGTATCGTGTACTTGTAATTATCGCTTTGTCTCAGAGATATTGGCCAAGCTCTGATCATGCGAGTCTTCAGACATGGATCACAAAAATGAATGTGCCTTTGGTTAGTTATTTACCATGTTGTTCTTGGTGCTAACTATTTAATGATATCTCAACAGCAAAATGAGATACTTGCTGAAATCCAGAGAAGAGAAGAAGAGAAACGAGAGGAGAAGAGGAAGAAGGAGTTGGCCAAGTTGGTAAGATTTTTGTCCTGAAGCTTTTGGCTTGGATCTGCATGATTTTATTCATTGCACTACTGCCAGATGATTTGTCTGATTTGGATAATTTACATGATTGTGCATATATGGGTGTTTGGTGTGAACGTTAACGGAAGCTCTTAAACTTTATTTGCATGATTTTATGCATTGCTGCTGCTGACTGGATAATTGCATGAGCAGATGCATGGTGTTCCTAATAAAGTGTCTGGTGAATGTATGTGATTGATGTTTGACAAATGAAGAACCCTACTGTAGCGTATTGCTTCGATGACCGGCTGAACACAGATATGGACCCAGGCAGTTTAAGGTGCTTTTATTCTCTTTCATGAGGGGAGAGTGAAAGACTGTGCAGATTGGCTGTAGGGTGAATGGTACGGGTGGTTGGACCCACTAGATGCCAGGCGGTACGGTGCAGGTGGGTGGAGGGTTTCAGCAGGACAAGAAACCAGCCCGACGTTGGTCTTGAAATCCTGCACTGAGAGAAACCAGCAGGTTATGTGGGTGTTGGTGTCCTTAGTCTTCATGATTCATTGCAGGGGAGTGTGTTTATTGACCAGGGTAAAGTCTCTGCCCACCAGGTAGTAACTGAGCTCCTCCATGGCCTACTTGATGGTCAGGGCTTTTTGCTCCCTGGCCATGGCGCAGGTTGTTCTCCCTCTCAGGTCCCCCTCAAAGGCCTTTGAATGCACAGCACCCAGGGCTGTTTCTGATGTGTTTATGTGCATGGCAAATGGCTTGTCAAAGTCTGTGTTCCACAGTATTGGTGAGCTGATGAGCACCCGCTTCATGGCCTGGAATGCCTGCTCCGCCTCATCAAACCACTGTACCTGGTCCGGCTGTCCCTTGCTTGTTGTATTGGCGAGGGGGGGGATGTTAGGGAGGAGAATTTAGGGGCAAATCTATGGTAATATCTTGCCAACCCCAGGAAGGGGTGTTTTGCAGATGGTAAACAGGATGTATGGGAGAAGGAGGTCCCAGTTCCTCCCCTTCTTGTCCACCACCCATTGCAACATTCTCTTCAGGGTTTGGTTGAACCTCTGAGTGTTAATTTGTGGGTGGTAGATGGATGTCTTGATTTGTTTGACCTGCAACAACTAATGTACATCAGCCATTACCTTGGATGCAAAGGGCATATCTTGGTCTGTCTGGAGGTCCTTGGGGATGCCAACATGGGAGAAGAGGAGGACCAGTTCCCTGGTGATGTTTTGGGATGTTGCTTTGGGATTGCCTTGGGGTACCGGGAAGCATTGTTGACAGTGACGAGGATGTACTCGTGGCCCTGGGCTGACTTTGAGAATGAATCTACCACATCCATGCCCGCTGTCTCAAAGGGCATTCTGATGATGGTCAAGGGAATGAGTGGAGCCTGAGCTGGCTTCTTGGGGGTTGGTGCGTTGGCATTGAGGACACCGCTGGCAAAAGTTACACACTTTAGCTTCCATACCAGATCAGTGGAAGTGGTCCGTCAACTTTTCAAGGGTGATGTGAGCTCCGAAGTGGCCTCCCAATTTGTACGAGTTGGTAAGGTGCTTCACCACATCGACCTTGGAGTGGGGGACCACCAAGAGGTCTCACACTTAGCCTCGTTGTCACAATACAGCAGCCTGCCCTTGATCACAAAGTAGGACTGGGGAGGGCCTGGAGAGCTGATCTTCACTCTTGACCTATTGCACCTGCCCCCAGCAGTGTTTGAGCCTATCGCCTTCTTTCTGATCACGACTGAAGTTCCCATTTGCTGACAGCTTGGTGGTATACAGATGAGTGGGTTAGTGGCAGGCTTTAACTCACCCTTGGCTCCGGCATGAGTGCTATCCTATCCATCCTGGGCCATGCAAGTTTTTTATATATATGGTATATAACGTTTGATATTTGTTTGGGCTGGGCAATAGGAGTATATTTTTCTGAGGCCTTGGATGCACCATAGTGCTTGATTTCGTTTACTGAATCTGTAGAATTGTAATTTATTTTTAACATAATTTTGAGATTGTTTCCTTACTTTTAGTGTTGATGTACTTTCGTAGACAAATGCAAGTATTATTTAACTTGGCGCTTGGTAAGAATAGCTTTTAAAAATCGAGATGAGACAAAAGAAATGTGCAAATTAAGTTTACCTGTTGAATTCCATTGGATGTAAACTATGTAGCCAGAAGTACTGTATAGGGCACCTGACCATCACACTTCTATGTGAGCCTTCCCCAAACTGTTGCAATGCAGTCTAAAGCTCTTAACTGTGTAGGACATCTTCGCGTGTTAGAGTATTAAGATTTCTCTTCACTGGAACGAAGAGGCCCAAACCTGTACCAGCATGCCCCTGTGCACAAAGCAAGGTCCATAACGACATGGTTTACTATGGTCCACGTCTGGAATATGAAGCTGACCGCTTCAGTTGTTCCTCTTGTAGGAGCGTTTGGAGTGCGTGGCTCAGCCGACTGCAGGAAGCCCGACGTCTGGCAGTGTCGGTTCCCCTGTACCTCCCGCTGAAACAATGGAGAACCGAAAAGGAACTTCAAACAGACGTCGCACCACTTCTAGTAGCAGACACAGGTGTGGGCAAGTGGCCTTTTTTTAATTTATTGAACAATCAGGCTGATCGATATAAAAATGTGTTCAACAAAACATTTTAGGGAGCGAAACATTCTGATAAGCACTAATTATCTGTTAGTTCATTTGAGGAATTATTGATTGTTAGTATTTTTACTTGGCGAATCTAATCAATTCCTCTCTGAATACATGACGGGTTTCCACTAATAAGGCGAGACACGTACAGTGAAGATAATCCAAGTCCTCATGAAGTCCTGCAGTTCAGCAGTAGTGCCATGGGTGAGATCCTGGTTCACAGAGGAAAATGTATAGGTATGTTTTCTCAATGTCTTTTTGTCTTATTCTTGCTAAATCAGTGGATCTCAACTTGATCCCATTTTAAGTGCGCAAAATTCTACTACACAAGGACGTTGACGCTTGTGTCCCATAAATAAGTGCTAGCAAATGTTTTGGTTTGTCGGTTGTGAAGGCAAAGCCCATTTTAAACCAGAAGCGTAGTGGCCAGTGCATGTCATGGCTTGGAGCATTCATTTCTGTGCATTCTTGTTCTGGTTTTATTAAAAAAAAAAAAACCACACAAAAAACAAACAAACATTCAAATACATGTAAACTGCGATGACCTGGCGACTTGTCCAGGGTGTACCCTGCCTCTCCCCCATACCTATCCAGCTTGGATACATGGGAATATTCTAAACAATATTGTTGTATATGATAAATTGTTAATCCAGAGAGATCTTCATGTCTACACACTGTGTCAGTTTGAACTTTGCAAGAAGCCTGGAGTGCGTGCTCTTGAAATATACTGGTTAGATTATGATTAACATGACGGTATTTTCAACTCTGTGCCACTGGGCTTAACTCCAAATTAAAGAAAGGCTAATCAAATTTTAAAAATATTTATTTATTTATTTAAATATCACAAGTTTTATATGCATAGGACTACATTTATAAATGTATAATGTTTGGTAAAAATCTCCTGTGACCCCAAGGTTGAGAACATTCGTGTCTTTATTATGGACATGTAACATATCAGTCATGCTGTGTAATTTTATTCGTGTGTGTGTGTTTAAGGTGAGAGCAAGAGACTGGGCCGGAGTGTGTACTATGCCCTCAATGCAGCCTCTGGAGAGTTTGCTGTTGTGTATGAATGGATCCTTCGTTGGAACAAGATGATTGGGAAATTCTTCACTAGCCAGGAGAAAGAAAAGATCGAAAAATGTAAAAAACAGGTAGGGAGTGGGTGGGTGGAGTGGTGTGTTTTTTTTTTTTTTTTTTTTTAAATATATTTTTATTTATTTATTTATTTGAAAGAAATACTTTTATCATCGTTCTAGTACATTATCTCTGTGACATTAGCATATACAGATGTAGCTAGATATCCAGATTCCCTATTGCTGCTTTAAACATTTTGCATCAAATATGTTACTATAGAAATGCAGGCATTTGGTTTCATTCAGTCACTGCATCCAAGTTCTCCAGAACAGAGTATCCTGGATACTAAGGTCTTCTTTAATTTTGTTTTCTGATGATCAGCTAGTCATTTATCATTGCAGTAATACAGTATTGTAATTTTGTATAGTGGAATTCAAAAGTCGGAGACCACACTGAAAATATTGGATTTTCCAATTTTTTCCATTTAAAATTGGAAATAAATACAGTTTTAGAATTTTGAAATCTTTAAAACAAAAAGTAAATGTTCAATTTCTGGACTATTTAACATTCAAGATTCTGCACTATTTCAAGGTCCCAGTTTAAATGTAAGCAACTAGGTGATCTTGACCATGTTAACTACTTTGTTACAAAACGTCAGATTTTCCTCATGGGCGGCACGGTGGTGTAGTGGTTAGCACTGTCGCCTCACAGCAAAAAGGTCCGGGTTCGAGCCCCGTGGCCGGCGAGGGCCTTTCTGTGCGGAGTTTGCATGTTCTCCCCGTGTCCGCGTGGGTTTCCTCTGGGTGCTCCGGTTTCCCCCACAGTCCAAAGACATGCAGGTTAGGTTAACTGGTGACTCTAAATTGACCGTAGGTGTGAATGTGAGCGTGAATGGTTGTCTGTATCTATGTGTCAGCCCTGTGATGACCTGGCGACTTGTCCAGGGTGTACCCCGCCTTTCGCCCGTAGTCAGCTGGGATAGGCTCCAGCTTGCCTGCGACCCTGTAGAACAGGATAAAGCGGCCAGAGATAATGAGGTGAGATTTTCTTCATGACCTCCTAGCACTTTTTCAGATAACATGCCGATGGATTTAATCAAAAAGGGATCATAAGTTTGTACAGAAATTTTCTCAACTGCACACTGTCATTAAAGCAAAAAAGGGACAAACCAAATACTAAGAAACTGAAATTCATGTCAGTATTTCAAATGTTCTACTTTTCACCTGAGTTGTGATCAGTAATATAATTTGTGATGTAAGTTGTTGTATTAAATAAGAAAAGAATGCAAAATGGAAGCGCTTTTTTCAGAGTGGTCTCTGACCTGGACCTCACTGTATATTTTATTATAAAATGATATCTTATTGTATCAGCGGTTTATGAAACCAGGCCTTCTGGTATCAACATTCATGCTGTGATCAAATGGCCCTTTTCCACTACTCTTTTTTCAGCTCACTTCAGCCTGACACGGCTCGCGTTTCGACTACCTCAGAGCAGCACGACTCAGCTCGCTTCAGCCCTGCTTAGCCCCTAAAACTCGGACGGTTTTGGAGTGGGGCTGAAGCGAGCCAAACCGAGCCAAGTGGGGCTAGGGGCGTGAGGAGACACTCCCCTGTGCACTGATTGGTGAGGAGGAGTGTCCTCACATGCCCACACACGCCCCGCGAGCACGCTGGGATCTGTAAACACCGTAAACCCGGAAGAAGAAGAATTACGAGAATTTCTGAAGCCTTATGCGCCTCGCCTCATCTATACGCTCTTGCCAGTATCTGTTGGCGTTGTCGGTGACAACAAGCCACAGCACCAAGACCAGCAACACTAACGACTCCATGTCCTCCATGTTTATTGTTTACTATCCGGGTTGTGAGACTACCGCTTAAAAGCTCACTGATGTCGCTGTTTGCGCCGCCTAACGACATCACGTGACGTCCACCCACTTTCGCTAACTCCACCCAATGTGTCCACCCACTTCCAGCCAGCACGGTTCAGCGCGGTTGTAGTCGAAATGCAACCCCAACAGCCCCACTCAGCTCGACTCAGCCCAACACGGCACGGCACGGCTCAGCCCAACTCAGCCGCGTTGGTAGTGGAAAAGCGGCAAAAGTCACGGAGATCACCCTTTTTCTTCATTCTGATGTTTGATGTGAACATTACCTGAAGCTCTTGAGCTGTATCTAAATGAATTTTTGCTGCTGCCACATGATTGGCTGATTTAGATGACTGCATGAATGTACAGGTGTTCCTAATAAAGTGGGCAGTGAGTCTGTATTGCAGGGATATTTGTCTAAAATTTGTAAATGTGCAGTTTTATATAAAATTCCTTGCTTCCAAATGTCTCGATAAACATCGAACAGGAGTCAGTGGTGATGAGATGGCTTTAAATGCTTAGAAATGAGCGATTCATTTATGGCTGTATGTAAGACAACTCAAAGTAGTCTTATTTTTGCTTTACATTACCATGTTTGACTAGTTTCATAGAATCATCAGGTGATTTTGTTTTGAATTTGACTGGGGAAAATAAATGCGCATTTCTGTCAACTCTGTTTTCATTGTCAATTTTTTTTTTTTTTTTTTTTTAAATCCCCCACTGGCCGAAAGGCCTGAAGGGCGATTGCGTCGTGGCGATGTCTGTCCGTCCGTCCGTCCCAGGAAAGAGTGTTCACCTTCTGAAATCAACTCCTCTCATAATTTTTGGAGGAATTTCATGAAACTTGGCAGGATTCTTTGTTGTATGTCGGTAATACACACATTGCAATTTCATTAAATTCAGTCACATTTTACCAGAGTTACAGCCCTTGATTTAACAAAATTATACTTTGGCAATTTCATGAGTGTGTTTTCCTTCTGAAATCAACTCCTCTCATAATTTTTGGAGGAATTTCACGCAACTTGGCAGGATTCTTTGTCGGTAGTACGCATATTGTAATTTTGTTCAATTCGGTCGCATTTTGCCAGAGTTGTGGCCCTTGATTAACAACCTTGTACTTTCACAATTTCATAAAGGTGTGCTTGCCTTCTGGCATCAACTCCTCTCACGATTTTTGGACGAATTTCTCGAAGCTTGGTAAAAGGCCTTGCGATATGACAGTAATACGCACATTGTGATTTTAATTTCGTTTGTGAAAATTTTACCAGAGTTTTGACCCTTGATTAAATAACTTTGGCACTTTCATCAAGGTGTGCTTGCTTTCTGAAATCAACTCCTCTTCCAGTTTGTGGAGGAATTTCACCAAACTTGGCAAAAGGCTTTGTTATGTGACGGTTATCCACATATTGAAATTTTGCTTAATTTGGGTAGATTTTACCAGAATTATGCCCTTGATTATTAACAAACTTGTACTTTGGCAACTTCATCAAGGTGAGCTTGCTTTCTGAATTCAAATTCCCTCCCAATTTTTATCCCCCGCTGGCCGAAAGGCCTGAAGGGGGTTATGTCGTGGCGATGTCCGTCCGTCCCGGGAAGGGTACTCGCCTTCTGAACTCAACTCCTCTCTCAATTTTTGGAGGAATTTCACGAAACTTGACAGGATTCTTTGTTTTATGTCGGTAATACTGTACACATATTGCAATTCAGTCGCATTTTACCAGAGTTATGGCATAGTTGCCAGCGGGGGATATTGTGCTCTCGGATCACTTTTGTTTTTAACACAAGCATTCAGTTTGCAAATCGGACCAGAGAGAAAATAAATTGATAAACGTATGGAAGTCTCTGAAAACTCTTCCGTTTCCGATCTCATGTCTTTAGCCCGATTCTCTGGTCTGATGTGCAGCCATTAGTGAGTTTACGTAAATCCATGTGGCTGGATAAGCCATAGCAGAAGATCAGTACATAGATCAGCTCTGCTACATTGTTCTGTTTGATTGGCTGAAATACTTTTCTGGGTCTGCATCTGGGCTGCGGTCTGCCAGTTGACGACTCCTGGTATATTGTAGAAACAATTAACAGCAGGAACCTACTAGTGACAACATATCATTAATTCTCTGTTTTATTTCTCAGTTAAGAAAAATGCCAGTCATCTGCTTGCTTGCTTATTTATTTATTTATTTATTTATTTATTTTTGGTGTCCCTGCAGATCCATGGAGCAGAGAGCGAGCTGAACTCCCTGCTGAAGTTGGACCACCCCAACCTGGTGCACTACCAGGCGTTGAGCTACAGCGAGCGTGAAGACTGTCTGGTGGTGAACCTCTTGGCTGAGCACGTGCCTGGTGGCAGCCTGGCTCAGAGCCTCTCTGCAGGAACGCCGCTGCCCCCTGATCAGTTGAGGCACCATGCCGCCCAGCTGCTCGCCGCACTGGACTACCTCCACACCAACTCAGTGGTGCATAAGCAGCTAGCTGCCTCCTCCGTGCTCCTAGATGCTCAGGGCAATGTGAGACTAGCTGACTATAGCCTGGCTAAACGGTTAGGAGACATGTGCAAAGAGGACATTTTTGAACAGGCTCACGTGCGCTTCAGCGAGGACACCCTGCCCACACCCACCGGCAAGAAAGGGGACATATGGAGCCTTGGGCTGCTTCTTTTGGCACTCACTCAGGGACGTGAGGTCAAGGAGTACCCTGTGACCATTCCTTCTAGCCTACCCGCTGATCTTCAGGACTTCCTCAAGAAGTAAGTTCAGAAATGCCATGCATGTTCCTGAAAGCTTTTTGGGTTTTTGCTCGACCCTTGTTAAGGAAGGCTAGTATCTGTAGTTTACGTCTGTGAAGTATGACACACATTTCTTACTTTTAATGCATCGAATTTGTCTCCTCAGTTTTATTGTACTTGAGTAACTTTTTTTTTAAATACTTTTGGAACACCAGAAACGTAGATAAATGATAAATTTATTAGCTAGTCCACTGAGGAAAGGAAAGCTCTAGTGTGCTACTCAGTCCCAGGTTTTGTTTGTGTGTAAACCTCACTAACGTAAGATAAAATGTAACTGCTAAAATTATAAAATAACATGGTAAACCACTTAGCTAGCTCAGTGCATTCATGCAGACCAAGGAAAATGAACGAGTAATGTCCTGGGGTTGTACATCATATTTTGTCATCAACAAAAGTCACATTTGAGCTATAGGCTTGTGGTGTCCTGTCCTCACATCACATACAAAAGATAAGGCCAAATAAAAAAAATAGTGTGTTTCCGGTAACCCGACCGATCGAGAATTGCCGACCGTAAAGTTTTTATTACAAATTTCCCTCGATATTTTAGTTTGTGACGTTAGTTTGTCATAATTCTTTGTTTCAACGCATTCAAGTTGTGAAAGAGACGATAAAAAGTAAAATGTTTCGCCACTTCTATCAGCCCCCCTGCATAAACATGGGCGCAGCCATCTCGCGCAGAACATCAGAATTCGAACTCTCGCGATATTCACGTCGATCGCGTGAGTCGTCTGATAAATTAACATCATTATGTAGGGACTGTAAGGAAATGCAAATCATGCCTGTTTGCCAACGACCATTTGGCAAAGTGGCAAAGTGAAAATAATTCTACTTCTATGTTACCAGTTGTGTCTCGTGCCAAAGCGTTAACACGTTTAAATGTTTAAAACAGTGATTTTTCTTAGTCACAGTCAGAATATTTTGATAACATCTCATATATATATATATATATATATATATATATATATATATATATATATATATATATATAAAACATGATGTGTACTATTGAAAAAATTTTGTGCCAAAATGTTCTGTAAGATATTTAATGTTTTTATAGTTAAAAAAAGACTTTGAATTAAAGGACTACTTTTTAAGATAGTAAAAATAAATTGATTTAAAATGCTGAATGTCTCAGTATATTTTAATTAGTGACTAGTCACAATTTTTCAAGGTTTTTTTTTTTTTTTTTAATTTGTTTGAAGATTTCAAACACTTTATTATGATGTGTGGTATAAAGGATTCTGTGCCAAAATACTATTTTGTAAGATGTTTACTTATGTTAATTTTTTCGAACAAAATAAAAAAAATTTAAGAAAAAAAACCCTTTCCTACCTACGGACTAGGGCTGTAACGATACACCCAACTCACGATTCGATTCGTATCGCGATTTTTGACCCACGATTCGATACGCCCACGATTTTTTTTTAAAATGTTTTTTTAAAGTAGTAAATTTGACTTATTTACTTACTTACATTAACTATTTAATAACAAATAATTCAGACCACTGCAGAGAATGAGTAATATGTAAGCAAAAATGAACAAATGTATATCCAAAGATTGTTTTATTTCTCAAAATAATACTGTTGAGCCGGAAGCTCTGTTTTTTTCGGTTCTGAAAAAGTCATTTTTCCAAATCGTGTAAATCCGTTAAGATTTTTTTTGGGTGGTGGCTCTCTCACTGTCTCACTCTCATAGGGCCAATGATTTTCTGTGATCGCGGAAAACAGATGGAAATTAGGGAATTTTTATGGTGAAACATTGCTCGCGTGTCAAAATGTAACTGCCGCAGAAGGCTTCCGCCCAAGCAGACATGCCTTCAGTGTTGCCAGATATTGCTAACGTTTTCCACCCCAAAATATGTTCAAAACCAGCCAAAAAGCACCTAAACCTGCCCAATCTGGCAACACTGCATGCCTTTCCGGTCAAGTGATTGTGATTGGCTTGTGGCACACCTAGCCAGCCAATGAGCTGCTTGTTTACAGATTCGCTCCCCGCGTCGCAACCAGAATGGCGACCGCTTAAAAGAAATGAATGCTCTGCCAGTGGCGAGTGTGGACGTTGTGTGACTCGCAGAAGATTGTCGCAGGTCGGCGAAAAAACGACTTACTAATAGATATAAAAAAAATAAAAGTAATTTAAGTAAGTTTAAAATGTAATTTAAATAAAAAGTAAAGTATTCATAAATTGAAGTTTGGAAGCGCCTCTGTTTTTGGGCTGAGAAGTTTGAAAGGGTGTACCGCCATTCTGCCTTCTTGTATCGCGATACGGATCGTGGCTCTGCGTATCTCGATTTCGATACGCATATCGTTACAGCCCTACTACGGACCCTTTTAGTATTTCATGTTACCTGAAGCACACGATCTTTTTTTTTTTGGCCTAATCTAGATATTTAAACCCTGCCGAAAAGTGGAGCTTCTGATGAGTATTAGCAAAGGTACAAACTCAACCGGAATAGAATAATATTAGAGCAAATGAACCATTGAATTATGTAGTGTATTTCATGTCAATAAATTGCTGAATTGTAATGTGACCGTGATACCAGTAATGACATACGAAAACGTATTTATTCCTTTCTTTGACACCACATGCCATGCACCAGAAACGCCACCATGACTTTTATTATGGTGTGACTCTTCTGGGTGCCTGGTGGACAGCAGTGAACCAGCGCTTTCACTTTACATCATTACTGTTGTGTTTCCATCCAGTATCAAATTTGATGTCAAACAGTCGTCCGATTGCAACGGTCACATCTACATGTATTGGAGCTCGGAGCGCTCAGTGTATGCTGTAGACCCCAATGTGTGCGTGACACCATTAGGACTAATTACCATGCACCTGTTCCTGATTAGAGCCCAATCGCAGCACATACATATAAGGACTCTGAGTAGCACACAGACTTTGCAGCAGCCTTGTATTTTGTATTGTGTTTTTGGATTTATCCTGTCTGTGTCTCACTCGGGCACTGGCTGCTTTTCGATTCTGCCTTTGCCTATGTTTTGGATCTGTTTGCTAGCGTGTTTTCAATAAAACTCTTCCTGCGCTTACATCACCCCTTATATGAAACAAACTGTCAATTGTCCAACAAGGAAATGGACTAATTAAACTGTTTTCGCTAGTTTTATATGAAACTGTCGTGAATATTGTCCGTAAAATGTGTTGGTAAATAATCCTGCTTTAGGGGTGTTCACACAGCAACTTTTACTCCGGTGTAGCACCGGGGCTGCCCCGGTAGAGCGTTCACACGGTACAAAGTTATACCGGTGTAGCCCCTGAAAGCTGCTTAAACCGGTGCAAATCTAACCCTGCTCGGGAGGTGGTTTAAGAAATTTACTCCGGAGTAAATGCTAGTTTGCGGGGCAGCACCGATTATAAAATGGGACGTCTGAACGCTACAGGGGTAGACTCGCTACGCGTGAGGAGAGTTGATTACATACGGGTATTGCATAATTTGCATCCTGGTATTTTGCGCTTCCAAAATGGCGAATATCAACAACAACAGAACTGCATGTCTTCCAGTGTTGCCAGATTGGGCGGTTTTAAGTGCATTTTGGCGGATTTGAACATATTTTGGGCTGGAAAACGTCAGCAGTATCTGGCAACACTGGTGTCTTCATCCACGTTGTTTTCCCGGCGCTTGGTGATGCCATGACAACCGGGAAAAGGAAGTACATTTTCACGCATGCGCATATTTCATTTCCGCATTATTACTATCGTGTAGCACGGTCGCAAAAACTGCCGTGTGAACGCAAGTGGGGCTGCACCGGTGCTAACACGCTTCTCTCTAGTAAGCAGGCTTGTGACATGTGAACGCTCCACAAAATTTACACCGGTGTAAGATATATCGCAACAAAATACATCGGTGCAGCATCGATGCAAATATGTGCTGTGTGAACACCCCTATTATTTAAAAATGAAAAAAAGCAGATTTAAAAATAAGCACTTTATGAAAAACTCATCTATCTTATGTACATAAAGATACAAATTTTGCTGTCTGGTGGTCAGGTGTTTGAGAGATGTTGCCTTGCACCTGCAATCTGGTTCCCTGCAGTGGTACAAGTTCGTTGTTCGGTTGCAAAAAACATCAAAAATCAGGTTGATGCATTCCCATATTCTCTTAAGTATGGAGCTTTGCTGTTATTCAAGTCTGCCTAGTGTGTTTATTTTCTCTCAATATGTTTGTTCAACCTTGAGGTGCTGATTTTTTGCCAGAAACGCCTTTGATCAATAACTGTTAGCTCTGTAAATAAAGAGATCCCAGGCAGCCACTGCGTGGTGCTTTTTATGTCTGAGTTTCTGACTACATCCGCATTAGTTTTGCCAGGAGATGGCATGGATTAATGCGGTGTAGCAAAGTGTGTCGGTGTGTTTGCCCATGCGGTGCTTGGTCCCCCAGTGAGAGCTGCTGTGCAGGTGTGTTTGCTTTAGTGATGCTGACTGGGGTAGTTTTGATAAAGGGTGTGTGGTTGTTTATCCTGTCCTGGGCTGCTTCCAAAGGCACATTGAAGGGCCATTCCGTGTCAAGTCACATCAGGTTGTTGTAGCACCGTCTCAGATTTTCACTCTTGTTGAGGAATTTTACAACCCCCCCAATAAATGAATGAAAAATTTTTAAGCATGCACCAAGGTTAAAATGTCAAGATGTGTAGCACGAATTAAAATGGATTTTGGGGGGGTTAGCACCATTTGATTTACATAACACTGACAATTTTAAAGGTGAAAATTGCTGTTTTATTGTGACACAAACAATAACTAAGATGAAAAAAACAGAAATCTGAAGTGTGCGTAGGTATATCCCCCCCCCCCCCCCCCCCCCCCAAAAAAAAAAAAAAGTCAATACTTTGTAGAGCCACCTTTTGGTGCAATTAGAGCTGCAAGTCTCTTGGGGTATATGTCTATTAGCTTAGCACATCTAGCCACTGGGATTTTTGCCCATTCCTCAAGGCAAAACTGCTCCAACTCCTTCAAGTTAGATGGGTTGCATTGGTGTCCAGCAATCTTCAAGTTATGCCACAGATTCTCAATTGGATTGAGGTCTGGGCTTTGACTAGGCCATTCCAAGACATTGAAATGTTTCCCTTTAAACCACTCCAGTGTAGCTTTAGCAGTATATTTAGGGTCTTTGTCCTGCTGGAATGTGAATCTTCATCCCAGTCTCAAACCTCTGGCCAACTCAAACAGGTTTTCCTCCAGAATTGCCCTGTATTTAGTCCTGACCAGCTTTCCTGTCCCTGCAGATGAAAAATATCCCCACAGCATGATGCTGCCACCACCATGCTTCACTGTAGGAATGTTCTCAGGGTGTTGGGTTTGTACCACACATGGCATTTCCCATGATGGCCAAAAAGATCAATTTTATTTTAATTTGACCAGAGAATCTTCTTCCATGTGTTTGGGGAGTCTGCCACGTGCTGTTGGGCAAACTCCAAACGTTTTCTTCAGCAATGGCTTTTTTTCTGGCCACTCTTCCATAAAGCCCCACTCTGTGGAGTGTATGGCTTAAAGTGGTCCTTTGGACAGATACGCCCATCTTTGCAGCTCTGTCAGTGTTCTCTTTGGTGTCTTTGTTGCATCTCTGATTAATGCCCTCCTTGCCTGGTCTGTGAGTTTTGGTGGGTGGCCTTCTCTTGTCAGGTTTGTAGTGGTGCCATATTCTTTCCATTTTGCTATAATGGATTTAATGGTGCTCCACAACTTTGTCTCTGACCTGTTTGGAGTGCTGCTTGGTTTTCATGTTGCTTGCTTAGTAGTGTTGCAGAGTCAGGGTCCTTCCAGAACAGGTTGATTTTATACAGACATCACGTGACAGATCATGTGACACTTTGTTTGCACACAAGTGGATCTTCATCAACTAATTATGTGACTTATGAAGTGAATTGGTTGGACCGGCTCTTATTTAGGGGTTTCATACGGAAGGGGGTCAATACTTATGCACACTCCAGATTTCTGTTTTTTCATCTTATTTATTGTTTGTGTCACAATAAAGAAAACAATTACCACCTTTTAAAGTGGTAGGCATGTTGTGTGAATCAAATGGTGCTAACCCTCAAAATCCATTTTAATTCCAGCTTGTAATGCAACAAAACAGGACAAACACCAAGGGGGATGAATACTTTTGCAAGGCACTGTATGTACCAAATGAAATCTCGTTTGGTGGAAATGGTTAGGAGGTTTTTCCTTTTCTGGTCATTTTACTGTATTTGCCCACAAGTTAAATGAATTGGGGGGTCTCGTATTTTTTATTTTTTTTCCCCCCAGGCATGATACTGATTATTGGTCATAATGCTGATAACCAATATTTGGAGATTATATTCGTTTACCATAAATTTGATGTTTGTATTTTGAAAATGTACAAGAATTCAGTTCTTATTCTCAAATTAAATGAACTATGTTTTTAATATTTGAGCATTTAAAAAAAAAAAACTGTGCAGAAAGTAATGCGATAGTCGTCATCTCGGTGTGTACGCGAGACTGATTTACTGACTGATTGAGCAAAACAATATGACCGACTGGATTGTGCTTTTTTGCTAACTGCATTATTTAACCTCAACATGTTCTTAGCTGGGCGGCACGGTGGTGTAGTGGTTAGCGCTGTCGCCTCACAGCAAGAAGGGGTTCGATCCCCGTGGCCGGCGAGGGCCTTTCTGTGCGGAGTTTGCATGTTCTCCCCGTATCCGCGTGGGTTTCCTCCGGGTGCTCCGGTTTCCCCCACAGTCCAAAGACATGCAGGTTAGGTTAACTGGTGACTCTAAATTGACCGTAGGTGTGAATGTGAGTGTGAATGGTTGTCTGTGTCTGTGTCAGCCCTGTGATGACCTGGCGACTTGTCCAGGGTGTACCCCGCCTCTCGCCCGTAGTCAGCTGGGATAGGCTCCAGCTTGCCTGCGACCCTGTAGAACAGGATAAAGCGGCTACAGATAATGGATGGATGTATGTTCTTACCTTTCCTCTCAGTGTGGAAGCCGATGCAAGTGGTTCTTCATTCCATCGTTTCTCACAAACACTGAAAAGCATGTTTGATTGGATTTACTCAACACATGGTCCACATTTCTACTCCTCCAATAGCGCTGCAGGCGGGACGTGGAGATGGACTACAGAAGTGCTGGTTGAATGCATCATCCATATTTCGAGCATATTCACCGACATGACAAAAATGCTTCTATTGGCAAGAAAAGTTCAAGTCTTAATTCAGACAATCGAAAAAATGCTGAATATCAGCTCAGGTTATTGGTCAGGATGATAATCGGTCGATCCCTACTGTGAGTATCCTTTAAAACAAAATTTAAAAAAGCCCAGACACACAGTCTGCTCGTCCCAGGTGTCCAGGCCACTGATTTGTTCACCTCTTCAAGCTGAATTTCTGGCCATGTCTACTTAAGCCTCATATAACTTCATCTCTGCAAATCCTAAGAAGTTATTCCATTTATGCCCCTGTAACTTGTAGTGCCAAATTAACAGTCTCAAAGATGAGATGTTTCTTGCTTTCTACAACCCCGATTCCAAAAAAGTTGGGACAAAGTACAAATTGTAAATAAAAACGGAATGCAATGATGTGGAAGTTTCAAAATTCCATATTTTATTCAGAATAGAACATAATGACATATCAAATGTTTAAACTGAGAAAATGTATCATTTAAAGAGAAAAATTAGGTGATTTTAAATTTCATGACAACAACACATCTCAAAAAAGTTGGGACAAGGCCATGTTTACCACTGTGAGACATCCCCTTTTCTCTTTACAACAGTCTGTAAACGTCTGGGGACTGAGGAGACAAGTTGCTCAAGTTTAGGGATAGGAATGTTAACCCATTCTTGTCTAATGTAGGATTCTAGTTGCTCAACTGTCTTAGGTCTTTTTTGTCGTATCTTCTGTTTTATGATGCGCCAAATGTTTTCTCTGGGTGAAAGATCTGGACTGCAGGCTGGCCAGTTCAGTACCCGGACCCTTCTTCTACGCAGCCATGATGCTGTAATTGATGCAGTATGTGGTTTGGCATTGTCATGTTGGAAAATGCAAGGTCTTCCCTGAAAGAGACGTCGTCTGGATGGGAGCATATGTTGCTCTAGAACCTGGATATACCTTTCAGCATTGATGGTGTCTTTCCAGATGTGTAAGCTGCCCATGCCACACGCACTAATACAACCCCATCAGAGATGCAGGCTTCTGAACTGAGCGCTGATAACAACTTGGGTTGTCCTTCTCCTCTTTAGTCCGAATGACACGGCGTCCCTGATTTCCATAAAGAACTTCAAATTTTGATTCGTCTGACCACAGAACAGTTTTCCACTTTGCCACAGTCCATTTTAAATGAGCCTTGGCCCAGAGAAGACGTCTGCGCTTCTGGATCATGTTTAGATACGGCTTCTTCTTTGAACTATAGAGTTTTAGCTGGCAACGGCGGATGGCACGGTGAATTGTGTTCACAGATAATGTTCTCTGGAAATATTCCTGAGCCCATTTTGTGATTTCCAATACAGAAGCATGCCTGTATGTGATGCAGTGCCGTCTAAGGGCCCGAAGATCACGGGCACCCAGTATGGTTTTCTGGCCTTGACCCTTACGCACAGAGATTCTTCCAGATTCTCTGAATCTTTTGATGATGATATGCACTGTAGATGATGATATGTTCAAACTCTTTGCAATTTTACACTGTCGAACTCCTTTCTGATATTGCTCCACTGTTTGTCGGTGCAGAATTAGGGGGATTGGTGATCCTCTTCCCATCTTTACTTCTGGGAGCCGCTGCCACTCCAAGATGCTCTTTTTATACCCAGTCATGTTAATGACCTATTGCCAATTGACCTAATGAGTTGCAATTTGGTCCTCCAGCTGTTCCTTTTTTGTACCTTTAACTTTTCCAGCCTCTTATTGCCCCTGTCCCAACTTTTTTGAGATGTGTTGCTGTCATGAAATTTCAAAATGTCTCACTTTTGACATTTGATATGTTGTCTATGTTCTGTTGTGAATACAATATCACTTTTTGAGATTTGTAAATTATTGCATTCCGTTTTTATTTACAATTTGTACTTTGTCCCAACTTTTTTGGAATCGGGGTTGTAAATGCTCTACGAGAATCCCTTTTTGTAAGGGAAATGACCTTATAGGAGTTTGGTGGATTTATAGAAGTGTGCGCATGTCTACAGGTATGTATTAGGTTGACTTGTGGTGTTTTGCAGGTGTGTGTGTCTGAATGATGCTGAACGCTGGAACACTCAGCAGCTACTCGAGCACTCTTTCCTGCGCCCACCCTCACCAAAGAGCCTTCCTCCATGCCAGGAGCCCAGTCCAGAAGGTATATCTGTCTTCCTCTGTCTGTCTCACTCTCTCACACACTTCAGATAAGAGAGAGAGGGATATTAAAGTGACAGTAAGTAGCAGTTTAGAGTAGTGTACAGTATAATGCCTACATCATGTCAAAGTACTCGTGCTAGCAGGGGATAAAGTCGGACTTGTCGCTTGTGGGTGTGCATAGTTCTGATGAGCAATTTATTAAGCTAAACTTTGTCTTTTATAATATTTCTGTTCATATTTGAGAGGTCATACACTCGCCGGCCACTTTATTAGGGACACCCACACACCTGCTGTTTTATGCAGTTATCTAATCAGCCAGTCCCTTGACAGCAGCACAATGCAGATACAAATCAAGAGCTTCAGTTCATGTTCACTTCAGACATCAGAATGGCAGAAGTTGTGATCTCTGTGACTTTCACTGTGGCATTGCTGTTGGTGCCAGATGGACTGGTTTGAGTATTTCAGAAGCTGCTGATCTCCTGGGGTTTTCACACACAACGGTCTCTAGAGTTTACACAGAATGGTGCGGAAAACAAAAAACATTGAGTGAGCGACAGTTCTGTGGGTGGAAACGCCTTGTTGATGAGAGAGGTCAGAGGAAAATGGCCAGATAGGTTCGAGCTGCCAGGAGGGATACTCATAGCAACTCTTTACAAACGTAGTGAGCAGAAAAGCATCTCAGCATGCAACAGCAGAAGACCACATTGGGTTCCACTCCTGCCAGCCAAGAACAGGACTCTTTGAATCAAGAATAACTTCCTATTAAAGTGGCCAGTGAGCGTATCTAATCGAATAAGATGAAATCATGGCTGCAAGTTTTCCATTTTTGCTCATCAAACAGGAAAATGGGCCGAACTTCACGTAAGAAGTAAAGTCGTGAGTGTGGAACTGAAGAAATGTCAGGCCACATGTGCCACTGAAATGGTGCCCTGATTCTTTAGAGACGTTTATTTGAATCTGTAGCTTTATCAGGGTCTCGATTCAAACATCACTTTGTTGCTTGCTCCTGAAATTGTGGCTTTGTGTCACGTGTACATAGAAAAGTACATTTTGTCTGTTGACTGCTCAGGTGAACACGGTTCGAAAGCACCTTGATGATAACCTTTTAATAATGCAAATGTTGTTTTGTGAAACATGTTTCTTGTCAGACATGGAAGTGGATTTTGCATCCACGGTTATCCCGCGGAGTCACCTTCTCAGCGCCCCTTTTAGTACAGTGGTGCAGAAACAGTTCTCCCGTTACTTCAACGAGTTCGAGGAGCTCCAGCTGCTGGGCAAAGGTGCTTTTGGAGCAGTCATCAAGGTGATGAACCCATCTGTGTTGAGGAATCATGGCTTTTTCAGGGAAACCTTTTACATTATTGGGATATTGGCTGCTATGATGGGGTTTTATTTCTCCTTTTATTTCTGTGTTCCTGGACTTCTATGCATCTGTAGGTCCAAAATAAGTTGGACGGCTGCTACTATGCCGTTAAACGGATCCAGGTGAACCCGGCCAGCAGGCAGTTCCGCCGTATTAAGGGAGAGGTGACGCTCCTCTCACGCCTGAACCATGAGAACATTGTGCGCTATTATAACGCGTGGATTGAGAGACATGAGGCCCCGTCTACAGGGGCGGAGAGCAGCGACACCTCTGAGCCTGCCAGCACCCCTGAGCAGCGTCCACGCCCTGCTGCTCTGCCCCACCTCAATGAGCTCGGCCTCCTCGACAATGTGGAAGACGATGCACCCCCACCAGCACTGGCCAGTTCAGTGGAGTGGAGCACATCTCTGGAGAGGTCGTCCAGTGCAAAGTGCAACGCCACTGACTCCAGTGATGAGGAGGAGGACGATGAGGATGAAGCAGATGTGTTCTGTCCATCTTTCCTGTAAGTTCCTACACCAAGGTCAGGAATTGCATGTATTTGTGGCTGAATGGCCCTAATAAAAAAAAATATAAGTATTCCCTCTTTGGAAAGTTTCCACAATTTGAAGTCCGTACATGCTAAAGAAGGCAACTGGACTTGCTTGAAATCCTTGGAGATGTTTCACCTCTCATCCGAAAGGCTTCTTCAGTTCTGTCTGACGAGTGGGGAGTTCCAGGTATTTATCTTCTAGTGGACCAAAAGCAACCCTAAGGAGAGTTGTTGAGGTCTCATGGGTTGTTGAGTCATCCTGAAGGTTGTTAGGGTCACTGGAGGCTGGGTATGAATGGTGTTAGCAGCTTAGAGAGTTGTTAGGATGATTAGGTTAGGTTGTTGTCCCTCTCCGCCATCATGTTCAGTCATTCAGTACGTTTACATGCACATCCAAATCGAGCTACTGTCCGGTAATTGAGCAAAGGGTCCCAGCAGGGGTGCCAGAGAAATCCAATCCTACATGCACAAGTGAAATCGGGCTATTGTGCAAGGTGCATTGTGCACCCGAGCCACAGGTGGCGCTACACGCCCCATCGTGTTGGTACACTTCCGGTTGTCGTCATGAAGAAGAGCTATAGTGTTGCCAGATACTGCTGACGTATTCCAGCCCAAAACATGTTCAAATCTGCCAAAATGCACTTAAAACCCCCCAATCTGGCAACACTGGCAGTTCAAGCTGTTAGGCTTGCTTTAACAGACTGTATGGCTACAAACTGTCCGGCGCAGACCACTGTTTTGTAAGACAACCTATTTTGCACAATAATATTTTTCTAAAGTCCGTTTTTTGCTTACAAAAAAATATAATTTTTTTTGCTTACAATTTAACTTATGTCTTAATAAACACACAAAAAGTTCAATTGTTTTGTTTTTATTGACATTCTTCAGATGTTGGATGGAGATA
Source organism: Neoarius graeffei (assembly GCF_027579695.1). Classification (NCBI taxonomy): domain Eukaryota; kingdom Metazoa; phylum Chordata; class Actinopteri; order Siluriformes; family Ariidae; genus Neoarius; species Neoarius graeffei. Next base: position 42,286,433 of record NC_083579.1, on the reverse strand, counting down.
TATATATATATATATATATATATATATATATATATATATATATATATATATATATATATATATATATATACACATATACACACACACACACACACACACACACACAAAAATACAATGACTTGTTTATGTACACAATTCACAGCTATGTAACAGCTGTACAGATGTATTTGGTGATACAGTAAGTGAGCTAAATTTTAACAGTGCAAACAATGCCACAAAAAGAAAAGATTCATGCTGTTGTCATGATTCATTGCCATGCCGACCGAGGCTGTTGTTTTTCCCGCTTTTGGTCTCGTCACTCGTCACTTCCAGAAGGGGCAGCGCTGAAGTAAGTGGCTCGACTCCATAGCTCGATAGGGTTTACATGTACTAAGTAGCTCGGCTACAATCGCATAATCTCGGTCGTGTAGTTCGATTGCGAGAAATCAAGTTCGGTTCAATTTCAGCCAAGCTAAGGTGTTTACATGCCATTTAGAGCTTTGATTTCAGTTGAGCAACGGCAGAAATTCGATTTTCTCTATGTGCATGTAAACGCACTGATTGAAGTCAGCCGAGTCTTGGTGTGGATGTGTATTCAGTTTTCTGGGAAGTGTGCCAAGGACTACATTGTAGGTGGCTGATAAGTGGTGTCTCAGACCACCTCCTCTGTGCAGCGATGGTCCTTCTAGGTTGACGAAGATGGCTTCCTTTACTCCTCTTTCAAACGACCTGTCTTCTCTGGCTAAAAAAAAAAAACTGAATACACATCCACACCAAAACTCAGCTGACTTCAATGAGTCACATGTTGGCAGAGAGCATCAATGACCCACAGATCACCCAAACGACCCTCTAGGCTGCTAATACCGTTTACACCTGGCCCCCGGCGACCTACACCTACAGGATGACTCCACGACCCATGTGACCTCGACGACTCTCCTTAGGGTTGCTTCTGGTCCACTAGAGGATAAATACCTGGAACTCCCCACTCATCAGACAGAACTGAAGAAGCCTTTCGGATGAGAGGTGAAACATCTCCAAGGATTTCAAGCAAGTCCAGTTGCCTTCTTTAGCACCTACGGTATATGATGACCTGCATGACTGAGAACCTTTACAGATGCAATTTGGAGTGTTACAACTGGAACTTTGACTGACTAAATATCTAAAGTTTCAAGGTTAGAATATTAATTGTTGCACAATAGCAAAAAAATCAGACATTTGATGGTTGCATAAGTATTAAGGCAGAGTTGCAGTTCTGCCATTTTCTTTACATTTTTAAATAATGGATTTATATGTGCTTTGCCATAATGTCCCCCCCCCCCACACACGTATATAAATAATACTACTTTATAAATTTTTTTTTTTCATAATCAAACCTTCATTAATGCTTTTCCAGCTGTTTTTATACTGAGATCATGTGATGCAATAATTGTACACAGATGGAATTTAATTAATAATTCATTAAATTGTGGCTTCTAATGGTAGCTGGTTGCATCTGAGTAAATGGATACTTTATTAAACCAATTAAAACTTTTTTTTATTTGTAAATTATTTCCGAACTATCCTGATTTTTCCTCATACTTGAGTATTATAGACTACACTCCCAGAAAAACAGTGTATTAAACTGCACCTTTCCTTCTTACTGGGGTGGGACCAACTAGTGTGTACTTTTTTTATTAAGTGTCTTTTACATGTAGTGTCCTTTAGATCTTTACTTTGTTAATTACAGTCTGTTTATCTACCTTAAAACATTTTTCATGATGCAGTATCCATATTAGCAGGTGAAAGGTCTCTTGAGGGTACCATCCCAGTGACAAGGTACAGGTTTTTTTTTTTTTTTGGGGGGGGTGAGTGTAAGAGTGTGCAAGTCAGTTTCCAGGTTGTAACACTACAAATTGTTAGACTTATGCAAGGCAAGCTAAGTAGTGTTTACAAATGAAGTGTTGAAATATTCATTTTGTTAAATAGCATTTAAAATGAACAGTCAACTTTTTTGTCGTTTAAATAAACCTTAAAGCGGATACGCAGAACCTTTATTTTTAAATAAATTTGAGTGTATAGTATCTCCATCCTTGACTCTTGTATGCTGCATAAATGGGAATAAAAAAATATATTTTTGAGAGTGGGCGGCATGGTGGTGTAGTGGTTAGCGCTGTCGCCTCACAGCAAGAAGGTCCGGGTTCGAGCCCCGGGGCCGGCGAGGGCCTTTCTGTGTGGAGTTTGCATGTTCTCCCCGTGTCCGCGTGGGTTTCCTCCGGGTGCTCCGGTTTCCCCCACAGTCCAAAGACATGCAGGTTAGTGGTGACTCTAAATTGACCGTAGGTGTGAATGTGAGTGTGAATGGTTGTGTGTCTATGTGTCAGCCCTGTGATGACCTGGCGACTTGTCCAGGGTGTACCCCGCCTTTCGCCCGTAGTCAGCTGGGATAGGCTCCAGCTTGCCTGCGACCCTGTAGAACAGGATAAAGCGGCTAGAGATAATGAGATGAGATTTTTGAGAGTTAAAATCAACCTCCAAGTTGGTATTTGAGCTGAGCCAGCCAGCCCTTTGTGCATGACGTCACAGCAGTAACCGGTTTTAAGGCCGAGGCCTTTTACAGCTATAGACCAAAGTCATATAAATAAAACTTTATGGTGAAAGTAAGAAATCCCGTTACCGACTTGCTCAACTAAGACTGATTTGACTTCACTGATTGTGGGTTGACTCTCATTAAAACAGGATAGGTGTTATAACTTATGCAACATACATGTACATGCATGCATTTTCACTGATAAAACGTAAAAGGCTAATTAAATAATCAGATGAACTGAGACAATCACATTCTGAAGCAAATTAAATAATCTTATACCTCTAACTTAATACAAATTACATGTATTAATCTAAATGCAGGTAAACAGCGTGTCGTTTTTGTTGTTTTGTATCCAAATGAGAGTCGGAGCTTATCTGTCTGTGTTCTTGCTTCTTGAAGGTCGATCTTGTGGCTGATTTTTGTTTTGAAACAATCTGACTTTCAGTTGTCCGTTCATTCACTTCTTCCATGTAAGGGCGAGATGGCAGCAATATCCAGCAGAGAAATCAGATGGCTGCTCCACTCATTCTCCATACTCTCCATTTTCTCCATACTGAGTACTCTGCCATTACTGCTCGGCTCAGGCAATTGCTAAAACCCGGGATGGGACGTCACCAGTTTTAGCAACAACCGCGGGGAGGTCACTGCTCGAGTGATATGTCATGTCCTGTTCCATCCCGGGTTTTACCAACAACCCTCGGCTCACGCTCCGGGAGAACTGGTGCAACTGAACTTACTTTCCTTTTAAAAATAAATAAAATGCTTTCCTTTTCTTGTAGTTTTATTTAATTGCTGGTACTGCACCCTCTTTCAATACGGGCTTGTAGCCAACGCTTCTCAACAGATCAGAGGTCTCGTACAAGTCTTCAGTAAAAATGTGCAGAGGAGAGACCACTTTGTAGGCGCCCAATGTGCCTGTGAACTTCCCGCAAAACACGTCCAAATCTTTGCAGTTTGAACATTCTTGGGCCATGAATGCAATGTAAATCCACCTTCTGTCATTTTGCTGCACCCACCAGCAACATGTCTACGTGGCATGGCGATAAATTAGCTCAAAATGGAGGATCGGAGTTGCAGTCAGCTCTGTGTTTTAGTATAGCGGAAATGGCGATGAGACCGATAGACTTTCTGCTGTGACGTTGTGGGCATCAAGGCCATTCACTCAGACCACTACCTATATGAATCACTTTAATCGTAAAAATTATTCATCCATCTTCTACCGCTTATCCGGATCCGGGTCGCGGGGGTAGCAGCCTAAACAGAGCAGCCCAGACCCCTCTCTCCCCGGCCACCTCCACCAGCTCATCCGGGGGAATACCGAGGCGTTCCCAGGCCAGCCGAGAGATGTAATCTCTCCAGCGTGTCCTGGGTCTGCCCCGGGGTCTCCTTCTGGTGGGGCATGCCAGAAAACCTCCCTTGGGAGGTGTCCAGGGGGCATCCTAACAAGGTGCCCGAACCACCTCAACTGACTCCTTTGGATGTGGAGAAGCAGTGGTTCTACTCCGAGTCTCTCCCGAATGACCAGGCTTCTCACCCTGTCTCTAAGGGAGAGCCCAGCCACCCTGTGGAGAAAACTAATTTCTACCACTTGTATCTGCGATCTCATTCTTTCGGTCACTACCCATAGCTTGTGACCATAGGTGAGAGTAGGAACTTAGATGGACCAGTAAATTGAGAGCTTTGCCTTTTGGCTCAGCTCTCTCTTTACCACAACAGACCGGTTTAGCGTCCGCATCACTGCTGACACTGCCCCGATCTGTCTGTCCAACTCCCACTCCCCTTTACCCTCACTCGTGAACAAAACTCCGAGATACTTAAACTCCTCCACTTTAGGTAGCAACTCCCCCCTGACCCGGAGTAGGCACTCCACCCGTTTCCGGCTGAGTGCCATGGACTTGGAGGTGCTGATCCTCGTCCCAGCTGCTTCGCACTCTGCTGCAAACTGTCCCAGCGCATGCTGTAAGTCACAGATTGATGAAGCCAACAGGACCACATCATCCGCAAAAAGCAGAGATGTGATTCTGATGCCACCAAACCGGACACCCTCCGCCCCTTGGCTGCGCCTAGAAATTCTGTCCATAAAAGTTATGAACAGAACCGGTTACTATATTAGATTTATTGTTAACGCTTAAAACTATTCCTGTGCCATTGTTGAGGTCTCAAGGCATTTATAAATGAAAGTGAGGTGTGTACCCTACCGTTCAAAAGTTTGGGGTCACCCAATTTGGTGTTTTTCCATAAAAAGTCACACTTTTATTTACCACCATAAGTTGTAAAATGAATAGAAAATATAGTCAAGACATTTTTGCTGGCCATTTTGAGCATTTAATCGACCCCACAAATGTGATGCTCCAGAAACTCAATCTGCTCAAAGGAAGGTCAGTTTTATAGCTTCTCTAAAGAGCTCAACTGTTTTCAGCTGTGCTAACATGATTGTACAAGGGTTTTCTAATCATCCATTAGCCTTCTGAGGCAATGAGCAAACACATTGTACCATTAGAACACTGGAGTGAGAGTTGCTGGAAATGGGCCTCTATACACCTATGTACAACCCCAATTCCAAAAAAGTTGGGACAAAGTACAAATTGTAAATAAAAATGGAATGCAATAACTTACAAATTTCAAAAACTGATATTGTATTCACAATAGAACATAGACAACATATCAAATGTCGAAAGTGAGACATTTTGAAATTTCATGCCAAATATTGGCTCATTTGAAATTTCATGACAGCAACACATCTCAAAAAAGTTGGGACAGGGGCAATAAGAGGCTGGAAAAGTTAAAGGTACAAAAAAGGAACAGCTGGAGGACCAAATTGCAACTCATTAGGTCAATTGGCAATAGGTCATTAACATGACTGGGTATAAAAAGAGCATCTTGGAGTGGCAGCGGCTCTCAGAAGTAAAGATGGGAAGAGGATCACCAATCCCCCTAATTCTGCGCCGACAAATAGTGGAGCAATATCAGAAAGGAGTTCGACAGTGTAAAATTGCAGAGAGTTTGAACATATCATCTACAGTGCATAATATCATCAAAAGATTCAGAGAATCTGGAAGAATCTCTGTGCGTAAGGGTCAAGGCCAGAAAACCATACTGGGTGCCCGTGATCTTCGGGCCCTTAGACGGCACTGCATCACATACAGGCATGCTTCTGTATTGGAAATCACAAAATGGGCTCAGGAATATTTCCAGAGAACATTATCTGTGAACACAATTCACCGTGCCATTCGCCGTTGCCAGCTAAAACTCTATAGTTCAAAGATGATGCCGTATCTAAACATGATCCAGAAGCGCAGACGTCTTCTCTGGGCCAAGGCTCATTTAAAATGGACTGTGGCAAAGTGGAAAACTGTTCTGTGGTCAGACGAATCAAAATTTGAAGTTCTTTATGGAAATCAGGGACGCTGTGTAATTCGGACTAAAGAGGAGAAGGACGACCCAAGTTGTTATCAGCGCTCAGTTCAGAAGCCTGCATCTCTGATGGTATGGGGTTGCATTAGTGCGTGTGGCATGGGCAGCTTACACATCTGGAAAGACCCCATCAATGCTGAAAGGTATATCCAGGTTCTAGAGCAACACATGCTCCCATCCAGACGACGTCTCTTTCAGGGAAGACCTTGCATTTTCCCACATGACAATGCCAAACCACATACTGCATCAATTACAGCATCATGGCTGCGTAGAAGAAGGGTCCGGGTACTGAACTGGCCAGCCTGCAGTCCAGATCTTTCACCCATAGAAAACATTTGGCGCATCATAAAACAGAAGATACGACAAAAAAAGACCTAAGACAGTTGAGCAACTAGAATCCTACATTAGACAAGAATGGGTTAACATTCCTATCCCTAAACTTGAGCAACTTGTCTCCTCAGTCCCCAGACGTTTACAGACTGTTGTAAAGAGAAAAGGGGATGTCTCACAGTGGTAAACATGGCCTTGTCCCAACTTTTTTGAGATGTGTTGTTGTCATGAAATTTAAAATCACCTAATTTTTCTCTTTAAATGATACATTTTCTCAGTTTAAACATTTGATATGTCATCTATGTTCTATTCTGAATAAAATATGGAATTTTGAAACTTCCACATCATTGCATTCCGTTTTTATTTACAATTTGTACTTTGTCCCAACTTTTTTGGAATCAGGGTTGTAGATATTGCACCAAAACCCAGACATTTGCAGCTAGAATAGTCATTTACCACATTAGCAATGTAGAGTGTATTTCTGATCAGTTTAAAGTGATCTTCATTGAAAAGAACAGTGCTTTTCTTTCAAAAATAAGGACATTTCAAAGTGACCCCAAACTTTTGAACGGTAGTGTATTATGCTTTACAGCTTGTTTGAGTTTGTAGTTAAAATGATATCCAGTAGGTGGCAGTGTTGTTCTGGGTTAGGTGAACAGGGCTGGACCCTACAGGCACTACTTCTTCTATTTTCTCATCTCGTATTATACATAATGTCTAGTCACTGCCTCGGAGTATAAAAATTTGCCTTGGTGCTGCTGTTTGTCACTGAAGATTAGCTTTACTAATTAGAAGTTGTTGGGATTTGGCTTATTTGATGATTCGTGCAAACTTGTGACACAAAGCTGAAAAAAAAGGGTTATTCTAATGATTTCTATAGTAAGAACTTGCACAGGAACATGCATGGCAGATGGTCCACATAATCGAAGACTAACAATAAATCTTTGTTGTTTTTCTTAAGCATCTAAACATTGTTGATATGGTGAAGCTTTCTGTCAGGAGAGATTTATTTCAGATTCAGGGACGGATTCTCAGGTGTCAGTGCTTTTGTACCAGTCCAAATTCTCCACCGTAGGAGAGTCTTCAGGACTGAGGACTTTGCACTTTCTGGTATCTCAGTAATATGAAAAGCTGTATTATTTGACTTAACTGTGAGAGAGAGAGGGAGAGAGAGAGAAAGCGAGGCTGGTGAGGAAACAGCTTCATGCTGTTATCATATAATGAGGAAAGTTATAGCCAGAACTTGAAAGTATAAAGTGTTGTTCATTAATTAAAAAGTCTCAGCCTTTGCTGTCGTATAAGTGGACTGTTATCATTTTAAATAAAGTAGAGGGTTGGGGAAGATGATGCCTCTTTTCGACCAACACGGAACGGGTTGTGTTCTGGTTCGCACACCAGAACCGTTCGGAGCATTTCGACTAAAAATAAAGTGGTTCAGAACCTGAGAAGTTGGTTCCCAGCTGAGCCAAAATATAGCAGAGGAAGTGGAACGCAGCAATGGAAAAGGCTGCATCTTCAGGAAAAAAATGGAATGAAAACAAACCTCTGCAGTTACAGAACAAAAGCTCTTAGGTAATCAATGCATACCGCTGTCTTGCTACTCCTGTTTACTCCAGTTGTGGATTGTGCAACACCGTCTATTCATGACGCATCCTTGATTCCAACGGATTCATTCAAAACTGGTTGAAAACGTGAGCTGGTTTGTTAGCTGGCACCAAGGTTCAAAGAATCCTGAGTGGAACCTGTTCAAAACCCTGTTCCCCGTTGGTCAAAAAGGAGTATGTGGTGGAGTTTTGCTTTTACATCCCTGGTCAGGTATAACTCTAAACAAATGACTTCCATATTGCTAGTTCATCTGTATGAAACCTGATAATTGCTTGTCTTCGGGTACAAAAATCTATTCAGCTGAAAAATATTAGCACAGTAGACTTGCCTGAATTGCGTCTTGCTTTTGCGTTTTGATCCCATCTCATCTCGTTACCTCTAGCCGCTTTATCCTGTTCTACAGGGTCGCAGGCAAGCTGGAGCCTATCCCAGCTGACTACGGGCGAAAGGCGGGGTACACCCTGGACAAGTCGCCAGGTCATCACAGGGCTGACACATAGACACAGACAACCATTCACACTCACATTCACACCTACGGTCAATTTAGAGTCACCAGTTAACCTAACCTGCATGTCTTTGGACTGTGGGGGAAACCGGAGCACCCGGAGGAAACCCACGCGGACACGGGGAGAACATGCAAACTCCACACAGAAAGGCCCTCGCCGGCCACGGGGCTCGAACCCGGACCTTCTTGCTGTGAGGCGACAGTGCTAACCACTACACCACCATGCTGCCCCGTGTTTTGATCCGATTCTGCATTCGTTTTTGTTTGTTTTTTAATTTTTATTTATTTATTTATTTTTTTGACAGCCCGTCCAACAGTGACTCGGAAAGTGATATCATCTTTGACAACGGAGATGCGAGCAGAGACAGTATTGTGCAGGTCAGTAACGTTCTCTGATGCTAAGCTCACATTAGCATGTTTATAACATTTCACCATCTTCATTGTTTGGTTCATGTGATATTATTTATTATTTTTTTAATTTCTTGTGTATCACGTATAGGAAGAACGGAGTAAAAGGCAAGGAGAGGACACAGCAGACAGCTCAATATCTGAAAGGCCTCCTCTCATTGCACATTATCTCTACATACAGGTGAGTGCATGCAGGCAGTGAACTTGAGTTTACGCAGTATGTTGCTGTTCATCCAAGAGAAGCGTCTCATTGTGACGGAAAAGTTCTGTTTGGAGATGTCTGCGTAACATTTATGGAAGGAGTCTATGGTGTCAGAGCTTTGGAACAGCTTCCTGACACAGGAGAGTCTTCAGGGCAGAGTAATAGCACTTTGTGGTCTCTTAGCAAAATGACAAGCTGCATTTATTTTTCTCTTATAAACTTTGAGGGAGAATACAGAAGGACTTTGCTTACGTATTGACTGCTACATAGTGCTACTTTTGACTGGAACCTACTGGAATCAGATCCAACACAACACTGGATAGGACACTAGTGATGGCGTATACTCCCAAACCATTCATACTAAACAGTGGATATTAATAAGGGCTTCATTAACAGTGTACATAATTTGGATATGGTGAAGTATGGCAGTTGGTGCTACATTGTCTTTCTATGGGGAAAAATAGAAAAATAAAGGATGCACACACATTTTTCTTTTACACACAAACTAGCTTCACAATAAAATTGAATTCTCACTTAAAAGAAATGCGACGTGTCGGATATGCGCTGTATGGCTAAACAGACATGGACACCTAACCATGCATCGTAGAATAAAGATCATTGTTAAGTGGTAGAGCGAACAGCACAATGAACGCTGTCTCTCCTAGTTAAGATGCTCTTAGCGTTAAGAGGCTTTTGGGAAACCTACCCCATAATGGTATGTTTGAACCAAATACGGTGAGCGCATTAAAATTAACTCCCGAGGATGATGTAGATGAAAAACGTATACATCAAGAAGTCCATCGTGCAAACTTTATTTGAAGAGGCTGCAAAGCAAACACGCCAACCAGTATTTTTGATATTTATGATCAATTAACTGCATGAAGTCTTTTAAATGTGAAGGTACAAAATGGAAAAATAAATAATTATGATTTTATGTTTGGTTAGAAAAATAAACCAATGACGGATTCATTAAAAGCCATTTACGTGGTGTGACTGTGTGTTGTTGCTAAGTGATATTTCATAAAGTAGTTGTGGCCCTGGCCCCAGTTGAAGTTTAGCGGGAAATTATTTTAATTGATCAAATCGGTGGTGTTTTGAGCCAATGGATTGCATTCCCTCTTAAAAATAAGCATTCTAGAGTGAAAATGTTGCCTATAAATGGTGTTGCAAATCAGGGACAGATCATAAATAATGGGGAAAGCCACCACCACGGTTATTAATTTCTTCTGCGCTGTACTTGGGAACGGTTTGAACGGACCCGAAATTTACACGACCATGTTCTTTAGTGTTCTCTAGAGCGGAGCCCTTGTAAATTCTGATTGGTTGCTATCAAACTGTGTCCTTGCTCATTACCATGAAGTTTCCTGGACTTCAACTTGATTCTGATGCCTGTGCTGCCAACGATCATACCGCTGCTCACCACAGAGACAGACTGGCTCACATAGAAAATGACTTCCAGTTGATTTTGATATTCTGATCGCGTTTGGTCTGAACGTACCGTAACGCTTTTATGAGGGTCTTTCTCAATCTCTTGCAACAAAGGGGAAACACGATTATCTGGAGTGTCTCTGTACCGTATGCTGTAGTATTAAGACTTCCCTCCAGTGGAACAAACAGGCTCAAACCTGGTCCAGCATATGACAGTGCTACTGTGCACAAAGCAAAGTCCATAAAGACATGGTTTACCAAAGGTGAGTGGGAAAGAATTTGGGCGCCCTGCACAGAGCCCTGACCTCAACCCCACTGAACATGCTTGTGATGAATTGGAATGCAGACTGCACCCCAAGCCTGCTCGTCTGACATCAGTGCCCAACCTCTTGTGGCTGAATGAGTACAAATCCCCTCCAAAATGGTCCAAAATCTAGTGGAAAACCTTCTCAGAAGGTGTCTATAGCAGTAAGTTAGACCAACTCCATGTTTATGCCCATGGTTTTGAAATGAGATGTTTAATGGTCAGGTGGCAATATACCTTTGGCCATAAAGCTGAGATTAATTGCATTTTTAGGCCAATGTTTCCTTGGAAATTTTGTTTACTGGTGTTTCTCCCTCTCTCTCTCTAGATGGAGTACTGTGAAAAAAGTACTTTGAGGGACACAATAGACCAGGGCCTGTACCAGGACTGCAGTCGCCTCTGGAGACTCTTCAGGGAGATCCTGGATGGCATTGCGTACATTCATGAACAGGTAGCCTGTATCTGAATCCACAGCCAGATCTGTACAGGAGGACGCTGCGTGTCTTTTGGTTACTGCTAGTGCTTTGGATACTTTTGATCGTTATAAATTGTTGCAGTGAAATGCTCCCAGGAGTAAGCTGATGGTCAAACTGACTAGTTGGCCACATTTTGTTTTTGGAGTCGTCAGCCTGTTATTTTGGGTTTATTTATGGACTAATGGTGCGGACTGCATGATCTTGTTCTGCCTGTATCCTCAGGGAATGATCCATAGAGATTTGAAGCCTGTTAACATTTTCCTCGACTCTCATGACCACGTCAAGATCGGAGACTTTGGCTTGGCTACTGACCATCCAGCTAGCACGGTATTGCATATGCGTGTTTAAGTAAAGCTGTACAGGATATTTATTCACAGTATACTCTTACTGAATGTCCTTTCAGTACTTAACACTGATTGATTGACTTGGAGAACCATTTGTACTGTTAAGTATATGAGAGAATTTTTACAAGTTTTGTACGGATTATTTGTTGTATTTGTTATACAAAGAGCTACACTGAGCAGCCATAGCATATAAAACCACCTGCCTAATACAACCCCTGGCAAAAAGTATGGAATCACCAGTCTTGGATGAGCACTCATTCAGACGTTTTATTCTGTAGAACAAACTGAGATCACAAACATGATACAATAATAGTCATTCCAAAGTGCAACTTCTTGGCCTTCAGAAACACTAAAATAAATGAAGAAAATACATTGTGATAGTCAGCAAATGTTACTGTTATAGACCAAGCACAGGGAAAAAAATATGGAATCACTCAATTCTGAGGAAAAAAATATGGAATCACTCTATTCTGAGGAAAAAAATATGGAATCACTCAATTTTCAGGTAGAAAATAAGGACTCACCCAGTCAATTTCCTTTCCCTAAATTGACACCTGCCTCAGATTAGATCTGCTTGTTAGTCTGCAGTTAGAAACAGCGCAGTTATCACACCTTGGAGGGCTGCTGGACCAAGTGGATTGGCAAGAATCATGGCTCCAACAAGAGAGATGTCTCTTGAAACAAAAGAGAGGATTGTCAAACTTCTTAAAGAAGGTAACTCTTCACGCATGGTTGCCAAAGATGTGGGCTGTTCACAGTCAGCTGTATCTAAGATATGGACCAAGTACAAACAGCATGGGAAGGTTTTTAAAGCCAAGCGTACTGGTAGACCAAGGAAGACATCAAAGCGTCAAGACAAAAAACTTAAGGCCATATGTCTTGAAAACCAAAAAAGTACAACAAAACAAATGAAGCATAAATGGGAGGAAGCTGGAGTCAATGTACAAGTATGTGACCGAACCGTGAGAAATCGCCTAAAGGAAATGGGATTTTCATATAGGAAAGCTAAAAGAAAACCATCATTGACACCTAAACAGAAAAGAACAAGACTACAATGGGCTAAGGAGAAGCAATCATGGACTGTGGATGACTGGATGAAAGTTATCTTCAGTGATGAATCACGAATCTGCATTGGACAAGGTGATGATGCTGGAACTTTTGTTTGGTGCCGTTCCAGTGAGATTTATGAAGAGGACTGCCTGAAGAAAACATCCAAATTTCCACAATCCTTGATGATATGGGGCTGCATGTCAGGCAAAGGCACTGGGGAGATGGCTGTGGTTACTTCTTCAATAAATGCACAGGTTTACATTGACATTTTGGACAGTTTTCTTATCCCTTCAATTGAAAAGATGTTTGGGGATGATGAAGTAATTTTCAAAGATGACAATGCATCGTGCCATAGAGCAAAAACTGTGAAAGCATTCCTTGGTGAAAGACACATCCAGTCAATGTCATGGCCTGCAAATAGTCCAGATCTCAACCCAATAGAAAACTTGTGGTGGAAATTGAAAAAAAAAATGGTCCACGACAAGGCTCCGGCCTGCAAAGCTGATCTGGCAACTGCAATCAAAGAGAGTTGGCACCAGATTGATGAAGAATACTGTTTGTCACTCATCAAGTCCGTGCCTAAGAGACTGCAAGCCGTTATAAAAGCCAGAGGTGGTGCAACTAAGTACTAGTGATGTGATTTGAATGTTCTTTTGTTTGTCTGTTTTTCATGATTCCATATTTTTTTTCCTCAGAATTGAGCGATTCCATATTTTTTTTTCCCTGTGCTTGGTCTATAAAAGTAACATTTACTGACTTCCACAATGCTTTTTCTTCATTTCTTTTAGTGTTTCTGAAGGCCAAGAAGGTGCACTTTGGAATGACTTTATTATTGTATCATGTTTGTGATCTGAGTTTGTTCGACAGAATAAAACGTGTGAATGAGTGCTCATTCAAGACTGGTGATTCCATACTTTTTGCTAGGGGTTGTATTATGTAGGTCCCCTTTCTGCCACAAAAACCGCTCTGACCCATCAAAACATGGTCTCCACAAAACCTCTGAAGGCGTGCTGTGGTATCTGGTGCCAAGATGTTAGCAGTAGGTCCTGTAAGTTAGAGTTGGGGCCTCTATGGATCAGACTTGTTTGTCCAGCACATTCCACAAATGCTCCATTGGATTGAAATCTGGGGATTTTGGAGGCCAGGTCAACACCTTGAACGCTCATGTTCCTCAAACCATTCCTGAACAGTTTTCAAAGTGTCAGGGTGCATCATCCTGCTGAAAGAAGCTACCGCCATTAGGGAATACCGTTGCCATGAAGCACTGTATTTTGTCTGCAGCAATGTGTAGATAGGCGGTATGGGTCAAAATAACATCCACATGAATGCTTATATGGGTCAGTCCATGAAATGATGTTACTTTTCATTGGTCCGGGTTTACATAATCACTTCATCTTTAATTTCCATGATTTAAAGAAATATTTAGCAGATTATCCATAAATCTTGTTAGAAGAAATAAAATAAATAAATAAAAAAAATGAAGTTTTCTTTTGAAATAAAGAAATGTGAAACATTTTCTTCCCCTGTGACTGGACACGGATGACACGTTTTTTGTGACATGGAATATTTGCTGACTTTGAGCTTAAATAAACCTTCATTACTTTCTGAGAATTTCAATAAAATTAGTTTCATGGTACTTGCAATTTAGTTTTACACTCACATAATAAAGTTAAGAAGGTTCTATAAACTATTTAGCTTCGAATTCATCCACTAAAAATAGGTTGTGAACGTAACACTGTGATGTCCTACCGTGTTACGTTAGAAACCAGGCTTATAAAAAATGATGAAACGAGTTGAAATCATGATTGATGTTTTTAATATAAAGAAGAATATACTATAAAACGATGTAGGTAGAAAGAAATGTAAACAAACGGCAATAAAAGAAATTATCGATGTTTTTTTCTCACATCCTAACTTAGCGTCCACTCACTTCCTGGTTCGTTCACATCCTGCGAGACTTATTTACTCAATCTAGGTCAGCTGAACTGACACGAGAGAGCTTCTCGCGGGATCTCACACACCACAACACGTGCTCTAGAGAAGTGCAGATATAAGTGTGACTAAGTAAAGTAATGAATTCAATAATCTCATTTACCCCATATAGGATGAAACTGTTTCCTGTTAATGACTGTTGTTATTGTTCAAATCTTAGAGATTTTATGAAGTTTGTGAAATACTGGTATTTCATATTTTCAGTGTTTATGATGTTGAACTAATATTTCTAATGAATTCTTATTCAGTGTTAATGTTTAAAGTAAGCAAATAAAAGCAAAAAATTGATTTTATCAATATTTTTCCTTTATTTTTAAAAGCTTGTTCGTGTCCTTGTTACATTAGCAACCGGGTAAATATTTATGGATTTTATCATACGTTGTAGAGCAGGAGTTATCTTAACAACTGTTATATTTTCTTATATGGTCAATGCTTCATGGAAATAAAAGTTGTTTTCAGTTGTAAATTGTTTTAAGTGACTCCCTCTATGTCACATTTTGGTAACCCCATTTCATGGACTGACCCATATCCAAGGTTTCCCAACAGAACATTGCCCAGGACATCACACTGCCTCTATGGGCTTGCCTTCTTTCCATGGTGCAACCTGATGCCATCTCTTCTCCAAATAAGAGACCAGGCCACTTTTCTTCCATTGCTTTCTTCCATGGTCTAGTTCTGATGCTCACGTGCCCATTGTAGCCACTTTTCAGTGGGCATGGGTTAGCATGGGCACTCTGACGGGTTTGTGGCTACACAGCCCCATACACAGCAAAGTGCAATATATGGTGTGTTCTGACACCTTTTTATATCATAGCCAGCATTAACTTTTGCAGCAGTTTGTGCTACAGTAGCTCTTCTGTGGGATTGGACCAGACGAGCTAGCCTTTACTCCTCATGCGTATCACTGAGCCATGATCCTGTCGCTGGTTCGCCAGTTGTCCTCCTTTGGATCATTGTTGCTTGGTTCAACTAATTGATCGATTTTCAAGGGTGTTGGATAAGAATGAATTTACTATCGGGGTTTTTATAGACCTGTCCAAAGCCTTTGACACTGCTGATCATGGTCTTCTGGTTAAAAAATTGCAGCTGTATGGTATCCGAGGAATTGAGCTCCAATAGTTCTGTGACTATCTCAACAACCGTAAACAGTTTGCTTCTTGGAATGGTTCTGAATCTAGCTATAGGAAGTTATCATGTGGTGTACCGCAAGGTTCTATTCTTGGTCCTTTTGCTTTTTATTATTTATGTAAATGATTTGTACCTGGTTTCAAAAAATGTTTTTTTTTTTTTAAATCATTTTTGCTGATGATACGAATATGTTTATGTCGAATCCAAATTATGAAGACCTAATTATTCAAACAAATGCCGAACTCAAAGTTAATCTCTGGTTTCAAAAAAATAAATTATCTCTCAGTATCAAAAAAACTTCATACATGTTAATTATACCAAAGAATAAGAAAAAAAAACCTTGATAAAGATGTCTATATATCCAATCATTCTCTTGTTAGAGCGCAATATGCCAAGTTTTTAGGTGTCTACATCGATGAAAAATTAAATTGGAAAAAACGTATAGGGGAGAGCGGGGTAAGATGAGCCACTTTTTACATTTTTCATCATAACTACATGTTCAAGCCATTTTTGCTTCCAATCTACACACCATACCAAATTTCAAAGTGTACTGTTACTATCTGAGCAAAAAATAATTGATAAGCTCTTATGGTTAGAGTGATATTACCTCTTGAAAAAAAAATGTCAAGTGGCTCAACTTACCCCATGCACGGGGTAAGATGAGCCACTGTGTGGGGTAAATTGAGCCAACACAAAACATGTTAGGTTAACAAAGTAAACAACTTTTATTATTAGAAATGCAATCAATGAGTCAAGTCAATCAAGTGGGGGATAGGGCCGTTGCATAGAGAAGGGGAGATGAAGAAAGAGGTGATAGAATGAGATGGGATAGGGAGGGATAGATAGATGGATCGAGAGAGAGATATGCATAGATAGATAGAAAGAGGGATGGTTAGAGAGGGAATGAGAGATACACTATATTATAGAAATTACTAAAACAGTAGAACAGTGCCAAAAGAATCTTATTTCTTTCAGTAGGTTAAAACATTGCTAAAACATGCAGCAATCATTCCATCAATCATTCAATCATTTCATCATTATTCAATGTTCCAAGCCTTCAAATTGCAAGGGAACACCATTTGCCTCTCCCTCCGTGCTGTCCCACCAACAGTAAAGGGGCGGGGCAATTTTTTCACAATATCCTGTCTTGACAGGACAGCCTCATCTTTCTCTTTGAAGACAAAGGTTGGCTTTCTTGCAGAGCCATGGCATGACCGGCTTCTTTTGAGAAATCTTGCCTCTATTTCGAAGACCTCCAATTTGATTATCTGACCAATGAAGAAATGCACTTTCTTCTTCCCCGTGAATTTTGCCACAACATAATCCCCCACATCTAACAACTGGTCTTCCTCATCTGATGTCATATATATGTTGTTGTCATATATGACCAGTAAATGTGAAAACTTAAGTGTCATCCATATTGGGTAAGCTCAGCCACCAATGGGGTAAGTTGAGCCAGTGGCTCATCTTGCCCCACATCTAATGGCTCATCTTACCCCATGGCCACCATTTTGTAGAAAAATGCTAATAAAGGGGATTAGGCTAATCAAAATTATTTTTATTAGTATTCATATCATAGCTTAGAAAGCCACTAACTTAACCCTAATGTGTCTAAATATTATTCTACTTTTGTCTTCTCTAAATCATCTTCACTGTGGACAAACATGGAATTGACTTAGAAAGTACAAAAACACATTTTTATAAATATCTCCCTCACGTAGTTTGACATGTGGTGCTCCTCTCCACAAGTGTAAGTAAATGGTCCCGCCCCCCCC
Organism: Neoarius graeffei; assembly: GCF_027579695.1. Classification (NCBI taxonomy): domain Eukaryota; kingdom Metazoa; phylum Chordata; class Actinopteri; order Siluriformes; family Ariidae; genus Neoarius; species Neoarius graeffei. The sequence continues at coordinate 42,268,927 of NC_083579.1, read as the reverse complement.
CCTTTGAATGTGGTCACATGGTCACATTTGTTTACTGTTTCTTAGAAACAGGGGGTGGCTTATCTTACCCCCTGGCTCATCTTACCCCGCTCTCCCCTATCATTTATTTGTAACAAAGTTGCTAAGAACATTGGTGTCATCTGCAGGATAAGACATGTAAGATATTTCATCTTTGACCCAAATGTAGTAGAGTTCAAGTACCAAAATGCAACTACTTCAGTAAAGTACAAATCTATTTATCATATCTGAATTTATTATGCAAATGAACTAATCTGACTTTCTGTTACACAAGCCAGAGTTAGCTAGCTATCCATGAATGGTGCTTTGCATAATCAGGTGCTTGTCCGACCAACATTAACGATCGTTGCATTCAGGCAGGCACCACGTTTCAATCAATTTGACAAACGGGTACTAAATCCTTGCCCATAGCCTGTGTGTGCATCGGGCTTAGCTATGCAATATGCTAAATCGCTATACAATTTCAGCTAGCCAGGCCAGCGTAGCACTATCTAGTCTTCTGTGAACTTTACAGCCTAATCCCTGACCCTGAACACAAGATCTGTTTCCATCATAGTCCATACCCGCTACTGTCTTTCATCCACGTCAACATTTTTTGGCGCATCCCCTCACATGCCTTCTCCTTTTCTTTCTTTTGCTTCCTAACTTGGGCACCTGATGATAACTTTTTTTGCTTTCTCCATCCTGCCTTAAACAATCACCCGGTCTGTGGGCGACAGCTACTGTATGGAGCGCTCAGCAGCTCCCCCCCTCCCCTCCTCTCCTCTCTCTCCCCCCCCCCCCCCCCCTTCTTCCACGGTGAGTAGCCTAAGCTGTGGAAAGTAAAGGGACGTTGGACGTTTCTTTACTATTTTAAGCAGAATATTTTGAGCATAGCCATGAGTTAAAAGCACGAGTAGTTTTAAAACATAGCATGATAATTTTTTGTCCCTCTCTTGTTTTGGCGCCCCCCCTTGGCGGAGCGCCCATGTGCACCACATATAGAGCATACCCCGTTTTTGCGCCACTGACTCTATTGTACTTTTAATATATCCTTTTCTTTCCTACTGCAATCTGGTATGGGCAAGCACTTACAGAACAAACCTCAAACACCTTGTTACTTTACAGAAACGATTTGTTAGAATGGTTACATACTCTGAACCACTTGCGAGCTCGGGCCCTCGGTTTCAAGAACTTGCAATTTTGAATGTTTATGATACAAATGTGCATCAGATCTGCTTATTTGTGTTCCAGCAAAGAATGAATCTCTTACCTCCAAGTTTCTGTCATATATTTGTGTCTAATAACCAAATCCATAGCTACCAGACACGAAACTCTTCCGCTCTTCACACTGCCTTTTTTAGAACTGCTCTTGGGCAATTTGCAGTACATTATCAAGATCCACATCTCTGGAATCAGCTAGCTGACTATCTGAAAAAATGTATCCATTTAACATCATTTAAAAAGGCACCTCGTCAGTCAAACTATCTACCATCAAACATAAGTTATCTATAGTTATGTTGGTTTATTGTTTTAATCCACTCTGGGGTTTTTTTGTATTTTTATTTGTGTTGTATCTTTTGTTCTATTTCGTTTCTCCTGACCGCCAGAGGCGGTGCTTTCAGCACATGGATATCCATCACACGAACGTGCAGGTCGAGTAATAGTAACAACAAAGTCACGTGTGACCTGGGTGACATCACCCCGTGACCCCGGCACAAAAGACCGGTGAACCCAGGAAGTGACCTCTTGCATCTTCTCGCGTTTGCAGGTTGCGAGTTGGATTGGAATTTGGACAAAGCGCGTGTTAGTTTCGTTACCCGTAGGGTTGGGGCTGTGCTTACGCATCCTCCAAGAAACTGCGTTAAGTCCACCAATTCTTTTCTCTTGTCGCTATATTAGTTGATTTGTTACTCCGTTAAGCTGAGCGCTCTCGCTCGGTGGAGTTAGCTGATTAGCTCTCCGAGGCGGTGTTCTCGCCGCTGGAGGCCGGCTTGTTTTCGTTCAGGTAAGCGGTTTTCATTCATTTAAATTAAAGCGGTGTTTCTCGCCGCTGTTTATCAGTTCTGTGGCGCGCGGCGCCTATCGTTGTTAATATTCCCGACCACGGGTGTGTTCGCCCGGTCGTTTTTCGTTGCCGCCTGATTGTTTATTTTGGGATACTTACTTGGGGTGTTCTCACCCTATTTTTTAAGTTCCCTTCTGCCAGCCAGGTGTCATGGACCTATTCTCTCGCTGCGCCAACTGCCGGGCCCCCCTCGAGCCGGAGGACTGCCACCGCGAGTGCCCCTCGTGCCTGGGTATTGATCACCTGCGGCAGGGGCTGACGGACATGGCCTGCGCAGACTGCATGTGCCTGAGTGTGGCTGCGCGGACCGCCAGGCTGGCTCGGTTGGATCCTCCGTCCGACATCCCCCGGGCCTCGGGGGGACAGGACACGGTGCCGGCTGCAGCAGCGGGGCCCAGCAAGCGCCGTGGGGCTCCCCCACGTGTCTCCGCTTCTAAGGCGAAAAAGAAGCGCTCGGGTGATTTGGCTCGGAAGGTGGAGGTGATGTCCACTGAGCTGGAGGAGATGAAGGCCCTGCTGGCGAATCTCCAGCCTCCGCCACAGGGCAGCAGTGTTCCCGCAGCCACCCCTTCTGCCTGGCAGCCCGACCGTTCACCATCACCACCGCTTCTGTCACCGGCCGTTGATACACGCGGCCTGGATGAACTGTTGATCCGGGCGTCGGAGAGCTTTGACTACGGTGGGTCTGACGGTCACGACTCCACCTCTCCGGCCGGTTCCCAGGCCACCAGCCATGGCACCGTGGCAGCGTCGGAAGGCGGACGCTCATCCATCCAGCCAACGCTGAGGGCTGCATTGGCCCGTCTGGGGTTGGACACGCCCCCGGTGGCCCAGCATCAGAGCGCTTTCTTCAGAGGCTCCACACAGCCTTCCTCGTTGTCTGTTCCGCCCTCGGCCCCATACATCGAGGAGTTACAGAGGTGTTGGGCGGACCCTAGACGCCTTTCCCACCTCCCTAGTGACTGCAGGGCCCTGGCAGCAATGCAGGACGCCCCTACCTACGGCCTCCAGCAGATGCCCAACATTGAGCCCTCCGTGGCTGCCCTCGTCCTTTCGCCCAACGAGGCTCTGCGGCCTGACGCCCGATGCCCCCGCACTCAATGCCGTGCGACCGACGACCTCATCGTGCGGGGATACGACACGGCGGCACGAATGGGTCGTATTGACAATTCCATGTCCCATCTGCTGCTGGCCCTCGCCCAGACGCTGGAGGGGACGAGCGCGGCATCACGGGAGCTGTGCGACGCGGCTCTCCAGGCCTTTGCCTACTTGTCGCGGGAACTGGGCCGGCTGATGTCGTATCTCACCCTCGCCCGCTGGCAGATATGGCTGGCACAGTCCCCTCTGGCTGAGCCCGACCGGCGTGTGCTGCGCTCTCTCCCTGTTGTCCCCGGGGAGCTGTTTGGTGAGGCTGCTCAGCAAGCCCTGGACCGGAGTGCCCAGGTCGTCCAGGCGCGACAGCAGCTCGCTGGCCTCCGCCAGGTCCACCACCATGGCAATGCTGCCCAGTCCTTCAGGGGGCCCACACCGACTCTGTCTCGGCCACGCACCCGCCAGGAGACCAGACGGGTTGATGACTTTCGTCGCCCCACCACCTCCCGGACCCGCGGTGCCGCCCCCTACACCCAGTCCGCTCCTCGTCGCCCCCATAGTGACCGACGGGGGCGCTCTGGACGGCGCTGACATCAGCGCGCCGGTGGTCGGCCGCTTTTCCAGCGAACAGCTCCAAAGCTGGAGAGCGTTGACCCCAGACCCCTGGGTGCTGGTGACCCTCACCGAGGGTTACCGCATCCAGTTCTGCCGCCGACCGCCGCGTTTTCACGGGGTCAAACACACCACCGTGAGCCATCCGGGGAAGTCCCTCGTCCTCCGGCAGGAAATCGCCACCCTCCTGGAGGAAGGAACAATCTCTCCCGTCGACAGGCAGAGACAGCAAGGTGGGTTCTACTCCAGGTATTTTCTGGTTCCGAAGAAGGACGGCGGTATCCGCCCGATCCTCGACCTGAGGTCCCTCAACTCCCACTTAAAGACCACGAGATTCCGCATGCTGCGTACAGTGGATGTCTTACACCACATCCAGGTGGGCGACTGGTTTGCCACCATCGACCTGAAAGACGCCTACTTCCATGTTCCCATTGCGCCACACCACAGGCAGTTCCTGCGGTTTGCCTTCGAGGGCCAGGCTTTCGAGTTCAATGTTCTGCCCTTTGGGATATCGCTGGCACCCCGTGTGTTCACCAGGTGTGTGGCAGTGGCATTGGCACCACTTCAGGCAAGGGGTTTGCGTGTCCTGCCTTACCTGGACGACTGGCTCGTCTGTTCACGGTCAGCAGCTCAGGCCCGCACCGACATCGCGACTGTGCTCTCACATGTCGCAGAGCTGGGGCTCAGGGTGAATTACAAGAAGAGCTCGCTGGTGCCCAGCCAGGAGACGACTTTCTTGGGCATGCACCTGGATTCGAGGTGGTTGATGGCAACCCCCTCCCAGACCAGGATCCACAACATCCGCCTGCTGCTTGGCCGCTTCGGACGGGGCAGGTCACTCGCCCTGAAGACCTTTCAGCGCCTGCTGGGCATGCTTACGGCAGCCTCCTCTCTGGTCCCGCTGGGACTCCTGGACTTGCGCCCGCTTCAGAGGTGGCTCAACGGTCTCCACCTCCACCCGGTGCTGCACGGGCACAGGCTCGTGAAGGTGACGGATACTTTTTTCAGGCTCCTCCGTCCATGGAGGAGGAGGGCTTACCTTCTGCGGGGTGTTCCGCTGGCGGCTATCCCCTCCCGGAGGGAGGTCATCACCACGGATGCTTCCCTGGGAGGTTGGGGTGCAATCTGGCAATGCCAGACCGTCAGAGGCTACTGGAGTCCAGGGCAGCGACAGCAGCACATCAACGTGCTGGAGCTACGGGCTGTGTTCCTCGGCCTACAGCACTTCCTCCCAGGCCTGGCCGGCAGACACGTTCTGGTGCGGACGGACAACGCTACGGTAGTGTACTACATCAACCACCAGGGAGGCACCAAGTCCCTCCAGTGCTTGGAAGTGGCCGGCCAACTTCTGCGGTGGGCCCATCGACATCTCTTGAGCCTGCGTGCCATGTACTTGCCAGGCACTGCCAACAGGGCAGCGGATCTGCTGTCCCGCCAGGACCCCGATCCTGGGGAATGGAGACTCAACCCAGCGGTGGTTCTTGCCATTTGGGAATGTTTTGGCAGGGCAGAGGTGGACCTCTTTGCCTGCCAGGAGTCGACACACTGCCCTCTGTGGTTCAGCCTCCACGGCCCCAGCTCTCTGGGCCAGGATGCGCTGGCGCATGCTTGGCCGAGGCAACTGCTGTATGCCTTCCCCCCTCTGCCGCTGATCATGCCAACCCTACACAGGGTTGCGATGGACCACCACGGGCTGCTGCTTGTCGCCCCTCGGTGGCCGGGCCGAGTGTGGTTTCCCAAGTTGCTGCAACTTCTGAACGGCGACCCCTGGTGCCTGCCAGTGAGGACGGACCTGCTATCACAGCTGGGAGGGCAGATCTGGCACCCGGATCCAGCCCGTCTGCAGCTCTGGGTGTGGCCGCTGAAGGGCCGGATCCCCTGCTAGGTCTTTGTGAGCCGGCAGTGGTCAACACCATTGCAAGCTCTCGGGCACCCTCCACCAATGCCCTCTACGCCAACAGATGGAGGCTTTTCTCCAACTGGTGCTTGACTCGGGGGGAGGAGCCGACATGCTGCCCCCTGCCGACCATTCTACTGTTCCTCCAGTCTCTGTTTGATAAGGGTCTTACTCCTTCCACCCTCAAGGTCTATGCAGCTGCCATCTCTGCTCAGCATGCCAGAGTTGGGGGAAGGACTGTGGGGTCCCACCCCTTGGTGGCACGTTTCTTGAAGGGTGCTCTTCGGTTGAGACCCCCCCGACGGAGCCGGGTACCCACATGGGATCTTCACTTGGTGCCGCGGGCTCTCTGCGACGCACCGTTTGAGCCCCTGCTCACTGCAGACATTTCATGGCTCTCCCTGAAGACTGCTTTTCTTCTGGCCATTACATTGACGAGGCGCGTCGGGGAATTACACGCGCTGTCAGTCAGTGGGGAATGCCTGCAGTGGCACTCCGGCGACAGTGGGGTCACTCTGTGGCCTAACCCCTCTTTCCTCCCGAAGACCCTCTCTGCTACCTTCGTCAACCAGCCCCTCAGCGTTGCGGCGTTCAAGGCGAGCCATGGTGAGAGGTCGGAACTCTTGTGCCCAGTTCGCGCCCTCAGGGCGTACGTGTCCCGTACGGAGGGCTTCCGTAGGAGTGACGCCCTGTTTCTGTGCCACACAGGGCCGAGGAGGGGTCTGGCGCTCTCTAAGCAGAGGCTATCCAAGTGGATAGTCGAGGCCATATTACATGCCTACAGGCACGGTGGCTCCCCGATTCCTCCGGCTGTCAGGGCACACTCTGCACGGGGTGTGGCGGCCTCATGGGCATCACTGAAAGGCGTGCCCCTTTCAGACATATGCAGCGCAGCCTCCTGGGCTTCCAGCTGCACCTTCACCAGGTTTTACCGTCTTAATGTCGTCCCACATAATCCTGTGGCGACGGCCGTCATTCCAGGCCCGTCGCAGCAGCACTGAGTACGGGTAGGCACTCCTCATGACCTGGTTGGTATTAGTCATCCATGTGCTGAAAGCACCGCCTCTGGCGGTCAGGAGAAACGAAATAGAACGAGGGTTATGTATATAACCGCGGTTCTATGAGTTTGGGATGACCGCCAGAGCTTGGCAGTCACTCGGAGTGTACACGAGAAGATTTGCCAAGAGGTCACTTCCTGGGTTCACTGGTCTTTTGTGCCAGGGTCACGGGGTGACGTCACCCAGGTCACACGTGACTTTGTTGTTACTATTACTCGACCTGCACGTTCGTGTGATGGATATCCATGTGCTGAAAGCACCGCCTCTGGCGGTCATCCGAAACTCATAGAACCGCGGTTATATACATAACCCTCGTTTTACATTATTCATTTATGTATGTATATTTCTTTTTTCTTCTTATATTCACTGTATAATCACTCAGTTGATTTGCTTTTTTTTTTATCTATTCTGTTTTTCATTTAATTCTCATTTTTTGCCTTTACTTGTAACAAATGTGGTGTTTGATTATTGTTTTCATGGGTGAGGTTTTTTTAATAAAAGCCCTTCCGGGTTTCATACCTCTCCTTCGCACGTCTCAATCACAATAATCTCATCTCATTATCTGTAGCCGCTTTATCTTGTTCTACAGGGTCGCAGGCAAGCTGGAGCCTATCCCAGCTGACTACGGGTGAAAGGCGGGGTACACCCTGGACAAGTCGCCAGGTCATCACAGGGCTGACACATAGACACAACCATTCACACTCACATTCACACCTACGGTCAATTTAGAGTCACCAGTTAACCTAACCTGCATGTCTTTGGACTGTGGGGGAAACCCACGCGGACACGGGGAGAACATGCAAACTCCGCACAGAAAGGCCCTCGCCGGCCCCGGGGCTCGAACCCGGACCTTCTTGCTGTGAGGCGACAGCGCTAACCACTACACCACCGTGCCGCCCCATCACAATAATTGTTTATATTATTTTAAATGATATGCTTGTGCATAAATAAAAAATTGGTACTAACCAATGCATACCAGGAACACGCTGCAAAACCTGCCGTTTTGGAGATGCTCAGACCCAGTCATCTCATCATCACAATTTGGCCCTTGTTAAAGTTGCTCAGATCCTTATGCTTGTCCATATTTCCTGCTTCCAATAACTGACTCTTCACTTGCTGCTTCATATATACAAACCCCTTGACAGATGCCATTATGAGGATAATCACTGTCATTTACTTCATGTGTCTGTGGTTTTAATGCTATGGCTGATCTAAAGTGGAAAGGAATTCAGGAATACAGTGGCTGTCCTATTAAAAAAAAAAATTTAAATGCAACCGTCTTGCATCATTAGATTGCAGTGTAATGTAACTTAATAATCCAGAGTAATACTAGTGTTAATGCTATATGAATTGTAAAGGTTCACAGCATATATGTCTGTTACAGGCTTCAGGCATACTGGAGGTGGAGGACAACAGCTCAGGGCTCGTCCTCAAATCCGACCCAACAGGTAAAGCGGCAAAGCCAAATCCTCCATCTTTGCTGTTTACATCACACTTAATTATTAATGCTTTTGTATTTTAAATGCATTTTCCTGTATGTCTTAAGTTATTTAAATTCATTTTCTATCTAGGTAACATGACGGGTATGGTAGGCACTGCCCTGTACGTCGGCCCCGAGGTCCAAGGAAGCACAAAGGCAACTTACAATCAGGTACAATTAACATTTAAAACCTTTTGTTATGGTATACATGTTGAGTGAGTCATATTTTCTTTGAAACCTGTATTTTTGTGTGTCTTTAGAAAGTGGACCTGTTCAGTTTGGGTATCATCTTGTTTGAGATGTCCTACAAACCAATGACCACGGCTTCTGAACGTATCTTCGTCCTCAGCCAGCTCAGAAAGGTACGTGTATACCAGACATCGCTGTAGAGATGTGTTTGTTGGCTGATCAGATTAGAAAATAATGCCTATGGTTTCATCCACAGTCATACCATTGCAACAATCATAAATCATTTGAAAAGGTATCTGAACAGCTGGGTGTGTAAATTCTGATCATTCATGAGATCTGTGTAATTCTGATATTTTTCAAGTTTGAACTTCTACATGTCATCAGCGTTCATGAATTTGCAGAAGTTCTACTCAGGGTTCTGAAAGAAGTTGGTCATGTATTGATCAGAGGCTACTACCCCATATTGTATCGTGGCAGATTCAGTAGTATCCTCAGATAGTGAATTTTTCTTTGCTTTATGAATAAAAAGCATAGCAGATAGTGAGGGAGCCTGAGGTTCATCCATTATCCGTAACCGCTTATGCTGTACAGGGTCGCAGGCAAGCTGGAGCCTATCCCAGCTGAGTTTGGGCGAGAGGCGGGGTACACCCTGGATAAGTCGCCAGGTCGTTGCAGGACTGACACAACCAACCATTCGCATTCACACCTCTGGTCAATTTAGAGCCACCAGTTATCCTACCCTGCATGTCTTTGGACTGTGGGGGAAACCAGAGCTCACGGAGGAAACCCACGTAGACACGGGGAGAACATGCAAACTCCACACGGAAAGGCCCTCATTGGCCACTGGGCTCAAACCCAGAACATTCTTGCTGTGAGGCAACAGTGCTAACCACTACACCACCGTGCCGTGGAGCCTGAGGCTTACACCCCTAATAGTGAACCGTGATCAGTTGAGTCAAGAGCTGATGAGGCTCCTGTTCAGTGAACTGCCATAACTGACATTTACCTGTTGAGATGAGACTAAATAAACTGTTGTGGATGATTCCTATGATAAAAGTGATTTTCTTGCTTTTCAATTTAAACTTGATCTGTGAGCTAATAGATGGCCGACAAGCTTTGGCGGTAGGTTGCTTTCAATAGCTTGTCATCTCGGGGTAATAATAAATCAGGTAATGATCATTCCAAATGAGATGATGGATAAAGATAGAGTAATTGAGGACATCGTGTCTCTAGTTTTTAATGTAAATATAATGAATTGTCATCTATAACTAGGCATATAACAATTCTCCCAGTTCACAAATTGATTCGATTCATGATGTTCATGATTCAGTTTTCCCATGATATTTTTGAAAAAATAATTGACAGTTTTATTACCAAAAAAGCAATGTTTATTTTCCTATTATTTATAATAATAATAATAATAATAATCTGTTTTATATAGCGCTTTTCATGGTACTCAAAGACGCTTTACAGGAGGTTCAAACATACACACATATAGACACACACACACACACACACACACACACACACACACACAGAGACAACAATAATAGACAAAGAATAAAAATATAATAAAAAATAAATAAAAAATAAAAAGTCCACCAAGTAGGGGTCAGGATGTAATTCCCGTGGTGTAGCAGCCACAGTCCCACCAAAAGGCGCACGAAAACAGGTCCCACATCTCCAGCACCGCCGCCAGCAACATTGCTCGAACACCACACCATGAATCCACAATGCGAGCAGAGAAGCTCCGCCACGCAGAGCGCTGGTGTGTCCCAAACCGCCTGCACAGCCGCCGCGACACCACCGAGCAACATCGCTCGGAACATCACGCCAAGCATTAAAGCACAGAGCGCTGGACAACCACGATGTAAAATGAGCAACGAGCTCACTGCAGTCCACAGCTGGGAGCGCAGGCATCGCTCACGGTGAACCAAGGCCTGGAGGGAACCAACGCCCAAAACTGGGTCCGGAGCTACACCACCACCGGTGGACAAAAACACTCAAACAAACATCAAACCACACAAACACACAGAAAAAAAAAATAGAAAAAGAAATAAAATAAAACAAAAAAGCTCCGGGGCGGCACGGTGGTGTAGTGGTTAGCACTGTCGCCTCACAGCAAGAAGGTCCTGGGTTCGAGTCCTGGGTTCGAGCCCCGGGGCCGGCGAGGGCCTTTCTGTGTGGAGTTTGCATGTTCTCCCCGTGTCCGCGTGGGTTTCCTCCGGGTGCTCCGGTTTCCCCCACAGTCCAAAGACATGCAGGTTAGGTTAACTGGTGACTCTAAATTGACCGTAGGTGTGAATGTGAGTGTGAATGGTTGTCTATGTGTCAGCCCTGTGATGACCTGGCGACTTGTCCAGGGTGTACCCCGCCTTTCGCCCGTAGTCAGCTGGGATAGGCTCCAGCTTGCCTGCGACCCTGTAGAACAGGATAAAGCGGCTAGAGATAATGAGATGAGATGAGAAAAAAGCTCCGGTGAGAAGCGGCAGCCAGAACGCGCACGACATACTCTCAACCGGATTAAATATTTTGTTCAATAAAAATGCTTTTGTTTCATTTTCTTAATCAACCCTAATTATGTACCCCATTTGTAAATGTTGGAGGAAAATTAGCCTATTAACAAAAATGATTCATTTTATTAAAAATGCAAGTTTCTCATAAATAGGCCTTTTCTTCATAAACCTTTACCTCTACCTCCATTTTTTTTTCTTCCCTTTTCTTTACCCTTTGGCAGTCTGTATAAAGAGCTCTGATTTCTTGTTAAATCTATTTATATAGGCAATTGCACAACAGCCCTTTCCCATTTTAGATCTGTTTTTGTGTGTTTTTGAGGCATTAGAGCTGTGTTACTTCTGCCTAGGGTGAAGTCACATGCATCTCCACTATTTAATGTTACTACTTAATGTTGCCTGATAATTGCGATTCATTTTTTTTTCTTTGATTTGTCATAAATTTGTATCACGATTTATCGTCACACAGTATTTGTTCCATGCCTGTCTGTCTGTATTGATGATTTGCTGTTCAAAAAAGTGTGTGTGTGTGTGAGAGAGAGATGTATATAAATGCATTGTAATGTTTTGATCTGTCTGTACTGAAGGAATTGACAATGTGATCTCGGAATGTAGGCCTTTGCCGCCTGAGAGAGATTCTGCCTCACAGATTGATCCAGGCACAGGCAGTCACTGCCACAGACACAGCTGCTTAGAGATGTTTCTCCATTTATTGTAGGACAAACATGAGTATATATTCACATTCAAGAGTGTGTTGTAGCTATGTGGTTGGATGATGATTTAATTGATGAAGCCAAGTTATCTTATGTGTAATGTAAATGGGTGATGAAGCATTACATAACTGGTTTAGCCTACACGACTGTATGAAAGAAGAGAGACATTATGTACCATTACATCGCCTGTCAGGATCATGGTCTTAGGAAAAGAAGAAAGACATTACTGGTCAAAATAACCTCCATTAAGCAGAGAGCAGAATGTGTGAGCGAAGATAAATCTCAAGGATCCAAGTTGCAATCAGAACAGCCTGTACCAGTTTCAAGAACAAGTAGCAATCAGACCAGCCTGTAGCAGTTCAAGCATGCCAAACATTTGTCAATGCCCTCTTAAATCCTGAAAGAATCTAATGCATGCTTGATCACACTGGACTTTCCTTGTCTTTAAGTTTGAGGTCTTGCAATGGTACGGCTATAGCGCTTTTAACAACAGACACTGTCGCAAAGCAGCTTTACACAAAAACAAAGACCCCAAACACACGAGTCAATTCCATCCACAATAAACTCATTTATCCCTAATGAGCAAGACTGTGGTGATGGTGGCAAGGGAAAAACTCCTTTAGATGACCTGAAGAAACCTTGAGAGGAACCAGACTCAAAAGGGAACCCATCCTCATTAGGGTGATAACGGATAGCATGATTATAACTTCTTGATAGTTTTAACATGAAGACTATTTTGTTGAAGTATACTTCATGCTATTACATGGGTTATAAGTAATTGCGAACATTAAATAATGTACAGAATATACCCCCCCCCAGTAGCAGGACACAAAGCACGGGCACACTCAATAAATATCGAATGACAACTGGTAGGACGTCTGTAGGTTATGAAAAGGTCTGGTATAAAGATAAACATAGATTTTCTGATCTAATTTTTTTTTTTTAAAGTGCAATTTATTTATAATATGCATTGCTTATTTTTTAAAATCAATTAGTTCCAGTGAACAAAAATCTTTCGGCATATAAAGACTGGAAGGCATGGTCAGGTGTCCACATACTTTTGACCACATAGTGTATGTGCAAAGGATAAACCAGTTTCAGTTTAGGAATCTCATCTCATTATCTGTAGCCGCTTTATCCTGCCCTACAGGGTCGCAGGCAAGCTGGAGCCTATCCCAGCTGACTACAGGCGAAAGGTGGGGTACACCCTGGACAAGTCGCCAGGTCATCACAGGGCTGACACATAGACACAGACAACCATTCACACTCACACCTACGGTCAATTTAGAGTCACCAGTTAACCTAACCTGCATGTCTTTGGACTGTGGGGGGAAACCGGAGCACCCGGAGGAAACCCACGCAGACACGGGGAGAACATGCAAACTCCGCACAGAAAGGCCCTTGCCGGCCACGGGGCTCGAACCCCGACCTTCTTGCTGTGAGGCAACAGCGCTAACCACTACACAGTTTAGGAATGTCTGACTTTTTTTATTTTTTTTCTGAAACTTTTTACAGTCACAAATTTCAAAGTTTCACCATTTGAAGGATTTTCCCAGGCTTGTGTGTGTGTGTACAGAAAAATATTAAAGCTATTCCATGAAATGGAGTCGTACATGAGCTGATGGCCTGCTTGGTGCGCCGTGCCTCATCGGCTATCAGTCATGTACCACAAGATTGAGCGGAATAATTGTTTTATTCTATCCACATTCACTGGATTTTGAAAAATGGAGCTTTTTTACTTTTTGCAAATTCGATAAATAAAAACTTCAAAAACGTCCAACAAAATAATTTCTGCTTAGATTTGTAAACAAACCAGCGAAATGACTAGCAATTTTCAAAAACTACTCTAATAATTCTTGAAAAATAAGATATGTTCTTGCCATCAAAAACTTTCATTCCCTATTTGGTTGCTTTTGGGGGGGGGTTCGAGTAGAGTTTTTATTTCGCCCTCTGGTTCAACAACGTGCGCCGCCATTTTATTTTTCTCTACTCACGGTATATAAGCTGATGGCCTAGTAGTAGAGTCGCCAATCGGCGCGCGCAATTGCTCATATCCAGTAAATGTGGATAGAACAAAGAATGAATATATTGCTACTATGTCCCACCCCCAAAACGTATTGTAAGTGGCACTAACAATTGCAAAGACATTTTTAAAAAATTACCTTTTGTGAGTTAAGCTTGTTTGTGTTCTGTGAATATTCTTGCAAGTGAAGCTCTGGCTGTGTTATAGCTTCATGATGATACAGAGAAACCTCAGCTGTGCCAGTCGGAAACTTCCCCACGATGGCGCTTATGTATTAAAGTTGTGTTATTCATCAGTTTTATTTTATGGCGTCTCTGTACAATCAAACTCATGCCTGTAAATGTAAATTTAAAATGCGACTGAAGCTCATTCATAAGCTTCACTTAAATCACTGCTGGTTTTGATGTCATGAGACGGTTTCATGAATCGCATGCAGATCCGCTCCTATAACATTCCTTCTGCTCAAATCTGCACTTGTTTCTCTATGACTTTTATGTAGTAGACACTTCTTGAGGGCATATCCAGGTTCTAAAGTGAATTGATACAGTGCCTTGCAAAAGTATTCATACCCCTTGAACTTTTTCACATTTTTCCACCTTATAACCACGAACTTAAAAGTTTTTTTTTATTGAGATTTTACATGATAGACCAACACAGAGTAGCACATAATTGTGAAGTGAAACGAATGATAAATGGTCTTCAAAATTTTAAACAAATAAAAATCTGAAAAATGTGATGTGCATTAGTATTCAGCCCTCTGCCCTCTGATACCTCTAAATACAATCCAGTGCAATCAATTGCCTTCAGAAGTCATCTAATTAGTTAATAGAGTCCTATTGTATGTAATTTACTCTCAGCATAAATACACTTGTTCTATGAAGGCCTCAGTGGTTTGTTAGAGAACACTGAAGAACAAACAGCATCATGAAGACCAAAGAACTCACCAGACAGGTCAGGGATAAAGTTCTGGAGATGTTTAAAGCAGGGTTAGGTTATAAAAAAAATCCCAAGCTTTGAATATCTCAAGAAGCACTGTTCAATCCATCATTCAAAAATGGAAAAAGTATGGCACAACTGCAAACCTACCAAGACATGGCCGTCCACCTAAACTGACAGAGCGAGCAAGGAGAGCACTGGTCAGAGAAGCAGCCAAGAGGCCCATGATCACTCTGGAGGAGCTGCAGAAATCCACAGCTCAGGTGGGAGAATCTGTGCACAGGACAACTATAAGTCGTACACTCCACAAATCTGGCCTTTTTGGAAGAGTGGCAAGAAGAAAGCCATTGTTGAAAGACAGGCATAAGAAGCCAGGTAGGGGACACAGCAAACATGTGGAAGAAGGTGCTTTGGTCAGATGAGACCAAAGTTGAACTTTTTGGCCTAAATGCAAAGCGCTATGTGTGGCGGAAAACTAACACTGCTCATCACCCTGCACACACCATCCCCACTGTGAAACATGGTGGTGGCAGCATCATGCTATGGGGATGCTTTTCTTCAGCAGGGACAGGGAAGCTGGTCAGAGTTGATGGGAAGATGGATGGAGCTAAATACAGGGCAATCCTGGAAGAAAACCTGTTGGAGGCTGCAAAAGACTTGAGACTGGGAAGGAGATTCACCTTCCAGCAAGGCAATGACCCTAAACATACAGCCAGCGCTACAATGGAATGGTTTAGATCAAAGAATATTCATGTGTTAGAATGGCCCAGTCAAAGTCCAGACCTAAATCCCATTGAGCATCTGTGGCAAGACTTGAAAATTGCTGTTCACAGACCCTCTCCATCCAATCTGGCTGAGCTTGTGCTATTTTGCGAAGAAGAATGGGCAAAAATTTCAGTGTCTAGATGTGCAAAGCTGGTAGAGGCATACCATAAAAGACTTGCAGCTGTAATTGCAGCAAAAGGTGGCTCTACGAAGTATTGATGCAGGGGGGCTGAATACTAATGCACATCACATTTTTCAGATTTTTATTTGTTTAAAATTTTGAAGACCATTTTTATTATTTTCGTTTCACTTCACAATTATGTGCTACTCTGTGTTGGTCTATCACACAAAATCTCAATAAAAAACTTTTAAGTTCGTGGTTGTAAGGTGGAAAAATGTGAAAAAGTTCAAGGGGTATGAATACTTTTGCAAGGCACTGTAATTAATACTAGCATTCATATTGTTCTGGCCTTCGTATTGGTCAGCAATTGGAGAAATGCCACCATAGCGAACAGAATTAGCATCAGGGAGCAGGGAACTTGTCCCAGCACATGCCTTTAAATCTGAATCTGTTCTGTATTCTCTTTGCAGGAGTCCATCGAGTTCCCTGAAGATTTTGTTGAATATGAGAACGGAACACAGGTGAGTTTTCGAAGACGGTTGGGGGGGGTTAATTTAAAAAAAAAAAAAAATTAGTTTTCAACTAAAGAGCAGTGCTACATCCCTGATCTTGTCTGGATATAGAGGAAGGTGATTTGCTGGCTGCTGAGCCATGATCCGGCCCTGCGGCCCACAGCGGTCGAGCTATTGAAAAGCGAGCTCCTCCCTCCTCCTCAAATGGAGGAATCGGAGCTACACGAGGTGCTACAGCACACAATGGCTAATGTCAATGGCAAGGCCTACCGCACCATGGTGAACCAGCTGTTCTCCCAGAGCAACTCTCCAGTGATGGACTACACATATGATATTGACATTTATAAGGTAACATAACCATATAATAAAAGCTGTGTAGGTTAGTAGTAACGGTATCTTCCACTTTTGGAAATGATGAAAACACCAGTTTTAGATGCGTTTAAAAAAAAAAAAGTGGTGCGATATGATCATATCAATGAAGCATGACACAAAAATATAAAATGGTTATGCTATTATATTTTACAGTGTACTTATATGGTAGGGGCTATCAACTAGTACACTCAGTAAAGTATTTCACTGAAAGAAACAAAAATTGTTCTGGCAGAGCAAATCAAAGCATGGAGTAACTGTCCCTATTTTAGTAACATTAGTTTTCTATTCATGAACCTTTGTGAGTGGGTTTTTTAAAATCATTGTCCTATATCTTTTTTTCTAAAATGTTTTTAGTTGGTTTTTCACTTGAAATTTGTTTATTACATGAAAGATGGAAAAAGTGACGTGAATGGTCTTGGTTTCAATTTTTACATCACACAAATCTGCAGTTTTAACAGGGGTGTGTAGCGTTTTACAACCCCGTTTCCAAAGAAGTTGGGACAGGGGCATGTTTACCACTGTGTTGAATCATCTCTACTTTTAACAAAGCAGTTTGTTTTGGGAACTGCTGTAGTTTTGAAGTTTTGCTGTAGGATTTCAGTCCCTGAACAGTTTGGGATCTCCTTTGTCGTATCTTTCATTTCATGATGCACCAAATCTTTTTAGTGGGAAACAGGTCTGGACTGCAGGCAGGCCAGTTTAGCGCCCGGACTCTCTTTCTATTGAGCCATGGAATTGTAATACGTGCAGAACGCAGTTTGGCATTGACTTGCTGAAATAAGCAAGGCCTTCCCTTGCTTATTTTTCAGAAAACAATACAATTTCTCAGGTTCAATATTTGTTGTTTTTGTACTATTTTCAATGTAATCTAGTTTTCCCATGATTTGCAAATCATTGAATTCTGATTTTATTTTCATCTTGCTCAGCGTCCCAACTTTCTTGGAAATGAAGTTATAGTATCTAATGCACTTCTCTTAGCATGTGTGTATTTTCGTGACCTGGCCACATTTTTGTGGACACCTGACCATCACACCCATATGTGCTTTTTGAACATCCGGATTTACTTACTCTCCATTGCTGTTATAATAACCACCACTATTCTGAATAGGCTTTCCACTAAATTTTGGAGAATAACTGGGGTTTTATGGTCGTTCAGCAACAAGAACATTAGTGATGTCAGGCAGTGATGTAGAATGAGGAGGCCTGGGGAGCAGTCGGTGTTCTGAATCATCCCAGATGCCTTCAATGGGATTGAAGGGCACTGTCATGCTGGAACAGGATTGCAAAATCAGACATGGCCCAGACTGTTTTTGTTCTCGTGTTCACAATATTGGCCCCTCTGCTAAAGAATATACCATTGAAAATCTAAGAAAACAGTATTACGGTTTCTCCCATATTTAGGTCGATATTGACATACTTCACTAAACTGTTTATTCTGGTCTTGCGTTTTAGTGCTTTATTCCCTTCTCACCCCTAGATGTCAGGATTTACCTGTGCAGTTTTTAAACTCCAACGCTTCCATCATCAAGCTTCATCTGGTTCATATAATACCAGCTATGTTTAAACACCCTCACAGCAACCGTTTTTTAACCGACACCACACTGTTTTATTTTTCCCCAGGGCAGTTTTAATTTCAACAGTGCAAAACTGCAGCAGTACGTGTATGAGACAATCACCAGAGTCTTCAGAAAGCATGGTGAGTGACTCGTATGGAGTTTGGAAGTGTCCTATATGTTCCTTTTCTGGCTGAGAACCCTTATTTGCCCTTTTCAGGTATTACCATTCTTCCATCAGGGTAATATAATGATAATACGCTGCGTGGCCAAATACAAAGAAAAAAAATCTCACACACTAAAATATTTTGTTGGCCCACCTTTAGCTTTGATGATGACGACGTGCATTCACCATGGCATTGTTTCAAAAACCTTATACGATGTCATGTTTATTTCCATCCAGAGTTGCATTAATTTTTCCACAAAGATCTTGTATTGATTATGAGGGACTCGGCCCACTCTGTAAAGTCTTCTCTGGCACATGCCAAAGACTTTTCAGTGGGGTTAAGGTCAGGACTCTGTGGTGGCCAATTCATATGTGAAAGTATTCCTCATGCTCCCTGAACCACTCTTTCACAATTTGAGCCTGATGAACCCTGGCATTGACGTCCTGGAATATGCCTGTGCCATCAGAGGTGACTTCATTTTATTGCCACATAATGTTGCTGAGCCTAGACCTGGCCAAATGAAGCAACCCTAGATCATAACACTGCACTATACATGATTGGTGCATTGCTTCATGAGCTTTCTTTCTTACTCTGACACACCCATTGTTCTGGAATTGGGTAAATCTGGGCCCATCAGACCACACGACCTTTTTCTATTGCTCCAGAGTCCAAACTTTTATGCTCCCTTTGAAGCCTTTTCTTCTGATTAACCTCAATAAGAAGTGGATTTCTTATGGCCACCCAGCTGTTTAGTTCCAATCCTGTGAGTCCTCGTCACATTGTGAGTGTGTAAATGCTCTTATTTTCACTATTAAACACAGCCGTGAGTTCTCCTGTTGTTTTTTTGCGATTCGACTTGACCAAATGTTTAATGTGAATTTATTGTCCCAAAACGTCACTTTTTTCCCTTATACAAAGCAACAGTGATTGTTGATTGACCATGTGTTTTTAAACCATAGCTGATCCAAGAGGCCGTAAATTAATGGAAAATCAGTAAGATCAGCGGATCAGAAGATCCCAGAGGGGTGTGTGACATCATACGTGTAACAATCCAGGCATCAATTTCGTTCATGTGCGCAGCAGTGGTTAGACCAGTCTCGATACGGAATCACGTTTTGGAGAGAATTCTGATAGTCTTTGGGATTCTTATATGTCGGATGACGGGGCAGATGATTATCAAGGATATTCTGGAGTAAATGGTTAACTTTTCAAGCCCCCAAGACGAGAGACAGATGCCGGTTCACTCAGTTCACAACAGTCCCACTCGCTGCCGATAGCTCACCACCAGCCAGAGAGAACTGGAAACATAGGTTGGTTTATGGATTTTTATTCTAAGCTGGCCACTGCAAAATATCGGGCAAATATTTACATGTACCTCTACGGAAGCCGAGAGAGGCCCTTCATATAATCCTTTTTTTTATTCACCTTGTTATCCCAAGATAACGACATAATTAATTCAGGATCTCGAGAAAACAACACAACTAATTCGAGATCTTGAGAAAACAAAACCATTATTTCATGATCTCGAGTAAACGGCTGAGAAATGGTTCATTCAGGTGCGCCAAGAGACTTGTGATATGCTGACTTTGGGGCTATTTCTCATTCTGTATAGACGCAACTTTGGTCATTAGAATGTCTGGAATAATCGATCACCTAATAAGGCAATATTTTGATCAGGGGTTGACACAGGGAGAGATTGCATTAAGTCTTTTAATAAGGGGTAATTTCAAAATTAGTCCGCGGCACCTCCGCAGAAGACTGGCCCGGCTTTGTCTCTCCCGACGGAGATACAGTGATCCAGGTGAGATCATGAAATAATTTTGTTTTCTTGAGATCACGGAATAATTTTGTTTTCTCAAGATCTCGAAATAACGGTTTTGTTTTCTCGAGATCTCGAATTAGTTGTGGTGTTTTCTCGAGATCCTGAATTAATTATGTCGTTATCTCGGGATAACAAGGTGAATAAAAAAAGATTATATGAAGGGCCTCTCGCGGCTTCCGTATACCTCAATAAATGTAGAAATGTATCTTAATTGTTGAAATAAAATATGAAGCGGGTGATAATAGGGGAATTGACGAACTGTCCAAATGTCCGATCAAATGTCCTTCATTCAATAAGCGGATTTCTTTTTTGCTCCAGTAATTCCCATGTGGTTGTTCTGGTGGTGGTGAACACTGATTGACTGATAGTAGGCGACACGAAATCTACCTGCTTCGTTTACACAAACGTCACCCGCTGTCACTTTAGATTAGTGTCATTTCTTGGAAATCTGTGAACTGAATGTCCTGTTGTACAGTTGTGCTCATAAGTTTACATACCCTGGCAGAATTTTTGCTTTCTTGGCCTTTTTTCAGAGAATATGAATGATAACACAAACTTTTTCCCCACTCATGTTAGTGGTTTGGTGAAGCCATTTATTGATTAACAACTGTGTTTTCTGTTTTTAAATCATAATGACAACAAAAAACATCCAAATAACCCTGATCAAAAGTTTACATACCCCAGTTCTTAATACCGTGTATTGTCCCCTCTAACATCAATGACAGCCTGAATTCTTTTGTGGTAGTTGTGGATGAGGCTCTTTATTTTCTCAGATGGTAAAGCTGCCCATTCTTCTTGGCAAAAAGCCTCCAGTTCCTGTAAATTCCTGGGCTGTCTTGCATGAACTGCGCGCTTGAGATCTCTCCAGAGTGGCTCAATGATATTGAGGTCAGGAGACTGAGATGGCCACTCCAGAACCTTCACTTTGTTCTGTAGCCAATGACAGGTTGACTTGGCCTTGTGTTTTGGATCGTTGCCATGTTGGAACGTCCAAGTACATCCCATGCGCAGCTTCCGGGCTGATGAGTGCAAATTTGCCTCCAGTATTTGCTGATCACATGCTGCATTCATCTTTCCTTCAACTTTGACCAAGTTTCCTGTGCCTTTGTAGTTCACACATCCCCAAAACATCAGCGATCCACCTCTGTGCTTTTTAGTAGGAATGGTGTTCCTTTCATCATAGGCCGTGTTGGCACCTCTCCAAATGTAATGTTTATGGTTGTGGCCAAAAAGTTCAATTTTGGTCTCATCACTCCAAATTACCTTGTTCCAGAAGTTCTGAGGCTTGTCTCTGTGCTGTTTGGTGTAAATTTTTGTTGGTCTACCTGACCATGGTTTGGTTTTAACAGAGCCCCTGATTTTCCATTTGTTAATCACAGTTTGAACACTGCTGACTGGCATTATCAATTCCGTGGATATCTTTTTGTATCCCTTTCCTGTTTTATACAGTCCAACTACCTTTTCCCGTAGATCCGTTGCCAATTCTTTTGCTTTCTCCATGACTCAGAATCCAGAAACGTCAGTGACTACGTTTACATGCACATCCAAATCGAGCTGCTGTCGGTAATCGAGCTGAAGGTCCCAGCAGGGTGCCAGAGAAATCCAATCGTACATGCACACAACTGAAATCGGGCTATTGTGTGAGGTGCATTGTGCACCCGAGCCACAGGTGGCGCAACACGCCCCATCGTGTTGGTACACTTCCGGTTGTCGTCATGAAGAAGAGCTATTCAAGAGTGTAAACAAAGTTATCAGTTCCGTGTTCTCCATTGCGCGTTTTTCTCCCGTCCATGAATTTTAATATATTCAACTCCTTAAGCTGAATGAGCATGAACTCTGTCTCCTCATTGCTCCAGAAGTGCACGTTTCTGCTTGCCTGTGGCAGTGGGGGCGTGGTCAAGCGCCGGTCTGTGACAGGAGGGTGGAGCCAGGGAAGGTGAGTGGCAGAATCACTACACCTGACGGTAATTAACCTGTGTTTGTGTGTCTTCCCAGTAACCGCGCCCTATTTAAGGAGGCAGAGGGAGAGCAGAGGGGACAGCTCATCCCGGGACTAGAACACAGCGCGCGTGTGTGTGTTTTTCTCTCAAGAATAAAAGTAGGCTGTTAAACTGAAAAGTCTGACAATAAAAAGCCTATTAGTACCAGAAGCTTTGTCCTGCCGTCCTCTGTGCTCCACCCACACTTCAGAGAGCTCTACATCGCCATTTTCTCTTCTTCGTTTGTTCCTCCTGACCTCTTCTGCTGCTCGCTACTACTGTTGTCATGCCGACCGAGGCTGTTGTGTTTCCCGCTTGTGGTCTCGTCACTCGTCACTTCCGGAAGTAGCTCGACAACTAGCTCGATAGGGTATACATGCACAAAGTAGCTCGGCAGAAAACGCATAAACTAGGTCGTGTAGCTCGATTCCGAGAAATCAAGTTCGGTTCAATTTCAGCCGAATTAAGGTGTATACATGGCATTTTGAACTTCGATTTCAGTCGAGCAACGGCAGAAATTCGATTCTCTCTGTGTGCATGTAAACGTAGTGAGTGGCTGGATGAAAGATGCAAGAGTCTGTCTGGATCCCAGAAACTCACTCAGCTTTTATGCACACACACTGATTACAAGCAAACAGATCACAGGTGAGGACGTTACCTTTAGTAGCCATTCAAACCCATTTGTGTCAACTTCTGTGCATGTTATCAGGTCAAAATCACCAGGGTATGTGAACTTTTGATCAGGGTCATTTGGGTAGTTTCTGTTGTCATTATGATTTAAAAAGAGAAAACACAGTCATTTGACAATAAATGGTTTCACCCAACCACTAAGCATGAATGGAAAAGATGTGTTTGTGTTATCATTAATATTCTCTGAAAAATGGTCAAAGAATCATAGATTCTGCCAGGGTATGTAAACTTATGAGCACAACTGTATATGAATTTGAACATCCAAACAACTCTGTGCTTTCCCATCGTTATTTTTGTAAGATTCCAACAACATCATCCAATTTCAGTGAGTAAACAAGCACAGAGTCGGATGAACCGAAATGACCCAGATACAGTAACCAGGGTTCCACGCGTAACGTCATGTGAGA
The DNA here is from genome assembly GCF_027579695.1 of Neoarius graeffei. Classification (NCBI taxonomy): domain Eukaryota; kingdom Metazoa; phylum Chordata; class Actinopteri; order Siluriformes; family Ariidae; genus Neoarius; species Neoarius graeffei. The sequence goes on along the minus strand of NC_083579.1, from coordinate 42,245,961 downwards.
TTAGCCCTGAGGCACGGCTGCCTTTTTCCAGGATCTGGAAGCCACGACTTATTGACAGTTTTGTGCTTGATAATAAAATAACAAATAATGAATGTTATTTCCCCCCCTGCTTTATTAATTCATTTTGGTTGTTACTAATGATTTTGTATATTCATTTTAAGGCATTACATACACTTTAAGTGAGCTCCGATCATGGTCAGGATTTTTTTTTTTTTCTGACCACATTTCTTCCATGAAGATAACAGTTCACCACTATCCTTCCAGGTTTTAATAATGCATCGGACAATTCTTAACCCAGTTCTAGTCATGTCAGAAATCTCTTTAGTTGTTTCTTTGCTTGATGCAGACCAATAATTTGATCTTTTTGAAACGCAGTACCATCTTTTCCATGCGCACGGGATACGTCTTCCGACATGGTTCTTTAAGAAATGAGAAGCTACTCACTGCATCAGTTAGGGTTAAAAGCTGAAACACATTCATCACTGCAGTAATTATCCAATCAAAGGCTCTTAAGATGCTTATTTATATCCAATAGCCATCTCTTTTTAGCCAGTCAGTGTATAAGATGGGTTGTAAATCCATCATCTTGAGACACTTTTTCTTATTTTATTTCCAAGCGCAGACTCCCTAATACAGGTCGTATTTCCTTTTATGACCTGGATAATGATCTTTTAATAATAAGCATCCTTGTAAAGCAAGGTAAACCATGTAAATAAGTGTCTTCTCACCAAATTCAGTCCCTTTCTAAAATGTCAGGGCTTAGACATAGAATGCTGTCTACATGTGCACATCTTAGAAATTTTGATAGCAGAGTTTCAGACTTATTAGTGAATAATAATAATTATAACAATAGCAGCAATAATTCTAGCAAATTTCTCTCAAAGATGTTGTTAAACTTGCATTTTGAATTTGACTTTTTATTTAAATGTTCATTGTCAGCAAGCATACTAATAAAGTAAAGAACACAAGTGACTTCCTTTAGGCCATGGCTCTTGACCAGTTGAGCAAAGCATAGGCCCTGGCGAGCCAGGGGACAGGAAGAGCTTGTTTCAGTACTCACACAACTGAAGTGCATTCATACGTGACAGTTTCTCTGTGTACTCCTTTCACTGCTCCACACTTGTTTAATACTTTTTGTGTGCTCAGTTCATGGCACCTTGCGCGCTAATGACCAGGCTTGCTGATGCTCTTCACGCTCGTTGGCAAATGTCGACAAATATATGCAGAGCTGTTTTAATTTTATGTTCACATAGCCTGGGCGACTTCTGTTCTGAACGTACTGGATATGTACTTTGTCCTTGGGTTATAAAACTACCACATGTTGTCCCCTCACAAAAATTCTTTCAACCAGCACAGCTTAACAGCCACGTTTTGAGAACAATAGTCCATCAACATCAGCCAACAGTTTCACATGTGTGAAATATTAGGTTTTTTTTGTTCTTTATGCCTCCGCCACCATAAGGTGCAGGGGGCATTATGTTTTCGGGTTGTCCGTCTGTGCGTGCATGCGTGCGTCCGTCCGTCCCGAAACCTTGTGAACGCGATATCTCAAAGGCTGATGAAAGGAATTTCACCAAACTTTCATCATTTGTGGGCTTTAGGACAAACATGGACTGATTAGATTTTGAGATCAAAAGGTCTAAAGTCAAGGTCACTGTGAGGTCAAATGTCTGTCCGAAAACCTTGTGAACACAGTATCTCCAAGGCTGATACAAGTAATTTCACCAGGTCAAGATTACTGTGAGGTCAAATGTCCATCCCCAAATCCCAACTTAATAAGGCGTGTAGTCTACCGGGCGGAGGCATCCCCATCGACGCCGTTGGCATCGAGTTCTATCTAGTTGTTTTTTAAATCAGTAAAAGGACTCCTTTTAATAAAAAAAAACCTGCTAGTAAATGGGTTTCTTCCATCATTGGGGACTATTACCATGGTAACTTGGTTATCCTTCTTTGGGGACATTCCTAGGTCTTAGCTACCACCACCATCAATGCCATTGTGCTTCATCACCTCATAGATTGCTAGCTAGCGGAGTCCAATCCCTGCTGTGACTTAACAGCATCATATAACTGCATTCTGGACCTTGAAGTCCAATGTTTGCTGGCTTCACTAATTTTGTGTTGAATTTCTCATTAATCTGGTATTGAGCATCGCTGAAAAATGAGTGCGTGACAGAGGAAGTTCTTTCCTCTTTGCTTTTAGGAGCGAACATTGAAACCTGACTCTTATCACACGTTTGTTGAAATGTTTTCTCCAATTAATGCTACGTGCAAGAAATCGTGATCGCTTTGCCACAGCCGCAAGCAGTTTTGGATTCAAAATCAATACCGCAAAAACAGGACTCCTGTACCAACCTGAGCCGCAGACAATGCCAAACAATGTTGCTTTTGGTCAGTGGCGTGCCTCGTAGGAGTTCTGAGAATTTTGTCTACTTAGGCAGTGCAGTTACCAACATAAACTCCTCAGACTTGAAGGTAGACCACCAGATTCAAGCTGCCACCAAAGCCTTCGGTGTATTACAAAAGCAACTATGGTCTCGCCATGATATCAAGAGAACCATCAAGAGTCTTGCCGTCTCTACTTTACGCCATTGAATGCATGACGCTCTACCGTAAACACTTCAAGAAACTGACCAGGTTACAACTCCAACACCTGCGTCACATCCTCAAAATAAGATGGCAGGACAACGTCCCCGATGTAGAAGTCCTCAGGCAAGCCCATACAATAAGCATGGAAGCCCTTATAACAGCCTCCCAACTTCGTTGGGCTGGACACATCTGGCGTATGCCTGACACGCAACTACCCAAAGCCGTTTTCTACAGAGACGGAGCCAAAGAAAGAGGAGAGAAGGAGGACAAACTGAGGTACAAAGACGTTTTGAAGAGGAACATGAAGGATGCTGGAGTTATCAATCTCAGACGTGGGAAAGGGATGCTGCCTCGTATAGAGCAACATGGCTAAGCATAATTTAAAGCTCAGTGTCTGCAATTTAAGACAAGTGTCAAAGGGAGTACACGAGGGCTCATGAAAACAGACATTCCGTTGCAGCTCAACCAGGCCATTCATGCCTCTGGTGTGGGTCTCGCGGCCCATCTGCATTTCTGCGCATCCTAATGAAGCAGTCATCATCGCTAGCACTGGATAGCCAACGACGACGATAATTAATGCCATTGTAACTACGCTTACAGTGTTCCCCTGTGACATAAACATGGCACGCAATTACTAATGTCTTACAGGAATAATAAAAATACGTCAAACACCACATTAACACAGTCACTAAACGCGTTGCAACTATCTTGATATGAACGTTATTTAAAATGCTTAACATGTTTCATTTTGGAGTTTAATGTGTAGCAGATCATCAGTGAATGACGAAGGTCCATAACTAATAAGAAATCATTATTTGGTAGTAGGGATGTCCCGATCCGATCACGTGATCGGAAATCGGGCCCGATCACATGGTTTCAGACTCGATCGGAATCGGGCATTGCCTCCCGATCAGGGATCGGATATATATCTATATAATATATTCTCATTTTTAACACATCAATAGCTATGCGTTGGCACAGAGTGAGACCAGACCTCTTGTCTCAACACAGCAACATCAACGCGTGCGGCATGACATCACTTTGTAGTGGAGACGCTATTGGTTATTGGCTGCCTGTTGCCGGCAAAGTTGAACACGGAAGCAGTTCGAAGCGGAAAGCAAAGCATGAGATCTTTTTTTTTTTTTTTTTGGATGACAAAAGAAACGGGCTCAAACCTGAAAGGGTAGAAATGCTTGTTTTCATCAAGAAAAACGTTCATTTCCTTAATTGAAATTACTGTACACCACTGAGAAATGCGTTCTTAAAAGCAAATTACCGGCACTGTGGCACTTTATTTTTTTTTTTGTTTACATTCCTGCCAGGTATTTTAAGGTTATTTTTTTAAATTTGTTATTTATTGTTCAAACTGCCTCACGTAAGTGCTCTGTTTGCTAACGGAGTTGTTGGATGTTAAAATAAGGTGTTAAATAAAAAATGAGGAACATCCTGGATCCGTTTCTTTCCTCGTCTTTATTATTTTTTATGGATTATAAGAAGTATCGGATCGGGACTCGGTATCGGCAGATACTCAAAATCAAATGATCGGTATCGGATCGGAGGGCAAAAAAACCTGATCGGGACATCCCTATTTGGTAGAACACACTCTCTTTGATTATTAGTCTTGAATGAGCTTTCAGCCCACACTGTGTCGATGCATGACACATGAGGAAAAATTTCTGATTTCAGTTGCCAAGATGCAAGTCTTAGAAGTTGTGTGTTTTGGGTCATGTCTCTCCCCCCTCCCCACGTTTCACAATCTCAGTAAAACAGATAAAAGATCTCTGCTATAGAATCCACCAGGAACAATAGCAATTTTTTATATATATATATATATATATATATATATATATATATATATATATATATATGAGAGAATGGGGAATGTATATGTTCTTTCATGAGAACACTTCGTTTATGTTTTTAAGACCGTTAGGATTTGATTATAGGGTGTTTTTGTATAACTGCCAAAGTTTGCAATTTGTGCAGTGTTTGCTTGACATGCATACTGGGTAGTGTAACTGTTTCTTTTAATGTGGGGTTATGGGCCTTTTTGTTTCTCCATCTGTCTTGGATCAAATAAAGACTTTAACGTTGCCTAATATCATGATGACTCACTGCTTGCCCCATTATGTTATGGTAGGATGCTGCTTGGCACACCAAGACAAGCTCACTTTTACTTGAAAGAACAAATGAGTGGTCCCCCCCCCGCCCGCCCCCTCTCAATCTAGGTGTTCCACAAAATTAGGAGATCTGTTGATCATTTCCAGGCTCGATTGTCACATTTAAGAGAACAGGATGTTCTGTTGTAATTGAGGCTAATGTGTGCCTTTTCATTATATCAAATGAGCTTGTAGCAATAAAGGGTCTGGGTTGGTGTCTGTATATCTCGGCTGCAATTCTCTATTGTGTTTGTAGTATGGGTAGCCAGACGAATAATTTTAATGAATTGACCCGTTATCACAATGATTTCCGGGCATTAAATAAATCTCTTTTCTTAGTGCAGTTAAATGCTGATATATGAAATCAAAGAACACATCAAACCACACTTCATTAAACAGCCATCCATAGGCTACAAATGATTCCAGCTTCACTGTTTATGCCACATTGTTAAAAAGGAAAATCCTTTTTAATCCCAAAATCCCAAGGTGCTCCCAGACCAGATGAGATGTATATAATCTCTCCAGCGCGTTCTGGGTCTGCCAATGCATTAATCAGTGCAATGAATGTTCAAAATAAATCTATGTATCATACAACCCCGATTCCAAAAAAGTTGGGACAAAGTACAAATTGGAAATAAAAACGGAATGCAATGATGTAGAAGTTTCAAAATTCCATATTTTATTCAGAATAGAACATAGATGACATATCAAATGTTTAAACTGAGAAAATGTATCATTTAAAGAGAAAAATTAGGTGATTTTAAATTTCATGACGACAACACATCTCAAAAAAGTTGGGACAAGGCCATGTTTCCCACTGTGAGACATCCCCTTTTCTCTTTACAACAGTCTGTAAACGTCTGGGGACTGAGGAGACAAGTTGCTCAAGTTTAGGGATAGGAATGTTAACCCATTCTTGTCTAATGTAGGATTCTAGTTGCTCAACTGTCTTAGGTCTTTTTTGTCGTATCTTCCGTTTTATGATGCGCCAAATGTTTTCTATGGGTGAAAGATCTGGACTGCAGGCTGGCCAGTTCAGTACCTGGACCCTTCTTCTACGCAGCCATGATGCTGTAATTGATGTAGTATGCGGTTTGGCATTGTCATGTTGGAAAATGCAAGGTCTTCCCTGAAAGAGACGTCATCTGGACGGGAGCATATGTTGCTCTAGAACCTGGATATACCTTTCAGCATTGATGGTGTCTTTCCAGATGTGTAAGCTGCCCATGCCACACACACTAATGCAACCCCATACCATCAGAGATGCAGGCTTCTGAACTGAGCGCTGATAACAACTTGGGTCGTCCTTCTCCTCTTTAGTCCGAATGACACGGCGTCCCTGATTTCCATAAAGAACTTCAAATTTTGATTCGTCTGACCACAGAACAGTTTTCCACTTTGCCACAGTCCATTTTAAATGAGCCTTGGCCCAGAGAAGACGTCTGCGCTTCTGGATCATGTTTAGATACGGCTTCTTCTTTGAACTATAGAGTTTTAGCTGGCAACGGCGGATGGCACGGTGAATTGTGTTCACAGATAATGTTCTCTGGAAATATTCCTGAGCCCATTTTGTGATTTCCAATACAGAAGCATGCCTGTATGTGATGCAGTGCCGTCTAAGGGCCCGAAGATCACGGGCACCCAGTATGGTTTTCCGGCCTTGACCCTTACGCACAGAGATTCTTCCAGATTCTCTGAATCTTTTGATGATATTATGCACTGTAGATGATGATATGTTCAAACTCTTTGCAATTTTACACTGTCAAACTCCTTTCTGATATTGCTCCACTATTTGTCGGTGCAGAATTAGGGGGATTGGTGATCCTCTTCCCATCTTTACTTCTGAGAGCCGCTGCCACTCCAAGATGCTCTTTTTATACCCAGTCATGTTAATGACCTATTGCCAATTGACCTAATGAGTTGCAATTTGGTCCTCCAGCTGTTCCTTTTTTGTACCTTTAACTTTTCCAGCTTCTTATTGCCCCGTCCCAACTTTTTTGAGCTGTATTGCTGTCATGAAATTTCAAATGAGCCAATATTTGGCATGAAATTTAAAAATGTTTCACTTTTGACATCTGATATGTTGTCTATGTTCTATTGTGAATACAATATCAGTTTTCGAGATTTATAAATTATTGCATTCCGTTTTTATTTACAATTTGTACTTTGTCCCAACTTTTTTGGAATCGGGGTTGTATTACAGATATTATTTAAGGATGTACGAGTCCTTGAAATGCACTTCAGGGTTTCCTGTAAGTTTACGCGGGGTTTTGAGGATCATGAGGATGGTCACCTGAAGGACCCCTCCCCATGGCTCCTATTACAGAACATTTGGACCTGAACAAACAGTTAAAGGAGTCATTTCATGGGGAGCTCCCCCCCAAATATAATGGTAGGGGAAACATGACACTTGTGTAGATGGCCTGAGGACAGCGTTGATTCTGGAAGTGAGCACATGCAGCATGGAAGCTCTTGCCCACCAACAGAGCCCTCTTTTTAGCTCAATAACCTGCTTTCCTTGGATGCAAGATGCTGTCTGTAGCAATGTCTGGGAGTTTTTTCCAGGCTGATGTTCTATGTTCAGCCTCATGAAACTCTGGTTTGGCCTCTACAGCTTGTTGATCTAACAGTCTTACATGTAAACTAGCTAGTGAGTGGTGGTATGTTGCTGTGCCACCTTGATCGGTCTTTCACACAGTGCAAGTATTTTAAATTATGTTTAGCATTAGCAGAGAAGAAAATGAACCCCAGGAAGAATTCCTTACTGTCCTTAAGTTAGTTTGTTTCCTACTCCACTTTCTTTCTGCCAAGTATTGGTTCTGGGTCTCCCCCTCAAATGTACAGCCTTTTGGGCTGATCTTCATCTTAGAGTTCACATCAGTCAATTTTGTTTTGTTCTCTCCATCAGGTGCAGTAAGGTTACAGACCCCACTTCTTCTGCCCAGGAACAGGAAGCTATATGAAGGCTGTGAGATGGCCTGCTTTATGGACCACAGTGGCATGCTGGTCACGCTTCCCTATGACCTGAGGGTAAGTGCTCCAGGATCAGCAGTCACAATCCATTTAAATCTACATGGTGCTGAAACTGACCCCAGTTCAGTACTTACCTGGTACTTCAGTTTACAGTTTCCAACCCCTGGCAAAAAATATGGCATCACTCCTCTTGGAGGATGTTCATTTCAGCATTTTTTAAAATTTTTTTTAAACTTTGTAGCAAAAAAAAAAAAAATCAGATATGTCAAACTGTCTAACTGCTGAACATTCTGGCTTTGTAAAACACACCTCAGACAAATTTAAGCCTAGGTCACAACCGGACATACGATTTTTTTTTGGCCGTGCGATTTTTGGCGTTTCCCAAATTGCTGCATTTTTTTTTTTTTTTTTGTTCGTGGAGAAAGACTCGCGTTGGGCGTAAGTTTGTCTTGCAATCTGAAAAAAACGTAAGCGCCCGTAGAGTTTGTTTGATATGACAAAGAACCTCTGCGGCCGGTCTGCGGCCAGTCTACGGCTCGAAAATCAGCACGTCACACACGCGCCCTCTGTGCGTTTCTTGCATTTTTTGCACGTAGACCGGCGGTAGGAGCACGTACGGCCGGTTGTGACCGAGGCATTCAATTACATCGTAATTAATGGCATAATTTTTTTTCTTTTTTTCCTGATCAAGTAGAGGAACAAATTATGGAATCACTCAATGATGAACAAATTATAGAGTCATCACTGCTTTCCCAACCAAAAAAAAAATCACAATTACTTTGTTGCACCTCCTTGGGCTTTTATGACCGCTTGAATTCTTTGAGGCATGGACTTCACTAATGAAAAACAAGATTCATCAGTCAGGTTCCAACTTTCTCATCTAGGATTTGACAGATCAGCTTTGCAGGATGGAGCTTTGTCATAGACCACTTTTTTCCAACTTCCACCATATTTTTAATCAACTTGACTGTTTGCTGGCCATGTCACTGAGTCAGTTTGGCTTTCCTGAAAAGTTTTAATGCTCTTTGCTCTGTGGCAAGATGCATTATCATCCTGAAAAATGGCTTCATCACCACCACTAAATCTCCTTTCTGTTGATGGAATGAGAAGTATCCATAATGTCAATGTACACCTGTCTGTTTCCTGTTGAGGTAGTGCTTTACCACCTGCCCTGGTCCTTTACCTGACATGCAACCCCATATCATCAATGACTGTGGAAATTTGTTCGTTTTCTTCAGGCAGTCATCTTTATATGTTTCATTGGAACGGCACC